>NC_086013.1:6141462-6833962 GCF_030014385.1 Trichomycterus rosablanca
AGTTTCGCAGTCCGAGATACCATAACAGTGCTAGATTTATTTTACAAGTCAACAGTGTATCTGAAAGTGTAGCTCAAAATGTGTAACAAGAGTAATGGGTGTAGAATAAAAAGTGCTGGAGATTAATTAGTGAGTCAAGATAACTTACAAGCTCCCTCTTCTGGGCAGACTGAGTTCTTTCTGCAAAACAGAGATAAAACAGAGGACTATTAGCTTAAAAATTTAATGTACTATCCTAGAACAAGGTCTAAAGAACAAAGTACAGATCAGAGAGAGAGTCCAAAAGGTTTCATACAATATGAATGTGTTTACAGCTTCTATGGGGGTCATACCGGGTTTATTTAAGAAGTGGAAGCATGGGAACTTGTCTAATTTTTGGCGTAATCATTGAGCCAAATCTGTGGTTTTAGGGCAGTGGTAGCTGGTAAGCTGGTATCTTAGCTGGCAAGATCACTAGGGCTTGGAAGGTCACTGTTTCAAGCCCCACCACTGCCAGGTTGCCACTGTTGGACCCTTGAGCAAAGCACTTCAGCCTTAATTGCTTGGATTGTATAATGTATACAATATAATTCATTGTCTGTTTTACCTCCTTATCTAAATCAGAGGTCACTTTGGGTACAAATCACTGGGCGAAAGGCAGGAAACACCCTGGACAGGTCACCAAGTCCATCGCAGGGCAAACACACACACACACACACGCACGCACAAACATTCACACTTAGGCCAATTTAGCATCTCCAATTGACCTGACTGCATGTTTTTGGACTGTGGGAGGAAACCGGAGCTCCTGGAAGAAACCCACACACACAGGGAGAACATGCAAACTCTACACAGAGAGGACCCAGACTGCTCTACCTGGGAATCGAACCCAGGACCTTCTTGCTGTAAGGTGACAGTGCTATACGCCAAGTCACCATGGCGCCATCCGTAAATGTAATGAAATGAGAAATGTATTAAATGCATGGAAACATGGCAACAACACACATTCTTAGTTTAGCCATTCATGTTCTGATATCAATGAATGACTCCGGTTCAGAGGTGTAACCCAGTTTCCTAGAGCATCACTTAAAAAAATAGCTAGATTTATAATTTATAATGAACTCATGCCATGAGGAAATAACATATTTTTTATAATAACACTTGTGGGGAAATCATGAGCCATCATATTTTTTGTAACAGACAGACAAAATACAAGAAAAAATAATCACAGACTCCTCACACCCTGGATACGAACTTTTTAACCTCCTGCCCTCTGGCAGGCGCTACAGAGCCCTACACACAAAATCAGACACAGTAACATTTTTTTTTCCAAATGGCATTAAACTTATCAATAACTAAAACCGAACTGATGTTTACATGCCACGCTGCACCTTACACACACTTTAAAATATTAGAATTTCATTTTAAATTTTACTATTTACTATTAATATGCTATTTTTCTATTTTCTGTATGTATGTAAAATTCTGCCTAGCATGTTAAATTTGTACATTGTCTACGTATAGATTGTCCAAAACCTTGTCCTTGGCCCTTGTCAAAGTCATTTTTGTCATATTTTTGCTTCCAACACATCTTGAAGGACAAATGTTCACTTGCTGCCTAATTTATCCCACTCAGTGCCTGTAATGAGATAATGAATGTTAATTGCTCCACTTGATGAGTCTAAGTGACTTAAGTCCAGTTTTGATCTCTCTGTACTGCTATACTGTGCCTGAAGAGTGATGCTGTCATTTTTGTTTCAAATTGTCTTCATATAAGTCTAAAATTCATTTATCAATCATAATCAAAAGCCGCATTGCAGGTTTTTGTCAAGCAGGAAAGTCATTCTTCAGTCTCACGATGTGAAGATTCCACTGTCTACAATTAAGAGAACTGGCCACCTTTGTCCTTGGCCCTTGTAAAAGTCGTTGTTTGTCATTTTTCTGCTTCCAACACATCAACTTTATGGACAAATGTTCACTTGAAAGGACCCAGATCACTCCACCTGGGATTCAAACCCAGGACCTTATTGCTGTGATGGAGACAGTGCTACCCACAATAATTTCCTTTGGAATAAATAATCTATCTGTCTGTCTGTCTGTCTGTCTGTCTGTCTGTCTGTCTATCAATCCATCCATTAATCCATCCATTAATCCATCCATTAATCCATCCATCAATCCATCCATTAATCCGTCCGTCCGTCCATCTATCAATTCATCAATCCATCCATCCATCTACCTATATCTATCTATCTGTCTGTCTATCCAGCCATCAAGCCGTCCATACGTCCATCCATCTATCCAGCCACCGTGCCACCCTACATGTTTTTAAAATATTTTTTTTTTTTTCTTTTTAAAACCTCTAATCTTTACCACTCTCAGTATTAAATTGCAATTTGGTCAATCAAAGCATCAGTTTTAAGTGTCCAAGTATAAATTTTGATGAAAATCATGGACGGCTGATTTCTGCTGTGTTCTGGTAATAGAGCTTTAATAAGAATAGGTGAAAACAGGTCGACCTTTCTCACTGATGTTCCAGTAATGTAATAATAATAAGCTTCCACCAGATGGAGCATCTGTAATACATTCATAACCAGCATCTAAGATGCAAGAATGTCACCAAAAATAAAGTCAGTCATTTTATTGTGTTATCTATTATATTGTTACATCAGGAGTGTAATAAAAATCTGTTTTTGTATCTGTATTACAGACGTCATATTACAACAGTCAGAAAAGAGCACTCTTAATGACATATTTAAATGGAAAGTAACATTCAATATAAAAACAGAAAGAAACAGCAAACGAATTTAGAAATCACTCATCAAGAAATGTATACGAAGAACTGTGCATATGTGCATATATATATATATGTCATGAATGGAACCAAAGTGTGTAAAACATTACTTACTGTCACTGCTAGACTGAGAATAGTCCACCAACCAAAAATATCCAACCAACAGCGCCCTGTGGGCAGCATCCTGTGACCACTGATGAAGGTCTAGAAGATGACCAACTCAAACAGCAGCAATAGATGAGCGATCAACTTTACATCTACAAGGTGGACCAACTAGGTAGGAGTGTCTAATAGAGTGGACAGTGAGTGGACACAGTATTTAAAAACTCCCATCAGCACTGCTGTGTCTGATCCACTCATACCAGCACAACACACACTAACACACCACCACCATGTCAGTGTCACTGCAGTGCTGAGAATTATCCACCACCCAAATAATACCTGCTCTGTAGTGGTTCTGTGGGGGTCCTGACCAATGAACAACAGGGTGAAAGCAGTCTAGAAAGAGAAACAGATGGACTACAGTCAGTAATTGTAGAACTACAAAGTGCTTCTATATGGTAAGTGGAGCTGATAAAATGGACAGTGAGTGTAGAAACAAGGAGGTGGTTTTAATGTTATGGCTGATCAGTGTATATACTGTATGTGTAGTCCTCTATTAAAAATTTAGTCGAACATGTATTTATAGAACCAGAAAAAGGGGAATTCGTTAAATAAAAAAATAATAATGTATTCATATTATTATTCTGAGGGGGGTTAGAAAGCCTTATTAATTCATTAACCCAAAACCACATGCTGGCGAGTGTTTAATGTTAAGTAAAATCATGTCTTTTGACACTGAGCCCTGCCAAGCACAGGAAGCCAGAGTCTTCCTCCAAACCCTTCCAGTATAAACCACCCATAATCCCCTGCAAAACAGCAGTGAGAGTCAGGAATGAGAGTTTAATACTCCAGAGAGCCAAAACAATCTCTAACAGCTGACAGCGCTGAGAAAGTTCTGGTGCGTGGTTTCTACCTCCAGCTGTTCCATATGCTCCTATAGCATTACTGCGTTCTGCAGACACTCGCACTGCTCAAACGTAATGACACAGAACGTCAGAACGTGTGAGGAAAGTGCCAGCAGGGTGGAGGGTACAATGGTGTGACCAAAAATGGCATTACCAAGGCTGCTAAAGACGGATATGTTTTAAAATACTGTATATGTACAGTGCTGTAAAAAAAAGTTCTACAATTTTTTTGTTTACAGTTTCTTTTACAAATAACAACAACAAACAAGCTTTTCATTAAAACGTAATGTAAGTTTTTGGGCGGTTGTAGCTTAGCGCTTAAGGTACTGGACTAGTAATTGAAAGGTCGCTGGTTCAAGCCCCACCAT
Source organism: Trichomycterus rosablanca (assembly GCF_030014385.1). Taxonomy (NCBI): domain Eukaryota; kingdom Metazoa; phylum Chordata; class Actinopteri; order Siluriformes; family Trichomycteridae; genus Trichomycterus; species Trichomycterus rosablanca. Next base: position 6,145,608 of record NC_086013.1, read on the forward strand.
TGCCAGGTTGCCAGTGTTGGGTCCATGAGCAAGGCCCTTAACCCTCACTTGCTTAGACAGTACACGGTCACAGTACTGTTAGTCCCTTTGGATTAAAGCGTCTGCTAGGTTCTGAAAATGTAAATGTAACATGACGATCCATTTAGCTTGACTTGAGTCTGACAGAAGCTGGGTCTGATGTTGCCACGCTTGTATTCCGCATTCCAAGATTTTTCTTCCCCAAACTGCTGCTAAATATTTGAAACCAAACAATTGTGTTATTATTCTGATACAAAATTTAAATCACTGAAATCAAAGCATGGCCTTTTTTAAATCTGAAGTCTGAAGTCTGGATTCTGACCCAGTAATCAGGTTATGCTGTGCATGTAAAACCATTTTTTAACATCAATACGATACCTGTAGAAAAAAAAACACTAATGGCTTGTGGCAGGTTGCAGTGTAACTAAGTAAAACATCTTATTATAGCACCAGAAAGTGTGCAGAATGTGTAAATTATGCGGTTGCTATGCTGATACGATACATATTACTATTACGCTGTTTTCCACCGTAAAGATAAAATAATATACAGCCAAACTACAGGAGATTATAGTGGGCTTGTTAGAATATAGTTACATCTAAATCAGGGATGTACAAACAAGTTGGCTCGCTATTAAGCAGGTTGAAAAATATCCAAAATCTACATTCTTTTCCCCAACTCAAAACATTAACGTTACACTTATATTAACGCTCCCAAATTTTGGATAAACATGGTAACTCCCGAGGAACCAAAACTAGACAGCAAAGATTTCAAGCATGCTGGAAAAATAAATATGTTTTCACTGAGTTCAGAGGGAAGTGGGTATGTTTAATTTAAAGAAGTTTAATGGGCGCCCAGGTGGCGGTTCGAAACTCAGCGTTGCCACCGGTCGGCTGGGCGGCATTTAGCGGGCATAATTGGCAGAGACGGATGACCGAAATATGTGGGCGGGGTCTTCAAGCGCTGTGTAAGGACCCTGACTGGCAGATAGAGTGCATGTGTTGAAGGGGGTTCCGTTGGGGGCTGTGCGCGGGTCGGGGGGGGGGGGGGGGGCGTGGGATGCAATATACCCTCCTCAACTGCAAAAAAAAAAAAATCAGGGATCCCCAGCAGCAGAAAACAAATTGACTACACTAAATTGAGAGAAAATGTGAGAAAACGCATTCACAGCACTGCAGTGACACTGACGTGGTGGTGGTGTGTTAGTGTGTGTTGTGCTGGTATGAGTGGATCAGACACAGCAGTGCTGCTGGAGTTTTTAAATATTGTGTCCACTCACTGTCCACTCTATTAGACACTCCTACCTAGTTGGTCCACCTTGTAGATGTAAAGTCAGAGACGATCGCTCATCTATTGCTGCTGTTTGAGTTGGTCATCTTTGAGATCTTAATCAGTGGTCACAGGACGCTGCCCACGGGGCGCTGTTGGCTGGATATTTTTGGTTGGTGGACTATTCTCAGTCCAGCAGTGACAGTGAGGTGTTTTAAAAACTCCAGCAGCGCTGCTGTGTCTGATCCACTCATACCAGCACAACACACACTAACACACCACCACCACGTCAGTGTCCTGACTATTGAAGAACAGCATGAAAGGGGGCTAACAAAGCATGCAGAGAAACAGATGGACTATAGATGGACTACAAACCTAGGATGTTCTTGCTGTGGGGCGACAGTGCTACCCACTCTGCCACCGTGCCACTCGACAGCAGATTATACATTTCTTTTAGATCCAGGATAAGACACATCTAAAAACTGAGCACCAACATGTCTGTCTTCAAGATCAGGTTTTTCTAGCCTCTGGGAACTCCAAAAATGTCCTGGAGTAGCTCTGTAGGTTTTCACATCTAATGACGTCAGTTAAGAATGTTCATTACAATTAAAGGATTTTTCCGCCTATGCCAGCTCTTTTTGGGAGCTGGGGTCTGAGCACAGAACTGGCCACTTTACGGCACCCCTGGAGCAGACAGGGTTAAGGGCCTTGCTCAAGGGCCCAACAGTGGCTGCATAGCAGAGCCTGAATTTGAACTGACAATATTCTGCTTGATAGCTCAAAGCTCTACCCACTAGGCTCACCTACGCTGACCTAAACTTACAAGGCATATTTAACAAAACAAAAAAACCAAAACTAAAATTATACGTTAATTATAAACACTAACAATGAGCCCATTAATTACCATTGTTTAACAATAGCTCTGCTGTATTAATCATTCTGATTACTCAAGAGGTGATTTTCAAATAAAACAAAGCTTTGCACTAGTGATAATTGCAGGGTAGATCACAAGTCGTGTCATTACAATGCTTTATTATTATTATTTTGGTTTGTTTCCAGTGACTGATTCACATGGACTTGATGCTCCCATGTTGTTTAATGTGGTTTAACAATAAACAAACTGAACTGCAATTATCTATTATTCAACATGTCATCTTAACCATGCAATCTGATTGGATAATACATGTATGTACCCCTGGTTGCTAAGTAACAGTCTCAGCTTTAGCAATCAGTTTATTTATGAATGAATGATGGATTGGACTATATGACACATTTTACATGAGGCATGTAGTTCAGTCAGATTCTCACTCATGTGAGTCCTGTTTGATACCAGTGCTTATCCAGCACAACATTCCAGCAAAAACCACATACACAGATCGGGCATAACAATATGACCACCTTCCTAATATTGTGTTGGTCCCCCTTTTGCTGCCAAAACAGCCCTGACCCGTCGAGGCATGGACTCCACTAGACCCCTAAAGGTGTGCTGTGGTATCTGGAACCAAGATGTCAGCAGCAGATCCTTTAACTCCTGTAAGTTGTGAGGTGGGGCCTCCATGGATCGGACTTGTTTGTCCAGCACATCCCACAGATGCTCGACTGGACTGAGATCTGGGGAATTTGGAGGCCAAGTCAACACCTCAAACTCGTCGTTGTGCTCCTCAAACCGTTCCTGGACCATCTTTGCTTTGTGGCAGGGCGTGTTATCCTGCTGAATGAGACCACAGCCATCAGGGAATACAGTTTCCATGAAAGGGTGTACATGGTCTGCAACAATGCTTAGGTAGGTGGTACATCAAAGTAACATGGCAGGACCCAAGGTTGCCCAGCAGAACATTGCCCAAAGCATCACACTGCCTCCGCCGGCTTGCCTTCTTCCCATAGTGCATCCTGGTGCCATGTGTTCCCCAGGTAAGCGACGCACACGCACCCGGCCATCCACGTGATGTAAAAGAAAACGTGATTCATCAGACCAGGCCACCTTCTTCCACTGCTTTGTGGTCCAGTTCCGATGCTCACATGCCCATTGTTGGCGCTTTAGGCGGTGGACAGGGGTCAGCATGGGCACCCTGGCTGGTCTGCGGCTATGCAGCCCCATACACGACAAACTGTGATGCACTGTGTATTCTGACACCTTTCTATCTGAACCAGCATTAACGTCTTCAGCAATTTGAGCTACAGTAGCTCGTCTGTTGGATAACATTATGACCACTGACAGGTGAAATGAATAACACTGATTATCTCTTCATCACGGCACCTGTTAGTAGGTGGGATATATTAGGCAGCAAGTGAACATTTTATCCTCAAAGCTGATGCGTTAGAAGCAGGAAAAATAGGCGAGCATAAGGATTTGAGCAAGTTTGATTTGAGCAAGGGCCAAATTGTGATGGCTAGACGACTGGGTCAGAGCATCTTCAAAACTGAGCTCTTGTGGGGTCAGTAGTGCGGTCTGCAGTGGTTGGTGTCTATCAAAAGTGGTCCAAGGGAGGAACAGTGGTAAACCGGCGACAGGGTCATGGGCGGCCAAGGCTCATTGATGTACGTGGGGAGTGAAGGCTTGCCGGTGTGGTCCGATCCAACAGACAGACGCAACAGTTTGTTGCGTATGGGGCTGCAAAAGGGGGACCAACACAATATTAGGAAAGTGGTCATAATGTTATGCCTGATCAGTGTATCTCAGACATTTCACAACATCTGATGTAAATCTATACAAGTTGAAATGACAATATGTCATCAAGTTTCCCAGCTACACCTCCCCATGCCAGTAGAGTTAATATCTTAGTTTAAGGGTGGACCAATATTATCCCTGGATCGAATCTATGTTAGCTTCACACTGACATAGTAAATCGTCTTGCATGAGATCAATGACCTTTAGATTTTTCCACAGAGGGCTGATAAAAAAAACAGTGCAGTGACAGCATTTTCCATCTATAAGATGATCCAAGGACAAGGCGGTTGACCTGCAGGCAGGCAGAAGTCGTGTCTACATTAAGATGACTGATAAGATGTGAGCACGTGTTCCTGCACACAAAGCTATCAGGACAATGACACGCTACGGACACAAAACGATTAAATTAGCTGTCAGGCTAAATGATAATGAATCATTTCAATTAGTTTGGATTTACATCTGATGCTGTGCAATGTTCAAAAAAGTTCTACACTTAAGTTTTACTTCCTTACTTGGTCTGGTCTTATTATTAGATTTTATATATTTAAGAGGTACAACATGACAGAATTGTGTCATCATAAATATAACTGCTTAAAATAACCTATTTAGTCTAAAATGATTTACACTGTGTTGCCAAAACTATGTGCACCAACATGAAAATGATATCTTGCTGATTTCCACATGGTATACAGTATGTAGCCAACATATTATGAATTATGGCTTAACTATCAGTCACCTGCGCCTCGATGAGTGATAATTTACGCCAAGTTGAAACTATAATGCAGAGCTTGGTGTCGGTTGGTTTTCTGCTGGTGCACTTTTATCCATCTCTGGGAACTCGGCGGCACAGCACTTTTCAGGTGTCACAAGGGGACCGCCCTAGATCGAGTCCCACATCCGGACCCAGGCTGAGAGTGCATTGCCACACCTGGCTTGTTTTAGGCTTCCTATAGTCACTCTTTTTCCAAAAACTGGGTTGTTGCAGGTAGGGCTGGGCGATAGGACTAAAAAAAACTCACATCTTGATATGCTTTAGAGAAGCAGCAATATACAAAACGATATGACGAAAACGTGTCATTATTTATTTGTAGCTAAAGTATCAGTATTTAACACCAAAAAGAGCATGCTGTATTAACTGTACTTATCAAACTATATATCTAAGTTATACGTAAAATAACAGTAAACACAAGACAATTGCATACCCAGCATACAGCTTGTAACTAGGGCTGTCGCGCTAACCGCAATTTTGAAATATCGCGGTATAGACCAGCCAACCGCAGGGCATGCCAAGCAACCGCATCACCGCGATATTCACGTTTTTTCTTTCTTTCTTCGTTTTATACGCTTACAATCGGGCGTACCAAATGTTAAATAAATTCATAATGAAAATGAGCTAGGAGCGACATTTTCCCGCAACCTGTTCGCATGCGTTGCTGCTGAGTGTCAGGCTTTGTGTTTTAAAATGTAAACAATGGCAACAGGAATTATAGGCAAGTTTATTAATGATCAAATTGAGTTCACACTCAATAAATACTTGTAATTTAGACTATATATACTAAATATACTAAATATTCTGTCTCTCTCTGTTAAAATAAACCTTCCATAAAAATTATAGACTGTCCAAGTCTTTGTAAGGGGGTAAACTTACAAAATCAACAGGGGATCAAATACTTATTTTCCTCACTGTATATATGACATTATGACCACCTTTCCAATATTGTGTTGGTCCCCCTTTTGCTGCCAAAACAGCCCTGACTCTTCGAGGCGATGCACTGTGTATAACTTCTTCAGCAATTTGAGCTACAGTAGCTGGTCTGTTGGATTGGACCACACGGGCCAGCCTTCGGGGCGATCAATGAGCATCAATGAGCCTTGGCCGCCCATGACCCTGTTGCCGGTTTACCACTTTTCCTTCCTTGGACTACTTTATAAAGATACTGATCACTGCAGACCGGGAACACCCCACAAGAGCTGCAGTTTTGGAGATGCTCTGACCCAGTCATCTAGCCATCACAATTTGGCCCCTGTCAGAGTCGCTCAAATCCTTACTCTTGCCCCTTTTTTCCTGCTTCTAACACATCAACTTTGAGGATAAAATGTTCACTTGTTGCCTAATATATCCCACCCACTAACAGGTGGTTATTCACTTCATCTGTCAGTGGTCATAATGTTATGCCTAGTCGGTGTATATAAAGATAACAAAAACAGTGTGCAATATAAGAAAAAATGGAGGCCCAGCCCTAGTTTCAGGAGCTCTGTGTAGCTTGCTATTTTGTGAATACCACTATGTAATATGTGCATGAAACCATTTCTATCCATTTTTTTTTACTGCTTTTATTTTCTCTGCCTTGCATGAGCAACTGTCTATCAAAAGCTTTGGGTGTTAACAGCTTGCTACATGCACATTATTATGGATGGATGGATGGACGGCTGGATGAACAGATGAGCATTTTTTTGTTACAAAGGAATTCACAGAGTTAAAAACTTACAATCCTCTAGATTTTAATTCTCATACACCAATAAAAAAAAAAAAAATTCACTGGAGAGCTAAACAATAGGAACACTGTGTATTCTTTCAGCATGTGGAACTCTCCAGGCAACTGAATCTAGAATGTCTTTAAAGTGCAGTTTCAAAGTCTGGGAGGACCCTCAATTTGATATTCTCAATTTCCCCCAACAACTATTATGGTTCTAACACTGCAGGATCCTACTGAATGACAGCAGATGAAATGTATCAGTCTCTGGTACTCCTGCTGTCAGCATAACAATGTTTAAGTAATCTGCTATATCCACACATACCCATGTAATACAATAATAAAACACCCTGGAGTAAAAATTTATAGAATTTTTAAATGATTGCTCTTCTTGTATGACTATGATTTAATACAGGATGGCTACAGGAAGATTGTTGGCTTTGCGCTGACATTGCCTAGATACTTTGGCTTATTGCAATTAAGCAATGCAGAGAATATTAAAATGCTAGTTAGGAAATTATTTCAAATGCACACACTCCCACAGACACTGTCTAAAAACTTATGAAAATCCTTTCTAGGAGGTTGAGGCTGTTCTTCAATGGTCAGGACCCACACAGGACCACTACAGAGTAGGTATTATTTAGGTGGTGGATGATTCTCACTCTATTAGACACTCCTACCTAGTCGGTTCACCTTGTAGATGTAAAGTCAGAGACGATCGCTCATCTATTGCTGCTGTTTGAGTTGGTCATCTTCTAGACCAGGGGTGTCAAACTCATTTTCACCGAGGGCCACATCAGCATTATTGTGGCCCACAAAGGGCCGATTGTAACGTATCCTGCTGTGATTGCAGTCTGTTGTTTTTCTTGGAGGCCGAATTCTGCATTTATATTGTCCTACTTTACCACAGACACGGCCTCATAACACAAGAGACGCACCGGTTTCTCTTCCTGAAGCACAAACTTGTTTTCATTTTCATTAAATTTCCTCCTTCTGCTTAATTTTCTTAATTATCTTCTTGTACATTTTGGGATTATGTGTAAATATCTACTTATTATATGTAAATCATCTACTGGCGGGCTGTGTCACTTTGCAGGTCACAAAATCAGCATGCATTTTGAGAGATGCAGTTAATGTAGGAGTTTACAGTGTATTTTAAGACAATTGTTTTGCCCTCACTAATAGTTTATCCCCCTTTCCCAGCTAGACAGACAGACAGACAGCTCCCTTCAGAATACAGTCGGTTTATTTGCTTCCCAGCTGTGTGATACACTGTGTGCATCAAAATGAAGTAAAAATACAAACAATAAAAACAATAAAGAACCTAATACAGTAAAAGCACACAGCTGTAGTCAAGTGTTACATCTGGTACAATATGAGATTTAACCAAACGTAAAATAGCGCTAAGGAGTTAGCATTTTGTGTAAAGATACTAATTGCTATAGTAACGGTAACAATTGTATTTAATTACGGTAAATTTGTAACTAAAGCGCTGTGATATACTCACTAAACATTTACTAACAGCTGAGAATATAAACGCCACTACTTACAGACGATGCTTCTGTATTATACTGCAAGATAATTATTTATATTTATTATTATTGTTTACATTACTACCCGCGTTCTTTTGCCGTAAAAGTCACATGGCTTCTCAGCGAAGGTCAAAGTTAGTTGCCATGACTACGATGTCAACAGTTGCACTTAAAGGAGCAGGAGTCCCATTAAATTATAACTGCGTTTCTGTAACGACTCGAACCATCACAACAATCGTACAGTCGTTTAAGCTCTCGCGGGCCACATAAAATGACGTGGCGGGCCGGATCTGGCCCGCGGGCCGTGAGTTTGACACCCCTGTTCTAGATGATCCACTCATACCAGCACAACACACACTAACACCATGTCAGTGTCACTGCAGTGCTGAGAATGATCCACCACCCAAATAATACCTGCTCTGTGGTGGTCCTGTGAGGGTCCTGACCATTGAAGAACAGGGTGAAAGCAGGCTAAAAAAAGTATGCAGAGAAACAGATGGAGTACAGTCAGTAATTGTACTACAAACTTGAACTACAAAGTGCTCCTATATGGTAAGTGGAGCTGATAAAATGGACAGTGAGTGTAGGAACAAGGAGGTGGTTTTAATGTTATGGCTGATCGGAGAGAGAGAGAAATGAAAATCATATTACACATGCATTATTCTACAATTTATAAAAATGATTTGTGGCGGGATATTCTGCTAGCACACCAGCTCCGCTACCGGTCGTCTGGGCGCCCCCTGGCATTCACAGCTGGCAGTGCCTGTAGCAGACAAAATTGGCCATTAGTCTGCTAGACAGGAAAAGACTGGACTAAAAAGTGGGTGGGGTCGTTGACGCTGTGCAAGGACCCTGGTTATGTCTAGTTCACACTACATGATTTTTGGCCTGATTTTCGCTCGCCGACAGGTCACTGCTAGATGTGGCAGCTCGGAGGCAGCTCTGTGATCAGCTCTCGATCACTATGTGTCTGTTCAACCCCTCAAATATCTGGACCAGTCGGCGACTCGAAATCATGTAGTGTGAATGGTGTTGCGATCAGGTTGTGATTGTTATGAACACAAAATACAGAAGGGAAACCCTGGGGGAGGAGTGTGAATGTGTGGAACAGGGGCTTATCGTCCACGCCAAACCATAATACCAACGTTGCATTGCAAAAAAATATTTATCTGACTTCCAGCTCTACAGAACAGACAATCCCTGCTGATCACGTTGCCAAACCCACTCCTTCACCCAGATTCATTTATTTTTCCTCTTTGCTTTTACGATGCACATCAGCGCACAAACAACTTTGATCGCTCGCTTCTTGCTGACATGCATTTCTTGACATGGTGTCACTAAACCCCTCGTCACTACTCGCGTCTGTTTCCGTGACAAAATGTAATTTGAGAGACCAGACAGACTCGTCTAAGATTCCTCCTGGTGATAGATGGTGTAGTGTGTGACCCCCTATCGCCGATCAGTCGTGTAGTGTGAAAACCACAATGACTGAATGAGATCAAACTGTGTAGTGTGAATTGTACAGCGCTCTAAACAACTTGAAAGTTGTCTAGTGTGGTCTCTCACACAAGTCCACCGAAGTATGGGCGAATAAGTAGGGTTCAGTGGACTGCAGTGTTAATTTTGACAGCAAATTTTGATTTAGTTTTAGTCAGTCTTTTGACTAAAATGTCATTTAGTTTTAGTCGTAATTTAGTCATCTGAATTGTTTTAGTTTTAGTCTAGTTTTAGTCGACTAATTATCATAAGACTTTAGTCGACTAAATCTACAGTCGATTCAGTCGACTAAAATACATATTTGTTTGTTTGTTAGGATTTTAACGTCATGTTTTTACACATTGGTTACATTCATGACAGGAACGGTAGTTACTCATTACACAAGTTTATATCGAACACAGTCATGGACAAATTTAGTGTCTTCAATTCACCTCACTTGCACGTCTTTGGACTGTGGGAGGAAACCGGAGCACCCGGAGGAAACTCACGCAGACACGAGGAGAACATGCAAACTCCACACAGAAAGGACCCGGACCGCCCCACCTGGGGTTCGAACCCAGGACCTTCTTGCTGTGAGGCGACAGTGTTAACCACTTAGCCACCGTGCCGCCCTAAAATACATATAAAGGGTGTAAAATGTAAATGCTTTTTTTATCACTTCCCTTAAATTATTTAAGTCATTATATACACTTACACAAAATGAAACATTTTTTAACCAGTTATGGAATATTATTAATGTTTGAATGTGCAATACACACAAAAACAGATTTAACTTATTTCAAACATCTTTATTTACCTGACCTCGCTTATTGAGCATAACAATAACAAAATATTAATGACCAGTAGGCCTGCTCTGCCTGAAAAATATATGCATTGTTTATAACAAATTGCATATTACATTCTTTATAAAACTGGGTACCGTAAAAGCAGCTGTGCCACACATGGTTTACACATCGTCTTGTTTTTCACGACGTCAAATGAGAAATGTGTCCATATATCGGCTCTCATCTTTCTCCCTGTTGCCATATTGGAGTTAACTTAGTTCCATGAGTAAAGAAAGTTCACAGGCTAGTCTGGTCTTTCCGGGTTTAGATCAAATGTGTGCGAGTGTGCTCTTAGCACCGTACTGCAAAAGATTAGTACTGATTGGATGGCTAATCGGCTTGTCCCGCCTCTCCTCATACGCTAAAGTAGTTCTGATTGGATCTCTTCCTTACTTGTCCCTACCTTCCACAAAACTAAATCAGTTCTGATTGGATGTCGTCCCTGCCAAACATTTTCGTCTCGTTTTTATTCGTTGACGAAAGTGTCGATTCATTTCGTCATAGTTTTTATCTTTTTATGTAGTTTTTATTTAGTTTTCGTCTCGTTTTCGTCATGAAAAAAAGGTTCGTTGACGAAAACTATGACGAAAATCATTCGTCAACGAAATTAACACTGGTGGACTGTGCACGCATCGGAGGGAGCGCGTGTCAGGCAAATGTACCCTGCTTAAACGTGATCGAGGTCACCAGTGGCGGAAGACATATTGGCCATGCTAAATGTAGATAAAAAGTGAAAAAATTTATAAATAAAATAGTAAAAAAATGATCTAGTATTATTGTATTATTGTATTATTGTCAATTAATTAGAAAAGCTTGGTTTCCAACAATGGATTTAATGAATGCACTGATTTGAAACTACCCATGTACTAACAAGACAAGTAGTTATATTCCTTTCTAATATAAATGCATGATGTTATGTATTAGTTTCTGCTGAGCACTGTGGTGGGTGTGTGTGTGTGTGTGTGTGTGCGCATGTTACCGGCCAGTAACTTGATTTCCCACTGTTAATACCACTGTGCCAGCATATCCCATGCAGTGCATACAAATATGACCTAGATGGTCTGATAACTTCCAAAGGAGCTGTGAAAGATTGGTGTGCTTTGATGTGGGCATGAACACATTGGCATATCTACCCCCCACTATTCAGCATTTCAGTTTCATAACAAAAGAAGAAAAACATATATACAGTCTAAAGTAAATACAAGCTCCATTTGTGAAACGTACTAGCTCAGCAGAACTGACATCTCAAACTCGCAGGTTTGAATCTCAGCTCCGCTTCTGGCAACTAAGCGCCTGAACAAACAATGATTGGCTCGTCTGAGGGTGGGGATGCTGCAGGAGGTTTATTATAACTGCTGCAATTACGACCTCTGCTGGCTGATCAATAGCGCCTGAACAAGAGACAGGGGATACTGGAGATTGGTGCGTGGTTCTCCGTACGCAATATAAATCTTCATCTTCATACCTTGTATTATATTGTAAGGAGCTTACAATATACACTGATCAGTAGGGCTGTCAAACGATTAAATTTTTTAATCGCGATTAATCTCAGAATTTTACATAGTTAATCGCGATTAATCGCATAAAAAAAATCTGTGTAAATGTTATAGAAAACAAGGATTTTAAGTGAAATGTTACAATTAAAATGGTGAACATATTTATGCTAAATGTACTTATGTTAAAAACTGCTGGGACAAGAGAAAACTGTAAGGGAGTTTTATTCACTCACATATTAGGCAGTAATACTATCTAGCAGAGAACCTTGACTTCGTATATATGTCAGATGCGTAGTTATTGTAACAGACTTTTCTGTGGTTGTATCGTGACGATGGTTTGATGGACGTTTATACACGAAGTGAGTGTGTTTTCACTAGGGATGCATCGATACCATTTTTTCCCAACCGAGTACAAGTACATGTATTTTTGTACTCGCCGATGCCTATTTAGAATGATGCAATCTGGAGCATTATGGAATAGTTTAGTTTTTAGTGTAAAATAGTGCAGTGGAACAGTTGCTTGCCATCACTAATGGTAAAAAAAAAACACCGCACAGACATTATTGAGAAAGCTTCTGACAAGCTAACGTAAACGTTCATTAATAAACGCACGTAATTAACGTTGTGCACATCATACATGCGATGCGATTCTGCTGATTGAAATATTTACTTTAAAAAGATAATACAGTCCGATCCCATCTGAGCCGATTCTATCAGCACGTTCGTGGTTCACCTCGGTAAATCGTAAACGACTCTGAGTCGACTCCCGCTCTGTGGTAATAACCAGTATAATTAAGCCTGAGCTTTATAAGGTAAGCGAGTCACACAAAATGTTCTGTAGTATTTGGTGTTTATTTACAACCGCAACATTCATTATAACAGTAAACACGGAGAGATGACTGAGAAAAGAAATTTACGCTGCGCTTACAATGAAATCGATTCTTGAATCACTTGTATCGACACTGTGAACAGAGAATTGAACACAAACAGCGGTCGCTGCTTTTGTAACCGGTTATCTTCACTGTTAGCTCTATTTTTAAGGGTTTTTGTTGTCAAACGGAACTAAATAACATTAAACGTGCGTGTGAGCGTGGTCAGTGAGAATAATTCAATCTGTCTCCCGTGGGTGAAAAATTAATTGCTTTAGTTTTAGAAGTGAAAAAATCTCGTAATGTAATTAGTGCGTTAACGGCACTATTTTTTTTTATCTCGTTAAATTGAGATTGCGTTAATGCGTTATTATCGCGTTAACTTCGACAGCCCTACTGATCAGCCATAACATTAAAACCACCTCCTTGTTTCTACACTCACTGTCCATTTTCTCAGCTCCACTTACCATATAGGAGCACTTTGTAGTTCTACAATTACTGAATGTCGTCCATCTATTTTTCTATACACCTTTTTAGCCTGCTTTCACCCTGTTCTTCAATGGTCAGGACCCCCCACATGACCACTAAAGAGCAGGTATTATTTAGGTGGTGGATGATTCTCAGCACTGCAGTGACACTGACATGGTGGTGGTGTGTTAGTGTGTGTTGTGCTGGTATGAATGGATCAGACACAGCAGCGCTACTGGAGTTTTTAAATATTGTGTCCACTCACTGTCCACTCTATTAGACACTCCTACCTAGTTGGTCCACCTTGTAGATGTAAAGTCAGAGACGATCGCTCGTCTATTGCTGCTGTTGGAGTTGGTCATCTTCTAGACCTTCAGCAGTGGTCACAGGACGCTGCCCACAGGGTGCTGTTGGTTGGATATTTTTGGTTGGTGGACTATTCTCAGTCCAGCAGTGACAGTGAGGTGTTTAAAAACTCCAGCAACGCTGCTGTGTCTGATCCACTCATACCAGCACAACACACACTAACACACCACCGCTATGTCAGTGTCACTGCAGTGCTGAGAATGATCCACCACCCAAATAATACCTGCACTGTAGTGGTCCTGTGGGGGTCCTGACCATTGAAAAACAGGGTGAAAGCAGGCTAAAAAAGTATGTAGAGAAACAGATGGACTACAGTCAGTAACTGTAGAACTACAAAGTGCTTCTATATAGTAAGTAGAGCTGATAAAATGGACAGTGAGTGTAGAAACAAGGAGGTGGTTTTAATGTTATGGCTGATCGGTGTATATAACGTATTAAGATATATATGTAAGATATCGGCATTACTGAACAATGACTGACATATGTCATGTGTATTAGCAGGTACAAAGGGGCTTTTGTCCAAAAAGAAAACAAAAAGCTGAGAAAATTTGCAATTTTGCAGCATCAGTTCACCTGTACTAACTGGATCAAAGCCTCTTACACACCTTTTTGAGGAAAGAAAACATGACAAAGTCTTAGCAATTATCAACTGGTAAATTCAACTATGAAATGATGTAAAACACCAGTGAGTCCAAAAGCTGAAAGAGAGCTAAAAGAAAGGCCATTATCTGGCCTTACCCTGGTCTTTATAACAACAGCAAAATAACATACTGTACTACACACACTACTACACTTTATTTGCACTTTGCAAAAAGTAAATGTCAGGCAGTTGCACAGAGAATGAAAGACATTATTGGCATTTACATGATAAATGAGACATAATTTATATTTCTAAATCTGCCTACATGTCTTTATCAGTCATAAATCACTGTTACTGAAGAGTGATCCATCATCATGCATCTCATATGAAGATATATTGAGCTATCATTATCAGCACTGACAAATGTAGCTGAGATTACAACAAACATGAACTATTACGCTTTTCTTTATTATTTGCTAATGAACGTGCCTACTGTGAATTCCCAGGTCTCAGGGCTTGAAAAATAATTAAACAATCATCCACAAAAAATATCAGTGCTGCTCCCAGAATTATTAGCAATATGGGAAAGAAAAAAAGCAATTACATGTTCACGTCTCATTAGAACATGCATGCGTTATCCTTTATTACCATACGTGTGAAGTTCATCTAAATTCAACCTAGACGGTGCCAGGCGAGAGCCTCGGGAGAACTCTGGGCACGCTCGCCCACTGCAACTGTAATTACGACTAATACAGGACCACTGCTGTTTATTCAGTCTTATCATCATACGCTGGCTTATTCATTCTGATCACACGACTCGATATTTTTGCTCGGCAGATCTCAATCATCAGACTATCCACTCAAAACATATACAGACGGAAAATGTGATGAAAAAGTTGAAAAAATGAGGGGGATGTCATAAAACAAATAATGTGTGCCGACACCTTCAGACAGGTGTAATGCAATTAGAGTCCTGTGCTATAGACAAATGTGGAGGAATGTTAATTAGAGCCAGTTCACCTGAAATTTGGTTTCAGTTTGGTCATTTGGAAAAGGGATCAACTATGGAGATAGGCAGACAAAGAGCTAGATAGACAGATAGACAGACAGATAGACAAGCAAATAGACAGATAAATATAAATGTTGGATGGATAGATAGACAGACAGATAAATTGACATCAGATAGATAGATAGATAGAGAGAGAGAGAGAGAGAGAGAGAGAGAGAGAGAGAGAGATAGATAGATAGATAGATAGATAGATAGATAGATAGATAGATAGACAGACAGACAGACAGACAGACAGACAGACAGACAGACAGACAGAGATATAAACGTTGGATGGACAGATAGACACACAGACAGACAGATAAATTGACAGATATAAAAGTTGGATGGATCGGTAGAGAGATAGATAGATAGACAGACAGATAAATATATATAAATATTGGATGAAGCTTTCTGTGTTTTCATTGGCATTTGACAAACCTACATCCAAAGCAACTAACAATTATGACTGAATACCATTCAATGAATTGAGGGTTAAGGGCCTTACTCAGAGGCCCAACAGTGGCAACTTGGCAGTAGTGGAGCTTGAACTGGCAACCTTTTGGTTACTAGTCCAGTACCTTAACTGCTTAACTGACATACAGATAGATAGATAGATAGATAGATAGATAGATAGATAGATAGATAGATAGATAGATAGAAAGATAGACAGACAGACAGACAGACAGACAGACAGACCGAGAGACAGACATACCGAGAGACAGACAGACAGATAGATAAATAGAGACTTTATTGATCTCAAAGAAAATTAAGGATGTGACTGCATTAACATTGGCATCTTTGAGAAGGACCCAACATTACAAAGACAAATAGACTTTTGAAAGTATAGCGGTGCAAGAATCCAAACAGTGGCCTAAAATAAGGTGGGAAATTATTTTGCTGACATGAATTTGGTCCACTTGTCTGCTTGAAGGAAGGGGTTAAGGGTTAAAATGACAAATTTGATTATGTATGTTTACATTTTTGGCATTAACAAATGCTTTTATCCAAATCAACTTACAATTGTGACAGAACAAAGTCCAAGCAATTTAGGGACCTGAAGTAGCAGAGAGAATAGCACTGCTGAACATGAAAAACTAATAACATGTAAGCAGGCAAACAGCTGACATGGGCACCAAGTACTAGGGCAATAGGGATGAAGGCAAAGTCACTTTTCATTGGATAATATGCATAAAGATAATAAACATATATAGTATCAGCCACATATTTCCCGTGCCGTAAAAATGTCCAGACAGACATGCACAGTCATGCTATATCACAACTACAACTGACTCAACAATCGACAAAACACTCACTCACTCACTTTCTTAACCGCGTATCCAATTAGGGTCACGGGGGGTGCTGGAGCCTATCCCAGCTTTTCAATGGGCGCATGGCACACAGTAACACCCTGGACGGGGCGCCAGTCCATCGCAGGGCAGACACACACACACGCACACATTCACCTATAGGGCAATTCAGTGTCTCCAAATAACCTGACTGCATGTTTTTGGACTGTGGGAGGAAACCGGAGCTCCCGGAGGAAACCCGCGCAGGCACGGGGAGAACATGCCAACTCCACACAGAAAGGACCCGGACCGCCCCGCCTGGGGATCGAACCCAGGACCTTCTTGCTGTGAGGCGACAGTGCTACCCACCGAGCCATTTACATTGTATATGTACTGTTCATTTAACTAGATATTAAAAATCCTATGCTTCCTATTGTATATTTTATAATGCTGATGTTAAGTTAGGAGATACAGCAACTCAAGATTTATAAAGACAAGCTCTAGTCATAAGGAAACATGGAACAACACAAAGCTTTCTCTTTCATATGAACCTGACTCCAACAAAAATATATTTACTATTTCTATCTTGACTTCAAAAAATAAATTCCTTACGTGTTTCTAAACAAGTATAACCATTAAAGATAATTTAGATTATACAACAGTTAGTTCCGACCTTACAATCTGATTGGTTGAGAAGCGTTCTAACCGTGCTGATATTCGTGATGACAGCACGGCCTTTTCACACCACAATGGTATTACTCCGCTGACGTGTTGCCAGTAACGACAAGCTTCATGCACACAAAGCGCACGCAGGCGACACAGACTTTTTTCCCGATCGCGTTTTAAATCCGTTATCTGATATACAATCTAGCGCACTGTGTAGGGAACATGACCAATTGTCTAATTCACTATCTAGTGCACTATGTAGGGAACATAAATCCGTGATCTGATACACAATCTAGTGCACTATGTAGGGAACAGTAATGTGTTTGTAACGCGAACAGTTAGCTTAATAGCCCAGTTAGCAGCTCCTAAGAGTTCTGTTATCACCCATAATCCTTTGGTGTGTGCAAGAGGTTTTTTATTTCTTTTTTTTTTCCCTTCAGAGGTTCTTGCCTTTTTCTTCTTGTTGTTCTTACCTCCCTGAAATGAGTTTTTGCAACTTGGGATGTCTGCTTTGTAGTGTTAAACTTTATATTCGTTGTGGAACTACTTTTTGGCGGAAGGTATTGTCAATATTAAAGCATATTTATTTAGAAATTCATTGCTTCTTTGTTATTTATTTTCTTTCTTTATTTTGTAAAAACTGTTGTATAAAAGCAATAGAACACTTGAGGTCGTGTGTTATCGCGAATAACATCACAGCTGTGATTTGGTCGCAGGCACGAACCCAAGGCGATAACACACTCCCTCTCGTGTTCTATTGCTTAATTACGCTTCGACGTGCTAAAATCCAAAAGAGACTCAGGATTCATAGACCTCAAAAGACAATCACACCTTTGGTCTGCCCTGATCAACATGCACTGCAAGTTCCCGGACTGTTAATGACTGGAGGAGTGAAATTAATCAAAAAGTTTAAAAATTAAAAGGGAATAAAAGAGAATAAAACAAAAGAATAAAAATAGCCGGGTTTGCTATCTGATTTATGTGTGAACTGTTAGTCTAGTTCCGACAGAGGGCTCAATGAGGGCTGCAATTCAGCTTTAATCCAGCTCTGTTCTGATCATTATCAAGCAGAAAAATGCTTGTTATTTATTTATTAGGATTTTAACACTTTGGTTACATGACAGAAATGGTAGTTACTCATTTACATTTTTGGCATTTAGCCAAAGTGACTTACATTACTGTAACATTATACAGTACTAAGCAATTGAGGGTTAAGGACCTCGCTCAAGGGCACAACAGCAGCAACCTGGCAGTGGTGAGGCTTGAACCGGCAACTTTCTCATTTCTAGTCAAGTACCTTAACCGCTAGGCTGCAACTGCCCTACTCATTACAAAAGGTTCATCAGTTCACATTAGTTTTATGTCAAACACAGTCATGGACAATTTTGTATCTTCAATTCACCTCACTTGCACGTCTTTGGACTGTGGGAGGAAACCGGAGCACCCGGAGGAAACCCATGCAGACACGGGGAGAACATGCAGACTCCACACAGAAAGGACCCGGACCGCCCCACCTGGGGCTCGAACCCAGGACCTTCTTGCTGTGAGGCGACAGTGCTACCCACTTAGCCACCATGCCGCCCTACACACTTTGGTTACATTCATGACAGAAACGGTTGCCACTCATCACACAAGATTCATCAGTTCACAAGGTTATATCGAACACAGTCATGGACAATTTTGTATCTCCAATCCACCTCACTTGCACGTCTTTGGACTGTGGGAGGAAACCAAAGCACCCGGAGGAAACCCACACAGACACGGGGAGAACATGCAAACTCCACACAGAAAGGACCCGGACCATCCCACCTGGGGCTCGAACCCAGGACCTCCTTTTTGTTACACGCCAACCTAGAGTATCTGTGTATCTCATGCACCAAAATTACACACACCAGTTTCACTGAAGTGAGCTTCACAATCACAAATGTATTTACAATAGATACAATAATACAGGAAAAACAAACTCTCTCTCCAGGGGGCATTTTCTCCCATTTTCTCCCAATTTAGTGTAGTCAATTTGTCTTCCGCTGCTGGGGGATCCCTGATTGCAGTGGAGGTGGGTATATTGCTGCTCACACCTACTACGACATGTATGCAGCCCAACTCTTTTTCACCCATGCATTCTGCACAAGCACCTCTCTATCTGCTAATCAGGGTCCTTCCACAGCGTTTGAAGACCCCACCCACATAGTCCGGTCATCCCGCCCTAGCAGAAACGGGTCTGCTGCAGGCGCCCAGCCGACCGACCCAGGACCTTCTCGCTGTGAGGCGACAGTGCTACCCACCGAGCCACCATGCCACCCCAAAAATGATTGTATGCATTTTGTAGTGTTTATAAGATTATGCTTCTGCTAACAAGCTGAGGGCTAGGGCACACCGAGCTCCCCGGCGTAGCATCCTGTTAGTTTTGTAACTACTGTGGCCGAGCAGTCACAAAAGCATTTCACTGCCAGCTGTACTGTGTATGACTATGTATGTGACAAATAAACCTTGATTTGCTTTGATTTGATTTGGTTTCATGGTTAAAAACAATTATTTGTTTACGCAATTTCAGGGATTTTAATGCAGGGATTTAAAGTTTTTTTTTTTTTTTTTTTTTTTTTTTTTTTGAAGGGACGATCTCATATGAAAGACATTTTTTAATTTCTTACTAAGAATAGAAAGACTGTAAGTCTGTGGTATGCACAGGAAGTTAGTGGGGGTAGCAAAAGCATTTTTAAAGTCACTGCAAAGTTCTGACTTGCATCACACACTGTACATTCAGTAAATGTAAAAGCTGTGGAAGTGAAGTCTGCACATGGTTCACACTTTTCATCCTGTGTTAAAGACACTGTAGTTTTTCCACAGCATGAGAGGGTGTCTTATAAAATGTCAGAGAAGGTCAGTGAAACAGACGTCTAACATTTTCCTATTCTATGCATACACTGTGGAAACAAATGTGGGTGATCACAACAGTCTATAGATCCTTTATCTTATAGTCAACATGTCAATAATTAACAGGGAAGTCATTAACCAATTAACACTTTCGGGTAAAAATGTCATTTAAGGAAGCCCAGGTGGCGCAGTGGGACGTTCCGCTAGCACACCAGCGCCGAGACCGGATGGCTGGGCGCCATCTACGGAAGCACAATTGGAAGTCAAGTCAAATGTATTTATATAGCGCTTTTTACTATGGACATTGTCTTAAAGCAACTTAACAGAATCCAGGACCAACAGACCATGAACCCCTGTTGAGCAAGCTGAGGGCAAACTCCCTTAAAATTACAGGAAGAAACCTTGAGAGGAACCAGACTCAGCCGGGACCCCCATCCTCTTTGGGTGGCCTGGAGGATACTTTAAATAAATAAAATAATTGGAGTTCTTCATGGTTCAGTCCAGTCTGTGATAAAGTCCGTTGTAAGTTCTGGACATTTTTGGTGCAAACACACCAGGTTTCCATCCCATTTAGTAGGAGCAGCATTGTTGGCACTGCAGTCTCGACTTGCAGTCTTAATCTTGCAGTGCCTGCAACAGACACAAACTGGCAACCGTGTAGCCGTTCAGGTGGAGCAGGGGTAAAAACACACGCTAGAACACCAGAGCTGGGATCTCGAATACATCGTATCGAGTCTTGGCTCTGCCTGCCGGCTGGGCTGAGCAGCCACATGAACACCGATTGGCCTGTTGTTCATATAGGAGTGGGGTATTAAGCCGGATAGGGACTTCTCGTAACTGATGCACTATGACCTCTGCTGGCTGATTGATTGCGCCTGCACAGAGACAAGGAAAGAGTGCGCTGATCAGGGTGTGTCTCTCCGTACACAGTGCTGATCCGCATATGCACTCGTCAAGTGTAGGTGACAAGATGCATACAGCTGCTGCCCACGTGTCGGAGGGGGCATGGGATAGCTTCGTTCTCCTCAATCAGAGCAGGGATAGTTAGTTAGTGGAGAGGAAGCATGACGCAGTCTGGCCATTGGACGTGCTAAAGTCGGGAGAAAATGCATAAACAAAACATAAATAAACTGGCCATCGTGTCTGCTGGGTGGGGAAATGACCGGACTAAGTGGGTGGGGTCTTCAAACGCTGTGCAAGGTTGGCACGTGAGCAGCAATATACCCTCCTTAAACGCAATCAGGGATCCACAGCAGCGGAAAACAAACTGACTACGCTAAATCAAGAGAACAATCATAAATAAATAAAAAAATGTCATTTAAATGAATTTTAATAGCTGTTGGTTCATTGCAACTGAGCAGAAAGCTGAAGATCTGTACAGATTAAAAGCACTGACCCACCCTCGGTGTGCATGTGGCAGTTTTGTTTATGGATACATTAAAGATTGGATTCCAAACAGGAAAACTTTTAATGCATCAATAATATAAAAAATATTCTGCGATTTAAGCCACAGCAGTCCTCCGGTTGGTTCATACCCGAAAGACGTTGCCTTCACGTCCTCTGACATCAGTGAGACTGGTAATTTGTGGCCCTTCTTGGATCACTACTGGTGGGTAATCACCCCAACACATGCACTACAAGCAATTACCATCAGCCCGCCGTTAAAACCTGACTGTGACACAATTACTGTTACAAAAAACAGTTGCTACATACATTTGCTTTGGGGCAAGGGGGGGTCCTAATCAGTCCTAATAGTGCACTTTACTAGTGTATTATTTCAAGCCACGATTTTAATGCTTTTAATGTTTTACACTTGGTTACATTCATGACAGGAAACGGTAGTTATTCACCACACAAGGTTCACCACTTCTCAAGGTTATATCAAACACAGTAATGGACGATTTATGGACTTGCATGTCTTTGGACTGTGGGAGGAAACCGGACCACGCTGACACGGGGAGAACATGCAAACTCCACACAGAAAGGACCCGGACCGCCCCACCTGGGGATCAATCCCTGGACCTTCTTGCTGTGAGGCGACAGTGCTACCCACTTAGCCACCGTGACGTGTAATAAAACACTGCAATTAGTCTAGATGTCCTGTTTATGATATAAAATAAGAGGTCTATTACGCTACCGCACTGACACTGAGATCTGGGTTGATATCTCATCAGTGCTACCGGATGGCCAGGCGATTACACAGACATGATTGGCTATGTTTGGGAGGGAGGGGGTGGCCGAAGCTCTGTGATAGACTGCCGTGACTAGAATCGATAAACCACTCACTCACTTTCTTAACCGCGTATCCAATTAGAGTCGCGGGGGGTGCTGGAGCCTATCCCAGCTTTTCAATGGGCGCATGACACACAGTAACACCCTGGACGGGGCGCCAGTCCATCGCAGGGCAGACACACATACACACACCCATTCACCTATAGGGCAATTCGGTGTCTCCAATTAACCTGGCTGCATGTTTTTGGACTGTGGGAGGAAACCGGAGCTCCCGGAGGAAACCTACACAGACACGGGGAGAACATGCAAACTCAGCACAGAAAGGACCCGGACTGCCCCGCCTGTGGATCGAACCCAGGACCTTCTTGCTGTGAGGCGACAGTGCTACCCACCGAGCCACCGTACCGCCCTCAATAAATCAATAAAAAATAACCATGTGAAACTATCCTTTTGATTTATTTTGGGGGAGCAAATGTCTCTTAACCAATAACAGAACATCATTAGTCAACGCTTAACAAATAACCATCAAGCTTGTATCGTTCCAACAGCATTAATTGAATAATGATTTTTAAGTTGTTATTGGTTAACCAGTTAATTATTGACATCCCTATAAGTAGTTATTGTTATATTATTTCTATATCAATATCTATAATATTGTAACATTTATATAAAACGAGCAAGTACAGAAAGATAAGGGTTTAATCTCCTAACAGATCAAACACTGTTCCAAATATCTTGAAACATTTCAGTGTCGTGCACTACACACCACACAAACAGTTCAACAGTTTGTGTTTAATAGAAATCAATGCTGTGTTCAGCCTAAAATATAATTAAAACTATTAGTCACATGAACCTTCTGAAATTTCCCTGCATTTCCTCAACACTCCAGCATCACCCGTTCTGTCTAACAATAATGTTAATCTTGGTTTATTACCATATCAATCAGTGACACAATACACACGCAGAATAACAGTCATAATAAATTGAGCTTCACACAGAGACACAGATTCAGTGGAAGATGACAGCAGTATCAGTCAAGGTTCCATTCATCCTGCTGAAAACTCCACACACCCACCAGCAGAGTCAGAGTAAATACATTCTATAGTATAACCACATTTCTAAAGAATGGCAGAGCACATATAGACGAGGTCAAAGTGCCATTCGAAGCGTGAAATGACTACATTTTTATCCATAGTGGCTTTTATTTTATTTACACTACAAATATTCTAGTATTATAATTTCATGTAATAGATTTTTATTATTGTTATTTACTTCAATTATTACTAAAAACAAAAATATAATTCTTTATATATTTTACTGAAATATATAAACAATAACAATAAATATTAATTTCATATTATTAGTATGAATAATAATTGCAATAATAATTAGTTATTATAAACTGTTATTATATAAATTTTTTGTATATTATTTAACAAATATTCCTCTCATATTATTAATATAAATAATAATAATAATTACTGTTATTATAAACTATATTTTTTGTATATTTTTTAACAAAAATATTCCTCATATTATTAATTTAAATAATAATAAAAATAAAACAAAATTATAACAAAATAAAATAATAAAAATTCAAATAAAAATAATAATAATAATAGGCACCTAGGTGGCACAGCGGGATATTCCACTAGCACACCAGCACCGAGATTCTGAACTCCTCTGTGTTGCCACCGGTCGGCTGGGTGCCATCTAGCAGGCATAACTGGCAGTGCCTGCAGGGAGGGATGACCAGAATATGTGGGCATGGTCTTCAAACGCTGTGTAAGGATTCTGACTGGCGGATAGAGGCGCCTGTGCAAAGTGCATGGGTGGTAAGGGCTGCGCGCAGGTCGGAGCATTAATAATAATAATAATAATAATAATATTTGTTATTATAAATTATATTTTTTGTAAATTAACAAAAATATTCTTCTCATATTATAATATAAATAATAATAATAATAATACTTGTTATTTTAAACTATATTTTTGTATATTTTTAACAAAAATATTCTTCTCATATTATTAATATAAATAATAATAATAATAATAATAATAGTAATTGTTATTATAAACTATATTTTTGAATATTTTTTAACAGAAATATTCCTCTCATTTTTTAATATAATAATAATAATAATAACAACAATAATAAAAATAAGAATTAAAATAAAAAATAATAATAATTAATTATTATAATAATTAAAATTATTATTATTATTATTAAAATGACAATTATTATAATAATAATTATTTTTTGGCAAGAACTAAATAATAAGAACAGTACTAATGCTCTTAATCTTTTGTTTGTGTCTCTAGTAACAGCCTATTTTAACTTGCCAATTTCTACAAAAGATTATATACATGTTCTACCAACACACAACAGATAAGTTATTTAAATGTTTATAATTTACGTATGTTTAAAAATGTCTGTAAATTTATGCTGACTTATTTTAGCACAATAAATTTAGCTTTGCAAAAACAGGCAAATACAAAATACTGGGGTTATTTGGTTAAATGTTTCAATAAGACTGTACGCATAGTGAGAAAAATCTATTTCTTTATTTATTTAAAGTTTCTGAGGGCACAAATGGTGGCACAAGACGTAACCTACAATTAAATGAACCAACCAAATGAACTTACAATTAATGACATCATAAAAAGCATGCAATTAAAGGTTAAAGAGCTTTGCTCATTGGCTCAACACTAGCAACTGAGTGGTGGTGGTCATAAGGCTTGAACCACTGACCTTCTGATTAACAGCCCCTATCATGATCACTGAGCTAACGATGCCCTTTGTTTGGCGTACTCTGGCATCACCAGGTCTGAAAACAACAACACGCATAATAACAAACATAACAAATGAAACTTTACACCGTGTCATGAATCCCATTGAATGTAACTATAGAAGCCTGGTTTTGGCTCAGCCTGGTTTTGGCTCAGCATGGTACTAATTTATGCAAAACAAAAAGTTCAGACGAGATGAGAGAAGTTTTTACTACATTAAGTCCTTATTAAGTAGAGAAGTTATAAATATACTAAACTATTAAAAGTAAATCTGATGTATCCGGGCATTCTCATCTTTTCCCTCTTTCCTGTTGCTCTTTCGCTTTTCATTCCTCGCTCAACTCCACCGGCTCACGACTCTTATTACTATGCAAGCAGCACCTCCGAGTGTTAACACAAAAGTCCGAAGAGCTCACAGCCAATGCACGGCGACTCAGTATTCAGCTGAGGTTTAGTAACCAGGGTTTATGAAGCCCTACCTGTAGCCCTCGTCTCCTCAGAATGCTGGACTCGTCCATGCTGGAGGAGCACAGCGCTCTTCCTCTCGCCCTCGCTTTCTCTCGCTCTCTCACGCTCTTTCACTGCTTCTCAATCCTCAGTCCTTACCGGTTGTAAGCCATGGTGCACTGGCGCACAAGTCCTGTGGGTACGCCCACCCTGTCTAAGCAGCTGCTAAGCACTTACATCAGAACTTATCTGATTGGAGAGGGCTCGTCAGCTGACACTGTCCCTCTCTTTTCTGTCGTTCCCCCCCTTGCTTGGAAGTTCAGGGCAATGTGAAACTAAAGCATGTGTGTGTGAGTATGTGTGAGTGTGTGTGAGTGCATGTGTGTGTGAGAGAGCGAGAGAGAGAGAGAGAAAGAGAGAGAGCGAGCGAGAGAGTGTCGGGGTGCAGGAACAGCAAGTGAGACATTAGCACTCTCAGCACAGGTACAAATTCACCCCGGGACAGACATGCTTTTGGCGCCTTAACAGGGGCGAGGAAGGTGAGAGGAAGACCAGACAGGAAATCCTGTGCTGCGTTGTTCTGCCACGGCAAGACAATGCAGCTGGCATCCTGTCTGTAGAGCCACCATTTGTCAATAGAGCTAGCAAGTCACCGGCAGGCAGTATTGAGCCTGCGGCCATCTTTCTCTGGGCCCGGCAGATAAGAGCGGGTGTATGAAGGTCAGGCGAGAGACGCTGGCCATGACCTGGCAACAGAAAGCCTGATGAAAGACCCCTAACAGCTGGACAGAAGGAACTAGAATGTCACAGGTTTCTGGTCCTTAAGATTTTTCACAGGGAAGAAATAGAACGACTTCATTTGTCATATAAACATAAACATATATCTTACATCATACAGCTCATTTGGAAACTGGGGTCAGAGTGCAGGGTCAGCTATCGTAAGACACACCAGGAGCCAAGAGGGTTAAAAGCCTTGCTCAAAACCCCAACAGTGGCTGAATAGCAGAGCTGAGACTTGAACTCTCAACTTTTCGATTGATGGCCCAAAGCTCTACTCACTAGGCTACGACTGTCCCAAAGACCACTGCCCCATAGAGATGACCAGTTTGCTACACCATGAGTCTGCTATTGATAGTGTGTTATTGGTGTGTTGCACAGAGGCTGAAAAGAAGACCCTGCAAAGAATCATAAATACAGCAAATTTCCTTCCCTCCCCCTTCCTTCCCTCCCACCCTCCATCTCTTTTTTATTCCTTCCTTCCCTCCATTTGTTTCATTCCTTTCTTACCGCGCTTTTTTTTTTTTTCTTACTCTCGCTTCTTTCCTTCCCTCACTTTTAATCTTCTTCCTTCCCTCACTTTTTCCTTCCTTCCTTCCCTTCTTTCTTTCTTCTTTCTTTACAATTTCATTTCTTCCTTTCTACCTTCCCTGGTTTTTTCCCTCCTTACTTTCTTCCTTTCCTCCCTTTTTTTCTTACTTCCCTCTCTCCTTCCCTTGATTTTTCCTTCCTACCTTCCCTCGCTTCCTTGCCTTTTCTTTCCTACCTTCCTTCCTTCCTTCGCTTTTTTCTTCCTTCCTTTCTTCCCTTCCTTTTTTTCCTTCCTTCCTTCCCTCGCTTTTTTCTTTCTTCTTTCCTTTCCTCGTTTTTTCCTTCCTTATTTCCCTCCCTCGATTTTTTCTTCCTTCCCTCGCTTTTTTCCTTCCTTCCTTTTTCCTTCCTTTCGTCCTTCCTTTCCTCACTTTTTCCTTGCATTCCTCCTTTCCTCGCTTTTGCCTTTCTTTTTTTGCTTCCTTCCTTTTTTCCTTCCTTTCCTTGCTTTTTTCTTTCTTCCTTTCCTTGCTTTTTCCTTACTTTTTTCCTTCCTTCCTTTCCTCACTTTTTCCTTTCTTTTTTCCTTTCCTTCCTTCCCTCTTTTTTCCTTCCTTCCCTCTTTTTTCTTTCCTTCCCTCTCTTTTTCCTTTCCTTCCTTCCCTCTTTTTTCCTTCCTTCCCTCTTTTTTCTTTCCTTCCTTCCCTCTTTTTTCTTTCCTTCCTTCCCTTCCCTCCCTCTTTTTTCCTTCCTTCCCTCTTTTTTCTTTCCTTCCTTCCCTTCCCTCCCTCTTTTTTCTTTCCTTCCTTCCCTCTCTTTTTTTCTTTCCTTCCTTCCCTCTTTTTTCTTTCCTTCCTTCCCTTCCTCTTTTTTCCTTCCTTCCCTCTTTTTCCTTTCCTTCCTTCCCTCTCTTTTTTTCTTTCCTTCCTTCCCTCTTTTTTCTTTCCTTCCTTCCCTCTTTTTTCTTTCCTTCCTTCCCTTCCTCTTTTTTCCTTCCTTCCCTCTTTTTCCTTTCCTTCCTTCCCTCTCTTTTTTTCTTTCCTTCCTTCCCTCTTTTTTCTTTCCTTCCTTCCCTCTTTTTTCTTTCCTTCCTTCCCTCTCTTTTTCCTTTCCTTCCTTCCCTCTTTTTTCTTTCCTTCCTTCCTTCTCTTTTTCCTTTCCTTCATTCCCTCTTTTTTCTTTCCTTCCTTCCCTCTTTTTTCCTTCCCTTCCTTCCCTCTTTTTTCCTTCCTTCCCTCTTTTTTCCTTCCTTCCCTCTTTTTTCTTTCCTTCCTTCCCTTCCCTCCCTCTTTTTTCCTTCCTTCCCTCTTTTTTCTTTACTTCCTTGCCTCTCTTTTTTTCTTTCCTTCCTTCCCCCTTTTTTCTTTCCTTCCTTCCCTCTTTTTTCTTTCCTTCCTTTACTCTCTTTTTCCTTTCCTTCCTTCCCTCTTTTTTCTTTCCTTCCTTCCCTCTTTTTTCTTTCCTTCCTTCCCTCTCTTTTTCCTTTCCTTCCTTCCCTCTCTTTTTCCTTCCTTCCCTCTTTTTTCCTTCCTTCCTTCTCTTTTTTCCTTCCTTCCTTCCCTCTCTTTTTCCTTTCCTTCCTTCCCTCTTTTTTCTTTCCTTCCCTCTCTTTTTTCCTTCCCTCCCTTTCACCCTGTTCTTTCATGGTCAGGACCCCCACAGGACCACCACAGAGCAGGTATTATTTAAGTGGTGGATCATTCTCAGCAATGCAGTGACACTGACATGGCGGTGGTGTGTTAGTGTATGTTGTGCTGGTATGAGTGGATCAGACACAGCAGCGCTGCTGGATTTTTTAAATACCATGTCCACTCACTGTCCACTCTATTAGACACTCCTACCTAGTTGGTCCACCTTATAGATGTAAAGTCAGAGATGATCGCTCATCTATTGCTGCTGGTTGAGTTGGTCATCTTCTAGACCTTCATCAGTGGTCACAGGATGCTGCCCACGGGGCACTGTTGGCTGGATATTTTTGGTTGGTGGACTATCCTCAGTCCAGCTGTGTCTGATCCACTCATACCAGCACAACAGAGTGATCCACCACCTAAATAATACCTGCTCTGTGGTGGTCCTGTGGGGGTCCTGACCATTAAAGAACAGGGTGAAAGCTAAAAAAAAAGTATGTAGAGAAACAGGTGGACTACAGTCAGTAATTGTAGAACGACAAAGTGCTTCTATATGGTAAGTGGAGCTGATAAAATGGACAGTGAGTGTAGAAACAAGAAGGTGGTTTTAATGTTATGGCTGATCAGTGTATGATCAACTAGTTTTCAAATACAAGTACTCAAGGATCTTGCCGTTGATATTCATTAAAACTCAAAACACTGAGGTTGTGTCCCACACCACATACATTAGCACTGAATATTTTGTGATGCACACAAATAAGCAGCGAGCTCACTGTGTCTCCGTCTTCTAACATCCGAAATCTTGGTGTAATTTTTGATAGCAACCTCTCTTTTGACCGCCATGTAAATCACATCACCAAAACTGCTTTCTTTCATCTAAAAAACATAGCACGTCTACGTCCATCACTCTCCTTTTCTGCCGCCGAAACCTTGATTCATGCTTTTATTACATCCAGAATTGATTATTGCAATAGCATCCTTTATGGTACATCTAACAAAATCCTAAAAAAACTTCAGTATATCCAGAATTCAGCTGCTCGCCTCCTTACTCATACTCGCTCCCGTGATCATATTACACCTGTTCTACAAAAACTTCATTGGCTTCCCGTTGCTCAACGCATTCAATTCAAAATTCTTCTATTCACTCACAAAGCTCTCCATAATCAGGCCCCATCCTACCTCACCGACCTGCTCCATCAGCACATTCCCTCCCGTAGCCTTCGCTCTTCTGAGGCTAACCTACTGTCCATACCCTCTAGGACCAAGCACCGGACCTGGGGTGACAGGGCCTTTTCCATAGCTGCTCCATCTTTATGGAATGCTCTCCCCAAACACCTACGAGATTGTCCTGACCTGTCCAAATTCAAGTCACTTCTCAAAACTCATCTATTCAGAGTGGCATTTAACTTGTAACAACACAAAATAAATGCTTTTATTTTTGCTATTCTTTTTAATAGTTTTTATACTTAGATCACGACAGAAATGTGAAGTCCTAGATCCTAAAACTTGTAAAGTTTTCAGTTTCCTGATTGCATGTGAATCTGTCCTGTTTCTGTCTAATTTTAAGAAATTGTTCTATATTTGTTGTTCTCTCTCATAATTTAGCTAATTTTTAATGAACTGTCTTATGCTGCTCTCTTTGTTTTTATCTTAATTATTCTTGATGTTGATGTACTATTTTGATTTTGTACTATGATTTGTATGGTGTATGTACGTATTTGTTTTGATTATTTGTCTTATGTAAAGCGTCTTTGAGTATCTTGAAAAGCGCTATATAAATAAAATGTATTATTATTATTATTACTTAACTCAGTCACCAGTATAATGTCAGCTCCAGAGTGTCTGCTTCAATCACTGACAGTAATTTATTCACATCACACAACAAACAAGCAAAATCACCTGATTACGAGTCCTAATTTCCATTACTAAATTCTCATTGATTCATTTACATTTTCAGCATTTAGCAGACACCGTTACCCAGAGCGACATACAGAAGTGCTTCCACAGTAAACATTTCCTTACTCTAGTTAAATGTGGGCGCTCAGGTGGTGCAAAACACGCTAGCACACCAGCACTGACACCTCCAACTCATGAGGTTGAATCTCAGCTACACTAACAATTATTGGCTCATCCGATAGGTTGGATGCTGAAGGGGATTTCTCATAACTGATGCAATTATGACCGGTATAAGTTAGTGGATAATGAAGATCAGTGTGTGACTCTCCATGTGCAAGACTGAGCCCCAAATGAACCCGTGTTGTGTGGGTGAAAAGATGAAGTTGGCTACTGCACACGTGTCGGAGGGGGCGTGTGTCACGGCTCTCCCTAGAGCAGAAGTCAGCAAGAGTAGAAGGGAAGCAAAATGCAATCCGGTAATTGAATACGACTAGATTGGGAAAAAATTGTGGGTGAATATGAAGGCTGTTCAAGATTTCGAGGGTAGCTCCAAGCCTCAGAGCAAAAAGGTCTTGGGTTCGATTCCCAGGTGGAGCAGTCTGGATCCTTGCTTTGTAGAGTCTGCATGTTCCACCCACAGTCCAAAGACATGGAAGTGAGGTGAATCTGTTGCCCTGTAATGGTGTTTGACACTGAATCATGTGTAACCTGTAACTACCTGTCCTGTCTAGAATGTTTTTTAAAGCACTTCCTTTTTCTCCCAATTTAGCTTAGCCAATATAAGTTCCGCTGCCTGAGACTACGGTTGCGTCTGAGGAGGGTTTATTTTGCCTGACACACGCCCCCTCTGACGCGTGCACAGTCCACTGACCCCTACTTATTTGCCCATACTCTCTGTGAATTAGTAAGAAGAGCCACATACTGATCTCCATGCTCCTCCACGTTCTGCACAGGCACACGAGGCTACTAACTAGGGTCCTTGCATAGCTTCAAAGACGCGACCAACTTTCAGTCTGGTCTTTTCCCACCCAGCAGACTTAACCGCCAATTTCATCTGCTTGCAAGCACTGCCAACTGTGCCCAGCCGACCGGTCGCAGAGCAGAGTTTCAAACTCAGGGAGTTCAGAATCCTGGTGCTGATATGCTACCGGATTACCTCGCTGTGCCACGTGGGCGCTTTGCCATGAATGTTTTTTTTCGTCCCTTTTTCTACCGATTTTTTAGTGTGTCCAATTTTTACCCAGTTGTGTCACGCTCCCTCTCTGCTGGTGCTGACCTCTGCCCCGAGGACAGCGAATTGACACACGCCCCCTCCAACACATGAGCAGTAGCCGACTGCATCTTTTCAGGCGAGTTCATATGTCGACCAGCCTTGTGCACGGAGAGCCGCACCCTGATCGATATTATTCCTCTCTCTGTCCAGACGCCATCAATCAGCCAGGAGAGGTCGTAATTGCATCAGTTATGAGGTCCCTATCCGGCTCCCTTGCCTGGATGAACAACAGCCAAACGTTGTTCATGTAGCCGCCCAGCCCAGCTGGATGGCAGAGCCGAGATTCGATACGATGTATTCGAAATCCCAGCTCTGATGTGGTAGCGTATTTTACCGCTGCGCCACCTGAGCGGCCCTCTGCCATTAGTGTAACCAAAGCGTAAAGCATGTTTGGTAGAAACTGGACTAGAATCGCAAGATCTACTGGTTCCCATTAGAAGCAGTTGTTTTTAAGTGTGAATAGAAAACAAAGGGCTCAGCTTTTCCTCTAATGAATGAGAAGTTTCTGGAAATCACAGCAGTGTCACAGATGTATTGTAAATCATGTTCGTCTGGAAATGACTTCATCGCCAATGCATTCGTTTGTGTGGTCGCTACATATTTCCTGCCGAATTTCAGGAAACTCACTCATTCGTCAGGGGAAAAAAAACGTTTAAACGAGTTACGAGTTCAGTCGTGAAGGCGGAAAAACAATCGATGAAGGAGAGCTGAAAATGCTTGGAAAACCCCAAGAACGGATAAGCCGAGGCGGGTCGAGCCATGTGCACCGCTGCCGACCTTAAAAAGATATGAGAGGGTTTAACAGAGAGGAAGAAGAAAGTAAAATAAAGCAAGTGAGAGAGTGAAAGAGAGGTCAAGAGCGAGAGGAAGGCTCAGAGGAGTAAAGAGACCCTGTGGTGAGGGTTGATTGAGTGACCTCGAGGTGGAGCTCTGGCCTGAGCTCATCAGAGGTGAAACGATAGAATCTAAAGTCCTGCTGAGTACTAATACACAACACACACAACACACACACACACACATCTGACCAGTCCTGATACCAACTTAGCCTTTTCAGGGAATCAAATATATGGACAAAGCGATGCCCCCCTCAGCATGAGTGCACCAACACTGCGCAAAATGTCATATTCAAGGTCTTCAAAACAGACCACTCCACCTCTCTACCTAGGCAGCTGCCTAAGTAGGCAGTAGACAGCAAGGCAGCTCACTAGGTCTTCAAAGAGACCGCTCCACCTCTCTACGTAGGCAGCTGCCTAAGTAGGCAGTAGGCAGCAAGGCAGCTCACTAGGCCTTCAAACAGACCGCTCCACCTCTCTACCTAGGCAGCTGCCTAAGTAGGCAGTAGGCAGCAAGGCAGCTCACTAGGTCTTCAAACAGACCGCTCCAACTCTCTACCTAGGCAGCTGCCTAAGTAGGCAGTAGGCAGCTCACTAGGTCTTCAAACAGACCGCTCCACCTCTCTACGTAGGCAGCTGCCTAAGTAGGCAGTAGACAGCAAGGCAGCTCACTAGGTCTTCAAACAGACCGCTCCACCTCTCTACGTAGGCAGCTGCCTAAGTAGGCATTAGGCAGCAAGGGCAGCTCACTAGGTCTTCAAACAGAACGCTCCACCTAGGAATTTAACCCAGAACCTTGTTGCAGTGAGGCAATAGTGCTACCCACCCAGCCACCGTGCCACCCTAGTCAAACACTACAGTCTACAGTAACACACTAGATCCTGTCATTTCACCTGAATCACAAACCTATGGAAGCTTTATACTGGCAAACAAAAGCAACCCCAGTTTACACCACTATCTCATGATCACGCTGAACAAATCCACTTCACAAGGAGGAGTACACGCAGCTATCAGTGAAGGACATCTCTGAACATAATGAAGGTTGAATCTCAGGATTATGAGTTTTTATCTCCATATCAGCCCATGGGGAGACTGTATTGATTTCCTGCCAAAGCTAATCATGCTCAAGACGGATGAGGCGGCCGTGGCAGGTCTGGTAGGGGTTGCTTTTTTCAACTCTGATCTGAGACCAGTTTTACGGTTTCTCCAATGCTGGGTGTGCATTACATTCTGTAATTTTACAGTTACTAATAGATTTTGGAGAGGTGTCTGAGACAACTCTGGATTGGCAGGTAAACATGAAGTGTGCACGCTGTGACTGCACAGTTAACGTGAAGATAAAGTGACTAAAACTGCCCAGATTAAATCAGGGTTTTTTAAACTAGTGAGTGGCCAATCCACAGTTTTTCAGTTCTGATCCGATTCCGATACACAACTGCCGATACCGATATCCAATGCTGCCTCGTGGTGTTTTACAATGAAACCTTACTTCCACCCCCTGCCACGCGAGCTTTGCACACATTGCAAGTAGCTGTTTTGCTTTTCCATACAAAGGACAATTTAGTAAAATAAGCAGCTAATGGTTTTTTTTCCCCCCGTTACTGACTGAAGTCGTCACGGGTTCATGGTAGGATGTGTAATGGAACTTGGATCGGTGACGTGCCTCATGTTACATTATGTTAAGTTACGGCGGGTTTGTGGTCCAGCACAAGATGTGGACTGGAATTTGGATCGGTAAGTAGATCAGCCGATCTGTATATGACGTCAATATCGGACCCGATAGCGATCCGGGATCAGATCGGGTCCATCTCTATTTTAAACCCTGGGTTGCAACCAAGCCAAAAAAGGGTCGCAGAGAAAAAGAATAAAATTAAATAAACTACTTTTAACAGGCACAAACACAAAATGAACTTGGACACAAACACCCCTTGTCGAAGCTTTACATTATCTTGTAAACCACAGTGGGACCAGATTGCCACTATTTTTATTAATTAAGTATATTTGTTTTTGTGGTTTGTTTTGATGCATCGTTTATGTTGCCTGGGTCATGGTAGAAATCATGGACAAAAATGTGGATTGCTTTAAAAAAGTTTGGAAAAACCCTGAGCTAAATCATATGAAAAATGAAACAGCATCTAAAATAAAAGTAAAACAAAATACGTGTGTGTCCCAGTTTGTTAAACCCTGGGTCACGACCAAGCCAAAAAAGGGTCGCAGAGAAAAATACTAATAATTAAATAAACTTCTTCTAATAGGCACATAAACACAAAATGAACTTGTACACAAACACCCCTTGTGGAGGCTTAACCACAGTGGGACCAGATTGCCACCATTTTACATTACAAGTTACATTACAAGGTGCAACTCGGCGTTCACTCGGCGATCAAAACTCGACTCTCGATCGCTAAGTGTGAACTATCCAACAACTCGATCCGACCGGCTCACCGAGCGCTCGCCGACCGGATCGAGTTTTCTAGCACGTCAGATATCTGATCTGAGATGTGCGACTGGGATGGAGTGACATGTCGAACAGCCAATGAGAACGCAGGATACGGTGTGAGGGGAAACGCAGGAGAGGAGTGTAAACAGGTGGGACAGGGGGATAATATAGTTTATATCAGAATACACCTGCACACACACGTTTTACAGTATTTCTGACCTGATCGTTCTCTACAAAACATAACAACAAAACACCAACATTGCAAAAATATTTATTAACCTCCAACTCACTACAGAACAATCCATGCTATTCGTGTTGCCAAATCCACTCGGATTCATTAATTTTTCCTCCTTGATTTCATCACATCAGCGCACAAACACTTTGATCACTCGCTACTTGTTGACGTGCATTTTTGGACGTGGTATCGTTAAACTTCTCGTCACTTCTCACGTGTGTTTTTGTTTTAAAAAAAAACGGTATTCTAAATAGGTATTGGTATCGGTATCGGTATCGGCAAGTACAAAAATACATGTACTTGTACTCGGTTGGGAAAAAATTGTATTGATGCATCCCTAATAACAATGCATACTATTATTAACATATTATTAAGCAAGTAGTACGAGTCTAAATCTCTTGATGCATGCTCAATAGTCTAAGTTTGTTTGTTTGTTTTTATAAGACCATGTTATCACATTTATGATATTCACAGCCGGATATAGAAATATATTTATATGTCTTTTCAATCTTATATTATATGAGGATTATTTCTGTATTATCTTGGGCGAAGATTTCTTTAAGTGTATTGGGCGTATGTAGTCTTTGTCTTTCCAATAATCCAGGTAAACAAATCCACAAAGTTTAATCAGTTCATCTGGACACAAAGTTTGGTGTGGAGATACGTTTGTGACTTCTTCAGTCTGACCTGGTGTTGAATACCCAAACCTTATATGCAGCCGATTTGCAATGCGTAACAATCAGTGGAACAGGTGATCAGATCCATATGCAAATCACAATGACCATTAATTACAGTGGCTGTGCTATTCACGTCTGAGAGAAGTATAGCCGCAATCACAGCGTTGTAAAATGATGAGAGATGACTACCCAGCGACTACCCAGCCCTTCTCGGTTCAGGGATGGTCATTGGCCTCTTTGACTGCCTGTTCGAACCAGCGTTCTTCCATATCAAGGATCTGCACATCTTCATCATGAAATGAGTGGTGAGTGTAAACCGCCAGGCCAGAAGGGGGCAATCTTGTACGGATGTTGTATCGGATGTTGTATCACCTGTTTCGCCAGTGGCTGTTTAGTTGCCCCGTCACCTAACAGAACACCCTATATTACTCAGTTTGTGTGTTTCCGGCTTTGACAAATGCCCAAATTTACATTTACATTTTCAACATTTATCTGACGCTTTTATCCAAAGCGAATTACAATTCTGACTGAATACGATGGGAGAAATTAAGGGTTAGGGGCCTTGCTCAGGGGCCCAAAAGTGGAAGCTTGGCAGTAGGGAGGCTTAAGCCTGCAACCGTATTATTACTAGTCCAGTAACTTTTTTTCTGTTTTATTTATGCATTTTCTCCCAATTTAGTGTACTCAGTTTGTCTTCCGCTGCTGGGGGATCCCTGATTGCAGTCGAGGTGGGTATATTGCTGCTCACGCCTCCTCCGACCCACGCGCAGTCCTTAGCGGAACCCTTTTTCACCCATGCACTCTGCACAGGCGCCTCTCTATCTGCTAACCACGGTCCTTACACAGCGTCTGAAGACCCCACCCACATAGTCTGGTCATCCCGCCCTAGCAGAAACGTGTCTGCCTCAGGCACTGCCAGTTATGCCTGCTAGATGGCACCCAGCTGAGGAGTTCAGAATCTTGGCGCTGTTGTGCTAGCGGAATATCCCGCTGCACCACCCGGGTGCCACTAGTCCAGTACCTTAACCGCTGAGCTACCCCTGTCCAAATGAGATAACCACATTCGCCCAGGACCTTCTTGAGATGAGACTTCTCTCTTTCCTTGGCCGAAGTGTCAGTGCGGATGCTGTTAGCTCAGTGGTACAGCGTCCTGATGACCGAACTTCATGTCCAAATGAACTGATAAAACTTTGTGGATAAGTAGTATAAATAAAGCATTACCTAATTTACGGCCATGAAAATGGCATCATGGACTGTGAAATGAAATGACTGTTTCCCGTGTAATATGCAATTTGCTGTGAAATTCAAACTTTAAGGTT
Source organism: Trichomycterus rosablanca (assembly GCF_030014385.1). Classification (NCBI taxonomy): domain Eukaryota; kingdom Metazoa; phylum Chordata; class Actinopteri; order Siluriformes; family Trichomycteridae; genus Trichomycterus; species Trichomycterus rosablanca. Next base: position 6,182,619 of record NC_086013.1, read on the forward strand.
TGTGTTTAGCAATTTAACATTGTTTTATTAGTGTAGCGTTCAAGTGCCTCACGTTTACTGGTTAATTTGCACCATGAGGCAGTCCTAGCAATCCTACGGCAATTCAGTTAGCAATCACTTGCTCAAATTGTCCAAGATGTGTAAAGCTTAGGATTCGTGTGGTATTAGTATTAGTATTGGTATTAGTATAAATGTCTGAGTCTTCATCTTGCAGTTAATCACAGTCACTTTAGCAGCATGACATCATGACCAGGGGACAGAAAAGGACAAAGGGGCTTTGAGGAGAAGACTGAAAGGGCGGCTGGTTTTGTATAAACAGTTCTACTGTGAGAAGACAGAAGATGTGTGTTCACGAAATATGTTGAGTATTTGTCACATGGTTCACTGTTTGGTGCGAAAAAGATGATGGACGCAACATTTTTAGGATATTTACTGTTTGGAAGGGACACAAAATGTACAAAAACACCCTCAGTTATATACCGTAGAACAGGGTTTGTCAAACTGTGTATATAAATATGACAAATAAGGACATTCTATTCTAATCTACTATTTTAAGAAATACCAAGCATCAGCATAAGTGGTGTAAATCACATGCCACAGGACTCTGGCACAGTAGAAACACTGTTCATTAATTTATTGTCTGTTTTGCTCCTGCTTTATCCTAGACAGGGTCACAGTGTGTCAGATTCATTACATGAAAGGCAAGAAAGACATCCATCACAGGGCAAACACACACACACACACACACACATTCACACTTAGGGCAATTTTTAGCATCTCCAGTAAGCCTGACTGCATGTCTTTGCACCCGGAGGACACCCACACAGACACAAGGAGAACATGCAGACTCCACACAAAAAGGAACCTATGTGCCTAGGCCGGGGAATCGAACTCCGGCCCCCTTCTTGCTGTGAGATGACAGCGCTACCCACTGAGCCACCATGCCACCCCTCTGCAGTGATGAACCTAAACAAATTGAGTTTGGTGTATGCCAAAAAAAAACAACACTTCTGTACATCGTTAATGAAGATCCAAAGCTAGAAAATGTCCCTTGATGATGTTTACAAAGATCAGCCTCTCACAGCACATCCAATCATGTGGTGCTCCTATACATTTATATTCATAGATCTCAATGCAGCTCAAACCGTCTACAATTGAGTTTGAATAGACCAGTGAAGTCGTGCGTCATTCTGTAGTCCTCGTTATGCCCATATTTGGAGACCCGGGTCTAAGCCCGATTTCCTATGGCAAAAATGAATGGGGTTTTTTAAAAAAATCGGCTTTATGTAGCATTATTAGTATTACGACCTTTTAACAACCTTGTAATTCAGAGGATCCAGTGATGTACAGGCGAAAAATGTACACATGCTGAATAAACATGTTCAGAACCCTGTACGTTTTGTCCTGTGTACATTTTTCGCCTGTACATCACTGGATCCTCTGAACTACAAGGTTGTTAAAAGGTCGTAATACTAATAATGCTACACAAAAGCTAATGCTACTGCGCATTAATTGGAGTCACTGAACTACACCGAAGCAAGGCGTACTATGGTGGTCGTATCGCTTTGTGGTTTGTCCTCCTTTTTCAAGGATGATTACAAAATGAAAGAGGTGAAAAGCACTTTCAGTCAGGTCATGTTGAGCGGTGTAGCAATATTCATATTTTGACTCTAACAACTTCATAATTCAGAGGATCCAGTGATAATAGACAGAAGAATCTCCATAAAACAAAACGTAACAGCTTTGGAACATTTTTTGTGACTACAGGATGCGAGAGAGGCAATTTACAAAATCTCAATTCATTTTTCCCCATTCAAAATTTTTCTTAGACCCGGGTTACCAAATATGGGCATAACAACATGGCGTGTACTACAAAATGACGACACGACTTCAGTGGTCTATTGTTGGACTGTAACAAAAACAGCAATGGACACTAATCTTGTTCTCGCAGGTTGCATGACGTTTTAAGCAAATGCTCTAGGGCTGCCGAGATTGATCAACCTAGTAGCGTCGACGTCGATATTTTAAGTAGATGCATCGTTTTTAAAACTATGTTAATAAATGATCCTTTTTAATTTCTACACTGTTTCCATTCATATAAGCGTTCATATGATTTTCCTCAGCACTACTTGCTGCGTGCATGACCTAAATCGTAATTGGTCCATTCACTGGTTGGCAGCATTAAAGCGCAGTCTTAAAAAATGGCAAGTTGGTTTGTACACTGTGCAAAGCTTTGATGGTACCACAGCAGCACCAGCACATCTATATTGTTTCATTAAGCTTCTTAATCATGGAGATCTTGGAATACCGTATTTCCGAGTTCAGTTAGGCCGGCGCGCACTTTGATGCGTCGGGCTCGTGATTTTTGCAGTTGCCGCGGTGCTCAAAGCACAAAAAGCTTCTCATGTGAAACACTTACCACTGTGTTTACATCGCTTAGAATTTGAAGTAAGTTTTGAGTGAATGTGTAGTTAGAATCTGGCCTAATTCTGTCGTTACTGTACGTTGGACTTAATGAGACGTGCCTACCTCTATTTTATTTCTATAAGTTTAAGCACTTTGTTTAATATGGAGCACTTGAGATCATATGGACATAAACCTTGTTTACATTTAGTTTTGTGCCATATTATTATGCCATACAGTTTGTTGTTAAAATAAAAGAAAAATAATCGTTTAGATTAACTGACTAATCGATAAAATAGTCTATAGATTAATCGATAAAAAAATAGTCGTTAGTGGCAGCCCTAAAATGTTCCCAAATTCCGAGCTGGTCTTTTTTACTGCTACAATGTGCAATGCCGTACTGCCAACTCTAAAGAATTGTGGGTTATGGAACAATAATTTGGACAAGACCTTTTCCTGTTTAGTATGACCAAAGCAAATGTTTTGGGAAGTTTTGTTCTGTTGTCATACAAGCAACTGTAAAAGCACATCCCTGCAGTCATGTTCCGAATTCAAGTTTTATTTCCGTAATACAGAATTGTAGCGCAGAACTTTTCAACCAGAGGGTTGAGGCCCCTTAGAGGGGGGTCCCGTTGAATGATTCTGATTCAGCAGTTGATGCATATCCAGGTGAAGTAGACAAAGATGAGGAACCTCCTACTACCAGTTTACCACAAGTAAACCCACTACATCAACCAAAATCAGAAAATAGCAAGATATTTACCTTCATCATGTATTCATTAAATTTTCCATGAGCAAGAACACAACACCTTTTGTCATCCTCACTGAAAGAGTAGGAACAATATTATAGCGCATGTCAAGGGAGTCCCACAAACATGTTCTTTTTGAACTTGTGGGGGAGTCTAGGGGGGAAAAAAATGGAAATGGGAAACCAAAAGTAAAACAGTTCTAGGAGGCGGCCATGTGGAACAGCAGGATATTCCGCTAGAACACCAGTGCTGGGATTCCGGACTCTCCGAGTTTAAATCTCACCTCTTCTACCGTTTGGCTGGGCGCCCCCTAGCAGTCACAATTAGCAGTGCATGCAGCTGACAAAATTGGCCACTAGTTTGCTGGGTGGGAAAAGACCATAAAAAAAAAAACTGGGTCTTCGACGCTGTGTAAGGACCCTAGTTAGTAGCCTGAGGTGTCTGTACAGAAGTGGAGGAACATGAAGATCAGTGCGTGACTCTCCGTTCGAGAGACTGGCCTCAAAGCATGAAGCCACCAATGTATGGTAGAATAAGAAGCGGTCGTGGACTGTGTATGCATCGGAAGGAGCGTGTGTCAGACAAATATATATATATATAGTCATACACGCATCAGTGAAGGCACATCCCTGCAATCATGTTCCACTTTCAATATATATATATATATATACACTGATCAGCCATAACATTGAAACCACCTCCTTGTTTCTACACTCACTGTCCATTTTATCAGCTCCACTTACCATATAGAAGCACTTTGTAGTTCTACAATTACTAACTGTAGTCTATCTGTTTCTCTGCATGCTTTGTTAGCCCCCTTTCATGCTGTTCGTCAATGGTCAGGACTCTCCCAAGACCACCACAGAGCAGGTATTATTTGGGTGGTGGATCATTCTCAGCACTGCAGTGACACTGACATGGTGGTGGTGTGTTAGTGTGTGTTGTGCTGGTATGAGTGGATAAGACACAGCAATGCTGATGGTGTTTTTAAATGCCTCACTGTCACTGCTGGATTGAGAACAGTCCACCAACCAAAAATATATCCAGTCATTTGCGCCCTGTGACCACTGTTGAAGGTCTAGAAGATGACCGACACAAACAGCAGCAATAGATGAGCGATCGTCTCTGACTTTACATCTACAAGGTGGACCAACTAGGTAGGAGTGTCTAATAGAGTGGACAGTGAGTGGACATGGTATTTAAAAACTCCAGCAGCGCTGCTGTGTCTGATCCACTCATACCAGCACAACACACACTAAGACACCACCACCGTGTCAGTGCAGTGCTGAGAATGATCCACCACCCAAATAATACCTGCTCTGTACATATATGTATATATATGTAACAACAGCTAAATTATAATAGAGAAATAAGATATATTATTATATTTGAATATGTTTAAGTAATATATTTAAGTAAATTCAATAGTGAAAAACAAAGAAAAGAAGAGTGAGACATACAAGAGTTGTATGTAGAGAAAGAAAACCCTCTCTGCACTATGTTCCTTCTAGCTCAGCCACTTTTCTTTCCCGTATGTGCCTCAGTGACAGATGAGTAATGGTTCTGAATTGCTGCTGATGCATTCCCAACAGTATCTTCAAAGTCCATTGTATTGGAATGAAAGGACACCCTGTTCTCCATCACACAAGCAGTCCATCAAACAGAGACAGTGACCCAGACAAAGCTGCATTGTACAACATCTTAAAGAAACAGTGCCACCTTGTGACTGAAAATGAGTCCAACATACACAAAAACAGAGGTGGGCAATTACATTTTGGAAGGGGCCACATCAGAAACCGGGACTGTTGTGGAGGGCCGAATCAATAGGCTAAACCTAATTCTGCTTATAATCAGACAATAAAAATGAAAAGCAGCTAGAATAAAAACATCAACATTATTTCACTATTTTATCAACATTCACATAAGCAATCAAGAACAAAATGTGCAGGTTTTAAATAAACTTTACACAAAGTGAAGCTGCTATTTAGTTTAGAGTCTAATTACCTAATTTGCTGTTTTCAGTCCTTTATTATTGTTGGATATTTGTTTCGACTACTCCATTTATGGATGTGTAAAAAGTCAGATTTGCAGATGTGAGCGCTCTGCATCATTCAAGTTCATTATTTCTCTGTGTTTAATACCGTTTGTTTATTAGTTTGTTTATTAGACAACAGACAACTGTTTATGACAGGAAACGGTAGTTACTCATCACACTCATCATGGACAATTCAGTGTCTCCGATTCACCCCACTTGCATGTCTTTGGACTGTGGGAGAAAAACCGGAGCACCCGGAGGAAACCCACGCAGACACGGTGAGAACATGCAAACAACACAGAAAGGACCCAGACCGCCCCACCTGGGAATCGAACCCAGGACCTTCTTGCTGTGAGGCAACGTTTAGTACCGTGATGGTGTTTAAATTGTGAACCTTAAACACAGCGGTCTGTTTTCCATAAATGAACACAGATTTACATCTGACTTCAGTAAATAAATACTGTTCTTAAGTCCATGTCTTGTTAAAAACTCTACACGTTGTATCAATCACACTCACATTTCTGTTCGTCAACACATAACGGTAACACTTAAATCTCTTAGCTTCTCCATCATACTGTTCTACATTCATGCCACGTTTGCTACGCTGTTTTTCACGCTGCTCAATATTAAGTAAATTGTTTGATAAGTGTTGATAAGCTGTTACTAGTAAGAGTAGATGTTACAATGAGGCAGTTAAAACAAGAAGCAGACAGAGTAAAAACATCAATGTATTTCACTATTGTAAACAAAATGTGTGGGATTTAAATTAATTTTACACAAAGTTTGGAATCTAATTTGCTATTTTCAGCCCTTTATTATTGTTCGATATTCTTCTTGAAAATCACAAGGCTAGTCTTGACGGCTTTTTATTAAAAAGTACTTCCTCTTTTTGCAGTTTATCTAGCAAAGCTTCAGATGTGAGCGCTCTGCATTGTTCAAGTTCTTGTATTGTTCTGTGTGTTTAGTACTGTGCAATTTAAATTATAATTTTTAAACAGCTTTACAGCTGACTTTAGTGAATAAACACTTAAACATCCATGTCTATCAATCGCACTTACAGTTCTGTTCAACACAGTACAGTGAAGCTGGATACACTCCCACACGCACAAACGTAAATTAAAAAATAGCAGTCTATTCAAAATAAAAGATATGTATGTACACTAATTTACATCTGATTAGTAATTACCACTGACCTCACGCAGGCCAATAGGGGACAGCCAAAGGGCCGGATGTGGCCCGGAGGCCGTACAATGCCCAGGTGTGTACAACTAAATAAAACATTAGAAAAGGTGAAATCCAAAAGCTAAAAGAGAGTGTGGTAAAACTTACCAAACTGGCAGTAAGAGAGGGAGCTGATTTCCCAAAGCTTTGGGATCTCATGCGCACAAGGTTTGAGCTGTCCATCCTCGCAGCTGGCCATGACTGCTGAGTCAACATGTATGGCAACAGGTACTTCCCTAAAAAGCACAGATACAAAGCCTTTATTTGTCATATACAGATGTTCAGTACAATGACATTCTTTTTCCACATATCCCAGCTGGTTTGGAAGCTGGGGTCAGAGCGCAGGGTCAGCCATTGTACGGTGCCCCTGGAGCCGAAAGGGCCTTGCTCAAGGGCCCGATAGTGGCTGTATGGCACAGCTGGGATTCAAACTCTCAACCTTTCAATTGATAGCCCAAATTTCTACCCACTAGGCTACCACTGTTCCAAGTGGTAAGACATAGCATGGTCTTAATGCTGAGAACAGTTTAGTCTGAAGACATATCTTGGTAAAGCGCCGGGGGTTGCTTGTTACGACAATCTTAAAGGGATTAATTTGCTGAAATGTTTTGAGATTTTAACAAGATGGAATTCTCATGATCGGAAAAAAAAAAAACTAGATTTGTACTAGCTTTATACAACCGCAGCTTAAAACGAAGCTGGAATGGTAGAAAATATGTAAATAAAACAGACAGCCATGTAAAATGTGAAGAAGTTCAAAAAGCTGATTAAAATCCATTATATGGGTCGCTCAGGTGGCGCAGCAGTAAAAAAAAAACATGCTGGAACCAGAGCTGAGATCTCGAATACATCGTATCAAGTCTCAGCCCTGCCTGCCGGCTGGGCCGAGCGGCCACATGAACAGCAATTGGCCTGTTGTGTTTATATATGGATGGGATATTAAGCCGGATAGGGTCTCTCTCATGACTGGTGCAATTACGACCTCTGCTGGATGATTGATGGCGCCTGCGCCGGTGGGTTAGCTTCGTTCTCCTCAATCGGAGCGGGGATCGGCATTGGTGGAGAGGAAGCGTGACGCAATAAAAGGGAGAAAAAGCGGAGAAAACGCATGAACAAAATATAAAAAAAACAATCAGTACTTGATGGAACATCCTTCAACCTTGATAACCTCTAATAAGTGATTTTGGTTAGTGCAAGCAAGCGTTTGACACACTCTTGTAAAATCTTCTCTCATACTTCTTATTCAAAGGTTTCCAAGCTCATTGAGGTTTGATGGCTTCTGCCTTCTTTAAATCCCACCAAAGATTTTCTGTGGGATTCCAATCTGGAGAATCCAGAATATTCCAGGACTGATTCCTTAACCAAACTTTGACTGACTTGACACTGTGCTTGGAAAGTCTTAAAACCACCAAGGTTCAATCTCACCACAGAAGGTATAACATTCCTAATCAAAATGCCCTTGGTATCTTCTGAATCCATGATGCCAGTCACATGGTCAATATTTCCAGTTCCAGTTCCAGAAAAACATTCCCACATCATCACTGAATCACCTCTATGCTTGACCTTGGGGATAGAACTATTCTGGTCATAAGCCCAACAGGGCAGTTGTAGTCTAGTGGTTAGGATACTGGACTAGTAATCAAAAGGTTGCTGGTTCAAGTCCCACCACTGCCAGGTTGCCACTGTTGGGCCCTTGAGCAAGGCCCTAAACCCTCAATTGCTCAGACAATATAATATCACAGTACTGTAAGCCGCTTTGGATAAAAAGTGTCTGCTAAATGCCAAAAATATAAATGTAAATAAGCCTCTCCTTTATTGTGCCAAACAAACCCGCTTAACCATACGGCCAAACAGTTCCAGTTTTGATTCGTCACTCTAAACACCTGCGTCCCAGAACTTTGCAGGTTCCTCCAAATTCCTTCTGGCGTATTCTAGTCAACCCGTCCTGAGTAATGTGTGTTGGCAATGTGTATTGTCCAGATGAGATTGGCCTCTGAACAGCCTGACAGGTTTTTTGATGCACCTGTTTGGTCTCTAGGGACACTCAAGGTCTTGGAAATCTTCTAATACCCATTGTCCTTTTGGTGCAATGAAATGATCTGATCTCCATGTTTGCACCACACCTTGAACACTTGAATCTCTGGGTGGAGTTTAAATAACACATCACAGCTGAGTTCCCAATGGTTGTATCATGTTGTAACCCAAGTTTAGATCATACAGACATGAAGTACATGTAATATAGGACTTAAATAATTGTGAAACACTCAGGTGGTGAAGTGGACTATTATGCTAGCCCACCACCACAGAGATTTGTGTTAGAATCCCGGTGGTGTTATTGGCCAGCCCAATAATTGACGCTGTGCTCCGACGCCAGCTTCCAAACAAGCTTGGATATGCAGAGAAGAATTTAATTGCGCTGTACAAATGTATATGTATACACCGACTAGGCATAACATTATGACCACGACAGATGAAGTGAATAACACTGATTATCTCTTCATCACGGCACCTGTTAGTAGGTGGGATATATTAGGCAGCAAGTGAACATTTTACCCTCAAAGTTGATGTTAGAAGCAGGAAAAATGGGCGAGCGTACGGATATGAGCCAGTTTGACAAGGGCCAAATTGTGATGGCTAGACGACTGAGTCAGAGCATCTCCAAAACTGCAGCTCTTGTGGGGTGTTCCCGGTCTGCAGTGGTCAGTATCTATCAAAAGTGGTCCAAGGAAGGAACAGCGGTAAACCGGCGTCAGGGTCATGGGCGGCCGAGACTCATTGATGCACGTGGGGAGTGAAGGCTGTTTTGGCAGCTAAAGGGGGACCAATACAATATTAGGAAGGTGGTCATAATGTTATGCCTCATTGTTGTATATCACAAATAAAGGTATTCCATTCCATATACAGTGAGGAAAATAAGTATTTGATCCCCTGCTGATTTTGTAAGTTTACCCCCTTACAAAGACTTGAACAGTCTATAATTTTTATGGAAGGTTTATTTTAACAGAGAGACAGAGTATCAACAAAGAATCCAGAAAAAAAAACATTAAATAAAAGTTATAAATTAATTTGTATTTAATTAAGGGAAATAAGTATTTGATCCCCTACCAACCAGCAAGAATTCTGACCCCCACAGACCGGTTATGTGCCCATGAGGCACACAAATTAGTCCTGTCCCTGTATAAAAGACTCCTGTCACAGAATCAGTTTCTTCCATTCAAATCTCTCGACCACCATGGGCAAGACCAAAGAGCTATCAAAGGACGTCAGGGACAAGATTGTAGACCTGCACAAGGCTGGAATGGGCTACAAGACCATCAGCAAGACGCTTGGTGAGAAAGAGACCACTGTTGGTGCGATCATTTGAAAATGGAAGAAATACAAGATCACAGTCAATCACCCTCACTCTGGAGCTCCATGCAAGATCTCCCTGGTGGGGTAAGAATGATTCTGAGAAAGGTGAGGTCAGTCCAGAATTACATGGGAGGAGCTTGTCAACGATCTCAAGGGAGCTGGGAGCAGAGAAATGCTGGATATGACCCCAAGAACACCACCCCCATCGGGCATTTCTTTGCCTCCAAACACGGCGAGTGGAGTTGATGCCAAAGAGCTCAATTTTGGTCTCATCTGACCATATCACATTCTCCCAAGCTTTCTCTGAATCATTCAGGTGTTCATTGGCAAACTTCAGACGGGCCTGTACATGAGCCTTCTTGAGCAGAGGGACTTTGCGGGCACTGCAGGATCTCAATCCATTACGGCGAAGTGTGTTACCAATGGTTTTCTTGGTGACTGTGCTCCCAGCTCCCTTGAGATCGTTGACATGCTCCTCCCGTGTAATTCTGGACTGACCTCACCTTTCTCAGAATCATTCTTACCCCACCAGGTGAGATCTTGCATGGAGCTCCAGAGTGAGGGCGATTGACTGTGATCTTGTATTTCTTCCATTTTCGAATGATCGCACCAACAGTGGTCTCTTTCTCACCAAGCGTCTTGCTGATGGTCTTGTAGCCCATTCCAGCCTTGTGCAGGTCTACAATCTTGTCCCTGACGTCCTTTGATAGCTCTTTGGTCTTGCCCATGGTGGTCGAGAGATTTGAACGGAAGAAACTGATTCTGTGACAGGAGTCTTTTATACAGGGACAGGACTAATTTGTGTGCCTCATGGGCACATAACCGGTCTGTGGGGGTCAGAATTTTTGCTGGTTGGTAGGGGATCAAATACTTATTTCCCTTAATTAAATACAAATTAATTTATAACCTTTATTTAATTTTTTTTTTCTGGATTTTTTGTTGATATTCTGTCTCTCTCTGTTAAAATAAACCTTCCATAAAAATTATAGACTGTTCAAGTCTTTGTAAGGGGGTAAACTTACAAAATCAGCAGGGGATCAAATACTTATTTTCCCCACTGTATAATTAAATACACACACAGAGGATTTTGAACTTTGTGTTGGTAACAATCTGGACAATCCTAGGTCAAAACAACAATCTATTATTTATAAAAAAAAATATGCATATGAAATATGAAAGATGAAGAAACAATAGATGTAGAAAAATAAATGACGCAATGATTCATTCAGTGAATCATTTTTGGTAACTGCTTTTAGTCAGGGTGGATCAACAGCCTATCCCGAAAATACTGAACACAAGGCAGGAAATATTACAATGCTTACTCAATTCTCGTCAAGCTAAAAAAAAGTCCACCTACTGGCATGTTTTTAAAGGTATGAGGGAACCCAGTAATACACAAACAGTACGTGCCAAACCTTACAATGACCAGTTTCACAATGCTGTTCTTCAATGGTCAGGGTAGGTATTATTTGAGTGGTGGATCATTCTCAGCACTGCAGTGGCACTGACATGGTGGTGGTGTGTTAGTGTGTGTTGTGCTGGTATGAGTGGTTTAGACACAGCAATGCTGATAGTGTTTTTAAACACCTCAATGTCACTGCTGGACTGAGAAAAGTCCACCAACCAAAAATATCCAGCCAAAAGCACCCCGTGGGTTGCGTCCTGTGACCACTGATGAAGGTCTAGAAGGTGACCAACTCAGAATGTTTACCTGCAATTATCTTGATATTGTGTTATTTATTAAGTATCATTAGTGGTTCCGCCTCTGAACCTTAATAAGAACGTTGAAAGTTCTTCAGAAACCACAGTGTGATCATGCAGAGATAATCATGTGTACATCATATGCTTGCTTTATGTCTTTCGGCAAGATTGTAGCCACACCCTGTTATCATCCTTCAAACACATATTATCTTGGTACTACAGCCAAAGGGGGTTTGGCACAGAAAAGACTCTCACAAGGTTCAGCTAAAAAACATCCTAGAACTCTGTCCAACAAGTAACAAAAGATGACAGTCAATTACAAAAACATATTTGCAAACTCTCACACCATCTATTCCAGACTCCGGGCATAGGGTGCACGCACACCCATACAGGGTGTAGAGGTTTGTTTTTCATGCGCTATGTTCCCATCTACTCTTACATCATGTTGAGGTAAAAACAGGATATAAAAAGGAAATCTGTGCTTCCTCATAGTCATTCATCTCAGCAGTAAGGAAGTGCCTATTTATCATCATTAGGTAGAACCTGGTGATGATCCATCTTCATGCAGCTGTCTACATGTTTCATTAGTGTGTGTTCGTGCACTGCCGGAAGCATCAGAAATAAAGTAAAAAATCTGACAACAGTAAAACATAAATACTGTGCAATCATGTGATACATTTTAAAACAGGGGTGGGGAACCTCCGGCCCGTGGGTCGTATACGGCCCCCCCGCTCAATCAAATGTGGCCCGCCATATGTTTCCTAGATTTTATTTTCTGGGCTTTATAACACATAACAAATATGAGTGATGTTGACACATACCAGTTACGTGTTGCCACGACGTCATGGCCCCCAGATATTCCACAGCTGGTCAAGACCAAACATTCACAACCGTCACATTGAAATTATGATAAGGTAAGTCTGAGATCAAATATAAACACTACATACCATCAGCATCATGTATTTATAAAGCCTATATTATTTGGCTGTATGTTGCGCCATTGTAGTCTGTGGCCCGTGACCAGATATGTAATTATTAATCTGACCCTCAGTGGGTAAAAGGTTCCCCACCCCTGTTTTAAAAGATGTTCACACAGTTTTATTTTAATATGCACTATTTTTAAGATAAGATTTCTTCATTGATCGCCATGGGCTCCAGCACAGTGTAAGTACAGTAAATAAAATAGAGTAGAATAAAATAAAAAATACTGACTATGTAATGCAATTACTATTATACAGCAGTATCACAATTACAACCATATAGGAAAACACTATATATACTATTAATAAATATATATACTTATACAGTCAAGCCGAAATGTCTGCACAACTCTTTCACCTTCTCCATGTTTTATTACATTACAAACTCATTCTATAATAGACTGACTTCATTTCTGTCACAACATTCTACACAAAATAGCCACAATGACAAAGTGAAAGCAGGTTTTTAGACATCTGTGCTAAATTATTAAAAATCAAAATGTAAATCATATGTACACAAGTGTGCACACCCTTTGATATGACACCCAAAAGTGAGCTGAGGTGCATTTTGCTTTCACTGATACTGCTTGAGATGTTTCTACAATTTAATTAGTTGACAGTGCATATCAGAGCAAACTCCAAGCCATGGGGTCAAAGGAATTATCTGCAGACCTCAGAAACAGGATTGTGTCAAGGCATAGATCTGGAGAAGGGTACAGAAAAATTGCTGCAGCTTTACAGGTCCCAAAGAGCACAGTGGCCACCATCATTCGTAAATGGAAGAAGTTTGGAACCACCAAATATCTTCCTAGACCTGGACGCCCGGCCAGACTGAGCGATCGGGGAAGGCGGGCCTTGGCCAGGGAGGTGAACAGGAACCCGAGGGTAATCAGAAGATCAGAAGATCAACCATCCAGGCAGCACTCCACAAATCACACATTTATGGTAGAGTAACCAGACAGAAGCCACTCCCTAGTAAAAGGCACATGACAGCTCACTTGGAGATTGCCAAAATGCACCTAGAGGACTCTCAGACCATGAGAAACAAGATTCTCTGGTCTGATGAAGCCAAAATGGAACTTTTTGGCCTGAATACCAAGCGTCACATCTGGAGGAAACCAGGCACCGCTCATCACCTGGCTAATGCCATCCCTACAGTGAAGCATGGCGAAGGCAGCATCATGATGTGGGGATGTTTTTCAGCAGCAGGACCGGAGCGACTAGTCCTGATAGAGGGAAAGATGAATGCAGCTAAGTACATCGAGATCCTTGAAGAAACCCTGCTCCAGAGCGCTCTGGACCTCAAACTGGGGCGAAGGTTTACCTTCCAACACGACAACGACCTGAAGCCAAGACAACAAAGGAGTGGCTTCTGAGAAAGTCTGTGAATGTCCTCGAGTGGCCCAGTCAGAGCCCAGACCCGAATCCAAACGAACATCTGACGGAGCTTACAAGGATATGCCAAGAGGAATGGGCAAAAATGTCCAGAAACAAGTGTGCCAAGGCCATAGTTTCTTTCCCAAGATGCCTTGAAGCTGTAATTGCTGCTAAAGGTGCATCAACCAAGTTTGGGCTAAGGGTGTGTACAGATATGTAACCCCTAAATAAACCATTTTTGTCAGTAAAATAAAATGGCATATTTTCTAAACCCTGTTTTCACTTTGTAATTATTGGTGATTGTGTGTAGATGTTTGAGGCAAAAAAAGAACTTAATCTATTATAGAATGAGTCTGTAATGTAATAAAATGTGGTGAAGGTGAAAGGGGTGTGCAGACTTTCCAGCTTGACTGTATATACACGAGGGATCTTTAAGAAGTTTCTGCACTTTTGTATTTTCGTTGGAAACTGAGAAGGCGGAAGGAGTAGTAACTGGTCGTGTCCAGAGCCGTAGATAGAGAGAGTTGCGACACTCCTTGATCTCGCCGCCGGTTCATGTAATCCTCCAATAGTTCCAAACAAACCCGGCGCTGTCATGTTCTCATATGGGACAGGCAGCAGTGAGTGAAATATTAAACGGCAAATAATAAACATTTGTACAATTTCTGGGTATTTTCAACTGTGTTTACATTTACTGCATCTGCTTTAATGCCAATTTGGTATATAAAGTGGAAGATTGATGTTTATAATGACTTAATAGGTCGTTCTTGTTAACACACAGTACATTATATTAGCATACATTACATAATGCGATATCATTAAGTAGTAGAGACAATATACAGTACAGAGATTAGACAGTTTTTGTTTTGTTTTTTGCATAAACTAATCTCCCTTCACTTTCCTGAGGATTCATAATAATAATAATCATTTTGGTTAAACACTAAGCCATGTGGCTGGATTCATAAGGTTTACCTGCACTGAATGAACAGATTCATAAACACACTACCGTACCAATACCTTTAACATTATAGTGCAGGTACATGAAATAGCATTAATTCATGTCTTATTTCATGAGTAAGTAATAATTTATTCCTACATGTAATACATGAAGTAATTCATAATTAATATGCACTAGTTCATTTTGTCTAATGTAAGTGGTGGACAAGGTACACAAACCATGTAGTTGAGTTGAAGTAGAATATCCAAGGTGAAATATTACTCCAGTAAAAGTAGTAGTAAAAGTAAAAATACTCTTTACCTCCACTTGAGTAAAAGTACTAAACTAAATTTACCTTCAAATGTACTTAAGTATGAAAGTAAAAGTAGCATGATTTATTATGGCTCTAATGTTTTATGATCATTTCTGTAACAACACTCTTGATTAATCAACTCATTTTAGGTGAAAAGACTCGTGTGTCATTAATTCAGCTTAACTGACTAAGCTAAATTGGGTAAAACCTATTAATTAAGATAAACATGTAACATTTAGTGCTGAGCAAATGCTAAACAATAACAGTATTAAGTATATTAATGACATTAAATTCATTATTTTTTTAAAAACAAAGCAACATACAGCTAAAAATGCTTGATAAGTGGTGGAAATGAATGGGGCTCTATGGGATGTTTGGAACTATACAGAGCTCCACAACCCGGAAGCTGCACAAAAAAATGTCCCGCCCCCGTTACAACGGTTCCCTATGGGAATGTCGCCACTCTGTTCTCTCTACCGCTCTGGTCGTGTCTAAGAGACTAAGAGACAGCTTATAGTCTGGATTTGGCGCCATCTGAATTCCACAAGTTGACCTCCCTCAATTGTATCATTGTATAATTCACACTCTGCTTATAAGTGTATAAGAACAACTGTATGTGCTGTGTGGAAATTCATATCATGAATACATGCGTGTCAAAACCGTTACCTGTGAGCGCGCTGCCCAGACTCCCTCGACGGAGCTGTCTGCCCTCATCGCTTAACTGACGTGTGAATTTAAGTGCTTGGCCAGAACCGCTGCGCAGCTCAGGATTGCTCATCTTGCTGAAAGGCGTGAAGGGTGGAGACAGGATGTGATCCAGCTAGTGGAGAAAAGAAAACATAGAACTTTTACTTGAAAATGAACGGCATTATTCATTATTAAGGGATTTGTTTAAAAGCTATTGAAACAATTAGCTTAAGATATTCTTATTCTATTTATCTACACCTGACAAATGAGGCTTTACTTTACTGCAGTGCAGGATGATAGTTGAGCTATAAATCTTACATGACGGATCACCATCACCTCAAGGCTCCCTCTTCTAGAAGTAAAACTGGTTTCAGTGAAATGATAATACCTTTCACTGCTATACTATACTTGAGAAATGAGGACTAGTATCCATTAAGTTTAAGTTAATGCTACACTATGCAGTGACTCTTACCTAATTCATGACTATAAATATTTAATTCACTACCACTCTACATTAATAAATCAAATCAAAATCAAATCAAAGTTTATTTGTCACATAGTCAAACAGTACAACTGGTAGCAAAATGCTTGTCACAGTAATTACAGAATTGGACAAAAATAACTACACAATAGAAATATTTTTTTTTCATGTAAAAAAGAACGTTTCATGAAGTTTCTCTGCGTGCTTTGTTAGCCCACTTTTATGCTGTTCTTCAATAGTCAGGACCCCCACAGGACCACTACAGAGCAGGTATTATTTGGGTGGTGCAGTGACACTGACATGGTGGTGGTGTGTTAGTGTGTGTTGTGCTTGTATGAGTGGATAAGACACACCAATGACAATGGAAATTTTAAACACCTCACTGTCACTTCTGGACTGAGAATAGTCCACCAACCAAAACTCCAGCCAACAGCGCCCTGTGGGCAGCATCCTGTGACTACTGATGAAGGTCTAGAAGATGACCGACTCAAACAGCAGCAATAGATGAGCGATCATCTCTGACTTTACATCTACAAGGTGGACCAACAAGGTAAGAGTGTCTTATAGAGTGGACAATGAGTGGACATGGTATTTAAAAACTCCAGCAGTGCTGCTGTGTCTGATCCACTCATACCAGCACAACACACACTAACACACCACCACCATGGCAGTGTCACTGCAGTGCTGAGAATGATCCACCACCTAAATAATACCTGCTCTGTGGTGGTCCTGTGGGGGTCCTGACCATTGAAGAACAGGGTGAAAGCGGGCTAAAAAAAAAGCATGCAGAGAAACAGATGGACTACAGTCAGTAATTGTAGAACTACAAGGTGCTTCTATATGGTAAGCAGAGCTGATAAAATGGACAGTGAGTGTAGAAACAACGAGGTGGTTTTAATGTTATGGCTGGTCATTGTAGCTAAAACGCTTCTAATACCATAACAGAGAAAAACGTCTATTATTAGGAGTGTATTGTAAATGGATATAAATAAAAGTGTTTCTTTTATAGCTAATGCGATCCATAGTAAAATGAAAAAGACGTTAAAGCTGATAAAAAAAAGCACAATATAAATACAAATAGACAAACAGTGGTCAGAGCAGTTGTGACATCATCATGCAAATCATGACAAGATAAACACAATAATATTAATATATAATAATCATAGGGTAGAGTTAGTGCTGGACAATAATTCGATATCGATATATATCGCGACAGAAAATGTTTCAATAACAGTGATATGATTTTTAAACAAATTCGATCGATATGCATACGTCAGTGCGTGATGACGTACGCCACAGGCATGACGCCAGTGCTCAGCATTACCGCTCTGATTACACTCCGCTACAACACGGTGGATATTAGCGGCTAAATGAGTTCAACAGCTGTGAGTGAACGAGCATCCACAGTTAAAAAAGAAGCAGTAGAAATAGTTGATAAGAGAGGAAAGACTAGACTCTTTTTTTCTGTATTCTTTAAGCACAACATCTGCTGCAGCAAATTCTGCAGCAACTCTTAAGCACTTTTTATATTCTTTATCCTGGTTGAGCACTTTTGTTCGAAAATGTTTACATACAAATAATAATCAGTCCATGTTGTGGATTAAAGTTAGTTAAGACCAGAGGTGGAAAGTAACGAATTTACTCGCGTTACTGTAATTGAGTGTACTTTTTTGTTTTTGTGTACTTATACTTTTTAAAGTAGATTTCACAGCCTGTAATTTTACTTTTACTTAAGTATGTTTTGTATTAAGAATTGTAATTCGCTACATTTTAAATAAGATCCGTTACTGAGTAAAATAATAAACGCTAAAGAAATCGCGTCTGGGAAACTGCTGCAGAGAATTCTGCGACGGGGAGTCGGATCTTTTGTCTCGGTTCCTTTTAAAGAGCCGTATATATACATA
This sequence comes from Trichomycterus rosablanca, assembly GCF_030014385.1. Taxonomy (NCBI): domain Eukaryota; kingdom Metazoa; phylum Chordata; class Actinopteri; order Siluriformes; family Trichomycteridae; genus Trichomycterus; species Trichomycterus rosablanca. Next base: position 6,200,758 of record NC_086013.1, read on the forward strand.
ACGACTCCCAGAAGAGTCGGTTCCTTTATTTCAGTTTAAAGGGCCGTTCAATAGATTCAAATAATTCTACGACACATCACTAGTGGTTATACAGTTTAAAAAAGTTTTATGGGACTAAAATGACACATTACACACCACTAAATGTTTTAAATGTTGTATCAACATGTTTCTTCTATTATATTTGAATTAAAAACAACTATTGTGAGATTTATATCCACTTGTCCTGTTTGCATTACACAGAAGAGACCCCCCCTGCTGTTAATAAAGTAACAAAGGAAAGTTTACTCTGAGTACATTTTAAACGAGCTACTTGAGTAGATTTTTAGACTAGTAATTTACTCGTACTTAAGTAAAAATTCATTAAAGTAATAGTACTTTTATTTGAGTACAATATTTTAGTCTTTCCACCTCTGGTTAAGACATATGTTAATATATTATATTATATATTGTCAAAGCTTATGTTTATTTGAGAATGAAGTCGTGTTTTTGTCTGTATACAAATGCTGAATACAAGTAAAAGGTGAAAGCTAATTTATTTGTATTATTATTATTATTATTATTATTTCTAAAATGTTATGTAGATGTAAAGGGTGAGATTTCATAGACTTTGCAAATAAATTTTTCAGAGGTTCGCAGGTACAGCCTTTCAATGTTGGTGTTCCTGGCAGTTTTTCTGACATTTGTATTATTCATATCGATATCGGAATTATATCGTATCGACCGAAATTAGGAGTTATATCGTGATATAAATTTTAGCCATATCGTCCAGCCCTAGGTAGAGTTATTCAGCAGTTACGGTACTAGATTAGTAATCAGAAGGTTCAAACTCCACCACCATCAAATTGCCACTACTTGACCCCTGAGCAATAACCCTCAACTGCTCAAATTGTATTCAGTCACTGGATAAAAGCATCTGCTAAATGCCACAAATGTACATGTAGAATCAAAAAGTGACCTCCAGTCTTCTGGGAATGCATTCACTAAGTCTTAATTGTGTCAGTAAGAATTTGTGCCCAATTAGTCAAAACAGCATTTGTGAGATCAGGAACTGATGATGGACAAGGCCTGGCTCACCAACAATGTAACGTTTTATTCCAAGGGTATTAAATGGAACCAGGCCAGCACTCTCTACGCAGGCCGGTGGAACTTCGTTAAACTAAACTAGTAAAACCAAGTCTTTATGGACCTTGAGAATCACAGCAGGAGAAGCTAGAAAGCTTAAAGTTAAAGAATACAATGATGTTTGCATTAAAGTACAAAAAATAGACTCAAAAAATAGACTTAGGCCAAGAAAAACAATTAAGTAAAACAATACAATGTTTAAAAATGTACAACCAACTTTAAAATTAAGTCAATACACATTGATTACAAGTGAAATCCCTGTAATTATATTACATTTAAAAATAGAATCATAAGATATACATCGTACATCGCCATAATAAAACCACCTCCTTGTTTCTACACTCACTGTCCATTTTATCAGCTCCACTTACCATATAGAAGCACTTTGTAGTTCTACAATTACTGACTGTAGTCTATCTGTTTCTCTACATACATTTTTAAGCCTGCTTTCACCCTGTTCTTCAATGGTCAGGACCCCCACAGAGCAGGTATTATTTGGGTGGTGGATCATTCTCAGCACTGCAGTGACACTGACATGGTGGTGGTGTGTTAGTGTGTGTTGTGCTGGTATGAGTGGATCAGACACAGCAGCGCTGCTGGAGTTTTTAAATACTGTGTCCACTTACTGTCCACTCTATTAGACACTCCTACCTAGTTGGTCCACCTTGTAGATGTAAAGTCAGAGGCGATTGCTCATCTATTGCTGCTGTTTGAGTTGGTCATCTTCTAGACCTTATAGACTATTCTCGGGCCAGCAGTAACAGTGTGGTGTTAAAAAACACTATCAGCATTGCTGTGTCTTATCCACTCATACCAGCACAACACACACTAACACACCACCACCACGTCAGTGTCACTGCAGCGCTGAGAATGATCCACCACCTAAATAATACCTGCTCTGTGGTGTTCCTGGGAGAGTCCTGACCATTGAAGAACAGCGTGAAAGGAAGCTAACAAAGCATGCCAAGAAACGGATGGACTACAGTCAGTAATTGTAGAACTACAAAGTGCTTCTATATGGTAAGTGGAGCTGATAAAATGGACAGCGAGTGTAGAAACAAGGAGGTGGTTTTAATGTTATGGCTGATATGGTTATGGTATACCATACCATGAACAATGAGTGTGGGCAAGAATAAAACCCAAGTGTCTGGAGTTGTGTGTGTTTTTTTTTCAGTACCTGTTGCACAACAGTTCTGCCCAGACTTGCAAAGTGAAAAGGTAATTGCCTAATTTTCTGAATCCCTCTGTTATTGAACATATCAAACTGAATGATTTTAGATCATTAATGATATTAAGCACTTTTCTTTAAAAATCTGGAAAGGAAAATAAATAATATCCGTATTATTTTGTTCAGAAATATCACATCCAAAGAATGTCTTAATGCTGCATTTATATGATAAGCATTTTACAATTTGTTCACCGCAAGGCCGGGCACACATTGTTGCTTATAATGGCATTTATGCCTTTGACATGATACGTGGCAAAACAGCTTTCTGCTGGCTGAGTCACTCAGCAGTGAGCCTAAAAACAATCATCAGTACTGACAGACAGTATTGACAGTTTACTCACATGCAGTTTTGTATTCAAAGTAGCTTAGTCTAAAACAACAACCTCCACATTTCACAGCTTACTAGTCACCAGTGACCTATTTGCTGGTAAGTGGTTATCGCAAATGTACACTAAGAATGGCACGTAATCATTGAGTCTATGGCACATCAATTGTAGAAATCAAAAATCAATTCCAAGCAAAAACACTACTGGCAACAAGCACACAGGAAAACAAAGATCCTTCATTGTAGTAATAATACTGATACAGCAGATTGTAGTGACATTTAACAACAATTTACCTACATTTTCTTGCCCTCAACCAATCTGACAATGATAAAATAATCCAAAAAACAACACAAGATTGCAAAACATTCAGGTCTTTTACCCTCTACCATACATCATGTAAAAAGATTTAAGACATCTGGAGAAATCTCAGTCTATGTAGGGCAAGTTTAATGTGTGATGGTCATGCTACTGTGATAAATACAGCCACAAGGGTTAATTCTGCTTGCCAAATTGCAACAATAAGTATACTCCACTGTAATTAATGGGAAAGGTAATCCTGTCCCACCTTTTTAAAAAATATGTTACAGGATTTAAAGTATAAATTTCCTCAAACAAAACGAATGATGAAATAATGAAGTAACATTACGTCTGTGCTGTCTGTGGCAATAAAATCTCAATTAATATTCAAATGTATCCAGAGCCAAAATGTATGTTAAGCCTTAATCCAAATGCTTTTCTAAATAGAGTCATTTATAAACAATTCAATGTACAATCTTACAGACTTTATGCTTCACCTACACATGCAAGTGAAACATATCTACAACGTATAAAGTAAGTGCTGCAAAGACCTGGGCTGCGTCCGGAATCGCATACTTCCATACTCAATAGTACGCGAAATGAGTACGCGAGAGCGGTTAGTATGTCCGAATACATAGTATACACAAAGAGGTACGCGAGAAGTACCCGGATGACCTACTTATTGGGCAGCCATGTTTGAGTATGCAAGCGATGCACACTTGCGGTCCGTTAATGTATCCCATAATGCAACTGGAGCTGCGTAGGCGTTCGAAGCGTAATAAGAAACAAGAAAGATAGCGGTCCTCTGTTTACAAGTGTAAGTAAGATAAATAAAATAAAACATTTTAAAGACGAATTAATAACAAAAACACGATAAATATCCAAAAGTTTGGCGAGTGGGGTTTGTAATGAGTCTGTAACCATGGTGATATTATGTCATCACGTCCCACGTCATCACTTGACGTTGGAAAGATGGCGGATGTAGTACGTAGCGGTGTTGTGTGCATACTGCATACTTCTGTACTGGAAGTATGTACTTTTTTACCGGCAGAGTAGTGCATACTTCCTCCAATCTAGTACGTACTCTCTAAGTATGCGATTCCAGACGCAGCTCTGGTTTTACAGCCATCCAGTGCAAGCGATGCCAATTAAACATTTGTTAAAAAGCTGGCCTTATTCAGTATGCTTTACCGTACAGCTTACATATTTTATATACAGTTTCACTTCACTGTTAGACAGTTTGATGGATACATTGTATTATATTAGATCCCTTTAGGAACCTGCTTCTTCTCAAGGTTTTTCCATGCCTCTGTCACCTCTTGGTTTCATATTTAAATTCTTGACATGAATCTTTGTAAAGCTGCTTTGTGAGTAAATGTGAACGTCTGTTGTTAAAAACTCTACATAAATAAAAGTCATATTAAAAATTTAAATAGAAAAAGCATATGACAGCAAGATTATTGTTACTAGGGATGCATCAACCATTTTTTCCCAACCAAGTACAAGTACATGTATTTTTGTACTTGCCGATACCGATACCAATACCTATTTAGAATACCGTTTTTTTTAAAACAAAAACACACGTGAGAAGTGACGAGAAGTTTAACGATACCACGTCCAAAAATGCACGTCAACAAGTAGCGAGTGATCAAAGTGTTTGTGCGCTGATGTGATGAAATCAAGGAGGAAAAATAGTGGATTTGGCAACACGAATAGCATGGATTGTTCTGTAGTGAGTTGGAGGTTAATAAATATTTTTGCAATGTTGGTGTTTTGTTGTTATGTTTTGTAGAGAACGATCAGGTCAGAAATACTGTAAAACGTGTGTGTAGGTGTATTCTGATATAAACTATATTATCCCCCTGTCCCACCTGTTTACACTCCTCTCCTGCGTTTCCCCTCACACCGTATCCTGCGTTCTCATTGGCTGCTCGACATGTCACTCATTCCCAGTCGCACATCTCACAGATATCTGACGAGCTAGAAATCCCGATCCGGTCGGCGAGAATCAGGGCAAAAATCGTGTAGTGTGAACTAGGCATAACGCAGCAACGTGCACTAGGCACACGGTATCGGATGTTTAGTATCGGAGCCTCGTTTGCGAGTACGAGTACAAGTTAATGAGCACGGTATCGGGCAAATACCCGATACCAGTATCGGTACTCATGCATCTCTAATTGTTACCAACTCACTTATGAATTTGCTTTTCTGTTAGATGTGGTTACGAAAAATAAAAAAATGTAAAAGTTTACTTAACCAGTAATTAAATGTTTTGGGTTTTTTTTGATGCCTTGATAAGAATCTTTGATACCATGCATCCCTATTTTCTTCATTAGCAAATCAACAGAGCTTAATGTTATAGGATTTTCTGTCTGGTTTTCTTTTCTACAGAAAAATAATGAAATGAAGAAAAAATATTTTTAATGTGAAATTTGTTTACCAAACCTAATCAAACAGAAGAATTGCTGTGTGTAATTTAGTAGTGCATGTTGCACGGTTTAGACCTGGATTCCACACAGCAGACAGAACTAACATCACTGCCAACTTTCCACCAGAAATACATGGCATGCAAAGCTCAGTTCCCGTCTGTTATAGCTCATGTTAGTTCACACGTTACCCAGGAGTTCTGAACAAACAATAAGATAAACATTTTTTATTATTATTTCTATTAACAAATAACACTCCTATATGATAAAAATCGATGAACAGAGTTGTGTGATGATTGAGCATGAAACAGTTATTCAGCTTTTTATGCTCCAGAGCGCTGATCCATTCCAACAATCAAATTATTAAGATCCCAAATTGATTTAGAACCCTAAATTGTATTTTTTTGTTGTAGTTGTTTGTTTTATTAGGATTTTAACGTCATGTTTTACACCCTTCGGTCACATCCACGACAGAAACGGTAGTTACTCATTACACAAGATTCATCAGCTCACAAGGTTATATTGAACACAGTCATGGACAATTTTGTATCTCCAATTCACCTCACTTGCATGTCTTTGGACTGTGGGAGGAAACCGGAGCACCCGGAGGAAACCCACACAGACACGGGGAGAACATGCAAACTCCCACTTAGCCATCGTGCCACTCCCCTAAATTGTGAGCTAGTTTATTTTGCTGGCCTGGTAGTTGCCTGACTGTTAGCATTACATCTAATCATTATTTAGTTTGCTTAAAATAGCTATTAAACCCCATTTCTTGAAAATTTTGATGTTTGTAATGTTTTACCTGACCTGCTTAATTGTAGTTTGTAAATATAAATACATTTTGAATTTGATGCCTGCAACACACTCAAAAAACTGGGACAGAGCCAATATAAGAGGTGTAACTTAAATATAAAATATTCGAGTTACACCTGATTGAAACATTTGGCAATAAGCAGATGAATTGGGAACACCTGAGAGTATTATTAATAATTATAAAAAATAATAAAAAAGATCCTCATCCATCAAAGGCTCAGTCATTGCAAGCAAAGACGTATCATGGCATCAAAAATCAAAAGATAATTGTCAGGTTAAAAATCTCACAGCTTAGACTGCAAAACATTTAGGTCTTTCACCATCTACCATACATAATATATGAAAAGATTCAAGAAATCTGGAGAAATCTCAGTCCATGTAGGGTAAGTTGAATGTGTGTTACCTTCGTGCCCATACAGCACTCTGCATAAAAAATGCTCATGCTACTGTGATACATACAGCCACATGGGCTAATTCTGCTTGCAACATTGCAACAATACTTTTCATATTAAAATTATTAAATAAATTACAATTTCAATAAGGAAGATCTTACTTGATACTGCTTGTAAATATTGCAAGCTTGTTTATCAGCAGCTCGGTACCCTGCCTATTATATATATATATATACTAGGGCTGTCGAAGTTAACGCGATAATAACGCATCAACGCGATTTCAATTTAACGCGATTAAAAATAATAGTGCCGTTAACGCAAGTTCTAGTTCATGTTGATACTTGACTGGTAGAACAAACGTTTTAATGTCGGACTTGCCACCGTTTTTCATTTGCGGTTTGTTAACATAATGTAACCGAGCGTTGTACTGATGCACTTATAAAGAAATAAATACACGCTATATTCACAAGTTGTCAGGAGCAGAACACTTTTATTAACTTATTCTGTTAAGGTACCAAATACCGGAAAGCTGAGTCAAGCACGTTAGTCCATGCACTATGGAAGCCCCAAAGGGTCAAAACACACTCACTTCGTGTAGAAACGGCCATCTACATCTACGGCCACAATACAACCACAGAAAAGTCTGTTACAATAACTACGCCTTATCCCACCTAAAGCACCGCTGATCTACAATCAACCATTGTCACAATACAACCACAGAAAAGTCTGTTACAATAACTATGCCTTATCCCACCTAAAGCACCGCTGATCTACAATGTTTGCTGATGGAGAAATTCTAAACTACAATCTGACATTTACTGCCTAGTATGTGAGTGAATAAACTCCCTTACAGTTTTCTCTTGTCCCAGCAGTTTTTAACATCAGTACATTTAGCATAAAATGTGTTCACCATTTTAATTGTAACATTTCACTTAAAAATCCTTGTTTTCTATAACATTTACACAGATTTTTTTAAATGCGATTAATCGCGATTAACTATATGAAATTCTGAGATTAATCGCGATTAAAAATTTTAATCGTTTGACAGCCCTAATATATACTGTAAATATACAGGGGTTGGACAATGAAACTGAAACACCTGTCATTTTAGTGTGTGTCTACAATACACACATTAAACATGCCAATTCTTTCTTTTCTTACTCGTATGGTAATTGTATTTTTTCATTTATTTTCCAATTGTTTTCTTTTTATATTTATATACTTATTTACTCCCTTGAGAATACAAGGTTTTCCATCAGAACTACGGTATATATAAACACAACTCACTTGTTTGTACTTCTCACTAATGTAAGCTCATGTGCTTAATCTAACCAGCCTGCTCTAATGGGACAACATGCTTTCAACATGACCAGACTGATGTTGGCAGGCTTACAACAGGTGTTGTTACTCAAGGGTGGTGCTGTTTATAATGCAGTACTGTACTGTCATTTGGCTGTGGGTGGTGCACATCAGGTAATCCCTATTCAAACATTTTTGATCATTCTCGTAAACTCGTAAACGTTAGTGTACATTACTACGCCTAAATGTGAAAACATTCATGGCAAATATTTGGTATGTTAAAAAAATGAGAAATAGAAATACTGAAAATGCTTTGGTACATGATATACACCGACCAGGCATAACATTATGACCACTGACAGGTGAAGTGAATGACACTGATTATCTCTTTATCACGGCACCTGTTAGTAGGTGGGATATATTAGGCAGCAACTGAACATTTTATCCTCAAAGTTGATGTTAGAAACAGGAAAAATGGGCGAGCGTAATGATTTGAGCGAGTTTGACAAGGGCCAAACTGTGATGGCTAGACGACTGGGTTAGAGCATCTCCAAAACTGCAGCTCTTGTGGGGTGTTCCTGGTCTGCAGTGGTCAGTATCTATCAAAAGTGGTCCAAGAAAGGAACAGTGGTAAACTGGCAACAGGATCATGGGCAGCCGAGGCTCATTGATGCACGTGGGGAGCGAAGGCTGGCCCGTGTGGTCCGATCCAACAGACGAGCTACTGTAGCTCAAATTGCTGAAGAAGTTAATGCTGGTTCTGATAGAAAGGTGTCAGGATACACAGTGCATCACAGTTTGTTGTGTATGGTGCTGCATAGCCACAGACCAGTCAGGGTGCCCATGCTGACCCCTGTCCATCGCCGAAAGCGCCAACAATGGGCACGTGAGCATCGGAACTGGACCACGGAGCTGATGAATCACATTTTCTTTTACATCACGTGGATGGCCGGGTGCGTGTGCGTCGCTTACCTGGGGAACACATGGCACCAGGATGCACTATGGGAAGAAGGAAAGCCGGCAGATGCTAGTGTACAGACAGCATGCGTCTCACTGCTAGTGTACAGACAGCACGCGTCTCACTGCTAGTGTACAGACAGCACGCGTCTCACTGCTAGTGTACAGACAGCACGCGTCTCACTGCTAGTGTACAGACAGCACGCGTCTCACTGCTAGTGTACAGACAGCACGCGTCTCACTGCTAGTGTACAGACAGCACGCGTCTCACTGCTAGTGTACAGACAGCACGCGTCTCACTGCTAGTGTACAGACAGCACGCGTCTCACTGCGAGTGTAACAGACAGTACATGATACATTTGCTTACAGAACTGGACATTGTGTTAGTCATTTAAATGTGTAATTTGACTCTCTTTGTTTCCAGCGCACCACAATGACATCATAGCTGGAGTGTTGCGAACATTTATTTGCCTACCATGAGTAATAATGAACAAACACTGTGGACGGTTCTCTAGAAAGGGATTATAGTGAAAAGTACTGGCACGCAAGGATATACAAGGATAAACTGCAGCACCAATCAAAGTGTAATAATAATAAAACCAACAACACAGAAGATTAATGATGAAATTGCATAATTCCAGGACTATCAATCAATCAAATCAAGAATCAACGAGCAGCATGATAAGCACGGCTGTTCTCGTAGCCCGTCAAAATTAATATATTAGTCCTGGCTTGGTTTAGTGATGTGTTTTATTATTAAAAGCTGTGGGGAAATAAAAAGCCACCAATAAAAACACAGAAAACAATAGCTTCTCATTAGCCTGTTATTCCACACTCAACCTTGGAAACAGCTGTTAATGAAGAACCAATGTTGAGCAATAAAGACGTGATTATAGAGGATTTGGCTTCATGTTTACACTTGAATCTTAAGAGTTTGGGAAGAATGAGTGCAAAGAGTAATATTTAATCTCTTCCAGGCTAACTCCAAAGACAGGAAAGCCTAGCGAGACTTTATGGAGCCCAATCCGGAACAAAAGTTGTGTTCATCTGAAAAACAAAACTCGAAAACTGAAAGTTCAAGTTTTGAGCTTAAATTCAGATATTTTACGCTATGCATACATGGCAGTAAGGGTAGGTAATTTTTTTCTGTCAGTCTAAAGTCCTTGTTCAAGTGTTCGTATATGTTGTTCTTTAGATGTGCTCTTTTAGACCATAACTTTTATTAAGAACTTGAGGACTGTTTTCATTTTGGCTTGATTAAAGATTTTTCTCATAGTCTTAAGTACTGCTATAGATTATTGTTCCTGTTATGCCTAGTTCATACTACACGATTTTTGCCCTGATTTTCGCTCGCCGACTGGTCGCTCAGAAGCAACTCTGCATTCGCTCTGGGATCGAAACTCGACTCTCGATCGCTATGTCTGAACGGTTCAATGACTCGATCCGAGCGGCTCGCCGTTCACTCGCCAAGCGCTCGGCGAGTGAAGACAAATATCTAGCATGCTAAATATCTGGATATCAGTCGGCCGACTGGCAGGGGAGGAGTTGTAAATCGTGGGACAGGTGCATAATATAGTTTCTATCAGAATACATCGGCACACACACGTTTAACAGTATTTCTGACCTTATCGTTCTCTACAAAACATACAAAGCTGCATTGCAAAAATGTTTATTAACCTCCAACTCACTACAGAACAGACAATCCCTGCGCTGCACATCAGCGCACAAACAACTTTGATCACTCGCTTATTGTTGAGGTACGTTTTTGGACGTAGTATAGTTAAACCCCTCATCACTGCTCGCGTTTGTATTTGTGACAAAATCAGAGGTGGAAAGTAACGAGTTACATTTACTCGCGTTACTGTAATTGAGTAGATTTTTTGTGTACTTGTACTTTTTAAAGTAGATTTTACAACCTGTAATTTTACTTTTGCTTAAGTATGTTTTGTATTAGGAATTGTAATTTGCTACATTTTAAATAACATCCGTTACTGAGTAAAAAACAATAAAAAACTCCACATCAAACCGGCCCGTTAGGCTGTTTGATCCGGCCCGCTGAGCATTTACGAAATTGTTCTTTAGAGTAGGGCTTGCGAACTGAATCACGAGTTAACGAGTCAGAAACGACTCACTCTGTTTCACTATGATGTTGTGCATAAACAACTCCATGAATCGGTTCATTTGGTGAAGAGATTCAGATGTATAAACTAATCAGAGCTTCAGAATTCAGATTCTGGGTGGAATTTCAATCTCTTTCTTCATTGGTTGTTGTATTAATGACAGTTTAGTGAACGAATCACCAATTTAAGCTTTTACCAGGAAAGCCGAGAGAATAAATATAGTTTTCATTAGTTAGGTGGATAATACAGTTGGTCTTATATAAAATAGATTATATCCCTAATGGAACAACACATGGATTTAGATCAGGTAAGCAGATAAGTGGTTATGATTTTCTGCTGCTGTGTGACTGATCTGGGTCAAGGTTCTGCTGTTTACGTCTGGCTTTCATTTTGCAACGATAGAAAAGCATTATCAAATATTGTGATTTTTTTATGTTCATTTGAGTATTAATTTAAGTAAAACGGACAGCATAAATGTGATTGTGAGATTTAGCTGGTTTGTTTTTGATTTTGATCATGTTCCTATGACGGGGTAAGACCCGTTATATTTTTTGCAGTCTGTTAGGTGTGTAGAGTGGTTAAATCCACACATGAACTGCTAATATGCATGGCTGGTGAGCTGTGTGTGATCTGCTGTATCATTCACCTATGAACTTCTGTTGGAAAATCATGTCCCTCCTTCTGTTAAAAAAGTAACGAAGTAACGTTTACTCGGAGTACATTTTAAATGAGTTACTTTTTACTTGAGTAGATTTTTAGACTAGTAATTTTACTTGAAAAAATCATCGAAGTAATCGTACTTTTACTTGAGTACATTATTTTAGTACTCTTTCCACCTCTGAACAAAACATAGTTTGGGAGACCAGACAGAATCATCTGCGATTCGTCGTGGTGATGAACGTGTAGTGTGAAACCGGCTATCGCCGATCAGTCATGTAGTGTTAGATACACAACGGCTGAAAAGACTCCCGATTGCAAGAGATCCAGATGTGTAGTGTGAACTGTACAGCGATCTGAACAACTTTAAAGTCGTGTAGTGTGAACTTGGCATGAGTATTTAGGACAACCAGTTAGTACATGTTTGATATAAACAGGTATTTGGCAGGTATCAAAGAGTGGGGGGGGGGGCTTCCCCCCTAACAAGATCTCAAGGAAGACACATCAAGAGGTGAAACGAACTTCCCCAGTATGTTCGAACATCTGAGTCTCTCACCATCTTCAACAGATGATTAAAGACCTTCATCACCTCTTTACTAAGCACTTAAGCTCAGAACTAGCATGCACTTACTAACCGTCTATAGTTAATATTTATTTATTAGGATTTTAACATTGTGTTTTACACGATGTTACATTCATGACAGAAACGGTAGTTACTCATTACACCAGATTTATCCGCTCACAAGTTTAATGTCAAACACAGTCATGGACAATTTAAGTATCTCCAGTTGACATGACTGCATGTCTTTGGACTGTGGGAGGAAACCGGAGCTCCTGGAGGAAACCCACACAGACACGGGGAGAACATGCAAACTCCACACAGAAAGGACCTGGACCGGCCCACTTGGGGATCAAACCCAGGACCTTGTTGCTGTGAGACGACAGTGCTACCCAATGTGCCGCCCACTAACCTTCTATAGCATTTAAATTATTTAAAAAAAATTTTTTTACAGAGTTCTAACAGAGTTTCAGCAGATTTGTATCCTTGCACTGTTGTTAACTTACACTAGAGTTGTAAATGTAAAGACAAATGCCTCTCATCACCTTCCAAATGTGCAGATTTTAACATTACTAAACCTATATAGAAAGTTATGGGGGAGACGGTGAAATAAAACTCCAACTCTTTCTCCCTCTAAGAATAGTTTTAGGGTCTTAATTTTATTATATACTGATCAGCCATAACATTAAAACCACCTCCGTGTTTCTACACTCACTGTCCATTTTATCATCTCCACTTACCATATAGAAACACTTTGTAGTTCTACAAATATTGACTGTAGTCCATCCGTTTCTCTACATACTTTTTAGCCTGATTTCACCCTGTTCTCCAATGGTCAGGACCTCCACAGGACCACTACAGAGTAGGTATTATTTAGGTGGTGGATGATTCACAGCACTGCAGTGACAATGTCATGGTGGTGGTGTGTTAGTGTGTGTTGTGCTGGTATGAGTGGATCAGACACAGCAGTGCTGCTGGAGTTTTTAAATACTGTGTCCACTCACTGTCCACTCTATTAGACACTCCTACCTAGTTGGTCCACCTTATAGATGTAAAGTCAGAGAAGATCGCTCATCTATTGCTGCTGTTTGAGTCGGTCATATTTTAGACGCTGCCCATGGGGTGCTGTTGGCTGGATATTTTTGGTTGGTGGGTTATTCCCAGTCCAGCAGTGTCAGTGAGGTGTTTAAAAACTCCATCAGCGCTGCTGTGTCTGATCCACTAATACCAGCACAACACACACTAACACACCACCACCATGTCAGTGTCACTGCAGTGCTGAGAATGATCCACCACCTTAATATTACCTGCTCTGTGGTGGTCCTGGGAAAGTCCTGACCTTTGAATAACAGCATGAAAGTAGGCTAACAATATATGCAGAGAAACAGATGGACTACAGTCAGTAATTGTAGAACTACAAAGTGCTTCTATATGGTAAGTGGAGCTAATAAAATGGACAGTGAATGTAGAAACAAGGAGGTGGTTTTAATGTTATGGCTGATCGTTGTATTACTGTTCTTTGTGCATATCAGTTTTGAAACGTGCAGACCTCTAGTTGGTTATCAGAAACTCAACTCAACAATTGAAACTGTAGTTATATAACAGATAATGAAAAATATTTTCAATGAAACAGTAATATTTGACCTGCATTTCTTTTTGCTGAATGTCATTAGCACCGTCAGTGCACAACAGCAGATCTAAATAGTATGATGGTTCAAATGTAATTAGTATAATGCAGCCAGGCTTTAATGACATGCAGCATTATGTAAGCCGATCACATAATAAAAGCTAAATTATTCTCAACCATGTTTGTTATTACAAACCTCATTTCCAAAAAAGTTGGGACGTTTTGTATCTTGCAGTAAAAATGTGTGATTTGTTAATTATCTTAAATCTTACATTTACATTACATTTGTGGCATTTAGCAGATGCTTTTATCCAAAGTGACCAAGAATCAACACTGAATACAATGCAAGCAATTGAGGGATAATGGCCTTGCTCAGGGGCCCAACAGTGGCAACTTGGCAATGGTGGGGCTTGAGCCAGCAACCTCATGATTACTAGTTCAGAATGTTAACCAATGTGCTACCCCTGTCCCTATCTTAACTTGACTGATAAAAAAACTTTCCAACGTTTTCACTGATAGATAAACTCTAATGCAGTTTGTGAATATAAACACATTTACAATTCAATGCCTGCAACACACTTCAATAAAGTTGGGACAGAGGCGTGTTTACCCCAGTGTTCCATCACCTATCCTATTAATGAGACTCTTTAATGGTTTGGGAACTGAGGACACTAATAGTCTGTGGTTACTGAGATAAATAAACGACAAGATTAATTTTAAACACTGCAAAATAAACCTAATCACCAAAGCACACAGCTTACAGATAGCTCTTATGTAATTAATGATTCATTATTGATATAGATGTGTACACTTGTGTTACGATGCAGTTAAAGAGAATAAAGGTTGTAGGTGATGTAAAATGAGGGCTGGTATTAAACAAGATCTAATTCATTGGCTGTGTATCTAGCAATGCATTGTTTATGTTAGGATTAGGCTCAAATACAGATCACAAATTTACACTACTAATGTCACAATCTAGCTCAGAGTCTGAGCAACTTAATGCTGAAAGATTAACTTGTATATGATCTCCTATTATTCATGATAAAACTGTCTGTCAAAGCTGAAAGGATTGTTACCAATTCTTAGAAACAAGGATGTGCAAACAAATTATAGTGGAAATAGACAGACAGACAGACAGACAGACAGACGGACGGACGGACGGACGGACGGACGGATGGACTGACGAACAGGAAAATAGATAGAGAGATATACAGACAGATAGAGAGATATACACATAGACAGACAGACAGATAGATATAGACAGATACACAAAGAGACAGACAGATAGATAGAGAGATACACACAGACAGACAGACAGACAGATAAAAAGATACACAGACAGACAGATAGATAGAGAAATAGACAGATACACAAACAGACAGACAGATAGAGAGACACAGACAGACAGATAGACAGACAGACAGACAGATAAAAAGATACACAGACAGACAGATAGAGAGATACACAGACAGACAGACAGAGACAGATAGACAGACAGATAGAAAGATACAGACAGACAGATAGATAGACAGATACACAAACAGACAGACAGACAGATAGAGAGGGAAATATGCACAGACAGAGAGAGATAGATAGATAGATAGATAGATAGATAGATAGATAGATAGATAGATAGATAGACACACAAACAGACAGACAGACATACAGATAGATAGACATACACAGACAGACAGACAGACAGACAGAGAGATACAGACAGACAGACAGACAGACAGACAGACAGATATGCGGTAAAGCTTTTCCCAACAACCTAGGACATGATGCAGAACTTACATTATTTTCATAAACAACTATAATGAAAATAAATAAATGACACGTACGCCCACAGAGATAACAAGCAACCTTAATCCATACTGACGCAAACTGGCTTCCTTATTTATCTAATATAAATGCATAAAAAGCATTAGAGACTATCAACCACTATCAAACTGATCCCGTTTTATTTATAGCAGTTCCACTTATCTAACCGCCTGTCCAACAAATGATTTACGCTTCAACATGAGCTGCCATGACGGTCATGATTTACAGCCGATGCTAACGTCACGGATACAAAGGACGCGTTTTATGACTGAGAATCTAACACAACTGCCGTAAACATTTCACACTGTACACTTTGAGCCAGCACAGCGCCCTAAATGTGGAATCAGGTCAACTTTTATGGGTGGAGCACTGTATATTTAACACACTCTGAACTAGCCGTACTACCAAACGTCACTTGTATTTTAGTTACATGGCCTCAATGCTCTTCATAACTTCAAACCTTCTACTAGCACAAGGTGGTTTCAGCAGTTCGGCCAGTACGACCCCAGGTCCAGCACCATGTGCAGTAGAACGGTGAAAATCATTTCTACTTAAATAGTGTTAGCATGAGAGCCAGAGTGGTAACATGAGAAACACAACCTCACTCTCTAAAAGCTGTTAGGGATGTAGACACAATGGTCACAGAAAGAGTGACACTGAGCAACATGTCCAGCAAGGTCAAGTCAAGTCAAGTCAACTTTATTTATATAGCGCTTTTTACAATATACATTGTCTCAAAGCAACTTTACAAAATCCAGGACCAACAGATACAAAAACCCCTGTTGAGCAAGCCGAGGGCGACTGTGGCAAGGAAAAACTCCCTGAAAATTACAGGAAGAAACCTTGAGAGGAACCAGACTCAACAGGGCCCATCCTTCTTGGGTGGTCTGGAGGATACTTTAAATAAATACACGATTTACACAAATCATACAAACACAGAATTGAATGATCTAAAAGTCATACAGTGGTAATAAATAGATAAATAAACAATTAAATAATAATAGAGTTGTTATCCGCTCTAGTCTTCAATAAAGTCTGTAGTGATTTCTTGTCGTTGCAATTACTCCAGACCCGTCACATCTGACAGGAGCAGCATCGTTGTCCCGGCAGTCTCGACTTTAATCCTTAACCTCGGCGGGTAAACAGGTTTCCATCAGAATGCCCTCGGGGTAAAACAACAGAGAATGTAGTTAATAATGTACAATGCTAGTTGACAAACAGTTTTACAGAGAGTTTTAGACTCCGGCAGCCCTAATTATTACAGCATAACTAAAAGGGAGAGCGAGCAGGTAACAAGGTCATGAAGGCTTTCACAGGACATCAGTGCCCACCTCTCCTACCCAAACCAGAGTGATTGGACAAGAGAGGCAGAACGACAGCGACCCAACATCCCTGATCACCACAAGTTTCTATGACCAAGAACCCCCAAGCTCTGCGCCTTTGTCTATATTAATCAAAAGCCTGAGAAAATAAATATGTTTTCAGTTTAGACTTAAACATTGAGACTGTGTCCGAATACCGAACAGAGGCAGGAAGATTATTCCAAAGTTGTGGAGCTTTGTAAGAAAATGCTCTTCCACCAGCTTTGGTCTTTTTAATTTTAGGAACTATAAGTAACCCTGCATCTTGTGAACGAAGTGGACGTGCTGGATTGTAGTAATTAATAAACTCACTCAGATACTGTGGAGCCAGACCATGTAGCGCTTTATAGGTTAGTAAAAGTATTTTGTAATCAATGCGAAATTTAACTGGCAGCCAGTGTAGAGATGATAGAACAGGAGTAATATGATCAAATTTTTTAGTTCTAGTTAGCACTCGAGCTGCTGCATTTTGAACTAACTGGAGTTTGTTTAAGGATCTACCAGAGCATCCAGTTAGAAGAGCATTACAATAATCTAACCGAGAAGTTATAAACGCATGGATCAGTTTTTCGGCGTCATTAACAGATAGTATATTTCTTATTTTAGAGATATTACGCAAATGATAGAAAGCAACTCTAGTAATATTATTAACGTGTGTATCAAAGGAGAGATCTGAATCTATTGTGACCCCTAAGTTTTTTACATCTGGGCTGGGAGTAACAGAGAACGTGTTTAAGTTTAGCACCAGGTTAGACAACTTGTCTCTTGCAGCTTTAGAGCCAACAAGTAAAACCTCAGTTTTATCTGAATTAAGTAAAAGAAAATTACACGACATCCAGTTTTTTATGTCGTTTACACAATCTTCTATCTTACTGATTGTGTCAGTATCATTTGGTTTGGCTGATATATACAGCTGTGTGTCATCTGCATAGCAGTGAAAGTTTATGCCATGTTTATGAATAATTTCACCTAGTGGAAGCATATAGAGTGTAAATAATAGCGGTCCAAGTACCGACCCCTGTGGAACACCACACTTTACTTTTGTAGTTTCTGAGCATTTATTATTTACATAAACGAATTGAGAGCGGTCAGTCAGATATGATTGAAACCAAGAGAGTGCGAGTCCTTTAACACCTACTGTATTTTCTAGCCTCTCCAGTAAAATGTTATGATCGACCGTATCAAACGCTGCACTAAGATCTAATAGAACAAGAAAAGAGACACATCCATTATCAGAAGACATTAACAACTCGTTAACTACTCTAATTAATGCGGTTTCGGTACTATGGTTGGGTCTAAATCCTGATTGAAATTTTTCATGAATACAATTTTCATTCAAATAAGAACATAGCTGTTTGGAAACGACTTTTTCTAATATCTTTGAGACAAAAGGAAGGTTTGAAATTGGCCTATAATTAGATAAAACATGTGGATCAAGATTAGGTTTTTTAATCAGGGGTTTAATAACAGCACTTTTAAACAATTTAGGTACATATCCAAGGCTAAGGGATGCATTGATTAATGTAAGCAGGGGCTCTACAATAGCTGGGAGTAAATCTTTAAGTAAACGAGTTGGAACAGGATCGAGTATACACGATGATGACTTCGATGATTTAATCAACACAGTTAGTTCATTTTGGGAGATTGGATTAAAGGAATTTAGTTGGATTAACTCGTTACTATTATCACCACTGTTATCACCAATGCTGCTCGGAGTGAGTCCATACTTAACACTGGTAAGTGACACACTCTGACTCTGAAGTCGTATTTTTTCTATCTTGTCATTAAAGAATTTTAAAAAATCATCGCTGGTACAGTCAGGCGGTATATTAGATTCAGTTTCATTGACGTTTTTAGTTAATTTGGACACTGTCTCAAAAAGGAATCTGGGATTGTTTTTATTTTTCTCTATTAGGGATGAATAATATAAAGATTTAGCTTTTATAAGGGCATGTTTATACTCAGTTAGAGCATCTTTCCAAGCAATCTTATACACCTCCAGTGTAGTGTGACGCCACTTGCGTTCTAATTTCCGTGCTGCTTGTTTAAGTGTGCATGTGTGGTCATTGTACCATGGAGCAAGTTTTTTCTCCCTAATCAGTTTAGTTTTGAGTGGGGCTACGTTATCTAAGGTTGTGCGCAGTACGGTCTCTAGGTTTTGAGTTGCCTGATCTAGTTCTTTAGGTTCTGATGCTGATATATTTGGTAATTCTGGTAGGCAGTTTATGAATGCTGCTGCAGTTGCAGATGTAATAGTGCGCTTACATTTAAAACGATGTGGTTGCTGTATATTATTGGACAGGGACACTTCATAAATTAGTAGGGAGTGATCAGAGATTAAGTCATTCTGTGGTATAATTTCCAGGTTGTCTATGTTTATACCATAAGTAAGTATTAAATCTAAGGTATGTTTACAGCGGTGAGTGGGTCCTGTTACATTTTGGGTGATGCCTAAGGATTCTAAAATAGAATCAAACGCAATTTTGAGTGGATTACACTTATCCCCATAATGAATATTAAAGTCACCAACAATTAGAGCTTTCTTAGTTGATAAGACTAATTTAGAAAGAAAATCGGCAAATTCGTTAAGAAATTCTGAGTAAGGACCAGGGGGTCGATAAACAGTAACCAGTTTAAACATACTATTTTTATCAGATGAACATTTATTGGTTATGTCAGAGATAAGAACTTCAAACGAGTTTGTTATGGGAGATGATTTTACAGTAAGACCTATGTCTTTATCATAAATTGCGGCTATTCCTCCACCACGACCGCTAAGACGTGGCTTATGTTCATAACTGTAACCCGGAGGAGATGCTTCATTTAAACCTAGATACTCATCAGGTCTAGCCCAGGTCTCGGTTAAACACAGGGCACTAATAATACATTTTATTTATATAGCGCTTTTCAAGATACTCAAAGACAATTATCTGTAATTATTTCATTTACAATTACTGTTTTGCATGCAAGTGACCTGATGTTTAGAAGTCCTAACTTTAGTTTAACTTTACTAGGGTTTTCATGATGCTCATTTAGATTAATTTTAATTAAGTTATTATGACATACTTTTTGATATTGTTTTGGCTTACACCTGCCACGGTAAACAGACACAGTCTCAATGGTTTGTGACCTAAGGATTCCGGGTGACGTCCGATGGCGACTCGCAGACAGTCGGTTAGGCCTGTTAGTCTGCTGCCTGGTCTTGGCTCTGGATAGTCATTTACCTCTATCTGCCGCTACACTAACGCGGTGGTAAAGCCTGTCACCTATGCTGCAAGAAATGCGAGCAGCACCCTCCCACGTGGGGTGGACACCATCCCGCTTCAAAAGACCAGGCCTTCCCTCAAAGGTGGACCAGTTATCTACAAAATCGATGCAGTTTTCTGAGCACCATTTAGACATCCAGCGGTTCAGCGACAACAACCTGCTGTAGGTTTCGCCACTGGGTCGAATCGGTAAGGGGCCAGAGCACACTACTGCCTCAGACATCGACCTAGCTAACTCACACACCTCTTTAACATTACTCTTAGTAACCTCAGACTGCCGTAAACGAACATCATTAGTGCCGACGTGGATAACAATCTTCGAAAATCTACGATTAGCATTAGCCAGCACTTTCAGGTTTGCTCTGATGTCAGGCGCCCTGGCCCCCGGAATACAAGTGACTATGGTTGCTGGTGTCTCTATGGGGGTCGCAATACGCACGTGTCGGAGCTGAGAATCTCCTATAACCAGAGCACTTACATTAACAGGCTTCTCAGCGGGTGGCTCACTGAGTGGGGAAAACCTGTTGGACACGTGCAACTGAGATGGTCGGTGCTTTGCCCTACGACTATGTCGCCGAGACGTCACCCAGTCGCCCCGCTGTGAGGGCTCTAATGCCGGAGTCTGGGGTTCTGTACCTGAACTGCTGGCATTCGGGACTGCTACAGCTGAATCTAAGCCCTCACTAGTAGTAGTCTGTTCTAACGCCCGAATGCGCCCTTCTAACACTGAGATCTTCTCCGTTAGACTAACCACTAATCTACACTTATCACATGTAAAGTTATCACTAAACACGGAGAAGGAATAACTGAACATATTACACTCAGAACATGGATACAAAGCTCCTGCTGGGGCCATAGTAACAAAGTAATATACTTAGCTTTACAAGATGAGTTGGAGATGATGTTTATGTTGGATTCACCGGCGCTTCTGCTGGTAGTCACAGAAGAACGGCTTTAATTCCAAATGAAACAGGCGATGATAAGCTGGAATACAAAAACCACCAACCAAACAACACAAACGCGCTTCGTTCGGACAAAAGCGACTGTAATTCTAAAGGAAAACGGTGTTATGCGCTGGTGTACAAAACAAATAAACGCGGTTCCTACGAACAGAAACGGTTATAACTCCTCACAAAACAAAGGTGTTTTAAGAGCTGAAATACAGAACACAACCAAACACAAACGTGCTTCGTGCGGACCGAAAACGGTTTTAATTCTGGATAATTATGATGTTTATGCGCTGAAGTACAAAAACAAACAAAACCGGCTTCGTTCGGATGCCGGTAGCAGAAGTTTCCTAGTTTCCAACACAGCACGAGTTTACGTTAGTAAACACAAGCGCTTTTTTACGATAAACAAAATAAAACTAAATCAACAACACACGGAAGATTAACGTATAAATTATATGTTTAAAACATACGTATATAAAAAGTTATTTAGCTAAAGGCTACAAACAAACAACTAGGCTAGCGTCTCAGCGTGCGTACCACCATGTTTAAGGTCAAGATAATATTTTATTTAGCTTAAGAAACAGCAAAAGAACTACTTAAACATGGCACACATGCCACTCAGGTGGTCACATGTTGCTTGCTTTTACTGTTTAACGACCCTGTGATATATTGAAAGAAAACCCCGGCCTAACATTGTATCTGGAAATCATAACACAACCTTCAAATGCCCTGCTTCACTAGACGGTGCCTGGTACATTTCACTGTTACTTTTACTAAAAACGATGATGTTTCGTTCACAGTACAGGATGAACAAATCCTCCTAGTCTTTTGGCTCACAATCTCTCCAAAAGTTAGGTGTTGAATAAAAAATAATGAATAAAATAAGATAGAATCTAGGATTGGAGAAGTACCATGGCTTAAAAAAGTAAAAATACAAAACATACTACATGCATAAAATTTCAAAAAGAAACATAAGGTCTGAAAAGGATTCAAGAGCGTTTATAATTGCCATGTGTTCATCAATTCATGATAAAATAAACTGTGTACAAATAGTTAAAGCACAGTACTACTCTTCACAGGAATACTCTTTAATGTTAGGGTGCATATACATGAGAAGTGTTTTGCGTTCGCTCACCGCAAGCCTTGGCGCAAACTGCCGATTTGCTCAGCGTTTGGCTTAAATGCGGTAAAACATCATTAAAGTGCGAATATGAGACGGATCTGCATTTGTGTAAAATAACCGTCAAATTCACTCTGAAAGCGTCTACATGTATCTGTGTTTAGCTCTATTTTCCTCACTGTTTTACTTTTAAACTTGTGTTATAGCTCGGGTGCTGAAAAATTGTGAGAATCGGCTTTTTTGAGAGAGTCTAAAACGCAGACATTTGGGCAATGTTCTGCTGGGAAACCTTGGGTCCTGCCAGCCATGTGGATATGACCTTGACACGTACCACCTACCTAAGCATTGTTGCAGACCATGTACACCCTTTCATGGAAACGGTATTCCCTGAAGGCTGTGGCCTCTTTCAGCAGGATAATGCTCCCTGCCACAAAGCAAAAATGCATCAGGAATGGTTTGAGGAGCACAACGACGAGTTTGAGGTGTTGACTTGGACTCCAAATTCCCCAGATCTCAATCCAATCGAGCATCTGTGGGATGTGCTGGACAAACAAGTCTGATCCATGGAGGCCCCACCTCACAACTTACAGGAGTTAAAGGATCTGCTGCTAACATCTTGGTGCCAGATACCACAGCACACCTTCAGAGGTCTAGTGGAGTCTATGCCTCGATGGGTCAGGGCTGTTTTGGCAGCCTGGTCAGTGTATATTGCACATTATACATTTACATTTGTGGCACCTTTATCCAAAGCAACTTGCAGTCATCACTGAATACGATTTGAGCAATTGAGAGTTAAGGGCCTTGCTCAGAGGCCCAACAGTGGCAACTTGGTGATGGTGAGACTTGAACCAGCAACCTTATGATCACTAGATCAGTACCTTAACCATTGAGCTACCACTGTCCTGAACAAATTTATCACATTTATGGCATTTAGCAGACGCTTTTATCCAAAGCAACTTGCAATTATTACTGAATACAATTGGAGTGATTGAGGATTCAGGGCCTTGCTCAGGGGCCCAATAGTGGCAACTTGGTGACGGTGGGACTTGAACCAGAAACACAGTCATGGACAATTTTGTATATCCAATTCACCTCACTTGCATGTCTTTGGACTGTGGGAGGAAACTAGAGCTCCCAGAGGAAACTCCACACAGAAAGGACCTGGACCATTCCAACTGGGAATCAAACCCAGGACCTTCTTGCTGTGAGGTGACATTGCTACCCACCGAGCCATCGTGCCGCCCCTAATTTGTAAAGTAAAAGTCAGTGATCTAGGGGAAGTTCACAATTAATGTTCAAATTTTTTAGACTGATGTACGTGAAACTCAAAAGAGCAACCAAATCAATTCCACTAATGATGAAAATATACTGCAGCTCTAAAAGAAATCACATCCTTAAAGAAAAACAGAACACAAATCATACCAACATATCAATTTACACAAATTCTATTGAACGTGCTTAACAACACATACAATGCAAGTTAATCAGGATAAAACAGCTACTAAAAATACAGTAATAAACATCAGCTTGGCCTAATCTTGCACCCTTAAAGGCCAACCACTGCGCCCCATTCCCATCACCCAAGACCCACAACATGATTGAAGCTTCAGCTTATCCTACACCCCTCCACAAAGAAAGCTTCTCCAGCTCTGCAAACTCCCATGAGACGGAGCTTCCTGTGTTCCCAGGATTTCTCTCTGGACAGAAGCAGCTGTGTGACTTTCAGCCTCATGTTAGATACCGCTGGTATAAAAGTGGTTATATATAAATTTGTTTATAAATAATTCCTCATGCTCACTCAAACTGCCAGAAAACTGCTTAGGAAATGCTTCACTATAGAAGCACACTCAAGTTTTATTCCTGTAAAAGAGTAAATCTACATTTTACCCATAAGAAATTAGAATAAAATCAGCACAAACAAAATGGTGCATGAATTAAACCTCAGCCAACAACAAATACAGAGCTTAAAATTTCTAAATAAAAGCATTAAAAAGGCAGAATGCAAAGAAAACAGATATAAATACGATTTCCTTTACTTTAAAAACACAGTAGCACCCATATCACCTTTATAAAAAAGTTCACTATTGGTAACTTAAATAAACACTTATAGTTGGTTTTATAATTGCTGAAACACTTAGTCTTATTAAGTAGTGTGTATAGCAGGTAGTGGACAAAAGTAACCCCCAGTCTGTCTGCTTTCTGCATATTTAAATATATTATGTGGGTGAAAAAATATAAGTACAGTGGTACCTTGAAACTCAGTGTCACTTGGTTCTGGCGTTAAGTTTAAAAAGCATTGAGTTTCAAGGTATTTTTCCCATAAGGATGTATGAGAAACCTGTTAATGCGTTCCATGATCCCGTGGACTTGCATATATTTTAGGTTAATGTAAAATGATGGGGTTGTTTCTGACACTTATACACTGAAAATAACACATATAATATAAAGAACACTGAAAAAAAAAGCTGATTCTTAGAATTTCTCAGAACCCCGAGCTGTAACACAAGTTTAAAAGTAAAACAGTTAGAAAAATCCATCTAAACACAGATACTTGTGGACGCTTTCAGACACATACAGATTCGTCTCATATTCACACTTTGATGACGTCTTACTGCACCGCTCCAGCTGAGTGCTGAACAAAGCGACTGTTCATTGTTAATTAGAAATTAAATAAATAATTGTTTAAAAAAACAAACTGAAAACTTTAAGTTTAAGGGAAACGTTGAGTCTAAGGTAGGGATGTCCCGATCCGATCTCACAGATCGGGATCGGGGCCGATCAAGGCATTTTTAACTGATCGGAAATCGGCTTTACTAATGCCGATCATAACCCGATCTTTTGTTTTACGTCAGCATGTCCGCTGTGTGGAAATACTTTAAATTGGAAAGTGAAACAATTCCAACAGCGGTGTAATGTCTGCAATGCGAGCGTTTCACGAGGCGGTAGGAGCAGAGCTGCGTTCATTACTGTAGAATTTTACTGTTTAAATGGTGTGTGAGTGTGAGTGTGAGTCACTCCGGTTTACAAAACAATAACTTTTAATCAGAGTATGAAAACTTCAGGACCATAACATACAGCTTTTACGAGTTTACGTGTTACAAGACTGAACGACTCAGTATCAAGCTCTCTGATTGGCTTAGTTATGTAACCGAGCGTGGTGGTGATGCACTCGCTTAATACAGAAATAAATACACGCTATATTCACAAATTGTCGGGAGCAAAACACTTTATTAACTTCTTCTGTTCCGAATAGCGGACAGCCAGAGCCGAGCACGCTATCCCATGCACTATGGAAGCCCCAAAGGGTCAAAACACACTCACTTTGCGTAGACCCGTCCATCAAACCATTGTCACAATACAAGCACTTTAAGAACTGGCTTTCCTTCATAACAAGAGTGACTTTCCATTTTATTTTGGTATTCAGGTTTTACTGTAATGCTGTTAAGTAACTTATTTGTTTTTTTATATTCAAGTTAAGCTGCTACACCACTTGTGAGTGGAGATTTTTGTTCATTTTTAGTGTATCACTGCATAAACAGAATTATGTTCTTTGAATATAAAGTTCAAAGTGAAACTGTAATTATCTCACTTCATTTTTACTACAATGCTGCACTAGGTTTGTTTACTTTTATTTTGTAAAAGAACATTAAGCAATAGCTTGGATGCAGGCAATTTTTTTTCCTACAGCACTGCAGAGCTATTCAGTTGTTAAACATATACATTGGATTAATTTGAATAACCATAATGTACTTGAAGTGTGCACTGTGTAAACAGTGTTATCTAGTTCTTATCTAGACAATATCTAGAAAATACAAGTATCGGTTTGAGAATCGGTATCGGATCGGGATCAAAATTAAAGATCGGTATCGGGATCGGGAACAAAAAAACGTGATCGGGACATCGCTAGTTTAAGGGTACAAATTTCTCAACATAGGGCGTTGAGTTTCAAAGATTTTGAGTTTAGGGGACGTTGAGTTACAAGGTACCACTGTATATTTACAAATGTACAAAAATATACAGTATATACACATCATGAAGGTAAGGCACCACACTTTAATACCAACAATGGTAAAGCTTCGCTGCATCAGGACCTGGAACACTTGCCACATCAACAAAACAATTATTCTCACTTTTTATTAACCTTCTTAGGGAGAATGTAAGGTTATTCGTCTGTGAGCTAAAGCTGAGGTGTAATTCATCCAGCGAAAATTGCATATAAATTAATTTAAAATTTGAAAAGTTTAAAGGGCTTAAGAATTTTAGGAGTGGTCTTGCTTAAACCCATAAAAGTAACATTTCACAAATTTTTTTGCATGTTGTTGTATTTAGCCACCAAAAACTATAGCAAGGTCAGACACAAGTGGACTAGAAGCCTGGCTCAAAGTCAACATTCTAATTCATCCTAAAGGTGTATGAGTTTGGGATCAAGTTTAAGTCCAAATCGGTCCAAAGTTTTTTACACATTTTTTTAACATGTTTTATAGATGACCTCAGATAGCTTTCATGCAAAAACAGTACAGGGTTTCCCCTAAACAATTGTCATACAATCCTCTAGAAGGACTGACGGACTGTGTGCTGAGAAATCAGGATGGAAATAAATTAAAATCCTCATGAGACTAAGGAATCTTATCAAAAACAATTCCAAACAGATGCAATCTTTTATTCTTTCTGTGGCAAACATGAGGACAACAAAATGCGATGTTCTCTTGTCATCAACCAATCCTCAGTCAGACAAAAGCAATTAAACACTCAAGAAAACCTTTATACTGCTCCAAAGTCTAATGCCAGTGTGCTTTATACTTTATTAAAACTCTTCATAGGCTCTCTTCCTACTGTTGGAATTTTTAGTATTTTACCCAATGCAGTAGTATTGTAGCAAGCAGCCGGCTTGCAGTCATTGAAAGGTTGGCAGGCAGCCAGCTTGGGTTTCCCCCGGGATACACCGCCTGCTCACGAAACAGTAATAAGGGTCATAACAGGATTAATGGTTGAATTGTTTTAGGAGCTTTGAGTAAAATAGTTGTGTTTAAAATGATGTAGCACCTAGAACATTGTGTTTGTATTATGTCTGTCGAGTTACCATTTTCGCTCATTGTGCTGTGTAGGGTGACCTGTGTGTTACATTTACTTGCTCAATAATGCCAAGTTCACACTACACAACTTTCAAGTTGTTCAGATCGCTGTATAGTTCACACTACACAACAGGATCTCTTGCACACAGGAGTCTTTTCAGTCGTTGTGGTTCACACTACACGACTGATCGGCATTAGGGGGTCACACACCACACGATTTATCACCAACTAGAATCGCAGACAAGTCTATTTGGTCTGTATTTGGTTAAGTGATGAGGGGTTTAACTATACTACGTCTAAAAATGCACGTCAACAATAAGCAAGCGATCAAAGTTGTTTGTGCGCTGATGTGAAGCGTAAAAGAAAAGAGGAAAAATCAAAGAATATGAGTTGATTTGGTTACGCGAACAGCATGAATTGTTCTTTAGTGAGTTGGAGGTTAATAAATATTTTTTGCAATGCAACGTTGGTAATATGTTTTGTCGCGAAGATAAGGTCACAAATACTGTAAAGCTTGTGTGTGCCGATATATTCTGATAGAAACTATGTTATGCCCCGTCCCACGTTTTACAACTTCTCCCCTGCCAGTCGCATGCTAGAGATCTCACTTCAGTCGACGAGCTGCTCGGATCGAGTCGTTGAGCAGTTTACACATAGCGATCAAGAGCCTAGTTCGGCGGCGACCATTCGGCGAGCGCAAATCAGGGCAAAAACCGTGTAGTGTGAACTAGGCATAAGTGGGAGGGATCTGCCGTATATCAGATCTGGTTATGTTTCCTTACGCCTTGCCGATTGCACTATACCTTTTTTCCACAGGTATAATATTTTCATGAACTGCTTTATCCTGGTCTGTTGCGAAAGGTCAGGTTTCACTGGGAAACACATCCCTGAACATAGCCAATTACACCTGTGTATACACCTGGCCAGCCAATAGCTAGCGTAATAAACCAGTAATCCTCTATATTGCTGAACTGTATTTGTAATACACACAAACATTGTTTTAACTAACTGGTAAATCTCCATATAATAAAAATGTGTGGTAAAAAGACCTAAACACTATTAATTATTCATGGAATTATAAAGTACAGTCCACAAGAACACTGTGTATGCAATTGAGGGTTAAGGACCTTGCTCAAGGGTCCAACAGTGGCAACCAGGCATTGGTGGGGCTTGAACCGGCAACTTTCTGATGACTAGTCCAGTAACTTAACTTAACACTAGGCTACAGCTGCCCAATATAAATCAACTTTCACATAAATCAGCCATCCAAAGTCACTATAGTGGCAATTCGGACCATATCATTCAAGCAATTGAGAGTTAAAGGACCCAACAGGGGCAACCTGGTAGTGGTGAAGCTTGAACTAGGGACCTTCCGATTCCTAGTCCAGTACTTTAACAGCTGAGCTACTATCCTATGAGTAGGGCCCCATGGCAGTCACTAAATTACACTCATAAACTGAATGATAGAACAAATGAAAGCTAGAATACACAGCAAAGACTACCTTAATAGTTGAATGTAAACCTAGAACATTCAGCGACGGTCTCAAAAACAGTCCATGTGCGTGTTTTGACACACCCCTCTGCATCCACAAAATTGGTTTTCCAAACTCAGTTACCCGAGTCGTGTTTTTAGCTGCTTTACATTTCGACATCTTGGTCATGACTAAGCGATTGCAAACTGAATTGCCGTAGGATTGCTAGGACTAGAGATGGGACGATCGGGGTTTTTGGCACCGATTCCGATCTCCGATCTCCTTTCAGGGACATCTGCCGATAGCCGATTGCGATCGGGGGGGGGGGGGGGGGGGGGGGGGGTAGCAGTAAATAAAATAAATAAACTTAAAAAGAGCCTCACAGTGAAGATAAACCGGAGCAGCGCGCGCGCGTTTGTGTGTGTGTGTGCGCCTTTAGAAGAGACGCTTTGTTCACTGTATCGCTATAAGTGATTCATTGATTCACGAGTCATTTTTCGCGAAGCGTAAGTTTCTCTTCTCAGTTATCTCTCCGTGTTTACTGTTATTAATTAAATGTCGTGGTTTTAAATAAACACCAGCTACTACAGAACATTCTGTGTGACTCTCTTACATTAAAAAGCTTCATTAAAAAGCTTCATTAAACTGCTATTACCACAGATCTGTAACCGACTCAGACTCGTTCCGTCTAAGGAGCTTAAAGTTCAGCAGATGATCCTGAACTAACGAATTTGGTAATGAATAAACTTTTGCCTCTGATTGGCTCTGTAACGTTTTCTGTTCTCATCTACATCACAAGTAAGAACCGCTTACGATTTACCAAAGTGAACCAGGAGTTTATATAACGTGCTGATAGAATCGACTCAGATGTGACCGGGTTGAATTATCTTTTTAAAGTAAATATTACAATCAGCAAAATTACATCGTATGTATGATGCACAACGTTAATGATGTTATTTTAGGTCATGAAGAGCTTTCACTGTGGTTTCTGTACGATGGTTGATGAATGGTGATGTGATGGTTGGTGCTTCGTAGCTCAAAGTCTGGATCAATCCACTGAGCTGTTAACTTAACGTGATCTTTATATATCACACCATCGGATCGGCTACTTTTAGGAAATATCGCAGATCGCCGATAGCATATTTTGATTAAAAATCGGCCGATACCGATTCATAGCCGATCGATCGTCCCATCTCTAGCTAGGACCGCCTAATAGTGCAAATTAACCAGTAAACAAGAGGCACTTGAATGGTACACTAATGAAAAATGTTAAATCACAAACACAAACCTTACATTTATAATTTAACAGCATATTGCATATTACACAGTAAACTGTGAATTATAGGGCCTTAGTTATGAGTGATGATCTCTAAAACTATCTCTAAAAATTTAGATAACTGTTTTTAAGTATGGTATATAAAAACTGTCTCTATTTATGTCTGAACTTTTGCTGAACTTCCAGCTAAAAGAAAGTAAATCCTGGAACAGTAACCTGCGGTCACTTGCATTTAAACATTCTGCTAAGATTTTCCTACCTGGAATCTATCAAGCAACGCAGCCGTTTCTGGTACAGAGAAATTCCACCTCAGTGTCATTAGTGTCTCTTTCAGGTAAAGCAAACTATATATGTGGCTTTCACATTTAAACAGCACAGACTGTGTGAGAGATCAACATTAGACATCAGATAAGCATGTCAAGAATGACATCAGTCCAAAGTAAAAGAGCCTTAAAGTGATTACAGATGAATCCTCTTAACTTGTAAGCTGTTTACTGAATCTAAACTCTCCCTAAAGAGAGAAGCCCTGTTCATCAAGCCGGAAATGAAGTCTAAGTTGCCCAGGCTTGGATCTATTGAACGAATGGCCACAGTGATATTATAACTAACGTCCTAAGAAAAATCACGCCACAAACCGTGAAACGAACCGTTTCCCGTGTAATATGCAATTAGCTGTGAAATTCTAGCTTTTTTTCCTATCTATTTATGCATTCTCTCCCATTATTTCTCCTGATTTAGCATAGTCAATTTGTCTTCCGCTGCTGGGGGATCCCTGATTGCAGTCGAGGTGGGTATATTGCTGCTCACGCCTCCTCCGACCCACGCGCAGCCCTTAGCGGAACCCTTTTTCATCCATGCATTCTGCACAGGCTCTCTATCAGCCAATCAGAATCCCTACACAGCGTTTGAAGACCCCACCCACATAGTCCGGTCATCCCGCCCTAGCAGAAACAGTAGCCAATCAGTGTCTGCTGCAGGCACTGCTAATTATGCCCACTAGATGGAGCCCAACCGACTGGTGGCAACGCCGAATTTCGAACTGAAGAATTCTGAATCTCGGTGCTGGTGTGCTAGTGAAATATCCCGCTGCGCCAACTGGGCACTGAAATTCAAACTTTAAGGTTTGTGTTTAGCAATTTAATGTTTTTCATTCGCATAGCGTTCAAGTGCTTCACATTTACTGGCTATTTTGGACTATGAAGCGGTCCTAGAAATCCTATGGCCGAGAATGGCAACACTGTAATTTCGCATATGCCTAACACCGTTGATCGATGTTCTAGGTTTACATTTAACTTTAGAGGTAGGCTGTGCTGTGTATTGTAGCTTCCATTTATTCTATCATTCAATTTATGAGTGTAACTTAATAGCTGCCGTGAAATGTGTCACTTTTACTTAGCCAATCGACGAGCCAATTAATGCCCGTATAGGCGCCCAACCTGCTAGTAGCAGACTCGCGAGTTTGAGACTTCAGCACCACTGCTATATTGGTGCATGTTTTTATTTTTAACCTCATAAGAGAATTATCAATCACATAGAAAAGAACATTTCTTAATTAAGATTGTAAACAAATTTGTATTTTACCATCTACTATACATAAAAGTGTAGAAAGATTTACATTTACATTTTCAGCATTTAGCAGACACTTTTATCCAAAGCGACTTGAGCAATTGAGGGTTAAGGGTCTTGCTCAGGGACCCAACAGTGTCAACTTGGTGGTGGCGGGGCTTGAACCGTCAACCTTTTGCTTACTAGTCCAGTACCTTAACCACAGAGCTATCTCAGTGCATGACTTTCAAGCCCTCAGATGACATTGTATGAGAAACCGTCATGCTACTGTAATAAATATAGCCACATCAGCCCTGGAGTACTGCAGAAAACATTTTCCCAAAGTCTGCTGTGTGTACACCACTGTTTTTAAGTGTTAGTGTTTGTGGATCATAAACATTGCAGTTAAAAGACTAGGTAAACAGTTAAACACTGCGCTGTAAAGTGCACCAATCTCTCACTGCCCTTCCTTGTTCGATCCAGAGCTGTAAGCATGTTTACAAGCCCTGTGTTTACTGTGATATCAGACCCTTGATCAGAATTTAGGCCACGTTACAGCTAAACTCATCTAAAGTAAACAAAACCCAAACAAACAGAGAGATAAGCCAGAGCTGGTAACTGTGTATGCTGGGATATTTTTTTCACCTTCAATTGGAAAGCCTCTGACTGTTTGTTGGTGTAACAACTACTCTGGATGTATACATACATTATACACTGATCAGGTATAATATTATGACCACCTTCCTAATATTGTGTTGGTCCCCTTGTGCTGCCAAAACAGCCCTGACCCCTCGAGGCATGGACTCCACTAGACACCTGAAGGTGTGCTGTGGTATCTGGCACCAAGATGTTCATAGGAGATCCTTTAACTCCTATAAGTTGCAAGGTGGGGCCTCCATGGATTGAACTTGTTTGTCCAGCACATCCCACAGATGCTTGATTGGATTGAGATCTGGGGAATTTGGAGGCCAAGTCAACACCTCAAACCATTCCTGAACCATTGGAACCAAGAGGCCACAGCCATCAGGGAATACCGTTTCCATGAAAGGGTGAACATGGTCTGCAGCAATGCTTAGGTAGGTGGTACGTGTCAAAGTAACATCCACATGGATGGCAGGACCCAAGGTTTCCCAGCAGAACATTGCCCAAAGCATCACACTGCCTCCGCCGGTTTGCCTTCTTTCCATAGTGCATCCTCCATGTAAGCGACACACACGCACCCGGCCATCCACGTGATGTAAAAAAAAACGTGATTCATCAGACCAGGCCACCTTCTTCCATTGCTCTGTGGTCCAGTTCCGATGCTCACATGCCCATTGTTGGCGCTTTCGGCAGTGGAGAGGGGTCAGCATGGGCACCCTGACTGGTCTGTGGCTATGCAGCCCCATACACGACAAACTGTGATGCACTGTGTATTCTGACACCTTTCTATCAGAACCAGCATTAACGTCTTCAGAAATTTAAGCTACAGGAGCTCATCTGTTGGATCGGACCACACGGGCCAGCCTTCGCTCCCCACTATCAGGTGGTCCTAGCAATCCTACGGCAATTCAGTTAGCAATCGGTTTGTCAAAACATCCAAGATATCCAAGTCTAAAGCAGCTAAAAACACGACTCATGTCACTTTTTAAAAAACGAGGTCTGTGAAATTAGGCACATTTAGTAGGGCTTTACTTATGAGGCAGACAAGGCAATTAAAGCTCTCCAATCCCAGCAGTAACCTAAACATTTTACCCAAGGGGGTCTAAACATATCCTTAAGTTATAAAGACAATCATACAATATTCATTTGGCTGAATGTTTGGTCACAACTATATATTCTACATAGTGCATAGTATTCATGGCTATTGTACAACAAGACTGCAATATTCTGCACATATTCTGCAATCACTCATTTTCCAATTCCAAAGTCAAGCCAGTGCTTTTCCATTATATAAATATACATTATTTATTTACATTTATTTGCCTGTGGTTAAACATTAAAACAACAAATATATTTTACAATGTATGCTTATCAGCTGATAAGCTGTCAATGATGACACTGATGAGTGTTAGTACTTTAACCCCTTTTTGGTAGCTAGTTTGCGCTAAGCTGATGGTAGTCACATGCTAAAGACACTACATCAGAGCGCTCAGGGGGAGCAGCAGTAAAACACGCTAGCCCATCACTAATCTCAGCTCTGCTATCAGCCTGCCTGCGGCACAAACACAAACACAAACAGCCTCTGCTGGCTGGTACCTGAACAGAGATGGGGGATTTATTGATTTATTTACTTATTTATTTGTTTTCTTTAATTAATTTGTTTTTTCTCCCGACTTTTAGCATGTCCAAATTTCACCCAAGTGCGTTATGCTTCCTCTCTACTGGTGCTGACCTCTGCCCCAATTGAGGAGAGCGAACTGACACACGCCCCCTCCGACACGTGAGCAGTAGCCGACTGCAACTTTTCACCTGCACCAGGCGACTTCATATGCAAATCAGCCTTGTGCACAAAGAGCCTCACCCCGATCGCATTATTCCTCTACTCTGTGCAGACGCCATCAATCAGCCAGCAGAGGTCGTATTAGGGCTGGGCGATTTTCACGATTAATTCGGTTAATTCGCATGAACGTTTTCACACGATGTTAGAATGTGACAATCGCGATTGTTTACATACTTTATATTTTAAATAAAATACCAACATGTCACGAAGCAGAAACTGACCAGACGCCCGCGGAATATAAATCAGGGAAAGTTTAATATAAAAAGGGTGAAAACAGTGTACTAAATCAGGTAGAGTCCAAAACCAGCGAAAACCAAAACAGTAAACGGAAGACAACAAGGATTATACACGGTAACGGTTAGATTCAGTAATAAGGACGCAAACACGATCGGCAAAACGAGACACAAACAGAAGAGTTTAATTAAGATTCACTGAATCAAACACCGCTGAACTGAATCAAAATACGGAGCCGATGAGCGTGATCAGGCTGGAAAGTAACGAATTACATTTACTCGCGTTACTGTAATTGAGTCGTTTTTGTGTACTTGTACTTTTTAAAGTAGATTTTACAGCCTGTAATTTTACTTTTACTTAAGTAAGTTTTGTACTAAGAATTGTAATTCGCTACATTTTAAATCACATCCGTTACTGAGTAAAAATCACGTCTGGGAAGCTGCTGCAGTGAATTCTGCGATAGGGAGTCGGATCTTTTGTCTCGGTTCCTTTTAAAGAGCCGTATGTATGTAACGACTCCAAATGCGCGAATCGGTTCCTTTATTTTGGCTTAAAGGGCCGTTCAATAGAATCGAATCATTCTACGACACATAATAGTGGTTAATACAGTTTGAAAGTTTTATGGGACTAAAATGACACATTACACATCCTTAAATGTTTAAAATGTTGTATCCACCCACCAAATCACAAGAGGACAAAATCAAAGCTGAGCTGAGTGAGCTGAGCAATGTACGTAGATACTGATACAGACTCACTCAGTGGTGGAAACAGCACAGTCTCGTGTTCCTTTTAAGAAACCTGTAAAGAACTTTTTGTAGTTTTTTTTCCTAATGTAAGGAGGTTCTGCTGAACATTATTTAAAATAAAAGTAGTTTGTGAGCTATTCTTAGATATAGATAGATAAGGATATAGATAATTTAGATCTATTTTGTTTTAATTATTGTTAATTATTGTGATATCGTTATTGTTATAAAGTTTGAGTCCCTTTAAAGGATAATTATAGGTGGTGCTGTTACTATTTTTGCACTTCTGCAGCCTTTAATTACAATGCAAAAAAATAAATTTTAGTCTTATTTTAATTGCATTATACAAGAACAAAAAAAATCGAAATCGTAATCGACAATCGGGTATAATTTTAAAATAATCAAGATTTTTTTTTTTTTTGCAAAATCGCCCAGCCCTAGGTCGTAATTGCACCAGTTATGCACTTAATATTTTGGGTCAGGTATTTAAATTTTTATTTTTGTGGCTGCATGGAAAGTTAAAACTGTTGTGTTTTTGAGACGGAGGATAATGGAGATCAGTGTGTGACTGTATGCAATACTGCACCATGCAGGTGAAAAGAAGCGGTTTGCTACTACACACATGTTGGAGATGGCGTGTTAGGTATAGCCCTTCTCAGTCAGGGTAGAGGTCTGCAGCAGTAGAGGGGATACAGGGGTTGGACAATGAAACTGAAACACCTGGTTTTAGACCACAATAATTTATTAGTATGGTGTAGGGCCTCCTTTTGCGGCCAATACAGCGTCAATTTGTCTTGGAAATGACATATACAAGTCCTGCACAGTGGTCAGAGGGATTTTAAGCCATTCTTCTTGCAGGATAGTGGCCAGGTCACTACGTGATGCTGGTGGAGGAAAACGTTTCCTGACTCGCTTCTCCAAAACACCCCAAAGTGGCTCAATAATATTTAGATCTGGTGACTGTGCAGGCCATGGGAGATGTTCAACTTCACTTTCATGTTCATCAAACCAATCTTTCACCAGTCTTGCTGTGTGTATTGGTGCATTGTCATCCTGATACACGGCACCGCTTTCAGGATACAATGTTTGAACCATTGGATGCACATGGTCCTCCAGAATGGTTCGGTAGCCCTTGGCAGTGACGCGCCCATCTAGCACAAGTATTGGGCCAAGGGAATGCCATGATATGGCAGCCCAAACCATCACTGATCCACCCCCATGCTTCACTCTGGGCATGCAACAGTCTGGGTGGTACGCTTCTTTGGGGCTTCTCCACACCGTAACTCTCCCGGATGTGGGGAAAACAGTAAAGGTGGACTCATCAGAGAACAATACATGTTTCACATTGTCCACAGCCCAAGATTTGCGCTCCTTGCACCATTGAAACTGACGTTTGGCATTGGCACGAGTGACCAAAGGTTTGGCTATAGCAGCCCGGCCGTGTATATTGACCCTGTGGAGCTCCCGACGGACAGTTCTGGTGGAAACAGGAGAGTTGAGGTGCACATTTAATTCTGCCGTGATTTGGGCAGCCGTGGTTTTATGTTTTTTGGATACAATCCGGGTTAGCACCCGAACATCCCTTTCGGACAGCTTCCTCTTGCGTCCACAGTTAATCCTGTTGGATGTGGTTTGTCCTTCTTGGTGGTATGCTGACATTACCCTGGATACCGTGGCTCTTGATACATCACAAAGACTTGCTGTCTTGGTCACAGATGCGCCAGCAAGACGTGCACCAACAATTTGTCCTCTTTTGAACTCTGGTATGTCATAATGTTGTGTGCATTGCAATATTTTGAGCAAAACTGTGCTCTTACCCTGCTAATTGAACCTTCACACTCTGCTCTTACTGGTGCAATGTGCAATTAATGAAGATTGGCCACCAGACTGGTCCAATTTAGCCATGAAACCTCCCACACTAAAATGACAGGTGTTTCAGTTTCATTATTCAACCCCTGTACATCTGGTAATTGGATATGACTAGAATTGGAATGTTTCTTTGTTTATTAGGATTTTAACGTCATGTTTTACACTCTGGTTACATTCATGACAGGAAACGGTAGTTACTCATTACACAAGAGTCATCAGTTCACAAGGTTATATCGAACACAGTTATGGACAATTTAGTATCTCCAATTTACCTCACTTGCATGTCTTTGGACTGTGGGAGGAAACCGGAGCTCCTGGAGGAAACCCAGGCAGACACGGGGAGAACATGCAAACTCCACACAGAAAGGACCCGGACTGCCCCACCTGGGGATCGAACCCAGGACCTTCTTGCTGTGAGGCGACAGTGCTACCTGTGCCACCCAGAATTGGAATTAAATGGGAAAATGCATAAATAGAATAAAAAAAAAAAACACAAAGATTATCTGGTATTATCCAGTTACATCTATACAGAAGCATGTTACTTCTGTTAACCACACTGTGGACAGTGCTGTATTGCTACACATCTAATACCATGTATAAAATGTGACCTAATGTGAACTAATCGAAATGTGACCACATAAATTCCCATTTAAGACAATGTAATACATATTAAGGCCTTGAATTCTTGGATAAATTAAACAAGTAAAGCAGCAGCACTTCTGTTGGGTGAATTATAGTTTATTGTGTTATGCTTGATAGGTATTTTCAGAAAGTGAAACTATCCCTGATGATAATAGAGTAAACATTTGCACCTAGATAAAAAAAAAACACTCCCTTATGTATACTGTCATTAAACCAAGTACATAGTGTCTTCAGGACTGTCTTAGCGAGAGAGAAAAAAGTTTACCCAATATTTTATTTACCTAATAAAATAAAGTGTGATTAATCTTCCAAGAGATGCTTTTATTTAGCCCTGAAGCAACATTCTAATGCTAATACTGACTGATGAAGGTCTTATGAGAATTAAGCAAATACAATCATGATAAATCCTGACAGACTTTTGTAACACAGTACCTGACAATCACATAAATTACTAGAAATGTCATCTATTATACATAAGTTGTCTTGTTCTTTTACTACAAAAATTAAGTTAATTTTAGGGTTGCTTTGACCAACAAACATGTCAAAAATAATATACATGATATTTTAATACTTAAATATACACCGATCAGCCATAACATTAAAACCACCTCCTTGTTTCTACACTCACTGTCCATTTTATCAGTTCCACTTACCATAAAAAGCACTTTGTAGTTCTACAATTACTGACTGAAGTCCATCTGTTTCTCTACATACCTTTTTAGCCTGCTTTCACCCTGTTCTTCAATGGTCAGGACCCCCACAGAGTACGTATTATTTGAGTGGTGGACAATTCTCAGCACTGCAGTGACACTGACATGGTGGTGGTGTGTTAGTGTGTGTTGTGCTGGTATGAGTGGATAAGACACAGCAGCGCTGCTGGAGTTTTTAAACACCTCACTGTCACTGCTGGACTGAGAAAAGACCACCAACCAAAAATATATCCAGCCAACAGCACCCCGTGGGCAGCGTCCTGTGACCACTGATGAAGGTCTAGAAGATGACCGACTCAAACAGCAGCAATAGATGAGCGGCTGTCTCTGACTTTACATCTACAAGTGGACCAACTAGGTAAGAGTGTCTATTAGAGTGGACACATCCTTTTCACTCCATAAGCATTGCTGAGTCTGATTCACTCATACCAGCACAACACACACTAACGCACCACCACCTAAATAATACCTGCTCTGTGGTGGTCCTATGGGGGTCCTGACCATTGAAGAACAGGGTGAAAGCAGGCTAAAAAGGTATGCAGAGAAACAGATGGACTACAGTCAGTAACTGTAGAACTACAAAGTGCTTCTGTATGGTCAGTGGAGCTGATAAAATGAACAGTGAGTGTAGAAACAAGGAGGTGGTTTTAATGTTATGGCTGATCAGTGTATAAAATGTGGTGAGGGTGAGTAGGCCCACAGGTGGCAAAGCCCACCACTGCTAGCCCACCGCCACAGAAATCAGAGTTTGAATCTCAGTTTTGCTATTGACCAGATGGGCATCTACACAGAAATGACTGGCTATGCTTAAGGGGGAGATGTCTAAAGGTATTGCTAAGGGTATTGCTGCCTTGCACTCTGGGTTTTCCAGAGGAACCAGACCTGCTGCGAAAAGGCAGACCAGGATAAAAGAAAATGGCCCATTCCTCTTCTAGGATGAGCATACCATCGTGTTCAAAGCACAGTCCACATAGCTTTTTTAAACTGTATGTTTTTATAATTTAACAATATTGTTTGTTTGTGTATTAAAATTTTAACATCATGTTTTACACTTTGGTTACATTTACAGGGGTTGGACAAAATAACTGAAACACCTGTCATTTTAGTGTGGGAGGTTTCATGGCTAAATTGGACCAGTCTGGTGGCCAATCTTCATTAATTGCACATTGCACCAGTAAGAGCAGAGTGTGAAGGTTCAATTAGCAGGGTAAGAGCACAGTTTTGCTCAAAATATTGCAATGCACACAACATTATGGGTGACATACCAGAGTTCAAAAGAGGACAAATTGTTGGTGCACGTCTTGCTGGCGCATCTGTGACCAAGACAGCAAGTCTTTGTGATGTATCAAGAGCCACGGTATCAAGGGTAATGTCAGCATACCACCAAGAAGGACAAACCACATCCAACAGGATTAACTGTGGACGCAAGAGGAAGCTGTCTGAAAGGGATGTTCGGGTGCTAACCCGGATTGTATCCAAAAAACATAAAACCACGGCTGCCCAAATCATAGCAGAATTAAATGTGCACCTCAACTCTCCTGTTTCCACCAGAACTGTCCGTTGGGAGCTCCACAGGGTCAATATACACGGCCGGGCTGCTATAGCCAAACCTTTGGTCACTCGTGCC
The DNA here is from genome assembly GCF_030014385.1 of Trichomycterus rosablanca. NCBI lineage: Eukaryota > Metazoa > Chordata > Actinopteri > Siluriformes > Trichomycteridae > Trichomycterus > Trichomycterus rosablanca. Next base: position 6,240,774 of record NC_086013.1, read on the forward strand.
GATGCCAAACGTCGGTTTCAATGGTGCAAGGAGCGCAAATCTTGGGCTGTGGACAATGTGAAACATGTATTGTTCTCTGATGAGTCCACCTTTACTGTTTTCCCCACATCCGGGAGAGTTACGGTGTGGAGAAGCCCCAAAGAAGCGTACCACCCAGACTGTTGCATGCCCAGAGTGAAGCATGGGGGTGGATCAGTGATGGTTTGGGCTGCCATATCATGGCATTCCCTTGGCCCAATACTTGTGCTAGATGGGCGCGTCACTGCCAAGGACTACCGAACCATTCTGGAGGACCATGTGCATCCAATGGCGGTGCCGTGTATCAGGATGACAATGCACCAATACACACAGCAAGACTGGTGAAAGATTGGTTTGATGAACATGAAAGTGAAGTTGAACATCTCCCATGGCCTGCACAGTCACCAGATCTAAATATTATTAAGCCACTTTGGGGTGTTTTGGAGAAGCGAGTCAGGAAACGTTTTCCTCCACCAGCATCACGTAGTGACCTGGCCACTATCCTGCAAGAAGAATGGCTTAAAATCCCTCTGACCACTGTGCAGGACTTGTATATGTCATTTCCAAGACGAATTGACGCTGTATTGGCCGCAAAAGGAGGCCCTACACCATACTAATAAATTATTGTGGTCTAAAACCAGGTGTTTCAGTTATTTTGTCCAACCCCTGTATGACAGGAACGGTAGGTACTCATTACAAGATTCATCAGCTCACATTAGTTTAATGTCAAACACAGACATGGACAATTTTGTATCTCCAATTCACCTCACTTGCATGTCTTTAGACTGTGGGAGGAAACCGGAGCTCCCAGAGGAAACCCACACAGAAACAGGGAGAACATGCAAACTCCACACAGAAAAAACCCGGACCGCCCCACCTGGGGATCGAACTCAGGACCTTCTTGCTCCCAATTGCAATGTAAAAGATTGCTGAGGAGTATGCCAAGACACAAGAAAGTTAAAACTGATTTTTGAACTGTTCCTAAAATAAAACTGAAATAAAATAAAATTGAATATACAATTGTTACAGAATAGGCATATGCTTAACTATTTGAGGGTTTTGGTTGTCCTAATTTATGGCACATCCGTGTTTATTAACATATGAAAGAACCACAAACAACTGTTTGTTGTATAATCATAGTCAGATGTAATTTTACCCCCGGGTTTGCTTTGTGGTCACAGATATACACCGATCAGCCATAACATTAAAACCACCTCCTTGTTTCTACACTCACTGTCCGTTTTATCAGCTCCACTGACCTTATAGAAGCACTTTGTAGTTCTACAATTACTGACTGTAGTCCATCTATTTCTCTACATACTTTTTTTACCTGCTTTCACCCTGTTCTTCAATGGTAAGTTACCCCCACAGGACCACCACAGAGCAGGTATTATTTAGGTGGTGGATCATTCTCTGCCCTGCAGTGACACTGACATGGTGGTGGTGTGTTGGTGTGTGTTGTGCTGGTATGAGTGGATCAGACACAGCAGCGCTGCTGGAGTTGCTAAATACCGTGTCCACTCACTGTCCACTCTATTAGACACTCCTACCTAGTTGGTCCACCTTGTAGATGTAAAGTCAGAGACGATCGCTCATCTATTGCTGCTGTTTGAGTTGGTCATCTTCTAGACCTTCATCGGTGGTCACAGGACGCTGCCCACAGGGCGCTGTTGGCTAGATATTTTTGGTGTTTAAAAACTCCAGCAGCGCTGCTGTGTCTTATCCACTCATACCAGCACAACACACACTAACACACCACCACCATGTCAGTGTCACTGCAGTGCTGAGAATGATCCACCACCTAAATAATACCTGCTCTGTCGTGGTCCTGTGGGGGTCCTGACCATTGAAGAACAGCATGAAAGGGGTCAAACAAAGCATGTAGAGAAACAAATGGACTACAGTCAGTAATTGTAGAACTACAAAGTGCTTCTAAATGGTAAGTGAGTGTAGAAACAGGGAGGTGGTTTTAATGTTATGGCTGATCGGTGTAGCTCAGTGTTAATTGTGAATAAGACAAAAAAAACTGTAGGTGCTGTAGGTGTCAGTCAACAATAATGAACACTGGAATGATTTCATGTACAGATCCCTTAGATAAGTCAGCAATAAAAGGGGCAAATAAATCAGCTTTTTTAAGCTAATTAGTCCGTCAGAATTAAGTCTGGTTCAGTTTTATACTGTGTAAAACAAACCATCACTATCTTTGACTTTTTGAAAATATGAGTATAATCCAACGTCCAATTCAAAACAGACTGCTTTAATGGCACCGAAAGTGGTGTGTAGGTAAACCCATTAGTAACGAGTACAAAACCATAATTATTCAGTGCAACTGGAGAAACTGGTCTACTACAACAATAGTGTCAATTTGCAAGTGAGGTCATACAGTACGTTGTAGTTTAAATGAGACTGCTAGATAACTAAAAAAAAAAAAAAAAGAAGCAAGTTATGATTACTAAACACTATAAAACACACTTTTGACTTATTTAGTGAACGCAGCATCAGAAAGTTCTAGACTGACAGGATTAAAAATACAGTCCTTTTAAATTCTGGAACGCTTAAAACATTTTATTTCAGAATAAACTTGCTTATTAAGACGGTTGCTTATTAAATGTGCTTATTAGAACTTGAGTTTTGTTAATAAGGTTTATGAATAAAACATAATACACAATATACACCATTTGACACTCATAGACGTGATAGAGGTTCCACACAGAAACACCTGCTCTTAAATTTAAAGCCCTGATATGGAAGTTTAAAATTTAAAAGTTTCACACATTAAGAGATTAATTACCGTTTCGTCTTCATCTTCTTTTTCTTCACGGTTCTGTTTCTGCCCATTTCTGCCATTCTGCCATTTATTCCTCATTTTCTCCTCATCGCTGTCGTCTTCCGAATCTCCTTCGCAGATTTCCGTCACCTTTCGGTCGAAACATGTGAAGCTTATAGCGCGAGGACGAAGCACCTCAGCGCTCTCCAGTTCAGATTCGGTCTCCTCATTAGAGCTCTGTGAATCCCCCTCAGACAGGGTTTCGGAGCTGGAGGAGGTCTGGCTTCCGAACTCTTCAGCCGGTTCCCGGTCCATTGTTGAAAACGTACTCAGACTTTGTTAGAAGAGAATCAGAAGTTTGTACTGACGCGCGCGGAGAGACTTTACACGCGCTTTCCCTGAACAAACCAAAAGCGCTGGACTCGTTTCCATTCCATAATAAAGTTTCACTCAAAATAAAAAACCCGGGCGTCTCATCCGTGCCTTGTTTTTAGGAAGGTGCCATGACAGAACTAACTCGGGTATCCGTAGTTTAGGAGAAACTCCGCCCAGCTGGAGAATCCGACACGCCCACTTTAGGACAGCTCGCGCAGAAATCGTTCACCTTTGATCGTGTTTACGTTTCGATCATACACAAAATAATAAGATCGTCTCTTCCTGCTGTGCCAGTTTACACACCAAACAAAATAACAGCACAAACGATGTAAGAAATACATGTCACACTTGTTTTTTTGTTTAGTTTATTATTTTATTTGGTAATTTTTGTTTCTATATCTATATGTGTATAAACACTGACTAGGCGTAACATTATGACCACTGACAGGTGAAGTGAATAACACTGATTATCACTTCATCACAGCACATGTTAGTGTGTGGGATATATTAGGTAGCAAGTGAACATCTTATCCTTAAAGTTGTTGGGCAAGCTTAAGGATTTGAGTGAGTTTGACGAGGGCCAAATTGTGATGGCTAGACGACTGGGTCAGAGCATCTCCCAAACTGCAGCTCTTGTGGGGTGTTCCCGGTCTGCAGTGGTCAGTATCTATCAAATATGGCCCAAGGAAGGAACAGTGGTAAATCAGGGACAGGGTCATGGCCGGCCAAGGCTCAGTGATGCACGTGTGGAGCGAAGGCTGGCCCGTGTGGACGAGCTACTGTAGCTCAAAGTGCTGAAGGCGGCCTGGTCTGATGAATGACGTTTTCTTTTACATCACGTGGATGGCCGGGTGCGTGTGCGTCGCTTACCTGGGGAACACATGGCACCAGGATGCACTATGGGAAGAAGGCAAACCGGCGGAGGCAGTGTGATGCTTTGAGAAATGTTCTGATGAGAAACCTTGGGTCCTGCCATCCACGTGGATGTTACTTTGACACGTACCACCTACCTAAGCATTGCTGCAGACCATGTACACCCTTTCATGGAAACGGTATTCCCTGATGGCTGTGGCATCTTTCAGCAGGATAATGCGCCCTGCCACAAAGCAAAAATGGTTCAGGAATGGTTTGAGGAGCACAACAACGAGTTTGAGGTGTTGATCAATCCAATCGAGTATCTGTGGGATGTGCTGGACAAACAAGTCCAATCCATGGAGGCCACACCTCGCAACTTACAGGAGTTAAAGGACCTGCTGCTGACATCTTGGTGCCATATACCACAGCACACCTTCAGGGGTCTAGTGGAGTCCATGACTTGATGGGTCAGGGCTGTTTTGGCAGCAAAAGGGGGACCAACACAATATTAGAAAGATGATCATAATGTTATCCCTGATCGGTGTATATAAACATATATAAACAAAAAACAAGGGAATTTCTTCCATCTTCTTTTGAGCTACTTTTTGTTTGGTGTGAAAACTGGCACAGCAGAAAGAGAATGAGTGTGTTCATTTCAGTAATGTTACACAATGTACCAAGACTGGGCGACATGTCCCCTCCCATATTCTGATATGCTTAAAATGTCCTCCTCAATACACTGATGTGAAAACTGTAAACAGACATTTACCACTCACTAGAATGGCAGAAACTTTGTGATAGATTTGACACCCCTCCTAGTGTTCAATTCATGGCTATGGCTTTGTAATGTGCAGTGTGTTTAAAGGCGGAATGTTGCTAAACTGTGATATGATTACTTAAAAGTTTCCATCACTTTTACCTTAATTCTGTCTTTTTTTTACAAACCCCATTTCCAGATCACTTTGTAAAATAAAAAAAAGCCCTTTATTTAACCAGGAAAAAAACAAAGAAAATATTTACTCAACAATTTATTTGTATTTATTTTCATCTAAAATGTAATCCCTGCAACACACACAGAAAAAGTTATGTTAGCTGTAAGTTTACCACCATTACATCAACTTTCCTATTATTCAATCATTTGGGAACCAAGAATACTACAAAGAATACTGGGTTATATATATCAGTGACACTGACATGGTGGTGGTGTGTTAGTGTGTGTTGTGCTGGTATGAGTGGATCAGACACAGCAGCGCTGATGGAGTTTTTAAACACTTCACTGTCACTGCTGGACTGAGAATAGTCCAGCAACCAAAAATATCCAGCCAACAGCGCCCCGTGGGCAGCGTCCTGTGACCACTGATGAAGGTCTAGAAGATGACCAACTCAAACAGCAGCAATAGATGAGTGATCGTCTCTGACTTTACATCTACAAGGTGGACCAACTAGGTAGGAGTGTCTAATAGAGTGGACAGTGAGTGGACACGGTATTTAAAAACTCCATCAGCATTGCTGTGTCTGATCCACTCATACCAGCACAACACACACTAACACACCACCACCATGTCAGTGTCACTGCAGTGCTGAGAATGATCCACCACCTAAATAATACCTGCTCTGTGGTGGTCCTGAGAGAGTCCTGACCATTGAAGAACAGCATGAAAGGAGCTAAGTATCTAGAGAAACAGATGGACTACAGTCAGTAATTGTAGAACTACAAAGTGCTTCTATATGGTAAGTGGAGCTGATAAAGTGAGTGTTGATGTCTGCAACACATAGCATATTTTCACAAAAATGTGTAATTTTATAGCTTTACTGTGGATTTGTTGACCAAGAAATGCTGGCTTAAAATATACATATAGCAACGTTTGGCATGGCAATAAACCCTGGTTAATAATTATGATTGTCTACAACTTCTGACCATAGCACTAGTTTTACTGAACAGATAGTAAAAAATTATTAAAGTACACAATTATTAAAATACAGGAGTATTTATGTACAATGTATTAAAGTACACAAGTAATGTTGTACAATGCTATGTAATTAAATAAATAGAATAAAAAATGTAGTATGTAATAAAATATAAAAAGTGTCATTGTCAACTGTTGTGAAGTGTTCTTTGCAGTAAATATTAGCAGATGGGTAATGTAGGCTCCTATGCTAGATCATGCTCCATGAGTCTATCTGGATAGTAGTTCAGTGTTTGATGATGTCCCTAAGTGTTATACAGCGTGTTCGCTGCAGGTACAAATGATCTCCTGTACTGTTACTTGTTACAGTGGAACAGTGGCGCTGGATGGGTTTGGGGGGGGGGGGGTGGATTTGGTGATGAGTTGTCAAGTATGGTTGTGAGTTTGTTCAGTGACGTCTTTCCATGGAACAGTGAGCCCCTTACCAAGGTCAGAAAGAAAACACAAATCGCTGCTACTGGTTCTACTTCAGTGTTTGGTGTTAAAACTTTTACTTTTTCTTACATAATTAGTTAATATTAGTGCAATCTAACCTGTTTAATATGTCCTGTGCCACTGGCTGCCACACAACCCCAAAGCATAATAGCTCACCTCATGTTTAACAACTTACAAGATGTTGTTTTTTATCAAATATTCTTTCTTTTTTGAAACATACCTTTAGCAATTGTGACCATGAAGTTTCATTTTCACGTCATCAGTCAAAAAAAACTCTGCATTGCATGTTTGTGCAAGCAGTTCTACACAGCAGATTAGTGTAACACCACCTTTGAACTTTGCAGGACCTTTGCTGTCATATGAAGAGGTCAGAGATGCCTTTCTGGCGTCTAAGAGTTTTCTTAATCTTCTAGATCTTACATTGACCATAACAGCTCCCCATAAATTTTCTTAATGATATTTCAGTCAGTGAAAATTGAGCTAGATCTTTATATGCCTGTACTTTGTGGGCATTAATTAAACTAATTTGTTTAGACCTTCAGTCAGTGTGCTAGCACAAGGTTTTAATGAGTCAGAAAATGTATTATGGTTTAAAAATTTTGGCTGATAGTTTCTAGTAGAGATGCATGAGTACCGATACTGGTATCGGGTATTTGCCCGATACCGCGCTCATTAACTTGTACTCGTACTCGCAAACGAGGCTCCGATACTAAACATCCGATACCGTGTGCCTAGTGCACGTTGCTGCGTTATGCCTAGTTCACACTACACGATTTTTGCCCTGATAGTTTATATCAGAATACACCGGCACACACACGTTTTACAGTATTTATTATGGAGGTAAATATGTAGCAAAAGTTTTGCACCTGTGAAAACGAAATCTGTAAAAATGTGTACCTGTAAAAAAAAAATCTGTAACTGTGAAAAAGATTTGTACCTGTAAAAAATAAATTTGTAACTGTAAAAATAATATGTAAAATTTTTACCTGTAAAAATAAAATCTGTAACTGTAATAAAGATTTGTACCTGTAAAAAATAAATCTGTAACTGTAAAAGAGATTTGTACCTGTAAAAAATAAATTTTTACTTTTATTTTCGATGTGAGAATAAAAACATTGCAGCACAGTTTCAAATCTGCCCGCCACGAGTTTCGCAACAAATATCTCAGTCAGCGTGTTGCAAAACTGATCTGTACCTGTAAGCTGCAGGGGCGGGGCTTAGGGGCGCAGGGGGCGGGACTACTGGGGAGATAGACGTAATTACCGACCAATCAAAAGAGCTTGTTTTTAGAGCCGCAAGAAGCGTGTCAATCACAGTGTTGCCAACTTAGCGACTTTGTCGCTATATTTAGCGACTTTTCAGACCCCTCTAGCGACTTTTTTTTTCTTAAAGCGACTAGCGACAAATCTAGCGACTTTTTCTGGTGTTATTGGAGACTTTTGGAGACTCGAACGTGAAAAAACACATCGTTCTGCAGTTATTGTCCTCAACGAGCAGCGGGTCCTGCCATGAGCCCCTCCCCCTTCCCAAAGCACGTGCGGTCAGTATCACAGTCAGTGTTGCCAGATTGGGCGGTTTTCCACCTAAATGAGCGGATTTTGTTGGAAATTGGCAGGGAAAAACACACTGTGGCAGGTGGACAAAATTTGGGCTGGTTTGTAATAATTTTGGCAGCTTAAAATATAAATAAAAAAAGCTATTGCTAAATCAGGTGGAATATAAATAGGTCTACCTTCTCCCACCACATCCAACCCGTTGTCAAAAGTTTGATTGACAGGTTATTCTTTCCAGTCCAAGACACTGTTGCCACGCCCATCAATACACTGATTCATATGTTAGACAAGTGATTTGAGTTGAATATGAAGGTAAGCAAGTCTCGTACATACAACCTCTCATATGTACGAGAGGGCAAACTTTCATTGCTTGCAAGTTTATTCTTATTTACATGCAAAGGGTTGTGTGTCCCAACAAATAATGCATTTTACTAACTTGGCAGGCTACTTTAAAGACATGCAAGCAAAAATAATTTGTCCTTTATAATGTATAATTACTGATCTGTACATTTTAAGATATTAATTTGTAGGTCATGATGGTTTAACTGGTTTATTATTTGTGAAATGCTAAACATCATCTGCTTATCCTGTGTTTTGGGCGTTTTTTCATGCATTTTGGCTGAAAATTACTGTCGCAATCTGGCAACCCTGCTCAGAGTAGCTCAGTGTTGTCTTAAAAAACTAAAACAAACCACGAATCAACAGAAGAACGTTCATCTGTAGTTCTAAACATATTTAGGGTGTTTTTACCCACTTTTTGTCTCTCCCACGATGTTATTCCTCTCTTCTACACCGTCAATTACACGCAAATTGACCTTATGCAAATTTGGCGATGACGTCATTTAGCGACTTCTAGCGACTTTTAGAACAGCCAATAGCTACTTTCCTTACTGAGGAGTTGGCAACACTGGTCAATCACAAAGTTTCAGTGTAGTTGGATCAGAACATCATAACTCACGTTATAACGTCCTTATTAGTGTTGCTGTGGGTATTATGTTGGATGTTTGCTGCGTGTTGTCTGCTAGTTAATGTGTTAATGCGTTTAACCCTGCTAGTTTTATAGTGGACATATTGGACACTCGGCCTGACATTCGAGTTTCTTTCATCTCGTTCTCGGCTAATAAACATTCAAAAGCGAATAAACCTGCACGAACTGACTCTGCAGTAAACAAAGCACAAACTACAATCTAATATGTTTTTAAAAGTCTTTCTGTTTATTTTTATTTAACGCTATTTCGTGACTGTGAGCTTTATCTGCCTTGAAAAGCCAAGGGAGCCTCTCAAAAGTGCGTAAAACCCGGTTATAGCTCTGTATTATCTAATGACATGTACCATTCACCACAACTGTATTAAGTCCTACAGTACCGGTACAGTCAAATACATACCGTGTAAAAGAAATCTAAACGTACATTTTAATGTAATAAGCAATGTAGTGACATGCACCACCTACTACCCCTAAATTACAGAAAAAAAGCTCTAGTGTGGGTATAGTAATAAAGAATAAAATATAAACGTAGAAATATAACATAGAAACGTACATTTTTATACAAAAAAGATTGTAGTAGTTACCATGTCACTTGCACTACTCACTATTTTACATAATAGTCTTACAGCAGTGATAAATCATACAAAGTCCTACAGCATGAGTATAATAATAAAGAATGAAATATTGAAATTTTTCATTGCAATTTACATTGCTTATAGTTTGTGCTTTGTTTACTGCAGAGTCAGTTCGTGCAGGTTTATTCGCTTTTGAATGTTTATTAGCCGAGAACGAGATGAAAGAAACTCGAATGTCAGGCCGAGTGTCCAATATGTCCACTATAAAACTAGCAGGGTTAAACGCATTAACACATTAACTAGCAGACAACACGCAGCAAACATCCAACATAATACCCACAGCAACACTAATAAGGACGTTATAACGTGAGTTATGATGTTCTGATCCAACTACACTGAAACTTTGTGATTGACACGCTTCTTGCGGCTCTAAAAACAAGCTCTTTTGATTGGTCGGTAATTACGTCTATCTCCCCAGTAGTCCCGCCCCCTGCGCCCCTAAGCCCCGCCCCTGCTGCTACAGTCAAGTCAAGTCAACTTTATTTATATAGCGCTTTTTACAATATACATTGTCTCAAAGCAACTTTACAAAATCCAGGACCAACAGATACAAAAACCCCTGTTGAGCAAGCCGAGGGCGACTGTGGCAAGGAAAAACTCCCTGAAAATTACAGGAAGAAACCTTGAGAGGAACCAGACTCAACAGGGCCCATCCTTCTTGGGTGGTCTGGAGGATACTTTAAATAAATACACGATTTACACAAATCATACAAACACAGAATTGAATGATCTAAAAGTCATACAGTGGTAATAAATAGATAAATAAACAATTAAATAATAATAGAGTTGTTATCCGCTCTAGTCTTCAATAAAGTCTGTAGTGATTTCTTGTCGTTGCAATTACTCCAGACCCATCACATCTGACAGGAGCAGCATCGTTGTCCCGGCAGTCTCGACTTTAATCCTTAACCTCGGCGGGTAAACAGGTTTCCATCAGAATGCCCTCGGGGTAAAACAACAGAGAATGTAGTTAATAATGTACAATGCTAGTTGACAAACAGTTTTACAGAGAGTTTTAGACTCCGGCAGCCCTAATTATTACAGCATAACTAAAAGGGAGAGCGAGCAGGTAACAAGGTCATGAAGGCTTTCACAGGACATCAGCGCCCACCTCTCCTACCCAAACCAGAGTGATTGGACAAGAGAGGCAGAACGACAGCGACCCAACATCCCTGATCACCACAAGTTTCTATGACCAAGAACCCCCAAGCTCTGCGCCTTTGTCTATATTAATCAAAAGCCTGAGAAAATAAATATGTTTTCAGTTTAGACTTAAACATTGAGACTGTGTCCGAATACCGAACAGAGGCAGGAAGATTATTCCAAAGTTGTGGAGCTTTGTAAGAAAATGCTCTTCCACCAGCTTTGGTCTTTTTAATTTTAGGAACTATAAGTAACCCTGCATCTTGTGAACGAAGTGGACGTGCTGGGCTGTAGTAATTAATAAGCTCACTCAGATACTGTGGAGCCAGACCATGTAGCGCTTTATAGGTTAGTAAAAGTATTTTGTAATCAATGCGAAATTTAACTGGCAGCCAGTGTAGAGATGATAGAACAGGAGTGATATGATCAAATTTTTTAGTTCTAGTTAGCACTCGAGCTGCTGCATTTTGAACTAACTGGAGTTTGTTTAAGGATCTACCAGAGCATCCAGTTAGAAGAGCATTACAATAATCTAACCGAGAAGTTATAAACGCATGGATCAGTTTTTCGGCGTCATTAACAGATAGTATATTTCTTATTTTAGAGATATTACGCAAATGATAGAAAGCAACTCTAGTAATATTATTAACGTGTGTATCAAAGGAGAGATCTGAATCTATTGTGACACCTAAGTTTTTTACATCTGGGCTGGGAGTAACAGAGAACGTGTTTAAGTTTAGCACCAGGTTAGACAACTTGTCTCTTGCAGCTTTAGAGCCAACAAGTAAAACCTCAGTTTTATCTGAATTAAGTAAAAGAAAATTACACGACATCCAGTTTTTTATGTCGTTTACACAATCTTCTATCTTACTGATTGTGTCAGTATCATTTGGTTTGGCTGATATATACAGCTGTGTGTCATCTGCATAGCAGTGAAAGTTTATGCCATGTTTATGAATAATTTCACCTAGTGGAAGCATATAGAGTGTAAATAATAGCGGTCCAAGTACCGACCCCTGAATTCATGTGGTATTCATGTGGAATTCATGTGGAATTCATGTGGTATTCACCCCATGAATACCACACTTTACTTTTGTAGTTTCTGAGCATTTATTATTTACATAAACGAATTGAGAGCGGTCAGTCAAATATGATTGAAACCAAGAGAGTGCGAGTCCTTTAACACCTACTGTATTTTCTAGCCTCTCCAGTAAAATGTTATGATCGACCGTATCAAACGCTGCACTAAGATCTAATAGAACAAGAAAAGAGACACATCCATTATCAGAAGACATTAACAACTCGTTAACTACTCTAATTAATGCGGTTTCGGTACTATGGTTGGGTCTAAATCCTGATTGAAATTTTTCATGAATACAATTTTCATTCAAATAAGAACATAGCTGTTTGGAAACGACTTTTTCTAATATCTTTGAGACAAAAGGAAGGTTTGAAATTGGCCTATAATTAGATAAAACATGTGGATCAAGATTAGGTTTTTTAATCAGGGGTTTAATAACAGCACTTTTAAACAATTTAGGTACATACCCAAGGCTAAGGGATGCATTGATTAATGTAAGCAGGGGCTCTACAATAGCTGGGAGTAAATCTTTAAGTAAACGAGTTGGAACAGGATCGAGTATACACGATGATGACTTCGATGATTTAATCAACACAGTTAGTTCCTTTTGGGAGATTGGATTAAAGGAATTTAGTTGGATTAACTCGTTACTATTATCACCACTGCTGCTCGGAGTGAGTCCATACTTAACATTGGCAAGTGACACACTCTGACTCTGAAGTCGTATTTTTTCTATCTTGTCATTAAAGAATTTTAAAAAATCATCACTGGTACAGTCAGGCGGTATATTAGATTCAGTTTCATTGACGTTTTTAGTTAATTTGGACACTGTCTCAAAAAGGAATCTGGGATTGTTTTTATTTTTCTCTATTAGGGATGAATAATATACAGATTTAGCTTTTATAAGTGCATGTTTATACTCAGTTAGAGCATCTTTCCAAGCAATCTTATACACCTCCAGTGTAGTGTGACGCCACTTACGTTCTAATTTCCGTGCTGCTTGTTTAAGTGCGCATGTGTGGTCATTGTACCATGGAGCAAGTTTTTTCTCCCTAATCAGTTTAGTTTTGAGTGGGGCTACGTTATCTAAGGTTGTGCGCAGTACGGTCTCTAGGTTTTGAGTTGCCTGATCTAGTTCTTTAGGTTCTGATGCTGATATATTTGGTAATTCTGGTAGGCAGTTTATGAACGCTGCTGCAGTTGCAGATGTAATAGTGCGCTTACATTTAAAACGATTTGGTTGCTGTATATTATTGGACAGGGACACTTCTTATATTAGTAGGGAGTGATCAGAGATTAAGTCATTCTGTGGTATAATTTCCAGGTTGTCTATGTTTATACCATAAGTAAGTATTAAATCTAAGGTATGTTTACAGCAGTGAGTGGGTCCTGTTACATTTTGGGTGATGCCTAAGGATTCTAAAATAGAATCAAACGCAATTTTGAGTGGATTACACTTATCCTCATAATGAATATTAAAGTCACCAACAATTAGAGCTTTCTTAGTTGATAAGACTAATTTAGAAAGAAAATCGGCAAATTCGTTAAGAAATTCTGAGTAAGGACCAGGGGGTCGATAAACAGTAACCAGTTTAAACATACTATTTTTATCAGATGAACATTTATTGGTTATGTCAGAGATAAGAACTTCAAACGAGTTTGTTATGGGAGTTGATTTTACAGTAAGACCTATGTCTTTATCATAAATTGCGGCTATTCCTCCACCACGACCGCTAAGACGTGGCTTATGTTCATAACTGTAACCCGGAGGAGATGCTTCATTTAAACCTAGATACTCATCAGGTCTAGCCCAGGTCTCGGTTAAACACAGGGCACTAAGACAATTATCTGTAATTATTTCATTTACAATTACTGTTTTGCATGCAAGTGACCTGATGTTTAGAAGTCCTAACTTTAGTTTAACTTTACTAGGGTTTTCATGATGCTCATTTAGATTAATTTTAATTAAGTTATTATGACATACATTTTGATATTGTTTTGGCTTACACCTGCCACGGTAAACAGACACAGTCTCAATGGTTTGTGACCTAAGGATTCCGGGTGACGTCCGATGGCGACTCGCAGACAGTCGGTTAGGCCTGTTAGTCTGCTGCCTGGTCTTGGCTCTGGATAGTCATTTAACACTATCTGCCGCTACACTAACGCGGTGGTAAAGCCTGTCACCTATGCTGCAAGAAATGCGAGCAGCACCCTCCCACGTGGGGTGGACACCATCCCGCTTCAAAAGACCAGGCCTTCCCTCAAAGGTGGACCAGTTATCTACAAAATCGATGCAGTTTTCTGAGCACCATTTAGACATCCAGCGGTTCAGCGACAACAACCTGCTGTAGGTTTCGCCACTGGGTCGAATCGGTAAGGGGCCAGAGCACACTACTGCCTCAGACATCGACCTAGCTAACTCACACACCTCTTTAACATTACTCTTAGTAACCTCAGACTGCCGTAAACGAACATCATTAGTGCCGACGTGGATAACAATCTTCGAAAATCTACGATTAGCATTAGCCAGCACTTTCAGGTTTGCTCTGATGTCAGGCGCCCTGGCCCCCGGAATACAAGTGACTATGGTTGCTGGTGTCTCTATGGGGGTCGCAATACGCACGTGTCGGAGCTGAGAATCTCCTATAACCAGAGCACTTACATTAACAGGCTGCTCAGCGGGTGGCTCACTGAGTGGGGAAAACCTGTTGGACACGTGCAACTGAGATGGTCGGTGCTTTTCCCTACGACTATGTCGCCGAGACGTCACCCAGTCGCCCCGCTGTGAGGGCTCTAATGCCGGAGTCTGGGGTTCTGTACCTGAACTGCTGGCATTCGGGACTGCTACAGCTGAATCTAAGCCCTCACTAGTAGTAGTACAGGTACAGATCAGTTTTGCAACACGCTGACTGAGATATTTGTTGCAAAACTCATGGCGGGCAGATTTGAAACTGCTGCAATGTTTTTATTCTCACATCGAAAATAAAAGTACAAATTTATTTTTTACAGGTACAAATCTTTTTTACAGTTACAGATTTATTTTTTACAGGTACAAATCTTTTTTACAGTTACAGATTTTATTTTTACAGATAAAAATTTTACATATTATTTTTACAGTTACAAATTTATTTTTTACAGGTACAAATCTTTTTTACAGTTACAGATTTATTTTTTACAGGTACAAATCTTTTTTACAGTTACAGATTTTATTTTTACAGATAAAAATTTTACATATTATTTTTACAGTTACAAATTTATTTTTTACAGGTACAAATCTTTTTCACAGTTACAGATTTTTTTTTTTTACAGGTACAAATTTTACAGATTTCGTTTTTACAGGTGCAAAACTTTTGCTACATATTTACCTCCATAATTTCTGACCTCATCGTTCTCTACAAAACATCCAACTCACTACAGAACAATCCATGCTATTCGTCCACTCAGATTCATTTATTTTTCCTCCTTGATTTCATCACAGCGCACAAACACTTTGATCACTCGCTACTTGTTGACGTGCATTTTTGGACGTGGTATCATTAAACCCCTCATCACTTCTCACGTGTTTTTGTTTAAAAAAACGGTATTTGTGAGACCGTTGGTTTCTGTTCAGTGCGTGTACTCAAAGGAACAAATCATTCCATTGCACTATTTTACACTAAAAACTACACTATTCCATAATGCTCCAGATTGCATCATTCTAAATCAGAGGTGGAAAGTAACGAATGACATTTACTCGCGTTACTGTAATTGAGTCGTTTTTTTGTGTACTTGTACTTTTTAAAGTAGATTTTACAGCCTGTAATTTTACTTAAGTATGTTTTGTACTAAGAATTGTAATTCGCTACATTTTAAATAACATCCGTTACTGAGTAAAAAAAAAATCGCGTCTGGGAAACTGCTGCAGTGAATTCTGTGATGGGGAGTCGGATCTTTTGTCTCGATTCCTTTTA
This sequence comes from Trichomycterus rosablanca, assembly GCF_030014385.1. NCBI lineage: Eukaryota > Metazoa > Chordata > Actinopteri > Siluriformes > Trichomycteridae > Trichomycterus > Trichomycterus rosablanca. Next base: position 6,256,538 of record NC_086013.1, read on the forward strand.
AAGAGCCGTATATATACATAACGACTCCCAGAAATGCGAATCGGTTAACTTTTTAACCTTAACTGTTTTCCAGAAGCCTCACAGCAAGAAGTAGAAGACATCATTAGGAGGATGAAACCGTCTACCTGTGCCTCAGATCCCTTTCCTACACAATTAGTCAAAGCAAATATTTCTGCCATAAGTCCTCTGATCACCACCGTAATAAACCACTCTCTCCAGGCTGAACATGTTCCTTTTGCTCTAAAGACTGCCATTATCAGACCACTTCTCAAAAAATCCACTCTGGATCCTGAGGTTTTTGCAAACTATAGGCCCATCTCTAACCTTCCCTTTCTTTCCAAAGTAATGGAAAAAGTGGTTGCTGCCCACCTTCAGGTCCACCTTAGAGACAATAATCTTTTCGAAAAGTTCCAGTCTGGTTTTTGTTCTGCTCACAGCACCGAAACAGCATTGATCAGAGTCACTAATGACCTACTAATGGCAGCTGATGCTGGCTCACCTTCCTTGCTCATCCTTCTTGATTTATCAGCTGCATTTGACACAGTGGACCATGGAATACTCCTAAATCGGCTACATCACACTATTGGCCTCACGGACACTGCCTTTTCCTGGTTTCAATCCTACCTCAGTGACAGAACAGAGTATGTTTCCCTCGGTAATGCAAGGTCCCAGACACATACTGTGACCTGCGGAGTCCCACAGGGGTCAGTTCTTGGCCCCATCCTTTTCAATCTGTATATGCTCCCGCTTGGTCATGTCATTACTCACCATGGAATTTCATTTCATTGCTACGCTGATGACATACAACTGTATTTGAAAATCAACACACCCTCCTCTTCATCATCATTATTTTCATCATCTTCTCTGACATTGCTTACTGCCTGTCTGGAGAAGATACAGTCATGGATGAAACACAATTTTCTCCAGTTGAACAGTGCCAAAACTGAAGCAATCTTGGTTGGCACTCCGCATCAGATTCAGTCATCTTCCATAAACAACTTTACTTTCTTTGGTCACAATATTCCCATTTCCTCATCAGTCACCAATCTTGGTGTAAGATTTGACTCACATCTCACTTTCGATACCCATATTAAACACCTCTGCAATATCTCTTTTTATCATCTGAGAAATATTGCTAAACTTCGTCCCACTCTCACTCTGTCAGATGCTGAAAAACTGATGCACGCTTTTGTCTCCTCCAGACTGGATTACTGCAATGCACTTCTCGTTGGGATTTCTAGCAAAAGTCTTCATAGATTACAGAGCATTCAGAACAGCGCCGCTAGGATCCTGATGAGAGTGTGAAAATATGAGCATATCACACCGATTCTACGTTCTCTTCACTGGCTTCCCATCTCTGTTAGGATTGAATACAAGGTCTCCCTCCTCACTCACCAGTGTATTTATGGATATGCTCCCACCTATTTGAAAGAACTGCTCACCACTCAAACCTCATTCCGATCCTTCCGCTCTACCAACTCAAATCGCCTTCTCCCCCCAAGAACCAAGCTCAGTACCATGGGTGATCGGGCCTTCTGTTCTGCTGCCCCTCGCCTCTGGAATGCCCTCCCTGAACATTTGAGGGCACCACAGACGATTTGGACTTTTAAGAAGAGACTCAAAACCTTTCTTTTTAGCAGAACCAATGAATAATTTTTAATTTATGTAGTGATTGCAGCTATTTTATTTATTTATTAATTAATTATTTGTAGTGATGTCTTTTATCTTGTGGCACTTTGAGATTTGTACACAAATGTAAAGTGCATTACAAATTAAATGTATTATTATTATTATTATTATTAAAAACAACTATTGTGAGATTAATATCTACTTGTCCTGTTTGCATTACACAGAAGAGACACGCTCTCCTGTTAAAAAGTAACTAAGTAAAGTTTACTCTGAGTACATTTTAAATGAGTTACTTTACTAGTAACTTTATTCGTACTTAAGTAAAAATTCATTAAAGTAATAGTACTTTTACTTGAGTACAATATTTTAGTACTCTTTCCACCTCTGTTCTAAATAGGTATCGGTATCGGTATCGGCAAGTACAAAAATACATGTACTTGTACTTGTACTCGGTTGGGAAAAAATGGTATTGATGCATCCCTAGTTTCTAGTCAAGTCAATTTTATTTATATAGCGCTTTTTACAATGGACATTGTCTCAAAGCAACTTTACAGAATCCAGGACTGACAGGCCAAAAACCCCCGTTGAGCAAGCCGAGGGCGACAGTGGCAAGGAAAAACTCCCATAAAAATACATGAAGAAACCTTGAGAGGAACCAGACTCAGCAGGGACCCATCCTCCTTGGGTGGCCTGGAGGATAATTTAAATGAATATAATTTACACACATACATACACAAAATTAAATTGAACTAATAGTTATTACTGGAAAAATGGGTGTTTTTCATTATTCAGTCTAGTCTGTAATAAAGTCTGTAGTGACATTTTTGGACCCGTAAAATCTAGCAGGAGCAGCATCGTTGGCACAGCAGTCTCAACAACCTCGGGTGGGTTTCAATCTAGACTTGAACATTGAGACTGTGTCTGAATCCCAAACAGAGGCAGGAAAATTATTCCAAAGTTGTGGAGCTTTGTAAGAAACTATAAGTAACCCTGCATCTTGTGAACAAAGTGAACGTGCTGGGTTGTAAGTGCTCAATAAGTTTCTAGTAACAATATTCTTGACCTCCCTAACAATTTCTAATTTCTAAAACAATTTATATTATATTATATGAAGTTTATTAAATATAAAGTGAACTATAAAAACTAAATTAAAAGTATTTAAATGATGTGTTCACTTGCTTTTTTTTTTTTTTACCTCGGAAGACCAGGGGTGCCCAAAATTTCCCAAACGACTGTGTTGTACATTATCATAACCAAACAAGAAGTTTATAAAAGTGTAACTTTATAGCTGAAATATTGCACTTGTTCCATCCAGCCTCGCCATAGTACATCATGATGATAGATTGCACTCTTTTATAACACTATAGATCATTACACAAAGCAAGCAATAGAGATAATCACATACTGTATAATTCGAATTAAGAAACTGTTTACTACTTTCTACATATTTTACATTTATAACATACACTGATCAGCCATAACATTAAAACCACCTCCTTGTTTCTACACTCACCGTCCATTGTATCATCTCCACTTACCATATAGAAGCACTTTGTAGTTCTACAATTACTGACTGTGGTCCATCTCTTATTCTGCATGCTTTTTAGCCTGCTTTCACCCTGTTCTTCAATGGTCAGGACTCACACAGGACCACCACAGAGTAGGTATTATTTAGGTGGTGGATCATTCTCAGCACTGCAGTGACACTGACATGGTGGTGGTGTGTTAGTGTGTGTCGTGCTGGTATGAGTGGATCAGACACAGCAGCGCAGCTGGAGTTTTTAAATACCGTGTCCACTCACTGTCCACTCTCTTAGTTGGTCCACCTTGTAGATGTGAAGTCAGAGATGATCGCTCATCTATTGCTGCTGTTTGAGTCGGTCATCTTCTAGAACTTCATCAGTGGTCACAGGACGCTGCCCACGGGGTGCTGTTGGCTGGATATTTTTGGTTGCTGGACTATTCTCAGTCCAGCAGTAACAGTGAGGTGTTTAAAAACTCCATCAGCGCTGCTGTGTCTTATCCACTCATACCAGCACAACACACACTAACACACCACCACCATGTCAGTGTCACTGCAGTGCTGAGAATGATCCACCACCTAAAAAATACCTGCTCTGTGGTGGTCCTTTGGGGGTCCTGACCATTGAAGAACAGCATGAAAGGGGGATAACAAAGCATGCAGAGAAACAGATGTGCTACAGTCAGTAATTGTAGAACCACAAAGTGCTTCTGTATGGTAAGTGGAGCTGATAACATGGACAGTGAGTGTAGAAACAAGGAGGTGGTTTTAATGTTATGGTTGATCAGTGTATAGTATAAATATATTTGTGTAAGAAAAAGGAGAAAAACAAACACAATTATATCATTATTTTCTGTAAGTGAATAAACCATTCTTTTTTTAGAAGGGTGTGTCCCAAACAGAGTCACATAATACAGTAAGATTTCATTACAAAAGGCAGGTTAAAACCTGCTAGCAAAACATTATGCCAACATATCTCATTCACAATAAGAATATACTTGTTCAACAGCAAAAATAATTGATCACTGGCTTATAAATATAAAATTGCTTTGGCATTCAGCATTTTTAACACACTACCCTGCTCACACCAACAACTGGATCACTCAGTCACTCACTCACTTTTTTTAGCCACTTATCCTAATCAGGGTCGCAGAGAATGCTGGAGCCTATCTGAGGTTTCAGTGTACAGGGTGTCAGTCCATCACAGGGCAAAACGACAGTACCAGTGTTCCCTATAGCTAAAGTGCACAGGCACATGCTTAATCAAACAATTAAAAATAAAAGGCACGGTGGCTCAGTGGGTAGCACTGTTGCCTCATAGCAAGAATGTCCTGGGTTCGATCCCCAGGTGGGGTGGTCTGGGTCCCTTCGGTGCAGAGTTTGCATTTTCTTTCCGTGTCTACCGTGGGTTTCCTCCGGGAGCTCCGGTTTCCTCCCACAGTCCAAAAACATGCAGTCAGGTTAATTAGAGACACTGAATTGCCCTATATGTGAATGGATGTGTGTGTGTGTGTGTGTGTGTGTGTGTGTGTGTCTGCCCTGCGATGGACTGGTGCCCCATCCAGAGTGTTACTGTGTGCCTTACACCATAATTGGATAAGCGGTTAAGACAGTGAGTAAGTGAGTGAACAGGCAAAATTATTAAGACAGTAAAGTTATACCACCACAAGTTATAAGACACCTTTTTCATTATGAGTAAAATATATGAAAACTATGTAAACAACCTGAAAATTCCACAGTAAAACGGTGTAGAACAAATATACTGAAAAAATAGATATTATGCAGGGCCATTCAGAAATCAGAAAAAGTTGGGACAGTATGGAAAATACAAATAATAAAAACACAGAGTTTCTTACATTTACTTTGCCTTTTATTTGATTGCAGACAGGATGAACCTGAAATATTTCATGTTTTGTCTGGTCAACTTCATTTCATTTATTAATAAACATACATTCCTGCATTTCAGGCCTGCAACACATTCCAAAAAAAGTTGGGATGAGGCAATTTAGGGCATTCCAGGTCTTTTTTGGAAAAAATGGACGTCGTTTGCTCCCGACCAAAGACAAAAAGGACCATCCAGACTGTTATCAGCAACGAGTCCAAAAGCCAGGGTCTGTCATGGTATGGGGCTGTGTCAGTGCCCTTGGCAAAGGTCATTTACACTTCTGTGATGGCAGCATTAATGCAGAAAAGTACATTGAGATCTTAGAGCAACATGTGCTGCCTTCAAGACGTCATCTTTTCCAGGGACATCCATGCATTTTTCAAGACAATGCAAAACCACATGCTGCACACATTACAAAGGCGTGGCTGCGAAAGAAGAGGCTTAAAACGCGTCTTAAGACGTGTTTGCAGGAAGAATGGGACAAAATAAAAGCTGAAACACTAAATAGCTTGGTCTCCTCAGTGCCAAAACGTCTTTTCTTTTTTAATGCATTTTCTCCCCTTTTTTTCCCCCTTTAGCGCGTCCAATTGCCCAATTTGCATCACACCTCCTCTCTGCCTCTGCCGATCCCTGCCCTGACTGAGGAGATCGAAGCTGACCCACATCCCCTCCGACACTTGAGCAGCAAGCCGTATGCATCTTGCCACCCACACATTGACGAGTGTTGCGCCACCTAGCTTTGCGTGCGGAGAGACACACCCTAAGGGCACTCCTTCCTCATCTCCGTGTAGGCGCCTCTAATCAGCCAGCAGAGGTCGTTACTGCACCATTCTGACAGAGAGAGACCCACTTCCGGCCTTAGTCCGGCCCATCTGAACAACAGGCCAGTCGTTGTTCACATAGCCACCCAGCCTCGGCCGGTAAGGCAGAGCTGGATTCGTTACGACGTACCGACGTAGGGCCATTTACAACAAATGATCACATGGTTATTTCCTAAAGAGGGTTAAATCTGTACCATTTAACTCGTCAAGCTTTTCACTATGGTAACATTTTTGACAATGTTTCTTATAACTGATGTAATTCTACTTTCACTGTCCTAAAGGATCTGCTGAATTGCCTCCTGGCTGTAAAGTTCACTCAATACAATCAATGTCTTTGTTGTCTCAAGCTTTATCAATTCCTCCTTATCTCGTTTAATACAAAAACTGTTACTGATTAACCAAAAGTCAAAATCAAGGATCCTAGCTTCTGTAAGAATTCACTTGGTAAAGAGTAGTATTCATTTTAAAGAGAGTATACACAGATCAAGCATAACATTATGACCACCTTTCTGACCAACTGACTGGTCTGCTGCGGCTATGCAGCCCCATACGCAACAAACTGTGATGCACCGTGTATTCTGACACCTTTCTATCAGAACCAGCATTAACTTCCTTAGCACTTTGGGCTACAGTAGCTCGTCTGTTGGATCGGACCACACGGGCCAGCCTTTGCTCCCCACGTGCATCAATGAGCCCTGGCCGCCCATGACCCTGCCGGTTTATCACTATTCCTTCCTTGGACCACTTTTGATAGATAATGACCACTGCAGACTGGGAACACTCCACAAGAGCTGCAGTTTTGGAGATGCTCTGACCCAGTCGTCTAGCCATCACAATTTGGCCCTTGTCAAACTCACTCAAATCCTTACTCTTGCTTTTTTTACTACTTCTAACACATCAACTTTGAGGATAAAATGTTCACTTGCTGCCTAATATATCCCACCCACTAACAGGTGCCGTGACGAAGAGAGAAGCAGTGTTATTCACTTCACCTGTCAATGGTCATAATGTTATGCCTGGTCGTTAATCCTAACTATCAGCTGCTTTAGTGTAGCCACTGTAATAATTACTGCCAAATGCACTTATTTATGTAATATTTTCACTAACTGTGTTATCCTGGTCAGGGCCACCATAGAGCTCACAAGTAGGTCCTGGGTTCGATCTCCAGGTGGAGCGGTCCTTTCTGTGTGGAGTTTCATGTTCTCCATGTGACTGTGTGGGTTTCCTCCAGGAGCTCCGGTTTACTCCCACAGTCCAAAGACATGCAGTGAGGTGAATTGGAGATACTAAATTGTCCATGACTGTGTTTGATATAACTGATGAATCTTGTGTAATGAGTAACTATCGTTCCTGTCATGAATGTAACCAAAGTGTGTAAAACATGACGTTAAAATCCTAATAATCAATAAATCTACATAGCACTGGCTCACGTTAGGTTCATGTTGCTGTGCAGCGCTCCCTCTGTCTGCACTGCTACTGTTCTGCCCTCCAAATGACTGACAAATAAAAGCCAATCTGCCTCTGCTTGTTTTGTAACCCTAGAAGTTATACATAGACTTAAATGGCCTTTATTATAACTGCTTGAAATATTACAAAATGAAATATTTTGCCACCATCTATATGCTATATCTATATCTATCTATCTATCTATCTATCATGCCATAGTACAATACAATTAAACTCTCCTCTTTTAACTATTTTTAAGTTGTGTTTTACGTTTCAGTAGTCGTCTAATCAGTACATCCAGAATGCAGACGTAATAGACTCGTGCCTCACAGGGAATTAGGTGCCACTAATGCTTACTCACCAACTGGTTCTACTACCTACCAACTTTGTTTTCTTGTAAAACTGTTGGAGCTTGACCCACTGGAGTCCTGACACAATGCTAAGCATACACCCTGTGACGAGCACTGTATGTTCCCATACTATCAAACAATCTGTTATTTCTGTCTGCTAAGCTTTAGGTGTGCTTCTACTGCCCGATGCCAGGAGTCAGGCTGTGCTGGAATATTGGGGAAAATAATACAACCTCAAATCAGAAAAAGTTGGGACAGTATGGAAAATGCAAATTAAATAAAAAAGCAGTGTTCCTCACATTTACAAAGATATCCTGAGGATTTCCAGGACCAAAGACAAAAAGGACCATCCAGACTGTTATCAGCAACAAGTCCAAAAGCCAGGATCTGTCATGGTATGGGACTGTGTCAGTGCCCTTGGTAAAGGTCATTTACACTTCTGTGATGCAGCATTAATGCAGAAAAGTATTTTGAGATCTTAGAGCAACATGTGCTGCCTTCAAGACGTCATCTTTTCCAGAAACGTCCATGCATTTTTCAACAAGACAATGCAAAACCACATGCTGCACACATTACAAAGGCATGGCTGCGGAAGAAGAGGGTACGGGTACTGGACTGGCCTGCCTGCAGTCCTGACCTGTCCCCAATAGAGAATGTGTAGAGAATTTTGAAATGAAAAATGCCACAACGACGACCCCATACTGTTGTACATCTTAAGACGTGTTTGCAGGAAGAATGAGACAAAATAAAAGCTGAAACACTAAATCACTTGGTCTCCTCGGTGCCAAAACGTCTTTTAAGTGTGGTGAAAAGGAATGGCAACATTACAAAGTGGTAAATGCTTTACTCTTCCAACTTTTTTTGGAATGTGTTGCAGGCCTGAAATGCAGGAATGGATGTTTATTAATAAATAAAATGAAGTTGAGCAGATAAAACATGAAATATCTCAGGTTCATCCTGTCTGCAATCAAATAAAAGTCAAAGTAAATGTAAGAAACTTTTTTATTATTATTGGCATTTTCCATGCTGTCCCAACTTTTTCTGATTTGGGGTTGTACAATAATCTTTTAACTGTACAGTAAATATCCATACAAATGACATTTTACACAATGTCACAGAAAACAACTTGGCAAACTACTAAAAAAGAAAGCAATGCTTTATAAGAGTGATACCACCAGTCAGCACAAGGTGGAATACTTCTTCTGCATATGATTTATTTTTTCATTTCACTAGTTGATGAACCTACAATAATAAGAAAAAAGAGCTATTTGTTAAAAATAAAAGAATAAAATAAAATGATCATTTAAAAGATTAGTAAATTACACATTCATGCTAATTTCCTCATTACAAAATTATCAGTGCTTCACTGCCCTAAAGCCCTTTTAGTGCATATGTACCTAATTTATGCTCAGTGGAACAAAGGATAAAATATTTAAGTCACAAATAAACTGTATTTTATTTATTTATTTATTGGGACTTAAACGTCCTGTTTCACACACTTTGGTTACATTCATGACAGAAATGGTAGTTGTTCGTTACACATGATTCATCAGTTCACAAGTTTAAATGTCAAACACAGTTATGGACAATTTAGTATCTCCAATTCACCTCACTTGCATGTCTTTGGACTGTGGGAGGAAACCAGAGCTCCCGGAGGAAACCCACGCAGACACGGGGAGAACATGCAAACTCTACACGGAACCGCCCCACCTGGGGATCAAACCCAGGACCTTTTTGCTGTGAGGTGACAGTGCTACCCACCGAGCCACCGTGCCACCCCACTTAAAAATTAAATGGTGTATGGTAGTTTTAAAGTGCACAGAAGATTGCCGGCTGCAGTAAGTTGCTTGTAATAAAGAAAACTTGAAAACTATACAAAATTGTTATTTTGGGGGCTTTCATGCCTATATGTACACTAAAACTGATAGGGGGTCATTTGTAGATGTATCTTCAGTGTATTGTTTGGTGGGGTAGGGGGTTAGGTCACTGTAGTTTATTTACACCAGACTCTCCAAGCCTTGTCTTTATGGAGCTCTTCTTAATCATATAGCGCATGAATACATTATCATCATATAGTCTTAGAACATGCATACATTATCATCATATAGTCTTAGAACATGCATACATTTTACATTACCTACAGCTGAAAAAATAGTTAACATGGACTCATTAGTGACATGTAGTTGTGTCAGTTCTAGGATTTCATGTATTTCTGCTAGTGATTTGTTCTGTGAAGCATTTGGAGCATCTTTCACAAATACTAGTTTTTTTAATTTTTCTGGATTTTCTGACCAAACAAATGCAATGTTTTACTTAACTGGTTGGGGGCGACACAGTGGCTTGCACTGTTCCCTCACAGCAAGAAGGTCCTGGGTTCGCTCCCCAGGTGGGGTGGTCCGGGTCCCCTCTGTGTAAAGTTTGCATGTTCTCCCTGTTTCTGCGTGGGTTTCCTCCGGGTGCTCCGGTTTCCTCCCACAGTCCAAAGACATGCAAGTTACGTGAATTGGAGATACAAAGTTGTCCATGACTGTGCTTGATAAAACCTTGTGAACTGATAAACCGTGTGTAACATGTACCGTTTCTGTAGTAAATGTACCCGAAGGGTGTCAAACATGACGTTAAAATCCTAATAAAACAAACAACAACAACAACAACAAAAAAAAACCAAAAAAAAAAACAACTAGCACAATATTAAATCCAAGAAGTGCTTGAGATATGCTAAGTTATAAATGTGTCCTAAAACAGATGACAAGTACTGGACTCTGTATAAATGTTAGACCAAGTCTGTTTTAGCATACTGTATATTACACATACTTTATGGTAATTGACTGTGTACCTTGAGGCCATTCCTTTAGGGCCCCCTTGTGGAGATTTAAAAAACCTTTCACAACTTCACCCATGTACCACTGTCACGTTTTCAGCCCCTCTGTGCTCTGGAGCTCCTGTGTGCCACGCCCTTCTCTCCATGTGCACACTCAGGGTGTGTTCGAAAACCTAGGGAGCTGCCTTGCTGTCTTACTGTCTACACAGGCAGCTGCCTCAGTAGAGAAGATTCTAGTAAGTCAATGACTTATAAGTCAGGTTATTCGAACGCACTACTTAGATAGCGCTTCCATCGCGTTTCGCGTTTAGCATCTTGCCATTAAAAACAATGAACTGAGGTAGCACAGCGCTAACGCTAACGTCAATATAACATTTCCCTTCATGTACCGATAATGGTTACATTTCCTGACAAGCTCGAACTTGCAAATAAAAACACTCGGCACAAGTTTATACAAGTTAAAAATCAGTAATATTTTATTTACGTTTAAAAATAACTCCATTCTTTTCTCCGACCCGTCAGCAATGTTTATTTTTCTGTGAGAGCCGACCCGCAATGAACGCTGTTGCCTTGATCACTAAGGACGCTTCCGATGCTCACTCGTTCTTGAGCCAAAATAACATTGAAATATGAAGATGCCTCAGTAGTGAGGATTTTAAGTCATCTAGGATTTCGAACAGCCTCCTTCTCGGGAGCGCGCACAGGATGACGTCAAATGCTGCCTATGTAGAGAGCTCCCTAGCTTTTCGAACACACCCACGGTCTCCTGCCACGCCCTTCTCTCCCCAGTCTCCAGCCAGCCTCCCTCTCCTGATTGGTTAGCTGGGGCTAATTAGCCCCAGCTGCCTGTATTTAGGAGAGGATCAGGGAAAGGCTGGTTGGAGACTATTCTGTGTAACTCTGTTCGTTCTTTGGTAACTCTGTTCGTTCTTTGGTAACTCTGTTCGTTCTTTGGTAACTCTGTTCGTTCTTTGGTAACTCTGTTCGTTCTTTGGTAACTCTGTTCGTTCTTTGGTAACTCTGTTCGTTCTTTGGTAACTCTGTTCGTTCTTTGGTAACTCTGTTCGTTCTTTGGTAACTCTGTTCGTTCTTTGGTAACTCTGTTCGTTCTTTGGTAACTCTGTTCGTTCTTTGGTAACTCTGTTCGTTCTTTGGTAACTCTGTTCGTTCTTGTTTGCTCTGGTGACTCTGTCTGAACTCTTTTGCCTTGCTCTGGTCCGTCTCATCCGGTTTGTTTGTTCTGTTTATGTCTTGTTTGTCTAATGTTCCTGTCTGTTTAGCCCTTTGTTCGTTAGCTATCTGTTTAGCCTTAGCCCTTTGTTTCTTAGCTCTGTGTGTTCGCCTTTGTTCTTTAGTTTTAGTCCTGTTTATCTTTGTTTAGTTTTTGTAGTCCAGTTTAGTTTGTGTTGTCCTGTCCAGTCCTGTCTAGTTCCTGTTTAGCTTAGTCTTTGTATGTTTAGATTAGTTAGCATTTAACTTAGTTCCTTTGTGTTTAGTTTAGCTTATTAGCATTTAGCCAGTTTGGTCTTTGTATTTTGTTTAGCATTGTTTCGGTCTTGTATTTCCCTGTCTTGTCTTTAATTATCAATACAAATATTTTGGTTATTATACATCTCTGCATTTGTGTCCGCCCTACTGTCGGTCTAGCCCCCATAACCGTTACATAATAATCTCCCAAAGAGGACACAACGAGATGTTTTTTGTCCATGTTTTTCCGGACTTCCGCTCCATGAGGTTTCCTCAAACCTTCCCGCTTAGTCGGCCAGCTCCATATGATTGAAGCGACTCAGGCGTCGAAGGCTTCCTTCTACATAGCCAGCTCTACCTGCAGAACCTTCTGGACCCCCAGCCAGCTAAAATCGACAAGGTGTGATTTATGATGTCTAGACTGAGGGGTGCTGCTCGTGAGTGGGCTAAGCAGCTTTGGTCTGACAGGGGAGTTGTGCTGAACTCGGTGAAGGATTTTGAGGGCCTCATGAGAGCCAAACTTTCACGTAGCAAAGCGCCCACTGCAGCTTATACCCGGCATCCAGTGACCACTGGGGATGTAAAATTTCGCCCCAGTGCCCACTGCTGATGTGGTCCGGGTGCCAGTGCCCGCTATCAATGCTCGTGACCGCCCCATGTCCATGTTAGTAGCCAGTGAGGATCGTGTGTTTAGTAATGCTTCTTGTAATGACCCCAAAGGTTCCAGGGTTCCTTCTGTTTGTTCACCGGCTCCAGTTCCAGGTACTCGGGTTCAGGTCAATCCTATGCCGGTTCCGTCTGTTTCCTTGACTCATAGTCAGTCGAAGCCTTTGTCTAGGAAAGTTTATGACTGTATCCTGCCAGTTCGGTTATGTTCATGTTCGCCAGTGTCGAAGTCAGACCAGTCCATGTCATGTTCGCTAGTTCTCACTAGTCCAGTAACTGTGTCTAGTACCCAGACTCAGGTCAGTCCTCTGCCAGTTCAGCCTATGTCGCCACGTTTGTCTGTTCATGGTAGTCCCATGAATTTACCTAATGCTGTTAATTCTGCTGGTTCGTCGATCTTGCCTGTTCCTAGTCCGTCTTTACAGTCTGTCCAGTCTTGTCCAAGTCTGTCCTGTGTCTGTCAGGTTCAGTAAGTCCTAGTTTGTCTGATCATGCTAGTTTAGTCATTCAGCCTGCCATGTCTTGTCCATCTGTCCAAGTCCGTCATGTATCTTCATCTGTTTCTGTGAATTCTGGTTTGTCTGATCAAGTCAGTCAGTCTATCATGTCTTGCCCTGGTCAGTCTGTCCAAGGCTGTTCCGTGTCTAAGTCAGGTTCCTTGAGTTCTAGTTTGTCTAGTCCTGTTCCAAGTTCCGGCTGTCTATCAGTCCTAAGTATGAGTCAGCAGGTCAGGGTTTCAAAAATGGTCTGTTTGTACGTTCGGGCCCTCCTGCCACCCAGACAGAGTCGAACAGTTCCAAGTCCTCTCCAGTTCTGTTTCCTGTCAAAGTTCCAAGCGTTATGTTCCAGCCTGCAGAGTTCAAGCCACAGTCTACTACAGACAATTCTCCTTCAGCTCTCCTGCTGTCGCCTCCAGGCTCCAAGCAGCCGAGTCCAGAAACCTCTTCAGGTTCCAAGCAGCTGAGTCCAGAAACCTCTTCAGGTTCCAAGCAGCTGATTCAAGAAACCTCTTCAGGTTCCAAGCATCTGATTCAAGAAACCTCTCCAGGGTTTAAGCAGCTGATTCAAAAAACCTCACCAGGTTCCAAGACGCTGATTCAAGATGAATCTTCAGGTTTCAAGCAGCTGATTCAAGACGAATCTTCAGGTTTCAAGCAGCTTATTCACGACGTCCCTCCAGGGTTCAAGCAGCTGATTCACGACGTCCCTCCAGGGTTCAAGCAGCTGATTCACAATGTTTCTCCAGTGTTTTCGCAGCTGAGTCCAGTTTCTCCAGGGTCCAAACAGCTGACTTCTGATGCATATCCAGGGTCCAAGCAGCTGATTCCGGACGCCTCTTCGCCAGGCTCCACGCAGCTGACTCCCGAAGCCTCTTCGCCAGGCTCTACGCAGCTGACTCCCGAAGCCTCTTCGCCAGGCTCTACGCAGCTGACTCCCGAAGCCTCTTCGCCAGGCTCTACGCAGCTGACTCCCGAAGCCTCTTCGCCGACGGCGCTTTTGGTCTCTCCCGAGTCGGCAGCCTGTGTTACAGCGCTTTTATCAAGACTGCCTCAGGACATTCTTAATGACTTTGAATTTGCCCCTCAGGGCCCGGGACCTCCTTGTTTTGGGTTTTTTGGGCATGCCAGGAGTCGTGCCTTCGGGAGGGGGCGTACTGTCACGTTTTCAGCCCCTCTGTGCTCTGGAGCTCCTATGTGCCACGCCCTTCTCTCCATGTGCACACTCAGTCTCCTGCCACGCCCTTCTCTCCCCAGTCTCCAGCCAGCCTCCCTCTCCTGATTGGTTAGCTGGGGCTAATTAGCCCCAGCTGCCTGTATTTAGGAGAGGATCAGGGAAAGGCTGGTTGGAGACTATTCTGTGTAACTCTGTTCGCTTTTGGTAACTCTGCTCGTTCTTTGTAACTCTGTTCGTTCTTGTTTGCTCTGGTGACTCTGTCTGAACTCTTTTGCCTTGCTCTGGTCCGTCTCATCCGGTTTGTTTGTTCTGTTTATGTCTCGTTTGTCTAATGTTCCTGTCTGTTTAGCCCTTTGTTCGTTAGCTCTCTGTTTAGCCTTAGCCCTTTGTTTCTTAGCTCTGTGTGTTCGCCTTTGTTCTTTAGTTTTAGTCCTGTTTATCTCTGTTTAGTTTTTGTAGTCCAGTTTAGTTTGTGTTGTCCGGTCCAGTCCTGTCTAGTTCCTGTTTAGCTTAGTCTTTGTATGTTTAGATTAGTTTAGCTTATTAGCATTTAGCCAGTTTGGTCTTTGTATTTTGTTTAGCGTTGTTTCGGTCTTGTATTTCCCTGTCTTGTCTTTAATTATCAGAATTGTCTGTCTAATAATTATTCAGTTTTAAGTAAGTCTTTTTTAAGCTTTAACAAAAAATGATATAATAATGTGCGGTCACTTAATACATTATTCAAGAGCTGGTCATTGTTTGCATAACTATTTCAACAGTTATCTGATTATAAAAACAGATGCTAACATTTTAACATTTAAATAGCACAGTTAAAGATATACTCCGCTAAACTGTAACCTTGTTTTGAATTATATACATTTTAGGTTTTAAGGTTTGAGTTTAGATGGTTGATTTATTTATTCATTGTCACTTGGCTAGTAACAAGCACTCTCAAGTCTCTCCCCACATACAACAGTTGAAGATCAAACTCAGGTCACCAGGTGCCCACTCCAACACCATGCAGCCAGCCACTAGATCAGCTCATGCAAAAACTTAGACTAAAATATAAAATAAAGAACATTATGACACCAGGGGGCATGATACATTTACAGAATTAAAAAAGGTGCGGGACTTCTTTCTTAACTCAACAATGTAAACACATATGAATGTATGGGTAAAATATTCTTAAATAATATTTTATGTACTAATGCAATATTATTTTAAAATATTTATACTTACACTGATAACATTAAAACCACCTCCTTGTTTCTACACTCACTGTCCATTTTATCAGCTCCACTTACCATATAGAAGCACTTTGTAGTTTTACAATTATTCACTGTAGTCCATCTGTTTCTCTGCATGCTTTGTCAGCCTGCTTTCACCCTGTTCTTCAGTGGTCAGGACTCTCACAGGACCACCACAGTGCAGGTATTATTTGGGTGGTGGATCATTCTCAGCACTGCAGTGACACTGACATGGTGGTGGTGTGTTAGTGTGTGTTGTGCTGGTATGAGTGGATCAGACACAGCAGCGCTGCTGGAGTTTTTAAATACCGTGTCCACTCACTGTCCACTCTATTAGACACTCCTACCTAGTTGGTCCACCTTGTAGATGTAAAGTCAGAGACGATCTCTCATCTATTGCTGCTGTTTGAGTTGGTCATCTTCTAGACCTTCATCAGTGGTCACAGGATGCTGACCAAAGGGGGGGGGGGGTTATTGGCTGGATATTTTTGGTTGGTGGACTATTCTCTGTCCAGCAGTGACAGTGAGGTGTTTAAAAACTCCAGCATCGCTGCTGTGTCTTATCCACTCATACCAGCACAACACACACTAACACACCACATCTCAGTGTCACTGCAGTGCTGAGAATGATCCACCACCTAAATAATACCTGCCCTGTTGCTGCTGTACCCCAAATACATTCATATACATATATACTAAATAGTGTGCTAAATTAGATTTCAACAAATGGCAATTCTACTATTTTGAACACACTGTATAAGATTTCATGTGCAGATTGTAACACACCTCATCAGGTTGCCAGCTAAACCTTGTTCTTTTTGCTACGTTTTCAGCCTGATATAGAATTTTTATATTATACCAAAATATCTCAAGTTGAGTTATTATATACACACCCTATAAAACAGTTTTAAATTACATTTTTTTGTTGACAGTGTCTTCACTCACAGTTTCATTCTGCAGTCCTGAACATGCATTGTATTAAACAGTCTGTATTTTCTGCTTCTTACAACTCTTTTTGGAAGGTTCATCACATCAGAACTCCAAACTGCAGGTAGGACTAGAGGTTATTGATAACACTTTACTGCCATGCAAAATGGGTTTGGTTATTTTGTAAACAGGAGCTATAATAAAATTAATATTTTTGCTGGCAAGCAGTTATTGCTTGTTTGGACTTCTGCTTGGGGTCTGTTCTTGTAAATTGAGTTACATCACATGTACATTTAGGTGGCAGCCCCCTCTTCTACATCCTCCCATGCCATAACCTCTTTATTATTGCAGTTGCAATTTGAGTGGGTGACTTTACTGCAAGCATCTACAATTGGTTCCATACAGTTAAATGCAATTTGTTAATTCAGAGATGTTTCAAATGAAATCAACTGTGTCTAATGCAATTTATTTTTTGCATTTTTGACCATTTTATCATAATGGCCATATTGGACAAGATCGCTACAGCATCATTGCTTTGTAGACACAGAGTGTGTGTGGTTGAATGACATGCAGGCAGTCGAGATCTGTCTCCAACTAAAAATGTTTGTTTGTTTATTAGGATTTTAACATCATGTTTTACACTTTGGTTACATTCATGACAGGAAATGATAGTTACTCAGAAAGGACCCGGACCGCCCCACCTGGGGATCGAACCCAGGACCTTCTTGCTGTGAGGCGACAGTGCTACCCACTTAGCCACCGTGCCACCCCCAACTGAAAATGTATGGCACATCATAAACGAGAGAATCAGAAAACAGCACAACAGACTGTTGAGCAGCTGAAGTCTCGAATCAAGCAAGAATGGGCACAAATTCCACTTGCAAAATTGCAGCAATCAGTGTCCTCAGTTATTAAACATGCCACTGTCCCCTTTTTTGTTGCAAGTGTGTTTTGTTAAGTGTGTTGCAAGGCATCACATATTATATGTGTTTATGTTTTCAGCCATTCATTCATTCATTCATTGTGTTTTACCACTGCTTTATCCTGGTCAGGGTCACGGAGGGTCTTATTAATTGGAAGTAAAATAGGAAACACCCTGACTGCATGTCTTTGGACTTGTGGTAGGAAATCAGAGCACCTGAGAAAACCCACAAAGACACAGAAAGAACATGTATACAATTTCCTCCATACAGAAAGGAAATTCAACATAGGATCTTTTTGCTGTGAGATGACAGCACTACCCACTGTGCCAACCTCATATTTTTTATTTACTAAATACAATTATGTTGGTCAATAAAATATCGTACTTTTTTTGGTACTTTAGTCAGTAAAAAGGTTTTAATGCATTTTCTAAATGTTCACACTTTTCTGTAAATGGGGTTTGTAATTTGACACATTTTTAACCATCATTATGTTTTGAATTTTCATATGAAATCTTCCACTATAATTGCTCAATGTTTCAGTGCAGTTAGTGAAACTTCTGTTTAATGTTTCATTTGTTACAATATGAATAATTAAGTGTGCGGTCGCATTCAGCTTCTGTGTTTCTCTTAATTCAGTACAAGCAAAACGCTGTTAGAATATTAAAAGCAAAATAAAAGTCTTATGTAAACAATGCCTTTGTAGGGCAAGCAGTAGCCTAATGGACCAGAAGGTCGCTGGTTCAAGTCCCACCACTGCCAGGTTGCTGCTGTTGGGCCCTTGAGCAAGGCCCTTAACTCTTAATTGCGCAGACTGTATACTGTAACTGTAATGTAAGTCACTTTGGATAAAGGCATCTGCTAAATGTCGTAAATGTAAATGTAAACAAGGTGTAACCAATTAAAAGTGTATTTTTGCATATTTTAAAAACAAAAATATTGCCCTGTTGGAGTCAGACTATGTAATTTACAGTGAAGTCACTATTTAGATAAAGGCTTTTATAAAAGAGATTGGTTAAATATTCTTAGTGTATTTTTAAATTACTGTTATTAAAACACATTATGATTTCTTTTTAAATTTTTTAATAAAAATCCAAAAGTTTTCTGTGAAATAAAACTAAAGCTTAATGAATCTAAGTAATCTGAAAATTTTGCCATATGGAATCATTTTTAGACAAAGAAAACATTCAAAAAAAGACCTGGAATGCTGATTCATCTGACCACAATACACATTTCCACTGTGTGATGGTCCATCCTAGATGTCTTCAAGCCCAGAGAAGTCGACGCCGCTTCTGGACATGGTTCACGTAAAGGCTTCTTTTTTGCACAGTAAAGTTTTAAGTGGCATTTGTGCATGTTACGTATTGTAGTGCTTGACAAAGGTTTGCCAAAGTAATCCCTCACCCATGTGGTTATATCAGCTATTGTTAAGTGGCGGTTCTTGATGCAGTGCCGTCTGAGGGATCGAAGCTTAAGCTTGCACCCTTGGTCTTTACGCACTGATATTATGCACTGTAGTGGGAGAAATATGCAAATCCCTTCCAATCTTTCATTGAGGTACATTGTTTTTAAACATTTCAATCATTTTCGCACGCATTTGTTAACAAACTGGAGATCCTCTGATCATCTTTGCTCATCAAAGACTCAGCCTTTCCTGGATGCTGCTTTTGCACCAAACCATGATTACAATCACCTGTTTACATCACCTGTTTGGAATCGCATCATTATTTCGATTTTTCACCTCATAACTAGTTCTAAATTGTCCCCGTCCCAACTTTTTTTGGAATGTGTTGCAGGCCTTAAAAGCAGGAATGGATGTTTATTAACAAATTAAATGAAGTTGAGCAGATAAAACATGAAATATCTTGTATTCTGCAGACAAATAAAAGTCAAAGTAAATGTAAGGAACACTGTGTTTTTATTTTATTTGCACTTTCCATACTGTCTCAACTTTTTCCGATTTGGGGTTGTACTTCATAGGGCATTATATTCATGATCATGGCATATTTCCAGGGAGTTACAGCCGGTGTTACATGTTTTATTAGTAAGGCTGAGCACAGATTCAGTTTAAATAGGAATGTATGGAGTTAACTCCAAACCATTTGCTTATGGACCATGCGTAGTGAAGGGATGTGCTGTCATGGTAAAAAAGGAAAAATCATTCCCCAAACTGTTGACACAAGCTGGAGGCATACAATTAAACGTCTTTTTGCTCTGTAGCATTAACATTTTTCTTTACTGAAAAGACTGCCTACTACAAACCATCAAAGAATGACTATGTGACATTAACTGTAAATAATTCATAACCCTTTACACCTTGAAACGAGGTTAAAATTCATTCTGCAGTGCAAACATACTGATTTACGGTCATTAAAAAGAGAACTCGAGTAAAACATCAAAACAGTATCATGCACACTGAGCCCACACACTCATATCTCACTGTGGCATCTCAACACCATATGACAGGTGTCAAAAAACACTCCAGTGTTTGATCAGTGCTTTAAGAAGTCATGGGTGGGGATTTTTTCGAATGAACAATTTCCAGTCATTTCCTTTTCCTGTTTTATGCGAAGGATTCATCGTTGACTCACTATCTACATCTTAAAGTAGATCCTTCTGAAATTCATGTTAGCTTATTCATTACTGTAAGTGCTCTAAAATTGTCAGTTAACTGATACCAGCATATGGTTACAAATACACACTGACTAAGTGAGTAAGAAACGAACATATTCATGTTTGTGAAGCGTTTTATAACAGTCCAATAACTCTACAAGTTCTTGTGTTTTGTTTCTAGAAAGAATTTGTGTTGGATGTGGGTGTTAGTGTGTTTTCTAAATTAGGGCCTCATGAGACTATAAAGTGTGAAAAGTTCCTTCCTGTGCATGTGAGAGTAAGTAAGAGAGAGAAAATGAGAGAAAAAGAGCGTGAGAAGGAGAAAGCAAGGCAATTACTAGTGACTTTGGCCAAACAGTATGAAGCAGCACAAATACTATTCAACCTTTTAGCAGTTCATTTTGAACGGCTACAAAAAATAATCATTAAAATTTTTTTAACGGTTTTCTTTGCTGGAAGGGGTCAGCACAGTGGCTCGGTGGGTAGCACTGTCGCCTCACAGCAAGAAGGTCCTGGGTTCGATCCCCAGGCGGGGCAATCCGAGTCCTTTCTGTGTGGAGTTTGCATGTTTTCCCCGTGTCTGCATGGGTTTTCTCCCACAGTCCAAAAACATGCAGTCAGGTTAATTGGAGACACTGAATGGCTCTATAGGTGAATGGGTGTGTGTGTGTGTGTGTGTGTGTGTTTGTATGTTTGTCTGCCCTGCAATGGACTGGCGCCAAGTCCAGGGTGTTACTGTGTGCCTTGCACCCATTGAAAAGCTGGCATAGGCTCCAGCACCCCCGCGACCCTAACTGGATAAGTGGTTAAGAAAGTGAGTGAGTGAGTGAGTAATTTGTCGGTATGATTAAAAAGTAGCTTTTAAATAGTAACTCAGCTACCAATATAAAAAAGTATACATTAAAAATATAATGCTTTTGGACCTGTTTGCAGGTCAGGGGATTTAAAAAGGATAAATTAATAGTTTCTAGTGCTTGGGTGGTGCAGAATGCTATCTCAACACAGCTCTAACTCAAGTCTTGAGTCTCAGTAGCACCACTGACCTGGCCTGGCTATTGTCTTGTCAAGAAAATGTGGGGTCCCCTGTACATGCTGAGGCCTTCGGTAGGTTGCTTTCCGGTGTTACACAGAGGAGGTGCGTGCCTGCCGTGACTCTGCCAATGTGGTTTGTGTGCAGTTGGCAGAAATTGTCAAAGTGCACGTTAGAATGAAGCATATTTAAATTAAATTCAGACAGTGCAAAAATAATTTCCTTGAAAGCTTTTCATTCTAATCTGACACATTTCTGAACATCATTATGTTTTGAATTGTCATATGAAACTCCCTACATTAAAAAGTGAAACCTTTGCTTTATTTTACTAGTTACAATATGAATAATTAAGAGTGCAGTCACATTCAGCTCAGTTCAGTTTCAACTACAATCCCAAATCAGAAAAAGCAAATAATAAAAAAACACAAGTTTCTTACATTTACTTTGACTTTTATTTTGTTGCCGACAGGATGAACCTGAGATATTTCATGTTTTATCTGCTCAACTTCATTACATTTATTAATAAACATCCATTCCTGCATTTCAGGCCTGCAACACATTCCAAAAACAGTTGGGACAGTAAAGCATTTACCACTTTATAATGTTGCCATTCCTTTTCACCACACTTAAAAGATGTTTTAGCACCGAGGATACCAAGTGATTTAGTGTTTCAGCTTTTATTTTGTCCCATTTTTCGTTTCAAAAATTCCCCACACATTCTCTATTGGGGAAAGATCAGGACTGCAGGCAGGCCAGTCCAGTACCCGTACCCTCTTCTTCTGCAGCCGTGCCTTTGTAATGTGTGCAGCATGTGGTTTTGCATTGTCTTGTTGAAAAATGCATGAACGTCTCTGGAAAAGATGACGTCTTAAAGGCAGCATATGTTGCTCTAAGATTTCAATGTACTTTTCGGCATTAATGCTGCCATCACAGCATTGTGGTTATATCAGCTGTTGTTGAGTGGCGGTTCTTGATGCAGTGCCACCTGAGGGATCGAAGATCACAGGCGTTAAGCTTAAGCTTGCGCCCTTGGCCTTTTCGCATTGAAATTCCTCCCGATTTCTTGAATCGTTTAATTATATTATGCACTGTAGAGGGAGAAATATGCAAATCCCTTCTAATCTTTCTTTGAGGTTCATTGTTTTTGAACATTTCAATCATTTTCTCACATTTGTTGACAAACTGGAGATCCTCTGATCATCTTTGCTCATCAAAGACCTTTCCTAGATGCTGCTTTTGTACCAAACCATGATTAGAATCACCTGTTTGGAATCACATCATTATTTAGTTTTTTTACCTTATTACTAGCCCTAAATTGCCCTGTCCCAACTCTTTTTGGAATGTGTTGCAGGCCTGAAAAGCAGGAATGGAGGTATATTAACAAATTAAATGAAGTTGAGCAGATAAAACATGAAATATCTCAGGTTCATCCTGTCTGCAATCAAATAAAAGTCAAAGTAAATGTAAGGAACACTGCATTTTTAATTTATTTGCATTTTCCCTACTGTCCCAACTTTTTCTGATTTGGGGTTGTAGTAAAAATTTCTATAAAATAAAAAATTTATTAATTAAAGCCATTAATTTATAATAATAATATAATAATTATAATGATGTACCTGTACATTAAATGTATTGTGTACTAAAATAGTGTTGAAATGATATCTATATAATTTAAACTTTAATTTGCATACTTATATTTAGATTCATGCAAATGAGTTGATTTGCAATTGAAGACATTTTCTTTATGAAAAAATGTTGCTACAATAATAGTTCATTGTTTAATCAAGAAAATGCATTGTGTTATTTTATACACTTGTTATTTTTAACAGAAAGTCTAAGAAAAAATAACTATGTTTAACATAATAATACTAGCCATGTAAAATTAAGAATAAACATTTTAAAGACAAAAAAAAAACAAAAAACAGACACTAAAATTTTAGCTAGAAAACCATGTTTGAGGATATTTTGTGCTGTTTAAAAAAATGAGTTGTTCTGACATTTGCTAACAGATAAAGCAAATAGATTTGAGAGGTGAACAAAAATACTGAATTACGTCTACTTTAAATAACTCTGTGAAGTAAGATGTTCATTCATTCCATCACAGGGCAAACACACACACACACACATTCACTCTCACATTTACACTTTTTATTTTTTAGTATCTCCAATAGGCCTGACTGCATTTGTTTGGACTTGTGAAAGGAAACTGGAGCACCCAAAGGAAACCCACGCTGACACAGGGAGAACATGCAGACTTCACATAGAAAGGCTCCTGGCTGTCCAGGAATTGAATCCCTTCTTACTGTGAGATGACAGCACTACCCACAGCAACACCATGCCATCCATGAAGATTTCCATTTTCATTTTCATTTTCAGCATTTAGCAGAGCCTTTTATCCAAAGCGACTTACAGTATACAGTCTAAGCAACTGAGGGTTAAGGGCCTTGCTCAAGGGCCCAACAGCAGCAACCTTCTGCTTACTAGTCCAGTCCCTTAACCGCTAGGCTACAACTGCCCATGTCCATTTGTATGCTTTTCAGAAAAGTTCAGATTTTATAAATTCTGATGTGTGAATCTGTTTGACACTAACACAGACAATTAAAAATAAAAAAAGGAATAAATAAATAAATAAATAAATGGAGGTATAAAAAGAGTGCAGACAGGTACAGTGCTGTAAAAAGTATTCTCCCTCCTCATGATTTTCTCTGCTTGTCACACTTGAGACAAGGAGGACATGGAAAACACCAAACACTGCTCTCTAAATGTAATAACTTGTGTCACCTTTAGCGACAACAACTGCAACTAAATGACTGGAGATTATTCTTTAACATCACTGCTGATGGCTCACTTCTTGCTTTTATTAGCCATGTTGGGGGGCTTTAAGCCCTAACTGATTGATTAAGGTCCTGCTATAGCATCTTAATATGAGTTTAAGTAAAAGCTTTGACTAGGCCAGTTTTTGTCTCATTCTTACTGTCAAATAATGAACACTGATGCGAGGGCTTAAATGCTTGTCTGGGTTATTTTGCAACTTCCTGGAGAAGTTGTTAAAGCACTATATTATTAGGCTAGCCACTTCTGGGAAGATTCTCCACTGTTTCAAGTAGTGGAACTATAAGTGTGAAGCATTGTGTGATGCTTGTGAGACCTTTTTTCCACACTTTACATTACTGTCAGCTCTGTTAGAGTAATCTAAACATTACTCTTATTACTCTAATATCTAACTTTTTAGCAATTAAGCATGAGTGTGTTTAGTCTGAATTATAACATTTGTTTACTTATTTAATTGAGTATCTAGGGGGTCAAATACTTTTTTTACACGAGGGCCAGTTGTTGGAAAAGTTGTTTTCATTAAATCAAAATGATAAATTAAATGAGCTAATGTGCTTGTCTATGTCATATTAATTTAAAGTTATGAACCAATCAACTGTGACAAATATACAAAAATGAAATAAATTATTAATGGTTAATAAGGTTTTCATGACACTGTAGAGTATACTGCACAATATAATTAAACAATTAACATCCTACCATGCTTTAAGGCAAGTATAAAAATACTAAGCAGGTCCAGCTGACTAAATATTTCTTTTGCAAGACAAAGTAATCAAATCAAATTTAAAAGGGTCTTGATTATTTAAGCATAGGTGGCATAAGCCATGTCTTTGGCATGTTTTGAGGACTGTCCTAAATGACAGACCCCAATTGTGAAGAAATCTGGTGGCTATTTTATGTTGAGTGTGGCATTTTTGCTAGAATGTTTTTTGCTAGCATCTTGATAAGCATGGTCTAATCTGGAAAAAGCCTGGTCCATCCCTCCACTACAGAATCTAGGAGGAGAGGCATCAAGGATGGACCATCACACAGTGGAAACGTGTATTGTGGTCAGATGAATCAGCATTCCAGGTCTTTTTTTGGAAAAAATGGACATGTGCTTTGGACCAAAGATGAAAAGGACCATCCAGACTGTTATCAGCAACAAGTCCAAAAGCCAGGGTCTGTCATTTACATTTACCAGACGCTTTTATCCAAAGCGACTTACACAATGAGCAATTGAGGGTTAAGGGCCTTGCTCAAGGACCCAACAGTGGCAACTTGGTGGTGGCAGGGCTTGAACCAGCAACCTTCTGTTTACTAGTCCAGTACCTTAACCACTGAGCTATCACTGTCATGGAATGGGACTGTGTCAGTGCCCTTGGTAAAGGTCATTTACACTTCTGTGATGGCAGCATTAATGCAGAAAAGTACATTGAGATCTTAGAGCAACATATGCTGCCTTCAAGACGTCATCTTTCCCAGGGATGTCCATGCATTTTTCAACAAGACAATGCAGAACCACATGCTGCACACATTACAAAGGCATGGCTGCGGAAGAAGAGGGTACGGGTACTGGACTGGCCTGCCTGCAGTCCTGACCTGTCCCCAATAGAGAATGTGTGGAGAATTTTGAAACAAAAAATGCAACAACGACGACCCCGTACTGTTGTAAATCTTAAGACGTGTTTTCAGGAAGAATGGGACAAAATAAAAGCTGAAACACTAAATCACTTGGTATCCTCGGTGCAAAAATACTTTACTGTCCCAACTTTTTTTGGAATGTGTTGCAGGCCTTTTTATTAATAAATGAAATAAAGTTGAGCAGACAAAACATGAAATATCTCAGGTCCATCCTGTCTGCAGTGAAATAAAAGTCAAAGTAAATGTAAGAAACTCTGTGTTTTTTATTATTTGCAGTTCTGGCACCTACAAAAACAGACTAATTGTTTTAATTGTATGTCTTAAAGGTCTTAAAAGCCACCACCATTCTCATAAGAATGATCAAGCATTGCTATACAAAACCACTTTGAACTTGTATGAGAACATTTCAAGAAGGATTAAAGCTAGATGCACTGGGAGGCACTACTCCACATTAGCTCCTTAAAATAAATATACTACTATCTGCTTTTGACATTTCTTCAACCCCTTGTATGAAATGCTTAATAACTGACAAACATCTATTTTAGATTTCAGGAAGTGAAACTTCCGCAAACACCCATGAGTGGCGTTTACCAGTAACAGGACTGACAGAGTAAATGTTTACTTCTTATGTGTGGCTCCCACTAGGCGCAGATGTGGTGGCATTTCTTGCTGGTGTGGCTAAGGGAAATAAACCACTTATGACACTGGAGTGTGAGTGTGTGTGTGTTTCAGCTCCTCAAACACTAGTGAGATCAGTTTTTCAACCGTATAGACTTGGAATATTTGGGCTCTAAACCACTCTTCGCTCATTAGCATTACTCATTAGCATTGCTTACTATTTAGCAAGAGGGTCTGTCATGTTTTACATTAGTGAGTAATTGCTGTGGTGAACTGCTTTTCAAAAATTTCTCAACATGTAAACCCGTCAACAATAACAATGCAGTAAACATACAGAGAATTAAACCCATACATACAAACATTGCAAGTATGTAAGAAGAGAAAAGAAAAGAGAAAGAAAAGGCTAAAATTGTAAAGTAATAATTATAAATAATTATAAATAAATAACTAATATATATATATATATATATATATATATATATATATATATATATATATATATATATATATATATATAATAAAAAAAAGGGGGGGGGAGGATAAGTTAAGAAGTAAGGTTACTCGAGTCCTCCATAGGAAGTTGTAGAAGGGATTTGAAGAATGTTATAAAGGGTGACCAGCACCTTTAAAAGTTGTCTGTTGAACACCTGAGACTAAATTTAATTTTCTCAAGATGCAGAAAGGACATAACATCAGCCAGGGTAATTGGGGTTTACTTCTGGATAGATTTGGGCTAGTTTGGCATTACACAAGTGGGCTCTATGTACGACCTTTAGTTGCATTACATTCAGTCTAGGGCAGGAGGATGAGGAGTTGATCTTAGCCAGAGCAACCGCTGGCCTCTTTGAGGCATTTCTATAATGGGACTAGCAGGAGCCTGTAAGTACCATTAAACCAGTAAACCTTTGTGTATTTAAAGTCTATTAAAAGTCAAACATTGGGGTGCCCAGGTGGTGCAGCAGGATATACTGCTAGCAACCAGCGCTGAGATTTTGAGCTCCTGCTACCTCACACGCGAATCCACTGAAGTATGGGAGAGTAAAGGCCTCCGCATACTTCCTGCGAAACTAAGTTTCCGAGCATTGCACGAATCTGAACGCGCCTTTGTGAGTTTACAAGCTGGCATACTTTCAGCGGTTTAGTTTTGCCTGTCGCATCTGCTCCACAGCTGTAGGTGACGCTGTAACATTTATGATGTTAAGTTCCATGACTACCGAAAAACGATGATCACAGTTATGGTGACGTGCGAGGTATTGGAAGTGTATAAAAAATGCTACAGGAAGAAGCAGAGGAAGAACTGTTTGTGCTGCTCTGTCTCTGTCTTTAACAAAAGAAGAAAAGAGAAAGACGCAGGTGGTACGTGAGACCTTTGAACTGATTAAGGGTTGAGGACGGAGAGTTTATAATGTTGGTAAAACATTATAAAGTGTCTTTATAATCTCTCAGCGAGGAATCATAAAGGTGACAATACCACCGTACTTGCTCTGAGAGACGCTCCACAAAATCGTCCATATTTGTTTTCATGGCACGCCTCTTTTTTTTACCAACCAATCACAGGCGTTGTTGCGGAGTGTCGCCTTCTACGGAGTTTGCCCAGCTTCCATGTGTGCGACAAGACGAGCTAAGCCTCTGCACGATGTCTGGTTGTTCGCTTTCTCCGCAATTATGTCACATAGGTCGCCGAAGCCAGGCAAACGTCATCTCCGCACAAAGTATACTGAGGCCTTAAGAAGGGATTGGTGGACTGCACACACATCAGAGGGTAGTGTGTCAAGCGAATATACACCCTCCTTGGACGCCAGCAGATTGGCTATGCTAAATTGGGAAAAAAGGGGGAAAACGCATAAAAAAGTCAAATATTGCTCAAACACATTCACTGACTTAAACCAGGCCTGGGATTAATTTTATTTTGATGTCTGTTTTTGTCCTGTTTTTGCATCCCACTATGCTTTATGATGTTTGAAAGATAAAAAAGGCCATCTGCTTCATGACATGAGGCCCCACCATCGCACAAAAAGCTGTAATCCACCACAAACACCTCTGAAGTAAAATATAGTGGGAACTATTGACATTTGTTTCACACACACACAAACCCACGCAGATGTGATCATGTCAATAAGTAAGCTATTATTTGGGAGTCTAGTAGTCAGGGAAGGGAGATGGTGGGTGGTGGAGTCATAGCAGAATTCTACTGTGTATTTATATTTGTCAGTGACCTCATTATGGCCGACTGGGATACCCCTCTCAATTACAGCCTTCTTTTCCCACGTAGGGTTTTAATCAGTTTCGGTTTTAGAGAATGATCGCTCTACTACAGCAGTTCTCACTGCAATTATAGAATGTGTTTTGACAACATAGTCAGAGTATGGACACTGATTCCACATTGTTGTCTTATGGCACTTTAGCACAAATTTGAGATTGCTGGATGGGAGAGCAAATGATGAGTGGAATACCTTGAGGTAAGTGACAGGATTTTTTCCTCTATATTATAAAACTCTCAGTATGCAAGACAGTGACTTAGGATGACAAGGCTTCTTAAACTCTTATCAAAAGAATGAAGCGGCACCTATAGACTGTCATCATGAAAGCCTGCCCTAGAGGGCATGTTTTAAGGGAGACTGTAGGGCACTGCATCTCATTTTCTTCTGAAGTGTGCTTCATTGTGTTTTCTCACTTTAAAGGGTGTCTAATAAGGAACTTCATGAGTCAAGTTCAAAATACCTATTACATTTTTGTATACCTTTAGATAATGTGTAAAATGTTATGTTAGAGACAACACTAGTGTTAATAATAATGTACATGTTGTTAACTTTTATTTAAAGACATTTAAAAAGACCTTATATATCAGGGGTGTCAAACTCATTCTCACAGAGGGCCACATCTGCATTATGGTCGATTGTAACGTACCGATTACCGATTGTAACGTATCCTGCTGTGGTTGCAGTCTGCCTTTTAAGTCTTGGACAATTTGTTGTTTTTCTTGGAGGCTAAATTCAAATTTATACTATATATTTGTAATATATATCTACATTTATATTGTACTCTTTTACCACAGACACGGCCTTATAACACAAGAGACGTACTGGTTTCTCTTCTTGAAGCACAAACTTGTGTTAACTTTCCCATCTTTCATTAAATTCTCTTCCTTCTGCTTCAGTTTTCTCTACTTGTACATTTTGGGATTATTTGTAAATATTTCTCAACATCACTTGTTGGAAAACTGCCTCAGTTAAATGCTGCTGTGGAAACACTGCCATCTTGTGGCGGGATGCGGTCACTTTGCGGGTCACAAAATCGGCATGCGTTGTGGGAGATGCAGTTTATGTACGATTTTACAGTGTATTTTAAGACAATCATACGTCTTTTAAGCTCTCACGGGCCACATATAATGATGTGACAGGCCGGATTTGTTATGTTCGATTTTACAGTGTGTTTTAAGACAATGAAACCTCTTTTAAGCTCTCGTGGGCCACATAAAATGACTTGGCGGGTCGGATTTGTTTTGTACGATTTTACAGTGTATTTTAAGACAATCATACGTCTTTTAAGCTCTCATGGGCCATATAAAATGACGTGGCGGGCCGGATTTGGCCCACAGGCCTTGAGTTCGACACATGTGCTATATATGAAATACAGTGTATCACAAAAGTGAGTACACCCCTCACATTTCTGCCAATATTTTATTATATCTTTTCATGGGACAACACTATAGAAATAAAACTTGGATATAACTTACAGTAGTCAGTGTACAACTTGTATAGCAGTGTAGATTTACTGTCTTCTGAAAATAACTCAACACACAGCCATTAATGTCTAAATGGCTGGCAACATAAGTGAGTACACCCCACAGTGAACATGTCCAAATTGTGCCCAAAGTGTCAATATTTTGTGTGACCACCATTATTATCCAGCACTGCCTTAACCCTCCTGGGCATGGAATTCACCAGAGCTGCACAGGTTGCTACTGGAATCCTCTTCCACTCCTCCATGATGACATCACGGAGCTGGTGGATGTTAGACACCTTGAACTTCTCCACCTTCCACTTGAGGATGTGCCACAGGTGCTCAATTGGGTTTAGTCCATCACCTTTACCTTCAGCTTCCTCAGCAAGGCAGTTGTCATCTTGGAGGTTGTGTTTGGGGTCGTTATCCTGTTGGAAAACTGCCATGAGGCCCAGTTTTCGAAGGGAGGGGATCATGCTCTGTTTCAGAATGTCACAGTACATGTTGGAATTCATGTTTCCCTCAATGAACTGCAGCTCCCCAGTGCCAGCAACACTCATGCAGCCCAAGACCATGATGCTACCACCACCATGCTTGACTGTAGGCAAGATACAGTTGTCTTGGTACTTCTCACCAGGGCGCCGCCACACATGCTGGACACCATCTGAGCCAAACAAGTTTATCTTGGTCTCGTCAGACCACAGGGCATTCCAGTAATCCATGTTCTTGGACTGCTTGTCTTCAGCAAACTGTTTGCGGGCTTTCTTGTGCGTCAGCTTCCTTCTGGGATGACGACCATGCAGACCGAGTTGATGCAGTGTGCGGCGTATGGTCTGAGCACTGACAGGCTGACCTCCCACGTCTTCAACCTCTGCAGCAATGCTGGCAGCACTCATGTGTCTATTTTTTAAAGCCAACCTCTGGATATGACGCCGAACACGTGGACTCAACTTCTTTGGTCGACCCTGGCGAAGCCTGTTCCGAGTGGAACCTGTCCTGGAAAACCGCTGTATGACCTTGGCCACCATGCTGTAGCTCCGTTTCAGGGTGTTTGCAATCTTCTTATAGCCCAGGCCATCTTTGTGGAGAGCAACAATTCTATTTCTCACATCCTCAGAGAGTTCTTTGCCATGAGGTGCCATGTTGAATATCCAGTGGCCAGTATGAGAGAATTGTACCCAAAACACCAAATTTAACAGCCCTGCTCCCCATTTACACCTGGGACCTTGACACATGACACCAGGGAGGGACAACGACACATTTGGGCACAATTTGGACATGTTCACTGTGGGGTGTACTCACTTATGTTGCCAGCTATTTAGACATTAATGGCTGTGTGTTGAGTTATTGTCAGAAGACAGTAAATCTACACTGCTATACAAGCTGTACACTGACTACTCTAAGTTATATCCAAGTTTCATGTCTATAGTGTTGTCCCATGAAAAGATATAATGAAATATTTGCAGAAATGTGAGGGGTGTACTCACTTTTGTGATACACTGTATATACACTATAAATTATTCAAATGTTTAGTCATTTACCTTGATACCAATTCATTTTGCTGTACTGAACAACCTAGCCAAGATATTGTGGCAAGCAGCCAACACGCTGTCGTAAACAGGTAAGTAGGCGGCCGTCCAGGGTTCCCCAGAGCCACCCCGCCGGCCATGGGAGCTCTGTATCCCATTATGCTGCTTGCCCCCGGCCAAAACAGTCATAAGGGTTAAAACGCAATTAATGGTTGGATTGTTTTAGGAGTGTTTGTGTAGATTGAGATGTGTTCAAGTAATGTAGTGAATAGCACATTTTGTGTTTGAGTTGTAATGAGTTTGTAAAGACTTGTAAAGATTTGTTAAGTAACCTATGTGATTATTTTCACTTGTTCAATGAGTGGGAGGGATCTGCTGTACATCAGCTCTGGTCTCTTTTTCTACGCCCTTGTAATTCACACAATAACTATTTTTCCTAAGTAAAGGTCTAATTTCCATACATCAAGAGCATTTTGTTTCTTACATCTCGCTGACGCCCCACTATGAATATGGAAACTAATAAGCCTATGTAGGGAACAAGTGGATCCCATGTAATGCAATATTGTTTTATCCCACTCACATGAACTGTATTGTGTCTGCTTATTAATATTATTTATTAGTTAGTATGCTGACTTTAAATTTAAATATTATTATATGAATTGTTATATAAAGTAAATAATAACTGTATTCAGATGTACCAATTCATAATTCATTTAACTTCAATTACCCAAAAACTCAAACGCAAGTTGAATCAAATGTTCAAACAGTATTTTTCTCCAAATGTTTACCTAAAAGAGTCGATTCCATGAACCGACTCTTTTGGTGAACTACCAGTCATGTGTCACATAGGCACCGTCACGTCACTACTAGTCCGGAGTCGGGTAGTGCGTACTCGGGAGTTTTGAGAAGCTGGTACTCGGTAGTAGCTGGTAATAATTTAACTCAAATTTCGAGTCAGCGAGAGCAATAATGAGAGAAAATGCGACACTCTTCTCTCCTGGTAAGGTTTTATTATTATTATTATTATTATTATTTTCAGACAACAAAAATAAACTGTAGCATCTCTGAACTTTAACGATACGTTATAAATGTTGCTATTAGATTTGATATGATTTAAAATGCTGTTTTTTATCTGGATTGTATGTATAAAGTATATAAAATATTACATAATCTGTATTATTATTATTGCTATTATTATTTTTATTATTATTATTACTATTATTATTGTGGTGTATAAATTATATGGTGCATGAATTATGATATCCTGAGTCAGGATTTTTTTTCCTATATGTTTTTATTGTTATCAAGGCATGAAAAAAGCTATTATAATTTATTTTCTTTAACAAACATTTTTTCATGAAGTTATTCACACATCCACTCTAGTGGACTGCATGCATCACTGGAATCTGAACCTAAAGCAACATTAGTCAACAGACTAATGAATAATGTGGAAAATATGAATATCTACATGCTATAAAATTTGCCCAGGGCAAAAAAGTACCCAGGGCAAACAGCCACACAACACTGCATACAGATATACGTACATACATACAGTATACAGACATACAGTATACAACAGAACATGAGTACCCATGTGCAGTGGTGTATAGTAACGAAGTAATAATACTTCGTGACAGTACTTAAGTAGTTTTTGGAGTATCTGTACTTTACTGGAGTATAAAAATTTTCGGCAACTTTTACTTTCACTTTACTACATTTACTAAAGAAAATGTGTACTTTTACTCCGATACATTTCACGTATGTAAATTCGTTACTCGTTACTTTAAAATAAAACGACAAGAATAGTTTTTAGCTAAATGATGTGAGATGTGTGACAGACTGCACGCAGGTTTGGCGAATCTGCGCTTTAAGTTAGAGCGGTGGTTTAACACATTACTGCGCATGTGCAAACAAACGTTCGCGTTCTGAGTGAAGCGCGTCGCTCTGTTCACCCAAACACACGAAAATCCCGGCATATCAGAACCTCCGTCTAACCTCACCAAACACGCTGATGTCAGTTAAGAATGATTAATAAAGTAAAACCACTGCATCAGATTTTTTATTTCTTATTAATAGCGTTGAGATTGTTCAGATATCCAGCTATCATTTTCAATTACATTCGAACCACAAATAAAACGGTTCACTAAATTAGATTGGAATGAATTCAGTGCAGACATGAAGACACGTCCATTATTTACAAAAACTCACCTGCAGACAAATATTTCCTCAGATAACTTCTGTATTACACAGACAGTAAAAAGATTCAGGGTGTTGAGGAAAACGCAGCACGTCTTTAACCCTTTAATGGTCTCAACAATAAAAGAATGTTTAAAAGATTATTTCTTTGCTTTTACTAGTTTTTAACATTTCCAACTTTTCATGGATGATTTTTCAGCTGCTGCTTCAAGCTGACATAAGTTAGAAATTGTGCTTTTTTTAAATGTGAATACCAATATTTTTTTTAGTTTAACACATGCCAATCAGGGAGTAGATCCGGCCCAAACGAGATTATTTAAATACAATTAATTAATTACGATTAATTAATTTTGCCAAAGTTCAGTGGTTATAGGTTGTTGAGATATATCTATGACTTGTACAACCCAAATACAAAATTGGGACAGTATAGAAAATGCGAATAAAAAAGACAGTGTTTCTTACATTTACATTCATATCTTATATGAACCCAGAATATTTCATGTTTTGTCTGGTCAACTTCATTACAATTCTTAACATAGACATTTTAAGCCTACAACACGTTCTAAAAAAGTTGGAAAGCTGGAGGTTAGAGCTAATAATAAGGTAAAGAAAATAATGACGTGATTTTAAACAGGTGATGTCAACAGCTGATTATAATGATAAATTGCACAAATCATGTTCAAATGGAAGAAAGAAAAAAGGTTAAGGTGGTTTACAGGATTAAAAGAACAATCTTCATATTTTCAAAATGATCGCTTCAGTTTATACTAACAGCATTTACTTTTTACTTCTACTTTTAATACTTAAGTACATTTACACTGTATGGTTGGTGATATTAACTTCCTGTTATGGCACATTAGTATATGGGAAGGGGAAAACTTTTCAAGATGGGTGGTGACCATGGCGGCCATTTTGAAGTCGGCCATTTTGGATCCAACTTTAGTTTTTTCAATGGGAAGAGGGTCATGTGACACATCAAACTTATTGAGAATTTCACAAGAAAAACAACGGTGTGCTTGGTTTTAACGTAACTTTATTCTTTCATGAGTTATTTACAAGTTTCTGACCACTTATAAAATGTGTTCAAAGTGCTGCCCATTGTGTTGGATTGTCAATGCAACCCTCTTCTCCCACTCTTCACACACTGATAGCAACACCGCAGAAGAAATGCTAGCACAGGCTTCCAGTATCCGTAGTTTCAGGTGCTGCACATCTCGTATCTTCACAGCATAGACAATTGCCTTCAGATGACCCCAAAGATAAAAGTCTAAGGGGGTCAGATCGGGAGACCTTGGTGGCCATTCAACTGGTCCACGACGACCAATCCACTTTCCAGGAAACTGTTCATCTAGGAATGCTCGGACCTGACACCCATAATGTGGTGGTGCACCATCTTGCTGGAAAAACTCAGGGAACGTGCCAGCTTCAGTGCATAAAGAGGGAAACACATCATCATGTAGCAATTTCAAATATCCAGTGGCCTTGAGGTTCCCATTGATGAAGAATGGCCCCACTATCTTTGTACCCCATATACCACACCATACCATCAATTTTTGTGTTCTAACAGTCTTGGAGGGATCTATCCAATGTGGGTTAGTGTCAGACCAATAGCGGTGGTTTTGTTTGTTAACTTCACCATTCACATAAAAGTTTGCCTCATCACTGAACAAAATGTTCTGTGTAAACTGAGGGTCCTGTTCCAATTTTTGTTTTGCCCATTCTGCAAATTCAGTGCGCCGATCTGGGTCATCCTCGTTGAGATGCTGCAGCAGCTGGAGTTTGTAAGGGTGCCATTTGTGAGTAGCTAATATCCGCCGAAGGGATGTTCGACTGATGCCACTCTCCAGTGACATGCGGCGAGTGCTACGCTGTGGGCTCTTGCTGAATGAAGCTAGGACAGCCACTGATGTTTCTTCATTAGTGACAGTTTTCATGCGTCCACATTTTGGCAAATTCAACACTGAACCAGTTTCACGAAACTTGGCAAGCAGTTTGCTAACTGTAGCATGGGAGATGGGTGGTCTCGTAGGGTGTCTTGCATTGAAATCTGCTGCAATGACCCGGGTACTGCGTTCACCAGACATCAACACAATTTCTATCCGCTCCTCACCTCTGCGACATGTCAATGGCTGTAAACAAAGAGAAGCTTGTAAATAACTCATGAAAGAATAAAGTTACGTTAAAACCAAGCACACCGTTGTTTTTCTTGTGAAATTCTCAATAAGTTTGATGTGTCACATGACCCTCTTCCCATTGAAAAAACTAAAGTTGGATCCAAAATGGCCGACTTCAAAATGGCCGCCATGATCACCACCCATCTTGAAAAGTTTTCCCCCTCCCATATACTAATGTGCCACAAACAGGAAGTTAATATCACCAACCATTCCCATTTTATTTAGGTGTATCCATATAAATGGCCCACCCTACATTAAACATAAGATACTTTTAGACTTTTACTCAAGTAATATTCCATGAGGTGACTTTTACTTCTATCTAAGTAAATTACTGGTAAGATACTTGTACTTTTACTCAAGTACGGCCTTCAGGTACTTTATACACCACTGCCCATGTGCAGTATTACTTAACCCTTGTGTGGTGTTTTTGTCTGTGGGACCCGTTTTCAATGTTTACCAAAAGAAAAATGATGCTCTTTATTATTATTTTAACATAACAGAGACAGAGAGAGAAACAGACAGACAGAGATACATCCAGAGAGACAGACAGACACAGCATACATGCATCAAATGAATGTAGACAACACACACACACACACCCTGACCCTCGTGTTGTATAGGCAAACATGAATAGACTGTGTTCAATGGGACTGATGTATAGACTGATACATATACAGTATCTGTTCAGGCTGCTGTTTCTTAGACTGACAAATGTTTTAAATTTCTTAAGGTTGTTTCATTTCTCTCTCCTCTGTTGCGTCATGTATATTTTGTATATGTATGCATATGGGTCTTTGTAATAATAATAATAATAATAATAACTAGAGAGTGCATTTCCGGAGAAAATGCGAGTGTGATTGCCGTGTGCGGTCAAGCGGGCGCGCGTCTCCCAATGCTTTATCCAACTCAGGGAGTCATCAGTGGGCTTTACGATTTAGAATTGGAACGGCGTCGATATCTCGAACTTTCAAAAATTTAATGGAAGTGAATGGGGACAAAAACCGGGCGTGGCAGGTGGGCGTGGGTTCGAATCCCCATGCTGAATCTGAGTCTGGGTTACATCAGTGAGCTTTATGATATAGAGTTGGAACGGCGTCGATATCTCGAACTTTCAAAAAATGAATGGAAGTGAATCGGGACAAAAACCGGGCGTGGCAGGTGGGTGTGGGTTCGAATCCCCATGCTTTATCTGAGTCGGGGTTACATCAGTGAGCTTTACGATATAGAGTTGGAACGGCGACGATATCTCAAACTTTAAAAAAATGAATGGAAGTGAATGGGGACAAAAACCGGGCGTGGCAGGTGGGCGTGGGTTCGAATCCCCATGCTGTTTATGAGTCGGGGTTACATCAGTGAGCTTTACGATATAGAGTTGGAACGGCGTCGATATCTCAAACTTTCAAAAAATGAATAGAAGTGAATGGGACCAAAAACCGGGCGTGGCAGGTGGGTGTGGGTTCGAATCCCCAGGCTGTACCCAAGTCGGGGTTACATCAGTGGGCTTTACGATTTAGAGTTGGAACGGCGTTGATATCTCGAACTTTCAAAAAATGAATGGAAGTGAATGGGGACAAAAACCGGGCGTGGCAGGTGGGCGTGGGTTCGAATCCCCATGCTGTACCTGAGTCGGGGTTACATCAGGGGGCTTTACGATATAGAGTTGGAACGGCGTTGATATCTCGAACTTTAAAAAAATGAATGGAAGTGAATGGGAACAAAAACCGGGCGTGGCAGGTGGGCGTGGGTTCGAATCCCCATGCTGTACCTAAGTCGGGGTTACATCAGGGGGCTTTACGATATAGAGTTGGAACGGCGTTGATATCTCGAACTTTCAAAAAATGAATGGAAGTGAATGGGACCAAAAACCGGGCGTGGCAGGTGGGTGTGGGTTCGAATCCCCATAATGTATCTGAGTCGGGGTTACATCAGGGGGCTTTACAATTTAGAGTTGGAACGGCGTTGATATCTCGAACTTTCAAAAAATGAATGGAAGTGAATGGGACAAAAAACCGGGCGTGGCAGGTGGGTGTGGGTTCGAATCCCCATGCTGTATCTGAGTCGGGGTTACATCAGTGGGCTTTACCATTTACAGTTGGAACGGCGTTGATATCTCGAACTTTCAAAAAATGAATGGAAGTGAATGGGGACAAAAACCGGGCGTGGCAGGTGGGTGTGGGTTCGAATCCCCATGCTGTATCTGAGTCGGGGTTACATCAGTGGGCTTTACCATTTAGAGTTGGAACGGCGTTGATATCTCGAACTTTCAAAAAATGAATGGAAGTGAATGGGGACAAAAACCGGGCGTGGCAGGTGGGCGTGGGTTCGAATCCCCATGCTGTATCTGAGTCGGGGTTACATCAGTGGGCTTTACGATATAGAGTTGGAACGGCGTCGATATCTCAAACTTTCAAAAAATGAATGGAAGTGAATGGGGTCAAAAACCGGGCGTGGCAGGTGGGTGTGGGTTCGAATCCCCATGCTGTATCTGAGTCGGGGTTACATCAGTGAGCTTCACGATATAGAGTTGGAACGGCGTCGATATCTCGAACTTTCAAAAAATGAATGGAAGTGAATGGGGACAAAAACCGGGCGTGGCAGATGGGTGTGGGTTCGAATCCCCATGCTGTATCTGAGTCGGGGTTACATCAGTGAGCTTCACGATATAGAGTTGGAACGGAGTCGATATCTCAAACTTTCAAAAAATGAATGGAAGTGAATGGGGACAAAAACCGGGCGTGGCAGGTGGGCGTGGGTTCGAATCCCCAAGCTGTTTCTGAGTCGGGGTTACATCAGTGAGCTTTATGATATAGAGTTGGAACGGAGTCGATATCTCAAACTTTCAAAAAATGAATGGAAGTGAATGGGGACAAAAACCGGGCGTGGCAGGTGGGCGTGGGTTCGAATCCCCATGCTGTATCTGAGTCGGGGTTACATCAGTGAGCTTTACGATATAGAGTTGGAACGGCGTTGATATCTCGAACTTTCAAAAAATGAATGGAAGTGAATGGGGACAAAAACCGGGCGTGGCAGGTGGGTGTGGGTTCGAATCCCCATGCTGTATCTGAGTCGGGGTTACATCAGTGAGCTTTACGATATAGAGTTGGAACGGCGTCGATATCTCGAACTTTCAAAAAATGAATGGAAGTGAATGGGGACAAAAACCGGGCGTGGCAGGTGGGTGTGGGTTCGAATCCCCATGCTGTATCTGAGTCGGGGTAACATCAGTGAGCTTTATGATATAGAGTTGGAACGGCATCGATATCTCGAACTTTCAAAAAATGAATGGAAGTGAATGGGGACAAAAACCGGGCGTGGCAGGTGGGTGTGGGTTCGAATCCCCATGCTGTATCTGAGTCGGGGTTACATCAGTGGGCTTTACGATATAGAGTTGGAACGGTGTCGATATCTCGAACTTTCAAAAAATGAATGGAAGTGAATGGGGACAAAAACCGGGCGTGGCAGGTGGGTGTGGGTTCGAATCCCCATGCTGTATCTGAGTCGGGGTTACATCAGTGGGCTTTACGATATAGAGTTGGAACGGTGTCGATATCTCGAACTTTCAAAAAATGAATGGAAGTGAATGGGGACAAAAACCGGGCGTGGCAGGTGGGCGTAGGTTCGAATCCCCATGCTGTACCTGAGTCGGGGTTACATCAGTGAGCTTTACGATATAGAGTTGGAACGGCGTCGATATCTCGAACTTTCAAAAAATGAATGGAAGTGAATAAAAGCATAAAAATGGGCGTGGCAGGTGGGTGTGGGTTCGAATCCCCATGCTCAGTGGGAAGTGAATGTATCTAAATGCTGTATGTGAGTGGGGTTACATCAGTGGGAAGTGAGCGTATCTAAATGCTGTATAGAAGAGGTACAGTGTGTGTTTGGGGGAGGGGGGGGTAAATACTTTATCTTTAAATCCTAGCTCTCGATTTGAGTATAGGAAAATCCCATTCTAAAAAATGAATGGAAGTCAATGGGACCAAAAAACGCTACAAAAGCGGGCGTGGCACGTGAACGGGCGGGCGAATCAAAAAGTTGTATACAAGCGCTCCATTCCCATATGGGCCGGACGATTTGGCGCTGGAACGGGGTCGATATCTCGAAAACTGCGGGAGGAGAAGCACGGACAAAAAACCGGCAGAATAATAATAATAATAATATGACTAACGGATAACAATAGTATGATTGCCTTTAGGCAATCACACTAATAATAATAAGCAACAATTTCCAGGGACCGAGCACAAATTAGCCCAGTGTGACCTAATACACGAGTATGGGACCATTTCTGAAGGAGGATAGAACACTAAAGCACTATGCCCAATTTCATGTCACTCGGACAATCTTTGTTTGCTTAACATTTTTCTACATGTGGTGGCACAGTGTGTCGGTGGGTTGCACAGCAAGCAGCTCCTGGGTTCGATTCCCAGGTGGAGTGTTCTGGGTTCATTTTGTGTGAAGTTTGCATGTTCTCACCGTGTCCGCCGTGTCTGTGTGGGTTTCCTTTGGTGCTCCGGTTTCCTCCCACAGTCCAAAGATATGCAGTCAGGTTAATTGGACCTACTAAAATCACCCTAGGTGTGTGTGTGTGTGTTTGCACTGTGATGGACTGGCAACCTGTCTGGGGTGTTTCCTACCCTTTGCTTAGTTAATTGGACCCACCGTGACCTTGAATCTGATAAAGAGGTGATAAAACAGACAATGAATTAATGTTTGTTCTGTGTTGTAGGACCACCCAGCACTGCAGTTACACCATATTTTTTTTCCAAACCTCCTATGGTACACTATATTGCCAAAAGTATTCACTCACTCATCCAAATCATTGAATTCAGGTGTTCCAATCACTTCCATGGCCACATGGTGTGGGGTTGTTGTTCAGGAGTTGGGCTCGGCCCTTTAGTTCCAGTGAAAGGAACTCTTAATGCTTCAGCATACCAAGAGATTTTGGACAATTTCATGCTCCCAACTTTGTGGGAACAGTTTGGGGATGGCCTCTTCCTGTTCCAACCTGACTGCGCACCAGTGCACAAAGCAAGGTCCATAAAGACATGGATGAGCGGTGTGGAAGAACTTGACTGGCCTGCACAGAGTCCTGACCTCAACCCGATAGAACACCTTTGGGATGAATTAGAGACTGCGAGCCGGGCCTTCTTCCAACATCAGTGTCTGACCTCACAAATGTGCTTCTGGAAGAATGGTCAGAAATTCCCATAAACACACTCCTAAACCTTGTGGAAGACCTTCCCAGAAGAGTTGAAGCTGTTATAGCTGCGAAGGGTGGGCCGACATCATATTAAACCCTATGGATTAAGAATGGGATGTCACTGTGTAAAGGCAGACGAGTTAATACTTTTGGCAATATAGTGTATGTGTAAGGCTCTCTGAGGTACAGAAGAATGTGTATGCTTTATGCTTGGCTTGCTTCGCCCATGGTTTTGATTTGCATCTGGCCATGACGCTGTATAGAAATTCTATAGAAATTGACGTTCACAGGCTTAGGTTTATTTTTATACCTCCTTTGTGTATGTAGGGTGAAAATCCAGAGACTAGTTTGCGTTCAAACCTTGTGTGATTTTGTGTACTATGCAAATTAGCTCACAATCAAAGTGGTCAGAGCTATACGTTTATGCACATTTCTACAGCTTTTTTGTAGGACCAAATATGAGGCAAATAATCAGTGGAAACATTCATTTTGTCTCTTCATTATAGAAGGGTAGGAGATAGACCTGAACGTTTGACACTGCGCTATAGCAGTATTGAGATTGTTTTTTCTGAATGATTTCCTTCGGCTGCTCCCATTTGGGGTCATCACAATGGTTTATTTGTCTGCATATTTGATTTGGATGCCCTTCCTAAAGCAACTCTTCTATTTATCCAGGCCTGTGACTGGCACTAAGGGTGCACTAATGTCCCCTAAAGACTAGGTTCATGTTATGCCATACACATTCTGTATTTATGAATCCAGTTTGGGATTTAACCCCCCAAAACACAGGCACTGCTGCCATTACCACACGATATGTGGTTAGTTCTGTAAGATTGTTTGGAATAACCTTGCCGTCGGGTTGCTTTAAAAACTGTGTTCAAGTCTAGAAAAGCTAAAGCTGTTTTGAAGGCAAAGGGTGGTCACACCAAATATTAATTTAATTTAGGTTTCTTTCTTGTTCTTCCCTTTGCATTTTGTTTAAAGATTAAAAAAGAACTATTAACACTTTTTATATATTAACTATTTCTGAAAGCATTCTTACTCTCTTACTTCATATATTCTGGCTCATTTGTTGTAATTATGTGATTTGGAATATTTGACTTTTTCAGGACTCTTGATTGGTTGCATGTGGTTGGTGTCATCTATTGTCAGCACTTCAGCAGGTCAGTTGAATTTTATAAAATTACAGTAATCCAATCTTTATACAGTGGTACCTTGTAACTCAACACCCCTTAAACTCAAAATCTTTGAAACTCAATGCCCTTCCTCGAGAGATTTGTACCCTTAAGCTTAACATTTCCCTTAAACTCAACATGTTCACCTTTTAAAAATAATGGATTTATTTAATTTCAAATTAACAATGAACAGTAAGTGCAGTAAGACGTCATCAAAGTGTGACAAACCTGCATTTGTGTGGAATAACCATCAAATGCACTCTGAAAGCATCCACATTTATCTGTTATTAGCTGGATTTTTCTCCTGTTTCACTTATAAACTTGTGTTACAGCTCGGGGTTCTGAGAAATTGTAAGAATCAGCTTTTTTTGAGAGTTAAAAAAAAGCTTAATGTGACAATGTATTAAAATTATGACATAGGAACACTAAACTTCATTATTACTGCTCATAAGTTCTCTTCACTAATAAAATTCCTTGCTCATTTTAGTACGTCACATTAAGCTTTGTGCAACAGTTACTGATTTTCATCTGTTTTTCAGATAGTTGTATTTCAGTGTTTTTAGATTATATTGGTGTTGTTTTCAGTGTATAAGTGTCAAAAACAACCTCATTATTTTACATTAGTCTAAAATATATGCAGTTCCACGGAACCATGGAGCGCATTAAGGGGTTTCCTATACATCTTTATGGGAAAAAATACTTTAAAACTCAACGCCTTTTAAACTCACAGAACCTACTGACGTGGAGTTTTAAGGTACCACTGTAACTCTGTACTAATGATATGTTGGTGTGAAGTCTTGTTAAAATCTCAAAGTTAATATCACTGAAACAATTCTAACAAGAACATCATATTAGGCTTAATGCTTTGGCTCATTAGTGTATGTAAGTGTGTTTCAAGAATAAAAATCACTAGTATTCATGTAAACATTTTGAAGAAATATTTAAAACTGGTTATTAAATATGTGCAACACCAGTGGCAGACATTTGACATAGGAACAATTAGAATAAATATGTCCTAGTGCAGGAGTGTCAAACTCATTTTCAATGAGGGCCAGATCTGCATTATGGTGGCCCTCAAAGGGCCGATTGTAACGTATCCTGCTGTGATTGCAGTCTTTCTTTTAAGTCTTGGACAATTTGTTTTTCTTGGAGGCTAAATTCTGTGTTTGGTGTCAAAATGCCAAATTTATACTGTATATTTATAATGTATATCTACATTTATATTGTTCTCCTTTACCACAGACAGTTTTTCTTCTTGAAGCACAAAACTTCACTTCACTTTCCCATCTTTCATTAAATTAACTCATTCTGCTTCAATTTTCTGTTCTTGTACATTTTGGGATTATTTGTAGATATTTCTCAACATCACTTGTTGGAAAACAGTCTCAGTTAAACGCTGATGTGGAAACACTGCCATCTAGTGTCAAGATGCGGCCACTCTGTGGGTCTCAAACTCGGCATGCGTTGTGGGAGATGCAGTTTATGTACGATTTTACAGTGTATTGTAAGACAATCATACGTCTTTTAAGCTCTCGCTTACGGATTTGCCTGCGGGCCTTGAGTTTGACACGTGATCTAGTACATTCATGTTTTGTGATCAGCATTTTAATGCCTTGTTCAGCATTACTTTTCACACTCCTCTCACAAACGTTACACCCTACTGCTGTCTGGGAGCAGATACCGTAC
The DNA here is from genome assembly GCF_030014385.1 of Trichomycterus rosablanca. Taxonomy (NCBI): domain Eukaryota; kingdom Metazoa; phylum Chordata; class Actinopteri; order Siluriformes; family Trichomycteridae; genus Trichomycterus; species Trichomycterus rosablanca. The sequence continues at coordinate 6,300,288 of NC_086013.1, forward strand.
CGTTCAGTCTCTCATTTCTCGATTGTACAACAGCTTTTTCCCCACAAGTCATCAGACTCCTAAACTCAAGTCTAAACTGATGGTCACCCACACACACATCATTGAACTGAAACAGATTCTCTTCTTGGACTCTGACACTATATTAGACTCAGTGACTATAATTATAACTTGTATTTTTACACACTATAAAGTCTGGTGCTGGAAGTACCTGAGAGCCACACTTAAGTAAAAGTACAAATGTCTTACCAGAAATTAACTTTGATAAAAGTTAGTCACTTTTTAGAGTATTAGTTGAGTAAAAGTCTTAAAGTGTCTGATATTTATGTATCAAAAGTAATTTTCTGATAATAATTGTATTTAAGTATTGAAAATAAAGTATAAGTAACTGTTGATACTGAACAAGCAAGCAGTCAGAATTTTGAGAATTATGAAGCTTGTTTTTAAACCTGTAATGCCAAGTTCACACTACACAACTGGATCTCTTGTAAACGAGAGTCTTTCAAGTCGGTGTGGCTTTCACACTACCCGACTGATCGGCGATAGGAGGTTTCACACTACACCATCTATCACCAACTAGAATCGCAGGCGAGCTTCTCTGGTCTACCAAACTACGTTTTGTCACGAAAACAAACGCGAGAAGTGACGAGGGGTTTAATGATACCACATCCACAAATGCACGTCAACAATAAGCGATAAGCAATGCAATGTTGGTATTATGGTTTGGCATGGACGATAATGTCAGAAATACTGTAAAACTTGTGTGTGTGCCGATGTATTCTGATTAGGGCTGTCAAACGATTAAAATTTTTAATCGCGATTAATCTCAGAATTTCATGTAGTTAATCGCGATTAATCGCATTTAAAAAAAATCTGTGTAAATCTTATAGAAAAGAAGCATTTTTAAGTGAAATGTTACAATTAAAATGGTGAACACATTTTATGCTAAATGTACTTATGTTAAAAACTGCTGGGACAAGAGAAAACTGTAAGGGAGTTTTTGTAACAGACTTTTCTGTGGTTGTATCGTGACTGGTTTTAGATAGATAGATAGATAGATAGATAGATAGATAGATAGATAGATAGATAGATAGATAGATAGATAGATAGATAGATAGATAGATAGATAGATAGATAGATAGATAGATAGATAGATAGATAGATAGATAGATAGATAGATAGATAGATACTTTATTGATCCTGAAGGAAATTAAAGCCCCAGTAGCATAATACAACAAATAATTAACAGTACAAAAGCAAACAGAAAATAAAAATAGAACTGAGTCTTTCTTGTTATTTACATAAAATGAATAACTGTAATGATGCATAAGGTATATTGCTAGTGTAAATATTGAATAGTAATTAAACTATCAGATTATTAAATAGTAAAGTGACATGTGACAATATTGCACAATTAGGCCAATATAGCCACATATATACAATACATGCACATATATACCCATATACATACATATTCACACATGTAAATACCCATATACATACATATTCACATATGCAAATACATACACACATACTCAAGTACACATATGCAAATACATACATATACTGTATATACTGTAGTATGGACGTTTCTACACGAAGTGAGTGTGTTTTGACCCTTTGGGGCTTCCATAGTTTATGGACTAGCGTGCTTGACTCAGCTGTCCGGTATTCGGTACAATAACAGAAGAAGTAATAAAGTGTTTTGCTCCCGACAACTTGTGAATATACCGTGTATTTATTTATTTATTATGCAAGTGCATCACTACAACGCTTGGTTATATTATTTTAACAAACCGCAAATAAACAACGGTGGCAAGTCCGACATTAAAACGTTTTTTCTACCAGTCAAGTCTCAACATGAACTAGAATTTGCTTTAACGGCACTATTTTTTTTAATCGCGTTAAATTGAGATTGCGTTAATGCGTTATTATCGCGTTAACTTCGACAGCCCTAATTCTGATATAAACTATATTATGCCCCTTTCCCACCTTTTCACAACTTCTCCCCTGCGTTTCCCCTTACCCCGTATATTGCGTTCTCATTGGCTGTTCGACATAGCACTCAGTGCCAGTTGGGCAACTTAGATCCAGATATTTCACAAGCTAGATATCTCCCTTTGATCGCCGAGCGCTCGCCGAGTTGCTCCCAAGCCGGCAAATCTAGCGCCAACCAGTTTATGTAGTGTGAACTACGCATTAGTTAGCGAAAACACGTGATCTAGTACATTCATGTTTTGTGATCAGCATTTTAAAGCCTTGTTCAGCATTACTTTTCACACTCCTCTCACAAATGTTACACCCTACTGCTGTCTGGGAGCAGATACCGTAATGTTCAGTCTCTCATTTCTTGATTGTACAACAGCTTTTTCCCACAAGTCATCAGACAATAACTGATGTTATCGCTGTCTGAGTAACAAACCTGCCTTATAAGTCAATGACTTAGAATCCTCTCTACTTAGGCATCTGCCTATGTAGGCAGTAAGACAGCAAGGCAGCTCACTAGGTTTTCGAACACACCCTATATTAGACTCAGTGACTGTAATTATAATTATAATTGCATTTTTGCACACTATAAAGTCTGGTGGTTGAGGTACCTGAGAGCCACACTTTGTTGAGTAAGTCCTAAAGTGTCTGATATTTAAGTATCAAAAGTAATTTTTGATACTTAATATTAATTGTATTTAAGTATTGGAAGTAAAAGTACAAGTAACTGTTGATAATGAAAAAGCAAGCAGTCAGAATTTTGAGAATTATGAAGCTTGTTCTTCTAAGCCTGTAAACTACCTTAAAATTTATCGAACCTTACCTTACACTTACAGAGAACGAGGTCTTCACAACAAAATACATTTTCTTCCCTCGCTCTGAACAAAGTAAGTTTTTCTTTACCCAAGAAAAAAAATTTTTTTTGACGCCCAGCGGGATATTCCGCTAGCACACCAGCACCAAGATTCTGAACTCTGTAACGCCGGGCTAGGACAGGACAAGAGGGGTGGACACACACGCGAAGATGTTATTAACAAAATGTTTAACAATAACACAACAAGACAAACGAACACAAGACCTAAGCTAAGTTAATGCTAAACATTAACAATGCTAAATCTAAACTAAGCTAAATGCTAAACATGAACAACGCTAAATGCTAAAGCTACCTAAATGCTACCTAAACACACATGAACATGAACCTAAACCCTAAGCTAAACAAGAACTGGACTAAGACAAAACATGAAAAAAAACATAGACTAGCATAACCCAGAGGTCCCCAACCACTGGTCATTTATTACCGGGCCGCAGTGTTAATTTCGTTGACGAATGATTTTCGTCATAGTTTTCGTCAACAAACCTTTTTTTCATGACGAAAACGAGACGATGACTAAATAAAAACTACAAAAAAAGATCAAAACTATGACGAAATGAATCGACACGACGAAAATGTTTGGCAGGGACGACATCCAATCAGAACTGATTTAGTTTTGTGAAAGGTAGGGACAAGTTAGGAAGAGATCCAATCATAACTACTTTAGCTTATGTGGAGGGGCGGGACAAGCCGGGTAGCCATCCAATCAGTACTAATCTTTTGCAGTACCGCGGCAGAGCCGTAGATAGAGGTAGCTCTGTACCGCGGTAAGACCACACTCGCACAAGTTTGATCTAAACCCGGGAAGACCAGACTAGCCTGTGAACTTTCTTTACTCATGGAACTAGGTTAACTCCACAATGTCAACAGGGAGAAAGATGAGAGCCGATATATGGACACATTTCTCATTTGACGTCGTGAAAAACAAGACGATGTGTAAACCATGTGGGGCGACAAGTAAAAACACAACAAATCTGAAACATCTGGCACTGCTGGCAGTATAATGGCAACATAATGTCACAGCTGCTTTTATGGTACCCAGTTTTATAAAGAATGTAATATGCAATTTGTTATAAACAATGCATATATTTTTCAGGCAGAGCAGGCCTACTGGTCATTAATATTTTGTTATTGTTATGCTCAATAAGCGAGGTCAGGTAAATAAAGATGTTTGAAATAAGTTAAATCTGTTTTTGTGTGTATTGCACATTCAAACATTAATAATATTCCATAACTGGTTAAAAATGTTTCATTTTGTGTAAGTGTATATAATGACTTAAATAATTTAAGGGAAGTGATAAAAAAGCGTTTACATTTTACACCCTTTATATGTATTTTAGGGCGGCACGGTGGCTAAGTGGTTAACACTGTCGCCTCACAGCAAGAAGGTCCTGGGTTCGAACCCCAGGTGGGGCGGTCCGGGTCCTTTCTGTGTGGAGTTTGCATGTTCTCCCCGTGTCTGCGTGAGTTTCCTCCGGGTGCTCCGGTTTCCTCCCACAGTCCAAAGACGTGCAAGTGAGGTGAATTGAAGATACTAAATTTGTCCATGACTGTGTTTGATATAAACTTGTGTAATGAGCTACCGTTCCTGTCATGAATGTAACCAATGTGTAAAAACATGACGTTAAAATCCTAATAAACAAACAAATATGTATCGACTGTAGATTTAGTCGACTATATTCTTATGATAATTAGTCGACTAAAACTAGACTAAAACTAAAACAATTCAGATGACTAAATTATGACTAAAACTAAATTACATTTTAGTCAAAAGACTATGACTAAAACTAAATCAAAATTTGCTGTCAAAATTAACACTGCCGGGCCGCACAGAAAGAAATAATTAGAGATCACTACATCAGCCATGAAAACACTGCTTTTATTTTCAACACATGGGTGTTTATCGTCTCATATCCCCCCAGGTGGAAGCAGCATCTCGTTGCAGCGAAAAAAGCTAATTTATGAGCAGTATAATTATTCTAAGTCCCTCCGCCGGTCCATGAAATTATATTTTATATGAAACTGGTCCATGGTGCAGAAAAGGTTGGGAAGCGCTGGCATAACCAACCAAACCAAATTAAATCAATAGATCCCAAACAAAGTTAAGCCAGCTTACAAAGAAAGTTATGCACAGACTGTGCGGAAACTGCCTCCTTAAATGCCACGAGCTCCTCCTCCCAGACAAGGTGCAGCTGCCAGCAATTAGCAGCATGGGACCAATCATCATGAGGGGCGTTGGCTTAAGGCTGAAGGTTACAGAAACATATGGGTTTATACCTGATTCCCAAGTTGAAGACTCCACTGGGAAACTGATCTCTGATCCCCGGGATATCAATGTCTCTGAAATCTGTTTACTCATTTTTATAGATTAGAATCTCCCTCAGATTATACAGAAATTACCACATTCTGACAAAATCTGGATACACACATGGTTGACCCCATTGTGGATTCCTACATCAAACACTGACCCAAGTCTTCATAATACATTGGTACCTTGAAACTCAAATGAACGTCAATTGGTTCTGGGACTGGTGGTGAGTTTAAAAGGCGTTGAGTTTCAAGGTATTTTTCCCATAAGTATGTTTGGGAAACCTGTTAATGCGTTCCATGGTCCTGTGGACTTATATTTTAGGTTTATGTAAAATAATGGGGTTGTTTTTGACACTTGTACACTGAAAATAACACAAATATAATATAAAGAACACTGAAATAAAAAGCTGATTCTTACAGTTTCTCAGAACCCCGAGTTGTAACACAAGTTTAAAAGTGAAACAGGAGGAAAATACAGCTAAACACAGATACATGTGGATGCTTTCAGGGTGAATTTGACGGTTATTCCACACAAATGCAGTTTTGTCTCATATACACACTTTGATGACGTTGTACCGCACGGCTACCGCATGTAGATGCAGTAGATGCTGGCTACCCATCTTGAAAAAAAATCTTCATGAAATCATAAGGATATTCCAGGACTGATTTCTTAAATAATCTTTGGTTGACTTGGAGGTGTGCTTGTCTTTCTCTCATTGTATTGCTGGAAAGTTTGATTATCACCAAGGTTTAATTTCACCACAGAAGGCACAACAGTCATTCTCAAAATGCCCTGGTCATTCTGTGAATCCATGATGGCAGTCACAGGGTGTCAAGACTGTCAGTTCCTGCAGCAGAAAAACCTCCCAACATCATCACTGTATATGTCCTGCTTTGAAAGCTAACCAGATGCTTGTAATGATCATAATTAATTTGCCTGTCATTGGCTTACAAACATGTCAAAAGAAATGACTTGTATTTCTTTGGTTCAAAGCCATCACTGTCTGTGAGGACATCCACCAATTTATTGCAAAATGTCCAGCCCTGAAATGCAAATTAATTACTAAGTTTTAATAACTGTTTATTTTGTCAATGTGCCAAAACCGAAAAACAAAGTACAGCTCTGATTGGTCTGCTCACCACCCTCTCATTTCGTTTTGTAGACTTTAAATGTGGTGGGGAGAATATTCATTAATATAGCAATTTTCTAGTTTATTTGGTTGCACCACAATTATATAAATTATACTACCCTGACTACCCACTATCATGCTTTCCTATTTAGGGTCTGATGTCCTCCTTATTGGGGTTATGAAAGCAGCCTCCTAGCCAAGGATGAGGGCAGATACTCACGCAGAGACCTTCTAGACATGATACTGATTTATTAAAAAAACAGACACGTAATACCTAAGAACAAGAAAATCATGGTAACAAGGGAACCATGGACTGAAGGAACTATATACACAGGGAACTAATGAAGACATAAAGAACAACTGGGGTGATTAGCACCAGGATGAATCAGACAGGGAAGGCAGAGACAACGGAGCGTGGCACAAAAACAAACTCTAAGACACCATGTGCGATACAGATCAAAACAAGTTATTTTTTGTTAAAAGGATATCCTGTCTTTCAACGTAAACATAAAAACTGAAGATTTTACAGATTATTATTTTAAGAGCTTAAACACCGTCTATAAAAAGCTTATTATTATTATTATAACTTATCAACATCCTTGTCTTTTGTCACACTAGAATATAGTCTGCATTTTCCAGTTTTATTTAAACATTATCTTCATCATTATAGTAAAAAATACACTTTAATGATTACACCTACATTTTAATAATTTGTTGCCAAAAATAATAATATAAATTACCTGGATAAGTAACTTGCACCTTAGAGGGACCATTATAAACTTGCTAGGTACAACCAATAAGCTTCCAGATCACGCTCTGGTCTAATAGAATAGAATAAAATGCCTTTATTTATCATATATACATATACAGGTGTACAGTACAATTACATTCTTTTGCTGTGTATCCCAGCTGGTTTGGTTGCAAAAGTCAGAACCCAGGGTTAGCCACTGTATGGCACTTTTGGACCCAAGAGTGTCAGCATGGCAGAGCTGGGTGAACCCACAACCTTCCAATGGCCCAAAGCTCTATCCACTAGGCTACAACTGTCATAAACTGTAGTGGTTTTGATTACTTCAGAATAAGGATTCAGCCACTAGTAGTGCATGGTGACACAAAAAAAATCACCATTGGAAAGGTACCGTTTGCCTAAAAAGGCATCATACCCTGTCAACATCCTCGTATTTTGTCACATCAGAATATAAAAATGGAAATAAATGATGTCCACATTTTTCCAGCTTTATTTAAACATTATCTTCATAATTAAAGTGAAAATTACACTTTGATGATTACACTTACACTTTAATAGTTTGTTGCCAAACAATCTAATATACTATATAATGTGATTAATACGTTGGTTAAGTAACTTGCACCTAAGAGAGACCATTATAAACTTGCTCAGGTACAACCAATAATCTCCCAGATCACACACCAGTCTAATAGAACAGAATAAAATGCTTTTATTTGTCAAGTCAACTTTATTTATATAGCGCTTTTTACAATATACATTGTCTCAAAGCAACTTTACAAAATCCAGGACCAACAGATACAAAAACCCCTGTTGAGCAAGCCGAGGGCGACTGTGGCAAGGAAAAACTACCTGAAAATTACAGGAAGAAACCTTGAGAGGAACCAGACTCAGCAGGGCCCATCCTTCTTGGGTGGCCTGGAGGATACTTTAAATAAATACACGATTTACACAAATCATACAAACACAGAATTAAGTGATCTAAAAGTCATAACTGGTAATAAATAGATAAATAAACAATTAAATAATAATAGAGTTGTTATCCGCTCTAGTCTTCAATAAAGTCTATAGTGATTTCTTGTCGTTGCAATTACTCCAGACCCGTCACATCTGACAGGAGCAGCATCGTTGTCCCGGCAGTCTCGACTTTAATCCTTAACCTCGGCGGGTAAACAGGTTTCCATCAGAATGCCCTCGGGGTAAAACAACAGAGAATGTAGTTAATAATGTACAATGCTAGTTGACAAACAGTTTTACAGAGAGTTTTAGACTCCGGCAGCCCTAATTAATACATGTCATATATACTTATACATGTGTACAGTACAATGACATTCTTCTGCCGTGTATCCCAGCTGGTTTGGATGCTAAAGTCAGAACGCAGGGTCAGCCATTGTATGGTACTTCTGGACCCAAGAGTGTTAAGGGCCCAAGAGTGTCTGCATGGCAAAGCTTGGTTATGAACCCACAACCTTCTAATGGCCCAAAGCTCTATCCACTAGGCTACAACTGTCATAAACTGTAGTGGTTTTGATTACTTCAGAATAAAACCAGCTGTTACTTGAGGATTCAGCTACTAGTAGTGCATGGTGACACAAAAATTCACAATTGGAAAGGTGCCTTCAAAAAGCTTCATTATAAAGTTGTGGAAAGGCACAAGTTAGGAAAAATATACAAAGAAATAAAAAGCAGCTTTAATTATAAGTTATTTAAAACTTTTAGGGCAAATGTGTGAACAAAGCTGGAGAATTTTTTTTGTGAGTTGTGATTTCAGACTGTAAGACATAAAAGTAACAAATTAAATCATTTTTATAGGCGCTGTACACCGATCAGCCATAACATTAAAACCACCTCCTTGTTTCTACACTCACTGTCCATTTTATCAGCTCCATTTACCATATAGAAGCACTTTGTGGTTCTACAATTACTGACTGTAGTCCAGCTGTTTCTCTGCATGCTTTGTTAGCCCCCTTTCATTCTGTTCTTCAATGGTCAGGACTCTCTCAGGACCACTACAGAGCAGGTATTATTTGGGTGGTGGATCATTCTCAGCGCTGCAGTGACACTGACATGGTGGTGGTGTGTTAGTGTGTGTTGTGCTGGTATGAGTGGATCAGACACAGTGTCACTGCTGGACTGAGAATAGTCCACCAACCAAAAATATCCAGCCAATAGCGCCCTGTGGGCAGCGTCATGTGACCACTGATGAAGGTCTAGAAGATGACCAACTCAAACAACCAACTCAAACAACTCAAACAGCAGCTGTAAGTCGCTCTGGATAAGAGCGTCTGCTAAATGCTGAAAATGTAAATGTAAATACAAATAGATGAGCGATCGTCTCTGACTTTACATCTACAAGGTGAACCAACTAGGTAGGAGTTTCTAATAGAGTGGACAGTGAGTGAACACTGTATTTAAAAACTCCAGCAGCGCTGCTGTGTCTTTTAATGTCATGGCTGATCAGTGTGTATTTCTATAAAGGTATTGTTTTATTTTGTTTTTATGGTAGTAGGATTAAATTTGCACAAGTAAATAGAACCAACAAAACTTATTACGTCTTGTAACACTTCGGGGCCTGAGTCAAAATGTAGCAGAACACAAAGTGTAAAACAGGAAGTAAAACAGGAGATGACACAGAAGGCTTTTTATAACAGGAGGTAAAAAAACAGGGGCCCAGTGCAATTTTATGCAATTAATACGTTTATGTTAATTATTTTTTCTTTTTTTCCACAGTGTTGTGCAACTGCAAATACCTGGACATATGTAAAAATCAGTGTAATCACACTGAAGGTAATGTACTTAATTTTACCTTTGACGTTATTTAAATTTTGCACCATCGTGTTTCATTAGTTTTAGCCCTGTTCATCTGCATTCCAAACAAACTACACAATAAACTCTATTGGTTGTTACTTAGCTTAACAGTCTTGGTATGAACCTAAAAACTTCAGTGGAAGTAGTTTATTATTATTACCATAATTTTTACCATTATTATTATTATTATTATTATTACTTTTGTTATTACATTATTATTATTATTATTATTATTATTATTATTATCATTATTATTATTTGCAAATATGTATTATTATTATTACTTTTGTTATTACATTATTATTATTATTATTATTATTGTTGTTATTATTATTATTTTGCAAATATTTATTATTATTATTACCATTATTTTTACCATTAGTATTATTATTATTACTTTCATTTCATTATTATTATTATTATTGTAATTATTATTATTTTGCAAATATTTATTATTATTATTAAAAAAATTTTTACCATATTATTATTATATATTACTTTTGTTATTACATTATTATTATTGTTATTATTATTATTATTTTGCAAATAATAATAATTAGTTTAATTACTATTATTTTTTTTTACCATTATTATTGTTATTATTATGATTATTATTATTAAAACCTCCTTATCAAAATCATGTTTTAAACAAAACCATGTGCCATCTATTGCAAATGAACTATTTGGAATACCATGTAAAATATCACCATATCACCATAATGGACATTCCTGGTAAGAAGACAAGACACTAGCTGGACGGTATACACCGATCAGCCATAACATTAAAACCACCTCCTTGTTTCTACACTCACTGTCCATTTTATCAGCTCCACTTACCATATAGAAGCACTTTGTAGTTCTACAATTACTGACTGTAGTCCAGCTGTTTCTCTTTTTTAGCCTGCTTTCACCCTGCTCTTCAATGGTCAGGACCCCCACAGGACCACTGCAGTGACAATGACATGGTGGTGGTGTGTTAGTGTGTGTTGTGCTGGTATGAGTGGATCAGACACAGCAGCGCTGCTGTAGTTTTTAAATACCATGTTTACTCACTGTCCACTCTATTAGACACCTATGTACTATTAAGCTACCTAGTTGTTAATAAGATGTAAAGTCAGAGACGATCGCTCATCTGTTGCTGCTGTTTGAGTCGGTCATCTTCTAGACCTTCATCAGTGGTCACAGGACGCTGCTCACAGGGTACTGTTGGCTTGCTATTTTTGGTTGGTGGACTATTCTCAGTCCAGCAGTGACAGTGAAGTGTTTAAAAACTCCATCAGCATCGCTGTGTCTTATCCACTCATACCAGCACAACACACACTAACACACCACCACCATGTCAGTGCCACTGCAGTGCTGAGAATGATCTACCCCCAAATAATACCTACTCTCTGATGGTCCTGTGAGGGTCCTGACCATTGAATAACAGGGTGCAAGCAGGTTAAAAAAGTATGTAGAGAAACAGATGGACTACAGTCAGTAATTGTAGAACTACAAAGTGCTTCTATATGATAAGTTGAGCTGATAAAATAGTAGAAACAAGTTGGTCTGTATCTTCGTTGTTCTTATAAGACCCAGGAATTTGTGTTTTGTCTATGACAACATGCATTTATTTGCGTTTGAGTGGGTTCTCTCCCATCTCCAAAACATACAAAAGATAAAGTGGTAAGTAAGTTAATGTTCTGGGCCCTGCAATTACAGATACAGATGAAGCATCTTATTGAAAATGAACATTTTCATCAAGTTCTTCCTGAAACATCAAGTTCTTCTTGAAACATCAAGTTCTTCTTGAAAAGTTGTGTCGCATAATAGCACTAGTCTCCATCAAAAACATTACATATTACAAATAAAAATACCCAGAAATATAGCTTCAAAAGAACTATTTTATTCACAATCTTGTTTCTTTTTCAGAAGCTCACAATTTTACCTGTTTTGGGCACAGAGTTACAGAACTGATCTCTAAGTACCAGTGCCAGTGGAATCTTGGACGATACAGTGCATATGATCTCTTCATAGTGCAGTAAGTTGATAAAGGAAGTTATGTTTAGCTTACTTCGTGAATCAGTGAGTTGCATAATGAGGAAGAATCTTGAGCTTTTACCCTTTTTGGGGCACCATCACCTGCTCATTGTGAGTGTTAATATGCTCCAGGTGGAATTTTTTTCTAAATGTCAAAAACGCTTGCCAGACTTGCCAGCTCCTCTGATGGCAAATCTTCTTTTTTTCTAAAGGTATAATAATAGGTTTCCTCCGGTCTGGTTTTCTGCTGGTGTGCAATGCATACTTGGGCCTTATGACAGAACAACCTGGGAAAGTGGATTACCCCAGAGGTGGCCTGACCTCTGCATGCAATTTTATGGTCTACAGTCATAGATAAGAAATGACAAAGTGTACTACTACTAAATAATAACCTTTGGTTGTCGCTGGCCATTTCTTTGGCTACTGCACACTTACTTCTTTATTTACTTACATTTTCTTGGACGCGAGAACATGACGTCACGTCTGTTGTCATCTGTGCATTTATCTGTTTTTTGGTAATTGTTGTGGTCCCGGCTGGTTGTAAGGGTTCCCTATATTTGTTGTCACAGATGGTCGTATTAGCATGTCATATTATGACAACCAGTTCTTAGTGCTGTGCTATCCCATTTCTATCCACCCTCTTAGTTGCAGGCTGCGTATTTGTTACTTTGTTTTTGTTATTTTGACCACCTGATTTATTTGCGATTGACCCTTTTTTGTTAGTGAGATTGTAGTCACAGTATTGTTTTACCTAGGTTAAAATCTTACTCTTGGGTTGTTTCATTCTTGCAAGTCTGAGGCTTCACCTCATGGTGCAGTAGCCAGGCACAACCCACCTTGTTACAGCAGCGCAATGTTTTATGTTAACAACTAGTTACATGATATGTATGTTAATGTATGTATGATATGTATGATAATAAGGATGAAATGGTTTTTTGCAGGAGGACATGTAAAAATGTCACAAGAGTGTCCGCTAAAAACATGACTTCCAAAGCATTTTCTCTAGCAAAATCAAACATGACAGCATATGCTGTTGGACTGAGTGATGATCAGAAAAGATGCACCATTGCAAAATTCAGCAGCCAACCAACACAAATAAGTAAGTTTTAGAAGCATAACATTAAAAATAGTCTGCGTTGTTGATGGTATTTTTTTTACTTGCATACAGAAGTAAGCATTTATTTAAAAAGGGAATAATAATTTGAATAAAAAGTAGACAAACATCTTTATAGCATATTGCATATTGTTTATTACAAGTAGTTTTAGTGCTCAAATAACTACCAGTTATTTGGATTAATGTACTTTTTTTTTTTTTTTTTTTTTTTTTTTTTAGTAAACTGTGGTCCACCTGACATTGATTTCAAAAGAAGTTCAGGTCATTTAAAGGTTACAACTAAATGGAAAGACAGTAATGTTAGCAAGTATTATTTGAAGTATAGGAAAAGCAACACTACTCAGTGGACTGAGGTAAGCATGATGCACTAAAATTAAGAATTATACACTTTTGTAGTATTGTTTTTCAGGACTGTCTCTGAAATTAATATTCAGCCATTTTTATTAAAAACATACACCGATGAGGCATAACATTATGACCACCTTCCTAATATTGTGTTGGTCCCCTTTTGCTGCCAAAACAGCCCTGACCCGTTGAGGCATGGACTTTACTAGACCCCTGAAGGTGTGCTGTGGTATCTGGCACCAAGAAGTTGTGAGGTGGGGCCTCCATGGATCGGACTTGTTTGTCCAGCACATCCCACAGATGCTCGATTGGATTGATGTAAATCAAAACGTGATTTATCAGACCAGGCTACCATCTTCCATTGCTCCGTGAGGAATCCCTATTAGGTCTCCACCCTGTATGAACAACAGTCAAGCTTTGTTTATGTAGCCGCCCAGCCCAGCCGGATGGCAGGGCTGAGTTTTGAACTGACGAGTTTTACCGCTGCGCCGCCTGCCACCTGAGTGCCTTGTTGGGATTTATAAATACTGTTTAAACACAAACTGTTGTTCAAACTGTTGTTAACTGGTCTCTAGTCTTTATTAGGAATACACAGTTAACTGGTCTCTAGTCTTTATTAGGAATACACAGTTTACTGGTCTCTAGTCTTTATAAGGAATACACAGTTAACTGGTCTCTAGTCTTTATTAGGAATACACAGTTAACTGGTCTCTAGTCTTTATAAGGAATACACAGTTAACTGGTCTCTAGTCTTTATAGGGAATACACAGTTAACTGGTCTCTAGTCTTTATTAGGAATACACAGTTAACTGGTCTTTAGTCTATTAGGAACACACACTATAAGCAGTGGTTGTAGGTGTACCGTTAGAGACTAGAGCTATTTTATATTTTACTATTTTACAGTCATAAACAATACGAAAAACTTAACACACCCTTTACATGTAACTCAGATCTGCAAATGCATATTTACTGTTTATTGGCTAAATTTAACAAAAATTGTGAAGATGATACCAGCCAACTGTGTCGTCTTAGCGTCCAACTTTGTGGTAGAGGCTAGTACAAAGAGTATAACTAATGTAAAACTAATTTTAACAGTTTATGACATGTAGCACTATCATTTATGTCAGATATAACCACCTGATAATTTTGTAAGGTATTGTATAAACAATTCTTTGCAATTAATAGCTACAGTGGGGCCAAAAGGTATTTAGTCAGCCACTGATTGTGCAAGTTCTCCTACTTAGAAAGATGCGAGAGGTCTGCAATTTTCATCATAGGTACACTTCAACTATGAGAGACAAAATGAGAAAAAAAAATCCAGGAAATCACATTGTAGGATTTTTAAAGAATTTATTTGTAAATTATGGTGGAAAATAAGTATTTGGTCAATAACAAAAGTTCAACTCAATACTTTGTAACATAACCTTTGTTGGCAATGACAGAGGTCAAACGTTTCCTGTAAGTCTTCACCAGGTTTGCACACACTGTAGCTGGTATTTTGGCCCATTCCTCCATGCAGATCTCCTCTAGAGCAGTGATGTTTTGGGGCTGTCGCTGGGCAACACGGACTCCACAAATTTTCTATGGGGTTGAGGTCTGGAGACTGGCTAGGCCACTCCAGGACCTTGAAATGCTTTTTACGGAGCCACTCCTTTGTTGCCCGAGCGGTGTGTTTGGGATCATTGTCATGCTGGAAGACCCAGCCACGTTCCATCTTCAATGCTCTCACTGATGGAAGGAGGTTTTGGCTTAAAATCTCACGATACATGGCCCCATTCATTCTTCCCTTAACACGGATCAGTCGTCCTGTCCCCTTTGCAGAAAAACAGCGCCAAAGCATGATGTTTCCACCCCCATGCTTCACAGTAGGTATGGTGTTCTTGGGATGCAACTCAGCATTCTTCTTCCTCCAAACACGACGAGTTGAGTTTTTACCTAAAAGTTCCATTTTGGTTTCATCTGACCACATGATATTCTCCCAATCCTCTTCTGAATCATCCATATGCTCTTTGGCAAACTTCAGACGGGCCTGGACATGTACTGGCTTAAGCAGGGGGACACGCCTGGCACTGCAGGATTTGAGTCCCTCTCGGCGTAGTGTGTTACTGATGGTAGCCTTTGTACTTTGGTCCTAGCTTTCTGCAGGTCATTCATCAGGTCCCTCCGTGTAGTTCTGGGATTTTTGCTCACCGTTCTCATGATCATTTTGACCCCACGGGATAAGATCTTGCGTGGGGCCCCAGATCGAGGGAGATTATCAATGGTCTTGTATGTCTTCCATTTTCTTACAATTGCTCCCACAGTTGATTTATTCACACCAACCTGCTTGCCTATTGTAGATTCATTCTTCCCAGCCTGGTGCAGGTCTACAATTTTCTTCCTGGTGTCCTTCGACAGCTCTTTGGTCTTGGCCATGGTTGAGTTTGGAGTCTGACTGTTTGAGGCTGTGGACAGGTGTCTTTTATACAGATAACGAGGTCAAACAGGTGCCATTAATACAGGTAACGAGTGGAGGACAGAAGAGCTTCTTAAAGAAGAAGTTACAGGTCTGTGAGAGCCAGAAATCTTGCTTGTTTGTGGGTGACCAAATACTTATTTTCCACCATAATTTACAAATAAATTCTTAAAAAATCCTACAATGTGATTTCCTGGATTTTTTTTTCTCATTTTGTCTTTCATAGTTGAAGTGTACCTATGATAAAAATTACAGACCTCTCTCATCTTTCTAAGTAGGAGAACCTGCACAATCAGTGGCTGACTAAATACTTTTTGGCCCCACTGTACATACTATTTTCCCTATGTGGTAGGTATCCCAGGACAACAGAGACTGCATTGTGGGTAATCTTACCTCATTCTTGTCCTATGAGATCCAAATACAGTGTGTTGTAACTCCCAAATGTCCTCAGTGCCCTTTGAGTGAGATTATCAAAGTTCCACAAGGTACGTAATTTATGATTTTATATTTTATGGCCGCAATTTAATGGCTTTATAAGTGTGTAGTTTAATGAAAATGGCCACAGGGTAATAACAATTGTCAGGAAAATGTAGAAGTAGTATCATCCAAAGTGTTCTGTGGGGCGAAAACCACTAGTTATCCAGAGGATCATAAGAACTTATATACGATACCACCCACCCACCCAAAAAAGAAATAAAATAGAATGTTGAGATAATTAAGCACATTATACCAAACATGTTGGGACAAATGTGATGGTGATGGAGAACATGAACACATGAACTTTAACAGTGATATAAATAACAAAAGAGAAGAGGCATCACAGATAAAATTGAGGCAATTAGAGCAATTGGGCAATTGATTCATGGGCAGTACCATGAATGTCTGGGATCTGAAGCTAAAGCACAATAGGTTTATACAATAAGACCACGATACAAAGCACATTAGCAAGTCCACTTCTGATTGATCCAAAAGAAACAAACTTTCGCTTGTACAAATTGGCAATATTTTCGTATTGGCAATATTTTAGCTCCTGGACCAGACGGAATCTCTCCATCCACCCTTAAGCACTGCAGCAATCAACTGGCACCCACCTTCACTTACATTTTTAACAGATCATTAGAACTTTGCTCTGTTCCTTCATGCTTCAAAACATCGACCATCATACCAGTCCCCAAAAAAACGAACATTTCTGGACTGAATGATTACAGACCTGTAGCCCTGACATCTGTAGTCATGAAGGTCTTCGAACGCTTGATCCTAGCCTACCTGAAGACCATCTCAAATCCTTTACTGGATCCCCTGCAGTTTGCATACAGAGCAAATAGATCTGTCGATGATGCAGTCAACGTGGCCCTGCACTTCATGCTACAGCATCTCGACAGTCCTGGAACCTACGTTCGAGTTCTGTTTGTGGACTTCAGCTCGGCTTTTAACACCATAGTGCCAGAGCTGCTGCAGGCCAAACTGTCCCAGCTGTCAGTGCCGGATGCCATCTGCCGGTGGATCATGGACTTTCTGACAAATAGGACACAGCAGGTACGGCTAGGAAAACACACTTCAGACCAGCGGAACCTAAGTACTGGTGTACCACAAGGCTGTGTGCTTTCACCCCTTCTCTTCAGTCTTTATACAATGACTGTGTTTCTAAGGAACCAGCTGTAAAGATCCTTAAGTTTGCTGATGACACCACTGTGGTGGGCCTCATAACCGATGGTGACGAGTCTGCCTACAGAAAGGAAGTCGAGCAGTTGGTCTCCTGGTGCAGCAACAACCACCTGCTGATCAACACACAAAAGACTGTAGAGATGATGGTGGATTTCAGGCGCAACGCGCCCTCCTTACACCCCCTCACAATTAATGGCTCTATGGCCTTAGTGGTGGAGTCACTTAAGTTCCTGGGCACCACCTTATCCAGGGACCTAAAGTGGGAAAAGAACACATTCTCCATCGCCAAGAGGGCTCAGCAGAGAATGTTCTTCCTGAGACAGCTGAAGAAATTCAACCTGCCCCAGAGTCTGCTGATCCAGTTCTACACAGCAATAATAGAGTCCATTCTTACATCGTCCATCACCATCTGGTTTGGTTCCTCAACATCACATGAACGAGCCAAACTCCAGCGTATAATCAGGACAGCGGAGAGGATCATTGGATGTAGTCTGCCAACGCTTCAGGACATTTACAACAGCAGAGTGCTAAAGCGTGCCGGCAAAATTACAGCAGACCCCTCTCATCCTGGACATCACCTTTTTCAAACTCTTCCATCTGGCAGAAGACTCAGGACAATAAAAACAAACACATCCAGACACGCTAACAGCTTTTTCCCCAGAGCTGTAACACTTTTTAACCAAAGTTGTTCTCTTGGGCAAATGTTGGTAAATACTGGTTAACAGTCCGTGTGCTGTCGGGTCTGTTAAATATGTTCTATGTTACATGTCATACATGTGTAATTGTCTGTACTATTATGTGTATTGTGTGTACTACTATGTGGACTGTTGTGTGTATCATTGAGTGTATCACCAAAGCAAATTCCTCGTATGTGTAACATACCTGGCGAAATAAAGTGATTCTGATTCTGATTCTGATTCTGATTTTGATACTTGCTTACAATCAGTGCTATCTATGTTGAGAGTAATGTCAGATGTTCAGAATGTCAGCCTCACTAAATATATTCTTCATTTCCTGTTTCCTACCAGAATTTGTAGATGCACCAGTCATAAATAAAGTTCATTATGATCTGATCCAGCCTGGACAAAGAAGTGTAACTGTGAAGTGGGAGGTAACTGTTCAGTCTCAGCTCCAATGTCATAAATGAAATCCCAACAAATGTTGTTTATTGAAAAAAAATCCTTGTCTATAACATCATGTTGATCTCGTTCATGTCCTTATTGTTAATGTTCATCAGGGTCTTGCATCAGTTTTGATTTGTCTTCAAAGAAATTGGTATTTAGGGTGATTTGAAATAGTTACATGTTGAGACTAGAATAGACTTTTGAAGTGAATAGGTTTTAGTATTCTGTTTTACAAAGCAGCAATAATTGATGGAGATTTTTATTTTAACCATTACTGCTTTATGAATAATTATAGGTGCACTGGGCAATATTTAGTGGTTTGTACACTATAAAAAACATGAAAATGAGCTGGAGAACATATTTATTTTATGATGTTCCTAAAATTTCATCATAAACGATTTATAATCGATTCCTTGGAAAAAAATTATGCTTAGAGGAGATGGAGATAAAAGAGAAAGAGGATGGCCAGCGACAAGATGAATAGATACAATTAGATAAACAATGAATGAGCCATTAAGAAGCATGAATCCCCAAACAGAAGAGAGAATGTTCTGGAGAAACTATCTATATGGTTGCTAGAAGTCATAATTGACTTAATAGCACTTGACCTATATGGCCAAATGTTGTGGACATTTTGTGTTGTCTGGTTTTTAAAGACTGGTAGATGAGGTTTTTTTTTTTTTTTTTGTCAATCATCAGGCAGTTTAGCTCAGGGTGTAGAGCATTAGGCTTGTGAGTTTTTTTTTTTTTTTTTTTTTTGCTTCAATGCTCCTTCGCTTTTAAGCTACAGCTATTCTGCCTCTCAACTGAGTGTTTCAAAGTGGCACGTGGTATTCCTACTGACGGGAAGGGCTATCACATTGGCCACCTTGGTTTAGAAGAACCGACCAGTGCTGTGCATCTCCCTGGAACAGATAGCCCAAAGCTCGATCCACTAGGCAACCACTTGTCCAGTGCCAGAGATCAGTGCCTGACCTCACAAATGTTTGACCTAATGTGGCAGAAATAGCCACAGGCACACTCCAATGCCCCTGGTTTTGGAATGGGATGTCCGGGCCAGGCATCCACAAATGTATGGCTGTATTATTTGCTTGTTTTAACAGAAGACTTTTATAAATACAATACATTAGAATGCTTTTTTTTGTTTTTACACATGGCTAGTGTTGAAGTAAAATGTCCATCCTTACACTTATTTTCATATGATGCTGAATTCTGCCTAATTTTGTTTTTATGTTTCATTTCTGTTTTCAGTATGTCCACAGGGATGCTGTGGACAACTATAATGTAACAGTTCAAAAGATGTCCGGGGAACCTGCTGAAGAAAGCAGTTATTTGCTCAAAGTACCAAACATCACTCTTATTCTGTCCTATTCTGCCTACAAAATTAGCATCAATGCCTTTAACAAAGCTGGACCTTCACCTGCTGCACACATAGTCATAGATTTCATGCAGAATATCAGTGGTAAGTTACCTGTTACTGTTATTCATTTACTGTTATTTAACCAGGCAAGATGTTAAGAACATGTTCTTATTTACAATGACAGCCATCTAAAATAAAAGTTAGATTTCCTTGTTACTGTACATGTAAGGTCTGAAA
Source organism: Trichomycterus rosablanca (assembly GCF_030014385.1). NCBI lineage: Eukaryota > Metazoa > Chordata > Actinopteri > Siluriformes > Trichomycteridae > Trichomycterus > Trichomycterus rosablanca. The sequence continues at coordinate 6,320,454 of NC_086013.1, forward strand.
TAAATGTAATTATTTTGTTAAATAGCATTTTACCAGTGCCTGCATGCCTGCATTGATACACTATGTATAACACACATTTTCATTATACAGTAGACCCTTGACTTACGAATTTAATTGGTTCCAAAGGGCTGTTCTTAAGTCAAAATGTTCGTTAGTTAAACCTTTTTTACCCATAAGAAATCATGTAAATAGAATTAATCCGTGCCAGACCTCCCAAACCACCCCCTTACCTAACCTTTCTAATGCCTTAAATGGTCTTTTTTGTTATAAATACATCTATATTTTCCCTAAATCTTAAATTATAGAATAGATAATACTGTAATAAATAATAATAAACAACAATACACAGTAGTACTGTACATAAAAAACACACATCTCAGTACAGTACGTGTGCTGTATCATACACCGTAATAAATTTCCTTCTTTTTTCAGAAGCAACAACTCTCATATTTATCTATTATTTCCTTCTTTATTTCAATAGTATTGTATTTTGTAGGTGTAATTGCACGAAAGAAAGAATACTTTACTCAGCGGACTTCCTTCTTCTCTCTCACTCACTGTCCCCTCTGTCTGATACACAGTGACACAGTAATTACACAACAACAAATGTAATAGATTTTTTCATTTTCTCAACACTAGGCTTCCTCTGCACCATATTTGGGGACATTTTAATATTGAATTTTACAAAATATAAAGACAACACCGAAAAAACATTGTCCTCTGTCCGAATGTTTGCTCACGGTATACATACAGTATATAGGGAGAGAGATGCTCAGAGTCAGCTTGTTCGTGACGTCACGTGTTTCGGGAATTTCGGTTCATAATCCGAAATTTGTTTGTACGTTAAGTTGAAACAGATCATTCATAACCCAAAATGTTCGTATGGTAAACCATTCGTAACTTAAGGGTCCACTGTACAGTTGAGAGCTAATTTGCGTATGTATTTATTGATCACAAATTTCCAATTATTGTTAATGTATTTAATAGTACTGTTGCTTATCATATACAGTATTTGTTATCATTTTTATTTTTTAAAGGACTTTTTATGTATGGTTGCAATCAGATGTATTCACTCCCCTCAAACAATAAGCATCTTTGGGGCCGCTCAGGTGGCGCAGCAGTAAAAACACATGCTGGAACCAGAGCTGGGATCTCTAATACATCGTATCGAGTCTCAGCTCTGCCTGCCAGCTGGCCTGTTGTTCAGATAGGGGTGTGATATTAAAGCTGGATAGGAACGCTCTCATAACTAATGCAATTACGACCTCTGCTGGCTGGTTGATGGCACCTGCACAGAGATGAGAAAAGAGTGCTGTCAGGGTGTGTCTCTCCGTACACAGTGCTGAGCTGCACTGCACTCGAAACACCATTTGGTATTGTCTGGAAGATACAGTCTTATGGTGTAGCAGCAAACCTGCCTGACCATTGGATTCAAAAGCTGTATAAATCTTGTCAGGGCAGAAATTAAAAAACCTTGTGCTACTGCAAAGTACTTAATAAAGACTTGGACAAATAGGTCAGTGACAACCATAACAACCAAGAAAGAACTTCATGGCTGGAGTCCACACCACACACCACTCTTTTAACAAGAATCACATAAATATTTAACTGGAATATATCAGAAGGAATTTGAATAGGTCTGCAGAGTTCTGGAACACAATTAATGGAGTGATGAGCTGTTTGACCATATAGATCAGCAATTTGTCTGGCACAAGTAAGAAGAGGCTAATGACCAGAAGAAAAAAAAACCAATGATCAAGCATTGTGGTGATTCAGTGATGATGTGGGGATGTTTTTCTGCCTCAGAAAATGGCATTCTTGATCATGTGACATAATGGCTTTGGAGAAGTACCAAGACATTTTTAAAAAGCCTTTTGTGGTGAAACTGAACTTTGGTGGCGATTGGACTTTTCAAGACAATGATCCCAAGCACAATTTCAGGTTTATCAAAGCTTGGTTAAAGAACCAGTCCTGGAATATCCTGATGAGGCCTTCTCGGTCTCCAGATTTTAATCCCATAGAAACTTTTTGGTGGAATTGAAGAAAGCAGTTGCAGCATGAAAGGCATTAAACTTGATGTTAAAAGCTTGCCAACTTCTAATAAAATAGCTTATTAGAGGTTCTCAAGGCAAAATGATGTTCCACCCAGTACTGAGGCTTGGGGGTTAAATAAAAGTGCACATGGACATTTGTTAAGTGAACTAGATGGGTTTTTTTTTATTTCAACTCAAAATTAAGTCAAATTATGTTCTTAAAATTGGTTGTGTGTATAAATAAATATTCTTGTTGTATATTTAGATTTAAATAAGTTTGTAACGAATGGGCTAACGTGACGGGGCGGACACAAAGGCAGAGATGTCTAAACAAAGTTTAATAATAACAAAAGAAGACAGGATAGCACAAGACAAGACACACTAACACATGATCTAAGCTAAATGCTAATGCTAAACAAATGAAACATGAACCTAACCAAACCTAAACCCTAAGCTAAGCTAACACAGGCTAACAGAAAACTTAAATGAGACAATAACACTAAACAAGATTGTTAAACAAGATTTCTGAGCATGAAGAAGTGCATGAACAAGAGCATGAACAAGAGCATGAACAATAACCAAATTCAATAACAAAATCATGACAATCAATATATTCATCCAAAAGCATGATAAAGTCAAGTCAAACCAAAGTAGCCTTTGCTGAAGGATCCACAGCTGCTCCATTAAATGCCCTGAGCATTACCTGCAATGAGGAGCAGCTGTGGATCATTAGCTTCATTGACCAATCATAGTAAAAGAACCAAAAAACTGATTGCCTCCAACATGTGCTCCTAGAGATACATAAACATGAGCTCCAGGAGCACTAAGAGGCTTGATTCATGACAAAGTTTTATTTCTTTATACATTACCATAATACCTTTTAAAATGAGGGGGGTTGAATATTTCTGATTTCAACTTTTAATACACTGCTCAAAAAAATAAAGGGAACACTAAAATAACACATCCTAGATCTCAATTAATGAAATATTCCAGTTGAAAATCTTTATTCATCACATAGTGGAATGCATTGAGAACAAAATAACATAAAATTGATCAATGTAAATCAAAATTATTGTCCCATGGAGGTCTGGATTTGGAATCATACTCAAAATCAAAGTGGAAAATCCAATTACAGGCTGATCCAACTTCAGTGGAAATTCCTCAAGACAAGTTAAAATGAGGCTCAGTAGTTTGTGTGGCCTCCACATGCTAGAGGTAGCATGAGACGGTGTCTACAACCCACAGAAGTTGCTCAGGTAGTGCAGCTCTTCCAGGATGGCACATCAATGCGAGCTGTGGCAAAGAAGGTTTGCTGTGTCTGTCAGCACAGTGTCCAGAGCATGAAGCAGATACCAGGAGACAAACAATACACCAGGAGACATGGAGGGGGCCGTAGGAGGGCAACAAACCAGCAGCAGGACCGCTACCTCCTCCTTTGTGCCAGGAGGAACAGGAGGAGCAGTGTCAGAGCCCTGCAAAATGACCTCCAGCAGGCCACTAATATCCATGTTTCTGCTCAGACTGTCAGAAACAGACTCCATGAAGGTGGTATGAGGGCCCGACGTCCACAAGTGGGGCTTGTGCTTACAGCCCAACACCGTGCAGGGCGATTGGCATTTGGCAGAGAACACCAAGATTGGCAGATTCGCCATTGGCGCCCTGTGCTTTTGACGGATGAGAGCAGGTTCACAGTGAGCATGTGACAGACTTGACAGAGTCTGGAGACGCCATGGAGAACGTTCTGCTGCCTGCAACATCCTCCAGCATGACCGGTTTGGCAGTGGGTCAGTAATGGTGTGGGGAGGTATTTCATTGGAGGGCCGCACAGCCCTCCATGGGCTAACCAGGGGTACCCTAACTGCTATTAGGTACCGGGAAAAGATCCTCAGACCCACTGTGAGACCATATGCTGGTGCAGTGGGCCCTGGGTTTCTTCTGATGCATGACAATGCTAGGCCTCATGTGGCTGAAGTGTGTCAGCAGTTCCTGCATGATGAAGGCATTGATGCTATGTACTGGCCTGCCCGTTCCCCAGACCTGAATCCAATCGAGCACATCTGGGACATCATCCACCAATGCCACGTTGCACCACAGACTGTCCAGGAGTTGACTGATGCTTTAATCCAGGTCTGGGAGGAGATCCCTCAGAAGAACATCCGCTGCCTCATCAGGAGCATGCCCAGGCGTTGTAGAGAGGTCATACAAGTACGTGGAGGCCACACACACTACTGAGCCTCATTTTAACTTGTCTTAAGGAATCCACTGAAGTTGGATCAGCCTGTAATTGGATTTTCCACTTTGATTTTGAGTATGATTCCAAATCCAGACCTCCATGGGACAATAATTTTGATTTACATTGATCATTTTTATGTTGTTTTGTTCTCAACGCATTCCACTATGTGATGAATAAAGATTTTCAACTAGAATATTTCATTAATTGAGATCTAGAATGTGTTATTTTAGTGTTCCCTTTATTTTTTTGAGCAGTGTATATACAGGGTGGGCCATTTATATGGATACACCTAAATAAAATGGGAATGGTTGGTGATATTAACTTCCTGTTTGTGGCACATTAGTATATGGGAGGGGGAAAACTTTTCAAGATGGGTGGTGACCATGGCGGCCATTTTGAAGTCGGCCATTTTGGATCCAACTTTAGTTTTTTCAATGGGAAGAGGGTCATGTGACACATCAAACTTATTGAAAATTTCACAAGAAAAACAATGGTGTGCTTGGTTTTAACGTAACTTTATTCTTTCATGAGTTATTTACAAGCTTCTCTTTGTTTACAGCCATTGACATGTCGCAGAGGTTAACACGTGAGGAGCGGATAGAAATTGTTTTGATGTCTGGTGAACGCAGTACCCGGGTCATTGCAGCAGATTTCAATGCAAGACACCCTACTAGACCACCCATCTCCCATGCTACAGTTAGCAAACTGCTTGCCAAGTTTTGTGAAACTGGTTCAGTGTTGGATTTGCCAAAATGTGGACGCATGAAAACTGTCACTAATGAAGAAACATCAGTGGCTGTCCTAGCTTCATTCAGCAAGAGCCCACAGCGTAGCACTCGCCGCATGTCACTGGAGAGTGGCATCAGTCGAACATCCCTTCGGCGGATATTAGCTACTCACAAATGGCACCCTTACAAACTCCAGCTGCTGCAGCATCTCAACGAGGATGACCCAGATCGGCGCACTGAATTTGCAGAATGGGCAAAACAAAAATTGGAACAGGACCCTCAGTTTACACAGAACATTTTGTTCAGTGATGAGGCAAACTTTTATGTGAATGGTGAAGTTAACAAACAAAACCACCGCTATTGGTCTGACACTAACCCACATTGGATAGATCCCTCCAAGACTGTTGGAACACAAAAATTGATGGTATGGTGTGGTATATGGGGTACAAAGATAGTGGGGCCATTCTTCATCAGTGGAAACCTCAAGGCCACTGGATATTTGAAATTGCTACATGATGATATGTTTCCCTCTTTATGCACTGAAGCTGGCACGTTCTTCATCAGTGGAAACCTCAAGGCCACTGGATATTTGAAATTGCTACATGATGATATGTTTCCCTCTTTATGCACTGAAGCTGGCACGTTCCCTGAGTTTTTCCAGCAAGATGGTGCACCACCACATTATGGGTGTCAGGTCCGAGCATTCCTAGATGAACAGTTTCCTGGAAAGTGGATTGGTCGTCGTGGGCCAGTTGAATGGCCCCCAAGGTCTCCCGATCTGACCCCCTTAGACTTTTATCTTTGGGGTCATCTGAAGGCAATTGTCTATGCTGTGAAGATACGAGATGTGCAGCACCTGAAACTACGGATACTGGAAGCCTGTGCTAGCATTTCTTCTGCGGTGTTGCTATCAGTGTGTGAAGAGTGGGAGAAGAGGGTTGCATTGACAATCCAACACAATGGGCAGCACTTTGAACACATTTTATAAGTGATCAGGAACTTGTAAATAACTCATGAAAGAATAAAGTTACGTTAAAACCAAGCACACCATTGTTTTTCTTGTGAAATTCTCAATAAGTTTGATGTGTCACATGACCCTCTTCCCATTTAAAAAACTAAAGTTGGACTTCAAAATGGCCACCATGGTCACCACCCATCTTGAAAAGTTTTCCCCCTCCCATATACTAATGTGCCACAAACAGGAAGTTAACAGCACCAACCATTCCCATTTTATTTAGGTGTATCCATATACAGTGCCTTGCAAAAGTATTCATCCCCCTTGAACTTTTCAACCTTTTGCCACATTTCATGCTTCAAACATAACGATATGAAATTGTAATTTTTTGTGAAGAATCAACAACAAGTGGGACACAATCGTGAAGTAGAACGAAATTTATTGGATATTTTAAACTTTTTTTAGAAATAAAAAACTAAAAAGTGGGGCGTGCAATATTATTCAGCCCCTTTACTTTCAGTGCAGCAAACTCACTCCAGAAGTTCAGTGAGGATCTCTGAATGATCCAATGTTGACCTAAATGACTGATGGTGATAAATAGAATCCACCTGTGTGTAATCAAGTCTCCGTATAAATGCACCTGCTCTGTGACAGTCTCAGAGTTCTGTTTAAAGCGCAGAGAGCATCATGAAGACCAAGGAACACACCAGCCAGGTCCGAGATACTGTTGTGGAGAAGTTTAAAGCCGGATTTGGATACAAAAAGATTTCCCAAGCTTTAAACATCTCAAGGAGCACTGTGCAAGCGATCATATTGAAATGGAAGGAGTATCAGACCACTGCAAATCTACCAAGACCCGGCCGTCCCTCTAAACTTTCAGCTCAAACAAGGAGAAGACTGATCAGAGATGCAGCCAAGAGGCCCATGATCACTCTGAATGAACTGCAGAGATCTACAGCTGAGGTGGGAGACTCTGTCCATAGGACACAATCAGTCGTACACTGCACAAATCTGGCCTTTATGGAAGAGTGGCAAGAAGAAAGCCATTTCTCAAAGATATCTATAAAAAGTCACCTGGGAGACACACCAAACATGTGGAAGAAGGTGCTCTGGTCAGATGAAACCAAAATCGAACTTTTTGGCCACAATGCAAAACGTTATGTTTGGCGTAAAAGCAACACAGCTCATCACCCTGAACACACCATCCCCACTGTCAAACATGGTGGTGGCAGCATCATGGTTTGGGCCTGCTTTTCTTCAGCAGGGACAGGGAAGATGGTTAAAATTGATGGGAAGATGGATGGAGCCAAATACAGGACCATTCTGGAAGAAAACCTGTTGCAGTCTGCAAAAGACCTGAGACTGGGACGGAGATTTATCTTCCAACAAGACAATGATCCAAAACATAAAGCAAAATCTACAATGGAATGGTTCACAAATAAACGTATCCAGGTGTTAGAATGGCCAAGTCAAAGTCCAGACCTGAATCCCATCGAGAATCTGTGGAAAGAGCTGAAAACTGCTGTTCACAAACGCTCTCCATCCAACCTCACTGAGCTCGAGCTGTTTTGCAAGAAAGAATGGGCAAAAATTTCTGTCTCTCGATGTGCAAAACTGATAGAGACATACCCCAAGCGACTTGCAGCTGTAATCGCAGCAAAAGGTGGCGCTACAAAGTATTAACGCAAGGGGGCTGAATAATATTGCACTAACACATTAAAATATCCAATAAATTTCGTTCCACTTCACGATTGTGTCCCACTTGTTGTTGATTCTTCACAAAAAATTACAATTTCATATCGTTATGTTTGAAGCCTGAAATGTGGCAAAAGGTTGAAAAGTTCAAGGGGGCTGAATACTTTTGCAAGGCACTGTAAATGGCCCACCCTGTATATATATATATAAAAAAAAAAATTTCTTTATGCATTTTCTCCCCTTTTTCTCCCTTTTTAGCGTGTCCAATTGCCCGATTGCGTCATGCTTCCTCTCCACCAATGCTGATCCCTGCTCTGATTGAGGAGAACAAAGCTAACCCACGCCCCCTCCAACACATGGGCAGCATGCCATATGCATTTTATCACTTGCACTTTGACGAGTGCAGTGCAGCTCAGCGTTGTGTACGCAGACGACTCACCCTGAGAGCACTCTTTTCTCATCTCTGTGCTGGCGCCATCAATCAGCCAGCAGAGGTCTTTAATTGCACCAGTCATGGGAGAGAGAGAGAGAGAGAGAGAGAGAGAGAGAGAGAGAGAGAGAGAGACCCCATCCGGCTTAGTCCCGCCCATATCTGAACAACAGGCCAATCGTTGTTAATGTGGCCGCTCAGCCTTAGCCGGTAGGCAGAGCTGAGATTCGATACGATGTATTCGAGATCCAGCTCTGTTTCCAGCATGTGTTTTTACTGCTGCACCACCTGAGCGGCCTGATTTCAACATTAATTTGTAAAATAAATTTGCATCTTCTATTTTTCATTAAAAAGCTTATGGAATACTATTCGTGCACTCATTTGTATACTCATTTATATTTGCAAAAAGCCTTTCTGATGTTCTAGATCTCAGGACTGTTTTAATGCTTTTAATTAAAAATTTTCCCTATGTAAAGCACTTTGAATTGCCACTGTGTATGAAAGGTGCTATACAGATATACTTGCCTTGTCTTGCCTATAGTAAAATTGTTATTTTTTATTCCTCTACAGATTTGAATGGAGAGTTTAACATTAGTGTAAACAACAATGACAGCTTCAGTCTAACATGGAATAACAACCTGTCCAAGAAATATCATTGCTATTCCATAGAGTGGTGGACGACGGGAGAGAAATTGGCTTCAGAATTCTTCTATGCAACAAAGAACATCTATAAAGTCCAAACTAAAAAAGGTACCTCTTTTTATAATGCTTTTACAGTTTATGTTTACATATAGCCTTTTATTTTATTACTGTACTTAAATATAATCAAACAAGGTAGCACAAATACCCACTCCATGGAAATGTTTAGATCCTATGGTTATTTTAAAATGTGTCTTAATCAAATGTTTGGACACTCCTGGTGAAATTACATGTTTTTGGATAGTAGAGTAAAGAAATATTAGCTAGAACTTAACACATCCTCTATAACAATTTGTTTTGGGAACTTAAAATACTCAAATTATTTAAATTTAAATAATTTGTTAATTATCTGTTTATTCATTTTACCCTATTTTACCCAATTCAGTCATGTCCAATTCAAGTCGTGAACCTATCTCTGACTAGTCGCTGCCACCACCCCTGATTTAGGGGAAGTATTTGTCACATGTCCCTTTCGATATGATTGCAGTCGCAGATTACTTCTTTTCACCTGCCAGGGGTGGGGTTTCCAGGAGCTCAGTGTCGTGATCAGTCACTCTGTGCAGGCGTCTTGACTGAGGACAAGTAGACGAACAAGTAGACAAGTAGACAACAAGAACAAGTAGACATTGTAATTAAAGCAGTAATGAGGAACTCTGCTTAAATAGTAATAGTAATAGAATCATTCTTCAGTAGTAATAGTAATTGCCATTATATAGTCAATATTTTTATTTTATTCTACCCTATTTTATTTACTTGAACTGTATTTACTGGAACTGCTGTAACACTTGAATTTCCCCATGGGGATCAATAAAGGAATCTTATCTTATTTTCAACCATTCTTACAGTGTGGATGCCCACCAGTCCACCAGGATTCAAACTCAAAAGCAAGATCCCAGCAATTGTGGGCTAGTGTGTTATGCCTAGTTCACACTACATGATTTTTGCTCTGATTTTCACTCGCTGACATGTTGCTGCTAGATGTGCCGGCTCGTAGGCAAATCGACGTTTGCTCGGGGCTCGAAAACCGGCTCTTGATCGCTATGTGTGAACTGTTTAACGACTTGATTGCAGACTCAAGAAAAATATCTAGCATGTTAAATATCTGGACCTGTCGGCGACTTAAATCATGTAGTGTGAAAGGTGTTGCGATCAGGTTGTGATTGTTGTGAACGCAAGGTACAGAAGGGAAACCCAGGGGAGGAGTGTAAATGTGTGGAACAGGTGCATAATATAGTTTATTTCAGAATACATCGGCACACACACACGCTTTACAGTATTTGTGACTTATCATCTACGCCAAACCATAAAACCAGCGCTGCAGAACAAACAGCCCCGGTGCTGGACCACTTTGCTTGGGGGGGCAGTAAAACCCAGGTGCGTCGTAGTGGGGGGCAAAGTGGGATAGAGTCACCAGGGCCCCAAATCGGGGGAGAGCCCTAGAGGGCACAATGAGAAAAGAAACGTAGAAATAGAGCACCCGAAGTGGATCGGCAGTCCGGCAGACTCGCCTGGTACATACAACCGAGCGCAGGTTCACCAAGGGGAGGGGGCGTGTCGGAGGAATACGGGACAGAGCGCAGGTTCACCAAGGGGAGGGGGGCATGGCGGAAGACGCGCGTGGCAAACGCAACCGAGCGCTGGTTCACCAAGAGTGCATAAGGCCCAGAATTTGCTGCTACACCTCTGCTTGGGGGGGCAAAGACACAATTTGGGGGGGCAATGCCCCCCTCAGCCCCCCCCTAGCGCCGGCCCTGAGAACAAACAATCCTTGCTGGACGTGTAGCCAAATCCACTCTTTACCCAGATTTATCATGCATCAGCGCATAAACAACTTGACATGCATTTTTGAACATGGTATCGTTACACTCCCTGTCACTTCTTGCATGTGTTTTTGTGACGAAGCGTAGTTTGGGAGACCAGACAGACTCGTCTGAGATTCCTTCTGGTGGTACATTGTGTAGTGTGTGACACCCTATCGCCGATCAGTCGTGTAGTGTGAAAAGCACAACGACTTAAGACTCACGATTACAACAGGTCAAGTTGTGCAATGTGAACTGTACAGCAATCTTGAAAGTCATGTAGTGTGAACTTAGTATTAGCAAACAATAATTTTTTGGCCGAATGCCAAGTGAAAACACTTAAATACTCATTTACAAAACAGTATTTTTATTATTTATAATATAATTTTCTTAAACAAATGTATTTTATACTATATGGCTTGCTATAATTTCAATATACAAGATTTACTAGTTGCATTGCATTTTACTATACTTCTGTATCTGTATCTACTTTACTACTGATCAGTGCTTGAATTAACTACAACTTTTGTTTGACTTGTAGTTGCACTGCAGCCCTACAAGAGATATAATTTTCTTCTGCATGCTAGGCGAGAAAAAGACCCCTGCAACCTGAGAAAAATAAATAACAGCGACCAGACATATGGAAGAGCCCAGGTCTACTTCAGAGAAGGAAGTCAGTTCAGTTTTACATATATTATAAATGAATAATTCACCCACACATGTGCAACAAACCACACACAAATGTATAATGTCGCTTCTACACACTAGACATGCACTATTTGGTTCAAAACTATATATGGACACCATTTTAATTATTAAGTTTATCGTTAAGTGTCCACATACTTTTGACCATACAGTATATAATTCAACAAGGGAAAGAGTTATCCTCCAACATTGCAATTGGCAGAGATTACTATAACGCACAGGGTGAGGAATAGGGACACAAATCTGAAATTCATGTCTTTTTCAGCACCACACACTGCTCCTGCGAATCTGACTGTTGCAAATGTTACCCAGAGATCCTTTGTGATTACTTGGAGCCCAGTGGCAGAAGAAGACCTGCAGGGATTTCTGAGGGGCTACATCATCCGCTACATTGACAGATCTGACAACGTTGAAAGAAGTATGTTGTGTTTCACTGCAACATGTATATTCATTTAAAAATTCTTCATTCATTAGTGGGGAAATTAAGAAGTTGATAAGCAAACTTTAGGGCTGTAGGTAACTTGCTCTATTTGCAGCATTGTTTCTAGTTTTTGCATTATTTTGGAGTAGTTTACTGAATTATAAATACCTCTTGTTTTCTTGCAAGTTTAAGGTGCATGGCCATTTGTTACTTTTTCAGTCAATCAGTCAAACAATAGTTGTTGTTTATGGAGTGGTGTTACATTTAGCATAAGCATTTATAATAAAATTACTATCAAAGATGATGATGGGGTGGAGGTGCACAGCAAAAAACAATTAGGGAAGATTACCTCAAAATGACCTCCAGGACAATGACCCAATATACACATAAAGCTAGTTTTGAAATGCTTAATTAGGCTAAAAATAATCCTTTAAAATAGCTTTCCTAAAGTCTGGACCTTAATTTTATGTACTTATTTAGTACACTTCTATTTAATAAAATATATATTTTAACAAAAATACTATTTTTTGTTAATTACATAAACATCTTAAATTTGTAAATAAAAATTTTGGTTAAAGCAGTATCACAGAAAAAAACCCTTATGAGTGCATGACTTTATATTATTCTATGATCATACATGATTATGCTACGTCTTCTACTAAGCATAGTACAGAGCCAAATCAACTGTCTTCATTTAAAAGGGTTTACAGTGGTACCTTGAAACTCAACGTCAATTGGTCCTCGGAGTGGCATCGAGTTTAAAAGGCGTTGAGTTTCAAGGTATTTTTTCCTATAAGGATGTATGGGAAACCTGTTAATGCATTCCATGGTCCCGGGGAACTGCATATATTTTAGGCTAATGTAAAATAATTGGGTTGTTTTTGACATTTATACACTGACAATAACACAAATATAATATAAAGACATTGAAATACAACTGAAAAAGTGTTAAATACAATAAAACCTGCTCTAATCATGGAAATGCTTGATCTTGGAATACTGTATTCTTTAGAGAGTTCAGTAGGTGCGCATTCATATAAGAAGGGACACAGTAGCTTTTGCACTGCTGTGCCGTTATTTCCTATGGAGTGTGGCGATGCACAAAGCTTAACGTGACTTATTGTACTAAAACAACAAGTGAGGAATTTCATTAGTGTAGAAAACTTATGAGCAGTAATAATTGTGAGAGGTTTCATGTTCCTATGTTGATCTTTTAATACATTCAGTCACATTAGTATTTTCTTTTTAAATAAGCATTTCAGACTCTCTCGGAAAAGCTGATTCTCACAATTTCTCAGATACATGTGTTATTTCATGTGTTATATTTGTCTCTTTTAAAGATTTTGAGTTTAGGGGATGTTGAGTTACAAGGTACCACTGTACTACTGATTGAACTGAAACATGCAGCAGGATTTTCATACTAAATCAAAACTGTCTCTGTTCTAGCCCAGATTACTGACCTTAGGAATGACTGAGATTAGGAACATTAAAGCTTTCCTGAAGTTTGATTATCTGTACTGCGTTAATAAGACTGAGATACAGTACACAGTGCTAACACTGTATATAAATACAAATTATTAATATTCATTAAAAAAAAATTGTACATAAAATTACCCAATAATAGATTCCTGTGCAGTAAGATATGACATGACCATCCATATCAGCACATCTGTAATTTTTGGCAGTATAGTGTATGTAAAGGACCACTATTAAACTTTTATCTTACAAAAAGATATAATAATTATTTGCAGTTTCTTTCCTGTATGCTTTACCAGATGTCTCAGTGGGTCCTAATGTAAACAGCTATGAGTTGGAGAATCTGAAAAGTAGAAGTGTGTATGATGTGCAACTATCAGCATACACAGCTGCTGGCGAGGGAAAGCGCAGGGACTTTGAGAACATTGAGACACTTGGTAAGTTCTTCAGTTCACCGTTTTTATTTAGTGGCCTGTCATGTTGCTATGAATGTAACCTGAAACACAGGCTGCTCACAGGGATGGCACAGGATACTGCTACTAGATCAGTCTGCTAAGGAAAATATTGCAATAGGACACAGTTAGTGATAGTATTATCACTAGAAGATGGTGTTTAGAACAGTTGTCTGGAAAGATGTTTTATACATTGGGGGCTCAAGTAAATGTAACTCAATCTAAATGTGTTAAACAATTCAAATGAAAGGACACACACATACACACACACAAACTAAAATAACAAAAACTAAAATGAGCAAGAAACATCAGTAATATATATATAAATACTGTGTATATATAAATACTGTGTATATATATATATATATATATATATATATATATACATATATATATATATATATATATACATATATATATATATATATACAGTGTATCACAAAAGTGAGTACACCCCTCACATTTCTGCAGATATTTAAGTATATCTTTTCATGGGACAACACTGACAAAATGACACTTTGACACAATGAAAAGTAGTCTGTGTGCAGCTTATATAACAGTGTAAATTTATTCTTCCCTCAAAATAACTCAATATACAGCCATTAATGTCTAAACCACCGGCAACAAAAGTGAGTACACCCCTAAGAGACTACACCCCTAAATGTCCAAATTGAGCACTGCTTGTCATTTTCCCTCCAAAATGTCATGTGATTTGTTAGTGTTACTAGGTCTCAGGTGTGCATAGGGAGCAGGTGTGTTCAATTTAGTAGTACAGCTCTCACACTCGCTCATACTGGTCACTGAAAGTTCCAACATGGCACCTCATGGCAAAGAACTCTCTGAGGATCTTAAAAGACGAATTGTTGCGCTACATGAAGATGGCCAAGGCTACAAGAAGATTGCCAACACCCTGAAACTGAGCTGCAGCACAGTGGCCAAGATCATCCAGCGTTTTAAAAGAGCAGGGTCCACTCAGAACAGACCTCGCGTTGGTCGTCCATAGAAACTGAGTGCACGTGCTCAGCGTCACATCCAACTGCTGTCTTTGAAAGATAGGCGCAGGAGTGCTGTCAGCATTGCTGCAGAGATTGAAAAGGTGGGGGGTCAGCCTGTCAGTGCTCAGACCATACGCCGCACACTACATCAAATTGGTCTGCATGGCTGTCACCCCAGAAGGAAGCCTCTTCTGAAGTCTCTACACAAGAAAGCCCGCAAACAGTTTGCTGAAGACATGTCAACAAAGGACATGGATTACTGGAACCATGTCCTATGGTCTGATGAGACCAAGATTAATTTGTTTGGTTCAGATGGTCTTAAGCATGTGTGGCGGCAATCAGGTGAGGAGTACAAAGATAAGTGTGTCATGCCTACAGTCAAGCATGGTGGTGGGAATGCCATGGTCTGGGGCTGCATGAGTGCAGCAGGTGTTGGGGAGTTACATTTCATTGAGGGACACATGAACTCCAATATGTACTGTGAAATACTGAAGCAGAGCATGATCCCCTCCCTCCGGAAACTGGGTCGCAGGGCAGTGTTCCAGCATGATAATGACCCCAAACACACCTCTAAGACGACCACTGCTTTATTGAAGAGGCTGAGGGTAAAGGTGATGGACTGGCCAAGCATGTCTCCAGACCTAAACCCAATAGAACATCTTTGGGGCATCCTCAAGCGGAAGGTGGAGGAGCGCAAAGTCTCGAATATCCGCCAGCTCCGTGATGTCGTCATGGAGGAGTGGAAAAGCATTCCAGTGGCAACCTGTGAAGCTCTGGTAAACTCCATGCCCAGGAGAGTTAAAGCAGTTCTGGGAAATAATGGTGGCCACACAAAATATTGACACTTCAGGAACTTTCACTAAGGGGTGTACTCACTTTTGTTGCCGGTGGTTTAGACATTAATGGCTGTATATTGAGTTATTTTGAGGGAAGAATAAATTTACACTGTTATATAAGCTGCACACAGACTACTTTTCATTGTGTCAAAGTGTCATTTTGTCAGTGTTGTCCCATGAAAAGATATACTTAAATATCTGCAGAAATGTGAGGGGTGTACTCACTTTTGTGATACACTGTATATATATAATTTGTAGACTACCAACATATTTTGAATCATGGTGCTTTTCATTTGCTATCTGAGCAGCTTGGATTGTGGATGTAACACACTGTCTAAAATCTAGGAAAATTTCATTCATTCATTCATTGTCTGTTTTACCACCATTGTATTCTGGTCAGGGTCATGGTGGGACTGACTCATTGGGCGAAAGGTAGGACACCCCCCCAGATGATCTTAGGGCAGTCCAGTCCATCATAGGGTACACACACATTTTACATACACACACTTCACTTGACCTGAATGTACATCTTTGGACTTGTGGGAGGAAACCGGCGCACCAGGAGGAGACTCACACTGCCACAGATAGGACTGGCCGGGAATTAAACCCAGGCCCTTCTTGCTGTGATACAAATAATACAATCCATCAAGATATATTTATTTACTACATAATAGAAATACCTGCTAATACTATAAACATAAAAACAAACAAAAAAACCTTAGGGGAAATAAAATAAATAAGAAATGTAGTAAGTAGAATATACAGGCTTATAGTGTTCATGTAAATTAAAGCCTTAAAGAATGAGGACAGTTTAACAGAATGCATTCAATAACTTGACTTGTAATACAGTATTTAGCTATAATATACAAAACTGTCTGTATTAGCCGCTCAGGTTTGGCTGTTGTTCATCCAGGTAGGGAGCTGGATAGGGACCTCATAACTGATGCAATTATGACCTCTGCTGGCTGATTGATGGAGTCTGCATAGAGTAGAGGAATAATGCTGATCAGGGTGTGGCTCTCCGTGCAACCCCTAAGGCTGATTGGCTTGAGAACAGAGCTAGTATGTCAGTGAGAACAGAGAACAGTATGTCAGTTCACTCTCCTCAATCAGGGATGGGGGTTAGCACCAGTAGAGAGGAAGCATAACGCTATTGGGTAAAAATTAGACGTGCACAAAAATGGGGAGAGAAAGGGAGAAAATGCATAAAAAAAATAAAATAAAATAATATACAAAACTGGCTGTATTAGGCTGCACATGGAACAAAAAGAACACTGGTTAGATAGCAAGCTGAAGGGCTGTGTCTCAATTTTCCAATCTGTGTTAAATATTCACACCATTCAATCTGACAGAGCTTGAGAGAAATTAAATAAATTGCCAAATCCTGGTGTGCTTGTAAAGATATATCCCAAAACACTATTTTCTGAGCTAAGCTTCTACATAGTATTGAATTAAGGATCTACATACTTTCTGTTTTTAGTTCTATATTTTTTATATACATTTTCAAAAAAACTAAAAATATGTATCACTTCATCATAATGCATAATTAAGATTACAGTAAATGTACAAATACTACAGATGTTTTGCTGTGGTATGTTAGAAAACTATTGAAGACATGAAAAACACCAAACAGGGAAAACCTCACTATCGTCAGCTAAATTTGGGTTGGACAGAAACCCCACAATGTTTATCAGTTATCAGGCTTAACCTTTAGTCATCTAAAAGTACTGAAAACTTGTCACAGTATTTATCGTACAATATTGCTACTCAGCATAAGAGGTTTTTAGAGGCTTTAATGTAAATGTTTACAGCATTTGCTTGGGTGAAATTAGGCCAAACATTTCTGCCTGCTGAGCTCTTAGTTTTCAATGGTTTCTTTGTTACTTGATATTCACATAAACTCTCACTCACTCACTTTCTTAACCAGTTATCCAGTCAGGGTCGCGGGGGTGCTGGAGCCTATCCCAGCTTTTCAATAGGCACAAGGCACACAGTAACACCCTAAACGGGGCACCAGTTCATTGCAGGGCAGACACACATACACACACACTTATTCACCTATAGGGCAATTCAGTGTCTTTAATTAATGTGACTGCATGTTTTTGGACTGTGGGAGGAAACTGGAGCTCCCAGAGGAAACCCACACAGACACTAGGAAAACATGCAAACTCTGCACAGAACGGACCCGGACCGCCTCACCTGGGGATCGAACCCAAGACCTTCTTGCTGTGAGGCCACAGTGCTACCCACCAAGCCACTGTGCTCCCAACTCATGAACAGTAAATGTAAATGAACAAATACTGCAGTTGTTTGCTGTGGTATGTTAGAAAACCAATCAAATTATAAAAAAAAAAACAAAGAAGGGGAAAACCTCACCATGGTTAGCAAATTTGGGTTGGACAGAAACCCCACAGTGCACATTGGTTATCAGGCTTCATACCTAGTCATACAAGGTACTGAGCTCTTAGTTTTCAGTATAATTGCTTTGTTACTTGGTATTCACATATCCTGTCATTTTTTTACAAAAGTAAATAAAAACATGATTCAGTTGTGGTTAAAACATAATGTAAAAAAGAAAGATACCAGTTTTTACCATTTTATCAAGAGTCTGCTATGTCTGCAAAGTATACCAAATCCTAAAGAGAAAATAAATAAACTGGTAATTCTGGTGTGCTTGTAAAAATGTATCCTAGAAGACTTGTCATTTCAACAAAGTTTTCTGGATTTACTTCAGATGAACACTGAATGTAACCCATAAACTGTAAAGAACAGAAGTGTTTTTGCTGTGGTATGTTAGTGAACCAATCAAGACATCAAAAACACCAAAGAAAGGGAAAACCTCACCAGCGTCAGCTAAATTTGGGTTGGACAGAAACCCCACAGTGTTTATCAGTTATCAGGCTTCATACCTAGTCATCATGAAATACTGAAGACTTGTCACAGCACAATATAAAGTACTGAAGACAGCACAACTTTACATTAGTATTTTAGCTTGAACTAAAATTGGATATTAAACAACACTGATAAAATATTGTACAGTGCACAATAGAAAGCCGTAGTCAAAAACAATCAAACGGTCGATAACCAAACAAACCTACACCAAAAAGGGAATCCAAAAGTCAAAAGTCAAAAGTCAAAAGTCAAAAGTCAAAAGTCAAAAGTCAAAAGTCAAAAGTCAGAAAGTACAACAGTCAGTACAATCAGTAATTAAGCTTGGTACACACTGTAAATCAGAGACCATACTTCACAATGAACTGACCAAAGCAAACAGCTTAAATAGACTAGGAACAGGTGCAAACAATCAGTAATCGGGTGAGGCAGATCTGGGATAGGTTGCCGGCTGCATGCTATAGGTCATGTGATCACCCAAGGTACCCTGGGAAATGGAGTCCCCAAGGGCTAGACTCAGTACTGAGCCAGAGAGATGCGTGACAGGCATTAATGTAAATGCTTGGTTATCATTAGGCCAACAATGTCTGACTTTTCAGTGCACTCCTGAATCCAGTTTAATCTGGATTACTATTTTAATGTAAATACGTGTAATTGTTATACTAAATAGTTTCAAATGCTTATACGACATGTAAGGCTGGAACAACATAATAAATACAAAAGACTGTCACAAAAATATTAATATCTGTCTTCCCCAGACTCATCGGCTCTGCTTGGAATGCTGGCAGGAGTCCTTGTGGGTGTAATTGCTTTGTTAATTGCCATTCACCTATGTTGTCGATATGTACAAAGGTAAATGACAAACATGAATCTGTTGTGCTTAAAACATAGTGTAAAAAAAGAAAGATACCAGTTTTTACCATTTATTTCTTTATCACCTAGATTCAAGAGTCTGCTATGGCCAAGTATACCAAATCCTTACAACAGCAATGCTGTAAAGAAAATCGATGGAGCTCAGGAACTGGTAAGTTTTTGAAATATTGAATGAGTTATAAATATAATATATTTTAATTATACATTGTGTGTTCGGGTGACACAGAGGTCTATTACAAAATCCCACCACCACTGAGACCTGTGTTCCAATCTCAGTGGTGCAATTTGAGGACAGTGTTTTAACATCCTGTTTAAAGTTTTTTTTTTTCTTCTTTTTCTCGGAATTTTTCACCCAATTTTCTCCCCTAATCTAGTTGTATTCAATTACCCTGATTGCGTTACGCTTCACCTCCACCGATACAACCCTCTACCGCTGACTGAGGAGCTTCGCAACTGACACACGCCCCCTCCGACACATGATCAGTACCGACTGCCTCTTTTCACTTGCACGAAGCAGGTTCATATGCGGCCCGGCCTTGTGTATGGAGAGCCACACCCTGATCAGCATTATTCCCCAATTCTGCACAGGCACCATCAATCAGGCAGCAGAGGTCGTAATTGCACCAGTTATGAGTAACCCTGGTCCGGCTTACCAGCCCTGTGAACAACAGCCAATCGTTGTTCATGTGACCCCCCCAGCCCAGCCGGATGGCAGAGCTGAAATTTGATATGATGTATTTGAAATCCCAGCTCTGGTGTGCTAGCGTGTTTTACCGCTGCGCCACCTGAGCAGCCCTTCTGTTTAAAGTTTAACAAAAAAGATGACCTAAAACTGGCAGCTGATGCACATACTGATTAGAGCCACATGATATTTTAATTTGCCAGAAATAAACTGCTGCCTTTTAACGTAAAATTTGAACCAGGCTGAGGCAGTGTCACAGATGCCTATGTAAGATAAGATTCAAGACAGGATATTAACAGAAAAGATAAAGTATTTGTATATGTGTGCTTGTGGTAGGCAGCCACTATCAGAGAAAGGGTAGATTACAACCCTAAATCAGTAAATGTTGGGACAGTATGTAGAACGCAAATGAAAAACACAGTGTTTCTTACATTTACTTTGACTTTTATGTAATTGCAGACAGAATGAACCTGAGATATTTTATGTTTTGTCTGGGCATTCATTTTATTTGAACAGGTGATGTCAACAGATGATTGTTATCATTATTTGCTACAAATGTAGTATCCATTTTGAGTCTTTGAGGGGCAAAGATGGACAGAGGATTTATCGACAGATGCATGAGAAATGTATTAAAATGTTTAAAGATAATGTTCCTCAAAGAAAGATTGAAAGGAATTTTTATATTTCTCCCTCTACAGTGCATAATATCATTTAACACATCTGAAGAAATTTAAGTGCGTAAAGGGCAAGGGCAAAAGATCTTTCAGACTACACCATAATTCATCAGTAGCTAATAAAACCAAATGGATAAGAAATTACCTTGCACCCAGGTGGCTCAGCAGGATATTCTGCTAGTGCACCAGCACCGAGATTCTGAACTCCTCAGTTCAAAACTCGCCGTTGCCATCTGTCGGCTGGGTGCCATCTAGCGGGCATATTTGGCAGTGCCTGCAGACACGTTTCTGCTAGGGCGGGATGACCGGACTGTGTGTGTGGGGTCTTCAAACACTGTGTAAGGACCCTGATTAGCAAATAGAGAGGATGTGCAGACTGCATGGGTGAAAAAGGGTTCTGCTAAGGGATGCACGTGGTTTGGAGGAGGCGTGAGCAGCAATATATCCACCTTGACTGCAATCAGGCATCCCCCAGCAGAGGAAGACAAATTGACTACGCTAAATTGGGAGAAATTTGGAGAAAATGCATAAATAAAATAAACAAAAAAATAAATAAAGAAATTACCTTACAATATGGAATTACATTCACAAATGCAACTTTTTACTTTTTAAACTTAAGACATGTTTGCAAGAGGATTGGGATAAAATTACAACATGGTAAATGTTTTACCATCCCAACTTTATTTGGAATGTGTTGTTGGCCTAAAATGCAGGAATGTATATTAACGAATTAAATGAAATGAAGTAAAGCAGACAAAACATGAAATATCTTGGTTTCAAACAGTCTGCAATGAAATAAAAGTCAAAGTAAATGTAAAAAACACAGCAGTGACAGGGAAACAGGCTTTGAGAAGTTGATGTGTTTGATTTTCTGACCAGTTCATGTATGTACACTGGATTTGTAAGTGTAAAGCTCTGTTAGGGGGCAACTTCAGCTGAGTTAGAGCAAGCAGGTTTGATGTCAGAGGGAAGAGTGTGCATCAATTTCCAGATTGCATGTGATGGGGGCTGAACAAGTTTACTGAAGGTTGGGTTAAATATGATGTAATTGTGGTATTAAAAGCAACTTTGTATTGTTTGATGTGGTCTGTATAGATGAGAGGGTAAAATGTAAAGCCAGTTTTCCCAAATGTTCATGGCTCTTAGTTCAGTAATCTGTCATGGTGAAGCATAAATAGATGGAACAACTCTGGTAATCTCAGAGGGAAAGACATTACAGGTGTTATATACAGGTATAAAATTTGAAACAAGATCAGTACATGTAGTACATGAATGAAGTAAAGAAACAAACAGGATCGTTGTAGAATGAAGAACTGTTGATAGACTTTGGTTTGAGGTAAGACATGGTACTTTTCATTCAATGTTTTGGAGCTGAAATATCAAGAGTAAGACTACTGAGCTAATGCCAGATGTGAAACAAATATCAATTGTATGTCAATGTGTATTGAGATTTCACCACAATATCTGTTCCTCTCCAGGAGATTATTGAGAATTTGGAAGAGACTGAGGAACATGTTTGTGTGCTGGAAATCAGGAAGTATTCAGTTTGCAACATCCCTCTCATTTCTTGGGAAAATATAAAGGACACCTTTAGTCCTGTCTTAGTAAGTGACACGTCTACTGCCCTAGAGAAAATCAACGCTCCCCAATCACCTACTTCAACCAGAACAGACTCCACATCTGCTGAGCCTTTTCACATAGACACTAATCACAGTGACTCTGTGGTGGACTCATCTATTGACACCGACTGTGAAAACTCAGGACCCAATGATCTGACTGAACCTCTTAATCCAAAGGAAAAAGAGTCTATCTCCACATCTGTATACGATTTAACAACAGCTTTTGTAAGTGACTACACAACAATGGAGCTTTTTCAGCAGATCACCAAGCTTCAGGGCTCTTCCAAGGAGACAAGCAACCCAGCAACAGTGCCTTCAAAAACAGGTCAGGACTATATTCGCCAGGTGCTCGCTCAAACACAAAGCCAGCAAATCGAAAGGAGCTACCAGTGATCAACAAGCGGAGACTATAAATTGTATGATGCATATTGCAGTCAATATAACGGACAGCACGAGAAAAAGGAGGGTGGCTTGGAATGACTAATTAGTGCATTGTTTTAAAGAAACAAATACCAGGTCTATAAACAGCAAGGAAAGGGGCAACAGTGGCAAAGAAAACTGTCTGAATATTATAAGAAAGAAACTTTGAGTGGGCACGTCGGTGTCTCAGCAGGCTATTGATGATGTTCGTCCATCGTGGTCGATGATGACCATGACTTCCTGACAAGGGATGGGTCCGAAGGTCACTGAAGAGTCCAATCCGGGCCTGGAATGATGACTTCCTCATGGCTTGCTTTTCCTCTGCTCTCTTGATTCAAGCAGCTTCTGCTTCTTGAGCTCCCTTGGAGAGAGCACAGCGCCAGCTGGAGCAGTCAAGGGCAAGGTCCTCGCAACCTGAGGGGTTGATTCCCAGGTCTTTAGGCTGGTCTTGAGAGAGTCCTTGAACCTTTTTCTCTGTCCTCCCGCGCTCCGCTTGCCCTGTCTTAGCTCACCATACATGAGATGTTTGGGGACCCGGCTGTCAGACATGTTGACTACATGTCCAGCCCATCTGGCTTGCGCCTTTTGTAGGAGTGTGTAGATGCTGGGCATGCTGGAGCGCTGCAGGACCTCAGTGTCGGGGATCTTGTCTTGCCAGTGGATGTGGAGTATGTAGCGAAGGCAACCAAGGTGGAAGTGGTTAAGGCGCTTGGCATGGAAGGCATAGACGGTCCAGGTCTCACTGGCGTAGAGCAGGGGGTGAGAACCACTGCTTGGTAGACCTTAAGCTTGGTGGACACACTAAGGCCTCTTCTCTCCCAGACGGTGTGGCTTAGTCTGCCAAAGGCTGTGCTGGCTTTGGCAATTCGGTTGTTGACCTCTTCGTCGATGTTGGCTAAGCGTGACAGCGTGCTACCCAAGTAGGTGAAGCTGTCGACTGCCTTCAGTGACTATGTCTTGGGGGGAAGATGTTCAAAGACCTACAGGTATTTCCTGGGAAACATTGAATGCACCTAAAAGCTGAACAGAGGAGAGAAGATTATTCCAAAGTTAAAATAATAGTAGCCCTGCACCTACACTTGTTGGGTTGTAGAGCGTTTAATAGGTTAATTAGTAAGTATTAGTAAGTATAATAGTAAGTATTTTGTAATTCATGCAGAATTTAATGTGGAATAGGACTATATGATCGAACATGTTAGTTCCGGATAGCTAGCTTGCATGTCTTCCAGAGAATTCAGTGAGTGAATGCAAGTAATCCTACTTTTCTAATCTTATTGGCAGTACCTTCACACATACAGTATGCAAGTCACCCATGCCATGTGCACTGATGCATCGCCATACTATGACAAATTTAGTTTTTTGTACCCTTTGCAAGGTCTGGATAGTCCTTTTCACTTGTGGAAGAACTCAATGTATGTTTTAACTAAATACAAGATGAACCATGGACTCATGTGACCAACGCACGTTTCCACTATGTTTAAGTCTATCTGTGATAAGCCTGGGCACAGAGAACTCTGTGGTGTTTCTGGATCTACTTAATGTGTAGCTTTCTTTTTGCATAATAGAGTTTCAGAGTCAGACTGTGTTAAGTGACAATGGTTTTCTGAAGTATTCCTGAGCCCATGTGGCTATATTTATCACAGTAGCATTAAGGTTTCTCATGCAATGCCATTTGAAGGCTTGAATGTCTTGCACATTTAGTGGTGTCTGGCTTTACATAAACGAAGACTTCTTCTGATTTCCTGAATCTTTTCACAATATAAGGTAAGGTAGATGGTAAACAACCTGAATTATTTGCACACTTGTTGAGAAATGTTCTTTTTAAACTGACTGACAATTCAACAAATTGACAAAGTGGTGAGCCACGACTATCTTTGCTAACAATGACTGAGCATTAGCTGGATCCTCCCTCTATACCCACTCATCATACCTTTAGATGGTGTAATCTGAATAGAAATAAGAGATGTCACTCATTGTTCTGCAGGCCTATTTTTGTCTTAATTTGTAGCAGGCATAACATTCAAAGGTCAATATTATTTACAAAGTTGTAAATAATAAGTTGGTTGATAAAGAACCTTTCCGTTCTGTCCTTCCTGGCTCCTCCCCTCTGTCTGTGCAGACTAACTATTTACAGTTTGAGGTCTCTCAGCCCCTTAACTGTTTTCCAGAAGTCTCACAGCAAGAAGTAGAAGACATCATTAAGAGGATGAAACCGTCTACCTGTGCCTCAGATACCTTTCCTACACACCTAGTCAAAGCAAATATTTCTGCCATAAGTCCTTTGATCACCACCGTAATAAACCACTCTCTCCAGGCTGGACACTTTTGCTTTAAAGACAGCCATTATCAGACCAACTCCCAAGAAACCCACTCTGGATCCTGAGGTTTGCAAATTATAGGCCCATCTCTAACCTTCCCTTTCTTTCCAAAGTACTGGAAAAAGTGGTTGCTGTCCACCTTCAGGTCCACCTTAGAGACAATAACCTTTTTGAACAGTTGCAGTCTGGTTTTCGTTCTGCTCACAGCACCAAAACAGCTTTGGTCAGAGTCACCAATGATCTACTGATGGCAGCTGACGCTGGCTCACCTTCCTTGCTCATCCTTCTTGATTTATCAGCTGCATTTGACACAGTGGACCATGGAATACTCCTAAATCGGCTACATCACACTATTGGCCTCACGGACACTGCCTTTTCCTTGTTTCAATCCTACCTCAGTGACAGAACAGAGTATGTTTCCCTCGGAAATGCAAGGTCCCAGACACATACTGTGACCTGCGGAGTCCCACAGGGGTCAGTCCCATCCTTTAAATCTATACATGCTCCCGCTTGGTCATGTCATTAGTCACCATGGAATTTAATTTCCTTGCTACGCTGATGACATACAACTGTATTTAAAAATCAACAAACACTCCTCTTCATCATCATCATTTTCATCATCTTCTCTGACATTACTTACTGCATGTCTGGAGGAGATACAGTCATGGATGAAACACAGTTTTCTCCAGTTGAACAGTGCCAGTGTCATCTTCCAGTCACCAATCTTGGTGTAAGATTTGCGTTACTTTCTTTGGTCACAGTATTCCCATTTCCTCATCAGTCACCAATCTTGGTGTAAGATTTGACTCACATCTCACCTTTGATGCCCATATTAAACACCTCTGCAAGATCTCTTTCTGCCATCTCAGAAATATTGCCAAACTTCGTCCCACTCTCACTGAAAAACTGGTGCACGCTTTTGTCTCGTCAAACAAATAAAACAGGACACCTTACTGTGCAAACACTCCTGATGATGTTTCCATATTTCAAATCCTATTTGTAAATACAGACTATATATTTGTATATAACTGTTATACCATTAAGTTAAATGTATATTATCTAAAATGTGTATTTTATTGGAAAAAATGATTTATGTACATATGTCAACAATAAATAAATAGTCTATACTTCAGAAAGAGGCATTTATTTTATTTGATAAAAAAGCTACATGATTTGATTATTGTTCAATTAATGCACAGATAACTTTATGGTCATGTTTAACAAATCTTTGACTAAAATTTCAACACTGGACTGTCTCAGCCAGCTACCGAACCAAGAAGCATATCTTCTCCTCTAATTTTGGTCCTTCAAGCCAAATAGAGCCGCCCATAACCTCAGTACAGACAGCATAACTAAAAACACAAGAATTAGTGGTCACACATTTGTCACCTGTCATCCTACCTAACTACAACAGAAAAACAGATCGTCCCCAACGTTTCCAAGTAGAAGCATCCTTCTTCAAGCTCTGGACAGTCCTTTTCACCTGAGGAAAAACTCCAGTTTTTTAACTGAAAACAATTTGAATCATGGATCATCTGACCAAAGCACGTTTCCACTATGTTTAGGTCTATCTGTGATAAGCTTGGGCTCAGAGTGGATCTACTTAATGTGTAGATTTCTTGATGCAGCAGCAGACTGTGTTTATTGACAATGGTTTTCCGAAGTATTCCTGAGCCCATGTGGCTATTTCTTTAAAATAAAGATTCAAGAGAATTAATAAATAAGAGATTTTTGTTTTCATTGCATTGTATTGCATAGAAACACCACTGAGTTCTCTGCGCCCACAGATCACAGATAGACTTAAACACAGTGGCAACATGCTTTGGTCAGATGAGTGCATGATTTAACTTGAGTTCCTCCACAGGTGAAAACAACTATC
This sequence comes from Trichomycterus rosablanca, assembly GCF_030014385.1. Classification (NCBI taxonomy): domain Eukaryota; kingdom Metazoa; phylum Chordata; class Actinopteri; order Siluriformes; family Trichomycteridae; genus Trichomycterus; species Trichomycterus rosablanca. The sequence continues at coordinate 6,347,265 of NC_086013.1, forward strand.
CAGACATTGCAAATCTAACCTTTCTGCCTTTAGTGTGACAGTAAACCCCTTTGCCTAAATACAAAATGCTAAATATTTTCTAAATTGATTGGCAGGTGTATTACTCATGCTTAAAGATAATATAGAGATGTGGGCACAGTCACCCAGTAAACTGTTGCAATTTTAGAAAGCCTGGCACATCGTATAGAATTATAGATTACAGTGCTGCATCATTCAGTTACCTCAACACCTGCAGAGTTTTGCAGGAGTTTCAGTATCATAACTGTTGCCAAGGCGCCCAGGTGGCGCAGAGGGATATTCCGCTAGCGCACCAGCACAGAGATTCTGAACTCGGCGTTGCCACCTGTCGGCTGGGCACCATCTAGTGGGGTGGGTGGGGTCTTTAAACACGGTGTAAGGACTCTGATTGGCAGATAGAGGCACCTGTGCAGAGTGCATGGGTGGAAAAGGGTTCTGTTAAGGGCTGCGTGCGGGTCAGCAGAGGTGTGAGCAACAATATATCATCCTCAACTGTAAAACATCGAGTTCAAGAGAACTTAGCAGTGGAAGACAATTTGACTACACTAAATTGGGAGAAAATGGGAGAAAAACGCATAAAATATATATTTAAAAAATGCACCTAGAATTACAACCAATTTGTATTTTCCATCAGTGAAGCAGCTTTCTCTCATTTGATGTCTTCTCATTGTCAAACCCTACAAAGCAGTCTTTGGGGGTGTTCGAAAACCTAGTGAGCTGCCTTGCTGTCTTACTGCCTACATAGGCAGCTGCCTAAGTGGAGAGGATTCTAATAAGTCATTGACTTATAAGGCAGGTTATTTCGAACAGCCTATTTCTCGGGAGCGCACATAGGATGGCGTAAAATGCTGTCTATGTAGAGAGATCTCTAGGTTTTCGAACACACCAAATGTCAATGACTCAAAGTCAATGTCACCGTCAATGTCAACTCAAAGTCACCGAATCAAAGTCAATGACTTATTAGAATGCCTTCATGTGACAATCAACCTTCACAGTGCATCACGCCGACTGGATTGTGATCCAAAGAAGACTTTTTTTCAATCTGGACAAATCCACCTGTCTAGAAAATGCTGGTTCATACCACATCATATGGTGCATTACAACAGAACTGCAAAATAGTTTAATTGATCAGCACTTACAAAGATCATTTTGCAGCCTTTCATGCTTGGTGTTTTTGTGCAGTCCTCAGTGAGGAGTGATATAAAAGCCATGCTTCACAAAATTCACTGTCACCTTTTGATAAACCAGTCCTATGTTTTATCTTGAGGCAATTGTAGACACCACACCTACCAATATTGAGTGGAGGTGAATGTACTTGGCACAATGTTTAGTTCTTGCTGCTCATGCCAAAAACACCAATAATGACTACAATAACACAATTATGGAACATTTGTTTAATGTGAAAAATTGCCTCCATAGCACTGCAACACCACAAGAAATGTAGAGCATTCTTAATGGCTTTTGTCAGCTGCGATGATCATGAAAGTTGGCTTTAAAATCAGACAACAGCCTAGCAAAAAGCCTTTCTTCCTAAAGCATATTATACCCAGGCTAACTTGTAATAACCAAAGTAGTGTACAGTACTGACAACTTAAGCTTTAAATACTGCCAATTCTAAACTTCAGAGCCCACTCTACAAAATGTGTACAGCTAGCCAGTGCAATCCACTGGCCTACACGGTTCAAATTACAACGTCGCAAAGCAACGTCTCCTAAAGCAATTTAGGAAGCAAAAGAAGCAGGGATGATTTCATTGAACCTAAGTATCTGCAAAACGTGCCAACATATCAGCACTTACGCTTTTCCCCGCTCTGCAGACACTTTTTTACAGACAATTACTAATACAAAACTTCACATACAGTAGACCCTTGCCTTACGAACCGTTTACCATACCAACATTTTGGGTTACGAGCGGTTTTTTTTTTCAACTTAACGTACGAACAAATTTCGGATTACGAACCGAAATTTGCACGTGAACTAAACAAGTGACGTCACGAACAAGTTGACTCCGACCGTCACTCTCTCTATGTATATATACAGTGGTGTTCAAATAAATAGCAGTGATTTTAGAAAAAGTGAATAAAGCAAAAAATCATTATAATAACTTTTATTTCCATAAATGCAAATGCACTGAAAATACTACACTTTCAATTCTAAATCAAAATATTAAGAAAAATTTGTCAATCCTTTACAGAAAGTTAAGAAAAATGAATATTAGGCTGTTCAAAAAAATAGCAGTGCCAGCATTTTTCTTTAAAAACTCAAAAAAATTATGTATAAACTTAAAAAAAAATGTTTGAGGTTTCACTTTAAATTACTGAACTAATATTTGGCATATGTGGCATAACAATTGTTTCCGAGATCTGTGGTGCATAGAGTCGACCAACTTCTGGCACCTCTGAACAGGTATTCCAGTCCAGGATGATTAGACTACATTCCACAGTTCTTCTGCAATTTTGGGTTTTGCCTTAAAAAAACGCGTTTCAGATGTCAGCCCACAAGTTCTCTATGGGATTGAAGTCAGGGGATTGTGCTGGCCACTCAATTACCTCAATCTTGTTTGTCTGTAACCAAGATGTTTTGGGTCATTGTCATGTTGAAACACCCATGTTAAGGACATTTCTGATGATGAAATGATCTCCTCAAGTATTCTGATATATTTAAACTGATCCATGATCCCTCGTATGTGATAAATAGGCGTAACACCATTGTATGAAAAACATCCCCATATCATAATTTTGTATCACCATGCTTTACTGTCTTCACAGTGCACTTTGGCTTGAATTCAGTGCTCAGGGGTCGTCTGACATACTGTCTACGGCCACTAGACCTAAAAAAAACAATTTTGCTTTCACCAGTCCACAAAATGTTGAGCCATTTCTCATTTCTCTTTATTTTAATACGGTCAGTGTGTTCCTTGGCAAATTTTACCCCATTCAGGACACGTCTTTATTTTAATACGGAACTTTGCAAGGAGTTTTTGCTGGTAAATTGGCTTCACTTAATCATCTTCTGTACTCACTGGTAACTTCAGATGTTCCTTGATCTTTCTGGAGGTGATTATTGGCTGAATATTTGCCATTTTGGCTATTCTTCGATCCATTCGAACAGCAGTTCAACGCTACCTTCTGCGTCTTTCAGGTTTTGGTTGTCACTTCAAGGCATTTGAGATCATTTTAGATGAGCAGCCAATAATTTGCTGCACTTCTCTGTATGTTCTTCCCTCTACAATCAACTTTTTAATCAAAGTACGCTGTTCATCAGAACAATGTCTGGAGCAACCCATTTTACCCAGTATTTCAGAAGGAAATGCGCTATGACCAACCTGTAAAACATTTGCCACCCTCCTAGCTTAAATAAGGGCCAAAATTGACCCCCGTTTTTCTGCAGAATGAATGACTTCAGTTGAACTCCTCACTGCTATTATTTTGAACAACCCCCTTTTAATCAATGCTTCGATTACTCAGAATGAACGGCATGCATGTCCTAATTGCTGGGTTTGTTTTGTTTTCAATACTCTACTACACTTTCAAGTAAATTTTTTGCTATGTAGAAATAGCATTTCTACTAAAAACAGTGATTTATCAGGTTAATAGTGTTGGACTGCTATTTTTTTTAACACCACTGTATATATACTGTATATACCGTGAGCGAACATTCAGACAGCGGACGGTGTTTTCTTTATATTTTGTCAAAAAAAAGTTTGTCGTAAAAAAAATGAAACATAGTGAGCCCGAAGCAGGTCCCAGTGGTTTGCACACTCAGCCACGGAGAGAAACGACACCAGACATGATTCCTGATGTTCTTTTGGAAGGGTGCTTCCCTTCCAAACAATAACCCCCTTTTATTCTATAATTTAAGATTAAGGGAAAATATACTTGTATTTTTAACAAAAAAGACAATCTAAGACATTAGAACTGGCTACAACTAGTGCCAGTTCTGCCATTAAGGGTTAAATACAGACCCTTAAATCATACAGCTACCTGATTGTAAATGAATTCATACAGAAATGCAACAGACAACACTGGAGTTATAGTCCAACGTTCCAGTGTACCAATCTTATTGGAGGCCACTGCACCAACAGGGGCCAACTGATACAGACAAAGACTTTATGATATATTAGTTGCATCAATGCCAGGAGGCATTTGTTGGCAGTTAGACACTGGTGACATCCACACCCTTAAGGCTGCCCATACAATTTTAGCTGATAATCATCTGGCCTTATTTTTAACAGAGTATGACAAAACAATTTATCATATTGTGGTAGTTTCTTCCCAGAAAAGGATAGGACATCATTGTGAATGAAACATGGGTGTTTGGGCTTTGACAAACTGGACACATGCTATTGGTGTTTAATAAGGATGACTTATATGTATTATATATACAGTATAATAAATGTGTTATTAGTGGCTACTTTGTAAATTAATTCTGTCAATATAATATATGTAAACTCAAGTATGAACCATAATATTATACTGTTTGGGCTTTGTATAAGGGTTTACATGGTTAATTATACATTATACATATCAGCCATATCAACTGTGTGAAGTCTGTGAAGCACAAAGTCAGCAGTATGTCAGCTGTGTTTATTTAGACATATTCCTTTTTTGCCTTTTCAGACTGCACAGAATTAAATGTAAAAATTTGCATTAATTAAAAAAACCTGAATGTAAACTGTATGTCTATGTCCAATTTGTTGGACTTCCTTTTAACGATATAATCACCTGAATTTCTGACAAAAATATCAGTACACAACGTTCTGCCTAAGCCAGCTAAATAATATACTTAACACTGTGTCAAATCTCTTAAGGACATTTACTTTTATAAGCATATTAATTAATAGCTTTACAAATAAAATAACATGCATTTAATACAGTATTTTTAGTACACTGCTCAGAATGGACTAAAATGTAACAAAAATAGCACTTCTACATTCACCTATCATGTGTATATATATATATATATATATATACGCCTTGTTTTATATACAATCACAATTTAAAAATAGCTTTCCCAAGTCCAAAAGTTGTTTTCCAGCCATTACAAACAATTACAGTTCAGATTTGTTACATCTGCTGTCGGTTCCCAGATTCCAAACCACTGACTGGCTGGTTGAGTTGAACCTTTGAGATGGTTCAGTTGGTTGTAACGAGATCCTCCTCATCCTCTGGATACAAGCTGTTGTATTTTCCATTGTGTTCAGCTTGTGGAGAGAGGTCTTCACTGCCACCTGATCCCACATCCTCACCGTAGCTCTCATAGTCCAAGACCTTCTGCTTGTACTCAATCTCTCTCTGTATAGATAACACATAATAAGGTATGATTTATATGCCCTGGAAAAGCATGAGAAATAACTAAAACAAATATAAATCATAAGCAAAGCAAGAGCTGAACAATAAACCTGTTGTTTCACTATACAGTAATTAGTAGATACTCATGGTAGTGTGATTTTTGATGTATATTGAAGTATAATGTGAAAATTACATCCTTTACAGCAAACCAACTTAATCACATTTTAATGTACAATTAACATTTTATAAACTTTAATTCAAGCGGGGTTTGGTTATACAAGGACACTGATCAGAAGCACCCAAGTCCATTTCTGATATGCTTAAAGAAAATAAAATTAAGATTTTGGAATGGCCAGACATCGGTCTCCATGACAAATGACTTTTTCAAAAGGGTTTGATGATTTTATATAGACACTGCACCTCCTTGTTTCTACACACATTGTCCATTGTATCAGCTCCACTTACCATAATAGAAGCACTTTGTAGTTCTACAGTTACTGACTGTAGTCCATCTGTTTCTCTGAATGCTTTGTTAGATCCCTTTCACCCTGTTCTTCAATGGTCAGGACCCCCACAGAGCAGGTATTATTTAGGTGGTGGATCAAGCTCAGCACCGCAGTGACAGTGACATGGTGGTGGTGTTAGTGTGTGTTGTGCTGGTATGAGTGGATAAAACACAGAAGCTCTGCTGGAGTTTTTAAACACCGCACTGCCCCTGCTGGACTGAGAATAGTCCACCAACCAAAAAAATATACAGCCAACAGCACCCCATGGGCAGCGTCCTGTGACCACTGATGAAGGTCTAGAAGATGACCAACTCAAACAGCACCAATAGATGAGCGATCGTCTCTGACTTTACATCTACAAGGTTGACCAACTAGGTAGGGGCCAGTGATAGCTTGGTGGTTAAGGTACTGGACTAGTAAGCAGAAGGTTGCCGGTTCAAGCCCCGCCACCACCAAGTTGCCACTGTTGGGTCCCTGAGCAAGACCCTTAACCCTCAATTGCTCATCGTGTTCCGCTCATTGTGTAAGTCGCTTTGGATAAAAGCGTCTGCTAAATGCTGAAAATGTAAATGTAGGTAGGAGTGTCTAATAGAGTGGACAGTGAGTGGACACAGTATTTAAAAACTCCAGCAGTCCTGCTGTGTCTGATCTACTCATACCAGCACAACACACACTAACACACCACCACCATGTCAGTGTCACTGCAGTGCTGAGAATGATCCACCACCTAAATAATACCTGCTTTGTGGTGGTCCTGTTTTTTGAGTCCTGGTGAGTCACAGGGTGAAAGCAGGCTAAAAAAGTATGCAGAGAAACAGATCGACTACAGTCAGTAATTGTAGAACTACAAAGTGCTTCTATATGGTAAGTGGAGCTGATAAAATGGACAATGTGTAGAAACAAGACGGTGTAATGTTGTAATTGTTTTTAAAATGCCCAACATGAGGTATATTAAAGGCTAAGGACTATATTTGGTTCACAGATGTACCACATGTTTTTTTTTTGTTTTTTTTGTAAGTTTACGTATGCAGAACGAATGAAACAGGTTTGCTGTAAAGGTTGTGTTTACTGGTTGCTTACAGCTGTTCTGGTGAATTGGTGACTAACTGTGCTTAAATGTGACCAGGTAAATAAGTTTTTCTGTTAAGTTTAGAACGACATTTTTTGTATTTAAAATGTGTATAAAATCTTGAACATTGTAACCACAACAAGAAAAAAAAACAACTTTGTTTATGTTTTTATTGACCTTTATGTATTTATTGTCTTTCTTTGTATTTTTGTAAATGTATTTTTAAGGACCTCCTAAAACTCTGCTTCGACCCTGTTTTATAAGATAAAATCAATTTTGTGGTACTTCTTAACTTTTCTCCACACATTTCGTGTCCTTGATATGAAGTAACAAGAAGCCAGAAGTAGGCCAAAAGAGTCCCACAGATTTTTATCAGAAGCAGAAATACATCTTGTGCAAGAAAATGTTCTTATCTGCTTAAAACTAGAGCAACAGTCAAAGATAATGCTACAAGGTATTACCATTCTTAAGGTTCATTTTACCTTATCTGTCTCTTAAAAAATAAAAAATATTTATTTTTATATAAGTGTAAGCACAATATAAAAAAGGGAGATTATCAGGTGGCAACATCACAGGTATACTTTTAATTATGTGAAAGTAATCCACTGTGGTACATGGATCAGATGACAGTGTACTAAACATTTTACACTAGAAACCTTTGCAGACTGCAGCTCAAATGAAACATTAGATTAACATGCAGAACATAATACTATGTAATGAGAAAGTGATGATATAAGGATATTAGGTCATAATTAATTATATTATTGATATTTTAAGATTTTATTTTATTTCCATCAATCACTTTATCCTAGTTAGTTCCAATTCCAGGCAGGAATACTGGGGTTGCTCAGGGCGGCAATCCATTGCAGGGCATAGCAGACATAGCCAATCATATCTGGGCAGATGCCCAGCTGGCCGATAGTGGGCTAGCATAACAGACCGGTGCATCACCCAAGCACTTGGTACTTTCAGATAGTACGTCATAACTGAGAAAATAATTAAGCATTGGCATTTCCTGTTTCAGAATGACTGTGCACTAAGTAAGGTGCATAAAGACATGGTTTAATAAGTTTGGTGTGAAGGAACTCCAGTGACTTGCACAAAGCACTGATTTTAACGCCATTAAACACCATTGGGATTTATTGGAACGTTGACTGAAAGTCAGCCCTCCTCATTCAACATTAAAGCCTGACTTCATAACAATCTTTAACCAAATAAGCAGAAATACATTTCTAAAACTTGTAGAAAGCCTTCACTGAAGAGTGGTGAGGTATCCACATACTTATGACCATATAATGTATGTACTGCCAGAATAAAATCCAATGCAATGCCTAGAAATGGTAAATGCTCAAACTGGACAAAGCCTTTATGTTTACTATGGGTAAGATTTACCTGTTTGGGATAGGATTTACTCTGCTGCCTGTCTCTGCTCCTCCTTCTTCTGGAGGTTGACTCCCAGCTCCTCTCTACACTGCTGTCCCTAACATGCTGCTTCCTCTTCTCTTTCTTTTCTCTGTATAAAAAAACACAATAATAGTACACCGTTTGATCAAAGTGATCAAAGAAGGTATTCAATTCTGAAAAGTATTTAGCTACCACAATGCTGCATTTACCTCCTAGGTGAGGGAGACTTTGATTTCTTCCGTTGGGATCTGGAGCTAGATTTACTTATCTTTTTGTGTCCCCTGAAAATAACACACTGTCTCTTTATATTTTAGAAAATAAAGGGCATTAAAAAGTAAACAAGCTTCACAAAAATTAAATTCTAACGCACAGAGAACATGATGATTTACAGTTGCAATTGGAAATATTGAAACCCCCGCTCACCTAAAATGCGTTAATGTGATGTGTACAGAAATGTGTACAGATGTGTACATGTGTCTCAGTTAACATAGAAAGAATATTTATTGATATATGCAAGTAATGCTGATAACCTGTCTAATGTTCACCCATTCTGCTTAAGCAAAAGCTTCCAGCCCATGAAAGTTAATGGCTTTCTTTAAATTGCACAAAAGATTTTCTATGGAATTTAAATCTGGAGACTAAGAAGTATATTCCAAGACTGATTCCAGGACCTGAAAATGTGCTTAAGATCACAGACATGTTCTTGCTTAAAAAAAAAAAGTCCAAAAAATAACCAAAAATCAATTTCACCACAGAAGGTATAACATTCTCCCTCAAATGGTTTGGTATGTTTGTGAATCCATGATTACAGTCACATGGTCAAGATTGCGAGATCGGCAGCAGAAAAACATCCATGCTTGACCATGGCGACAGAGTCTTCTAATCATAAGCTTCAACTTTCTTGCACCAGACAAACCACTGATCTATACTGCCAATTCCACTTTTAACTCATTACTTCATAGAACTGTGTTACAGATCTCTGCATGCCTATCCAAATTCTTTTTGGCATCTTCCAGTCATCCTTTGTGAGCTTCTTCATTAAGAGTTGGGTGCATCATAAAGTCCGGCCATTAAGTACTTGGTTCAGTGATGATTTTATGTTTTCCACTGACACATTTGTCCCAGCCTTTTTCAGGTCATCCTTCTTCATTGTCCTAATGAGATTCCTAAGACCTCTGGTAATAAGAGTGAAACTTCTGGACAGTACTCCCAATGGTCTTTCTAGGAGTGTGCAAAGTCTTGGTAAAGCTCTTCTTATACCCATTACCCTTTGGTGCAATGAAAAGCCTTTGTGACAGCTGCTTAGTTTTCACCATGGTTCACCATGAACCTTGAACACATTTCTTGATGTTGTTTACATAACACATTACAGCTAAAGCAAATTTAGGGATTGCGTTCCTAATAGTATGTTGTAAGACCAGAAATTTTATGTAGGGGTTGAATAACTTTAACATGGCATCATCAACAAACTTTTCTGCTACTCTAAGATACGTCATTAGTTATTTTCTTTGTTCATTTAACTGCTATTCCTTTAATCATTTAACTGCTAAGGTAATTCATCATTTACAGTAAAATCAGGCTCTGCAGAAAAGTTTAAGAGTTATAAATCCTTATTTTCTTTGGAAGGATGAATATTTCCCATTGCAACCAATCAAATGGGCGCTTTGGTGGTACAGCGCCAAATCATAAATCATAAAGAACTAAGTGAGAAAAAAGCTAATTGTGTCACAGGCAGCCATGGTTAGTAACCATCAACAGTGGTCCGAAGAGGGTCAAGCGCCAGACCGGCCTGGTACGGACCAACAGAATGGCTGCTGTGACTCAAATCCGAGACAATTTTAATACTGGTGATGAGTTGAATGTGTCAACACAGTGCACGGATCCCCTCTATGTAATGGGTTACAGTCACAGCCCAGTCAAAGTACCCAAGCTTACTCCTGTCCCCCATTAAAAGCAAGTGTGTGTGTAAAGTAAGCAGCACAGGAAATGGAGGTATGTTTTAGAAACTTCATAGTGCCTTTCTGACCTGCTATTGCTGCGTGATCGTCTGTGCCCTTTCACTGGCGTTTTCCCCTTGTCTCGCCCTCTGCTGCTGCCATCATTTGACCTCCTTGTTTTTCCATCACTGTCTTTCCTCCTGTCCCTGGGATAAAAGTTTAAAGTAAATTATTTACCTATCTGGTATGTACATTCATTGGTTTTATAAACTACTGACAATACAAATAAACTTATTTACTCACAGTACTCACCACACCCCATCTCGACCCCATTTATAAAAAAAAAAGGGCTCCCCAGAGGACTATTACTGAGCAGATGATGTCTGGGTGGCGGACAATCAGCACTGCATTGACACTGACATGGTAATAACATGATAGTTTGTGTTGTATGAAGACATAAGGTGCAGCGGTGGTGTTGTTGGGATTTTTAAACACCTCCATGTGGAGAAGTGTTCCAACAGAATATATAAAGCCAAAACCATCCTGTGATTAGAAAGTGGCCACTGAAAATACTATTGAGCATGTAAAAAAGAAAACTGTTTTAATTTCTAACTGTACACCTACACAGTTCGAACAAGCCATGTGTTCCTAATAAAAAGCCAGTACAAACAGTATTTGAACAGTATTTAAAAACACTGATGCACCTGAAATACTCACACAAGAACAAAACACACTATCATGTGTTTAACACGTTAGTGTCTTTGCAGTTTTGCCATTAATGTAAATGGTCAGTAAGGGAGTCCTACAGTGGTCCCTTTCGATTAATAAATGGGGTACAGGTAGGTGACAAAGTGTACAGAGCAACAGAGGGGCTACAGTCACTAACTGTACACACACAAAGTTCATCTGTATGGTAAGTATGGCTTACAAAATAACGGTTACACAATAATGTCACCTAGTTACTGTCTGCAATGAATACACAGATTTTATCATAGCCTAAATATAAATTATAAGTTCACATAAGGCTTTCTCTAATTGTAAAGACAATGTTTTCACATATAATATTATTCTGATAATGTATTCCCTGGAATTTCGTTGGTGGATTGGGCAGGAGGAGTCAGGGTTCTTGTAGTAGCAGATGGGAGGGATAAATAAAATGGAATTATGATAGTAATTGGTTACTTGATCAACATAAACATAAGGATATACTACTACTGGCTAGAAGATAGAGCACAAAGGTTGCTAGCGAAGTGTGGGAAGGTATTAGCCAAGTTAAGAAAGCTTATGGTCAGTTAACACAATAAATTTACACTTAAATTTAAATTTACACTTCGATGCATTAGTACTACCTGTTTACAAACCACCCCCTTGTTTAAACAGCTTAGATGTTTCTACTGTTCTGATAAACACTCTAGGCTTTCCAAAGATTGTCTGAGCCTTTGTGATTGTTTAGACTGACCTGGGCTTTTAAACGATTGTTTGAGGCTTTGTGATTGTTTAGACTGACCTGGGCTTTTAAACGATTGTTTGAGGCTTTGTGATTGTTTAGACTGACCTGGGCTTTTAAACGATTGTCTGAGCCTTTGTGATTGTTTAGACTGACCTGGGCTTTTAAACGATTGTTTGAGGCTTTGTGATTGTTTACACTGACCTGGGCTTTTAAACGATTGTCTGAGCCTTTGTGATTGTTTAGACTGACCTGGGCTTTTAAACGATTGTTTGAGGCTTTGTGATTGTTTAGACTGACCTGGGCTTTTAAACGATTGTTTGAGGCTTTGTGATTGTTTAGACTGACCTGGGCTTTTAAACGATTGTTTGAGGCTTTGTGATTGTTTAGACTGGCCTGGGCTTTTAAACGATTGTTTGAGGCTTTGTGATTGTTTAGACTGACCTGGGCTTTTAAACGATTGTTTGAGGCTTTGTGATTGTTTAGACTGACCTGGGCTTTTAAACGATTGTTTGAGGCTTTGTGATTGTTTAGACTGACCTGGGCTTTTAAACGATTGTTTGAGGCTTTGTGATTTTTTAGACTGACCTGGGCTTTTAAACGATTGTTTGAGGCTTTGTGATTGTTTACACTGACCTGGGCTTTTAAACGATTGTTTGAGGCTTTGTGATTGTTTAGACTGACCTGGGCTTTTAAACGATTGTTTGAGGCTTTGTGATTGTTTAGACTGACCTGGGCTTTTAAACGATTGTTTGAGGCTTTGTGATTGTTTACACTGACCTGGGCTTTTAAACGATTGTTTGAGGCTTTGTGATTGTTTAGACTGACCTGGGCTTTTAAACGATTGTTTGAGGCTTTGTGATTGTTTACACTGACCTGGGCTTTTAAACGATTGTTTGAGGCTTTGTGATTGTTTAGACTGACCTGGGCTTTTAAACGATTGTTTGAGGCTTTGTGATTGTTTACACTGACCTGGGCTTTTAAACGATTGTTTGAGGCTTTGTGATTTTTTTAGACTGACCTGGGCTTTTAAACGATTGTTTGAGGCTTTGTGATTGTTTACACTGACCTGGGCTTTTAAACGATTGTTTGAGGCTTTGTGATTTTTTTAGACTGACCTGGGCTTTTAAACGATTGTTTGAGGCTTTGTGATTGTTTAGACTGACCTGGGCTTTTAAACGATTGTTTGAGGCTTTGTGATTGTTTAGACTGACCTGGGCTTTTAAACGATTGTTTGAGGCTTTGTGATTGTTTACACTGACCTGGGCTTTTAAACGATTGTTTGAGGCTTTGTGATTTTTTTAGACTGACCTGGGCTTTTAAACGATTGTTTGAGGCTTTGTGATTGTTTAGACTGACCTGGGCTTTTAAACGATTGTTTGAGGCTTTGTGATTGTTTGGACTGACCTGGGCTTTTAAACGATTGTTTGAGGCTTTGTGATTGTTTACACTGACCTGGGCTTTTAAACGATTGTTTGAGGCTTTGTGATTTTTTAGACTGACCTGGGCTTTTAAACGATTGTTTGAGGCTTTGTGATTTTTTAGACTGACCTAGGCTTTTCAAATATTATTTTTGAAGGTTTTGTAATTATATAGACTGACCTGGAACGTGAACGGCTATGTCTCTTGTCTCGGGAATGTCTCTTGTGTGAGTTGCGTGAGTCACTTGTCCTCCAGGACCTCTGCGATGCCCGGTTCCTTCACCACAAACCAAGTCACATTAGACATATGAAAAGCCAGTGTTTTACTTCTATAGCACCAGAGTCTGCTCGTTATGGCCTTGTGAATGAGCTGATTATAGTAATCAGGTGTATAAAATCAAAATAAATTACTGCAGATTATAGGAGTCCAGGAGACTTCTTAAAAACTAATTCCTAAAAAGATTTTTCTGCTAGTGTGAGCTTACTTCTGCCTGGATCGGGAGCATCTATGTTGTGAGTGGGAACGTGAGCGAGATCTGGAATGAGACCTTCTGCGTCTTCTGGATCTGCTGGATGAGCGTTTCTTGTTCTCTGAAGTTTGAAAGTGTTCACACATATCCGTAGATACACCAAATAATGCCCCAAATTGAGAGAAGAAATATAAAAACTAATTACAATTTGACTATACATTGTATTTACAGGAGCTATAAGACTAAGCTGTAATTAAAAAGCTAGGAATGGGTTTGGTGTAATTAGACCTGGCTCAATGGCAGCTGCAATGGTGGATTGAGCCTCTCTCACTCGTTTCATTACATCCTCTAGTTCTTTAGCTGCAGCCTGAGGAGTCAGCTCTGGAGGCTTTACGATGGCATTGTTGGAATGGTTTATCCTGAAAATAAGTGACTACTTAGCAACAACAAAGAATCTAGATTACATTTAATGAGCATACAACATAAGGTTTAATGTACAATAATAGCAGAAGATAAGTTATTATATGAGAATCGATAACTAAAACTGTCAACAAGGACAACTGCTTTACTAAAAATACACTATATGACCTACAGTATTTGGACACCTTACCATAAGCCTGTTGGACATCACGTTTCAAAAACAAACAATTGTCTTTAAGCTAGACCAGCAGTCACTGAGACAGCTTCTCACAAGACTTTGAAGTACGTCTGTAGGAATTTGTGCCCATTCATAAAAAAAAAAGCATTTGTAAGGCTGTTCACTGATTGTGGTCAGGAAAACCTCAATTGATGTTCCAGTCCATTTCAAAGCTGTTTAGTGTTTAGCTGAGGTCAGGGTTCTGAGCAGGCCAATGGAGTTTCTTCAAACCAAGCTTTTCTACAGACCTTGCTTTGTGCACAGGGACACAGTCATGCTGGAACAGGAAAGGGCCTTCCCTGTGTTGGAAGCATTTCATTTCCATTATAGATACACCGACAAGGCATAACATTATGACCACTGACAGGTGAAGTGAATACCACTGATTATCTCTTCATCACGGCACCTGTTAGTGGGTGGGGTATATTAGACAGAAAGTGAACATTTTATCCTTAAAGTTGATGCGTTAGTCTGAACTACCGGGTTCGAGGCTCGGTGTTGCCACCGGTCGGCTGGGCGGCATCTGGCAGGCATAATTGGCAGTGCCTGCAGCAGATACTAGAAAAAAAAAAAAGTCGATGCGTTAGAAGCAGGAAAAATGGGCGAGCGTAAGGATTTAAGGGAGTTTGACAAGGGCCAAATTGTGATGGCTAGACGACTGGGTCAGAGCATCTCCAAAACTGCAGCTCCTGTGAGGTGTTCCCGATCTGCTGTGGTCAGTATCTATCAAAAGTGGTCCAAGGAAAGAACAGTGGTAAACCAGTGGCAGGGTCATGGGCTGCCAAGGCTCACGGGGAGTAAAGGCTGGCCCGTATGGTCTGACCCAACAGACAGTTGCAGGGCTGTTTTGGCAGCAAAAAAGGGATGAACACAATATTAGGAAGGTAGTCATAATGTCATGCCTGGTCGGTGTAAGTTTGTCAACACTTGTTCCAGCTGTTGTGTGGAATTAGAAGGTATGTCCTAAAACTTTTGTTCATATAGTGCAGTATGTATGTTTTAGGTTCTCTCACATAAAATTAACACAAAAAAAGAATAAGCAATCTTGTTCAATATAAATAATATTTCTAAACCAGAAAGTAGTGACTGACTTTAAGGGTCTGTCTCCAAACATGACACCATTGAAGGCGAGAGCTCTGGACACACACTCCTGGTTAGAAAACTCCACAAAGGCAAAGCGAGTCGGCTGAGTCTCATCCCCTGCCATCCGCACAAACTTCACCTCGCCAACCTGCTTAAAGAACTCCATTAGCTGTTCGGCAGCGGTGGTCTACAGGGGGGAATCAGAAAGATACCAGAAGTATTTATAGCTCTATCTCTCATCTGCATTTTTTGACAAACAGCAAAAGCCAATCACTAAGCACCACTTTGCATGTGTTACATTTACAAATATTGCCATAGCGCTCTCAAACTATTAAAGTGTGCATACTAATTCAATACGGTGAATTCAAGTTGGGTAACCTAGAGGATAATTTAAATGAATTAGAATTAGACTAAATGAACCATATATACTGTACATACATAACAAAATTTATTCTAACAAAAGTTATAAAAAGCATACAAAATTTGAGCTTATCATCTTTCAGACCAGTCTGTAGTAAAGTGTAATAGGGAGTTCTGGACATTGTGAGTGCAGACAAGGCAGATTCCCATCAAAGTCAGCAGAAACAGCATTGTTGTCATGACAGAATCAAAATTGCAGGCTTCAGTCTCAGGTGGTTAAATAGGTTCTCAATTTAAGATTGGTCCATAGGTTTTAACATAAATGCAAACACCTGATTACTTACGCACATAAACATTTACATTATATTCATTTTAAAACAGTATTTTGATTCCATTTTACACTTAAAGTATATAATTTTGCATGGTAATCTATTAAATGTTACTTTGCCCTCCAAATGTTAGTTAAAACAAGTTTGGCAGGGTTCCCCTGAATCAGATACTGTATACAGTACATAACTTCTCGGTTAGATTATTGTAATGCTCTTCTAACTGGATGCTCTGGTAGATCCTTAAACAAACTCCAGTTAGTTCAAAATGCAGCAGCTCGAGTGCTAACTAGAACTAAAAAATTTGATCATATCACTCCTGTTCTATCATCTCTACACTGGCTGCCAGTTAAATTTCGCATTGATTACAAAATACTTTTACTAACCTATAAAGCGCTACATGGTCTGGCTCCACAGTATCTGAGTGAGCTTATTAATTACTACAACCCAGCACGTCCACTTCGTTCACAAGATGCAGGGTTACTTATAGTTCCTAAAATTAAAAAGACCAAAGCTGGTGGAAGAGCATTTTCTTACAAAGCTCCACAACTTTGGAATAATCTTCCTGCCTCTGTTCGGTATTCGGACACAGTCTCAATGTTTAAGTCTAAACTGAAAACATATTTATTTTCTCAGGCTTTTGATTAATATAGACAAAGGCGCAGGGCTTGGGGGTTCTTGGTCATAGAAACTTGTGGTGATCAGGGATGTTGGGTCGCTGTCGTTCTGCCTCTCTTGTCCAATCACTCTGGTTTGGGTAGGAGAGGTGGGCGCTGATGTCCTGTGAAAGCCTTCATGACCTTGTTACCTGCTCGCTCTCCCTTTTAGTTATGCTGTAATAATTAGGGCTGCCGGAGTCTAAAACTCTCTGTAAAACTGTTTGTCAACTAGCATTGTACATTATTAACTACATTCTCTGTTGTTTTACCCCGAGGGCATTCTGATGGAAACCTGTTTACCCGCCACGGTTAAGGATTAAAGTCGAGACTGCCGGGACAACGATGCTGCTCCTGTCAGATGTGACGGGTCTGGAGTAATTGCAACGACAAGAAATCACTACAGACTTTATTGAAGACTAGAGCGGATAACAACTCTATTATTATTTAATTGTTTATTTATCTATTTATTACCACTGTATGACTTTTAGATCATTCAATTCTGTGTTTGTATGATTTGTGTAAATCGTGTATTTATTTAAAGTATCCTCCAGACCACCCAAGAAGGATGGGCCCTGTTGAGTCTGGTTCCTCTCAAGGTTTCTTCCTGTAATTTTCAGGGAGTTTTTCCTTGCCACAGTCGCCCTCGGCTTGCTCAACAGGGGTTTTTGTATCTGTTGGTCCTGGATTTTGTAAAGTTGCTTTGAGACAATGTATATTGTAAAAAGCGCTATATAAATAAAGTTGACTTGACTTGACTTGACAGTGGATATAAAAATTCTACACAGTCATGATGGACATAGCTACATAAGCTCAAGAGTACTTCGAAAAGTCATTGTCACTTAACACAGTCTGCCGCTGCATCACAAATTGCAACACTAAACCGTATTTTTCAAAGAGAGAGACATATATTAAGTTCTCTGGGCCCAAAGTCATCTGAGATGGACCAAAGGACAGTAGAAACGTGTTCTTATTTTTGGGGAAAACTGACGTCCGATTCTATGTGCTAAAGATCCAGTTACCAACAAAAAGTGCTACATATATGCGGACTCCACGTCTATTTCAGCAAAACAATGCCTCATTCTGCACAAGTTACAACAGTGAGGTTTTGTAGACACAGCGTGCAAGTGCTTGACTGGCCTGTCTGCAGTCCATATCTGTCTACTCTTAAAAATGTATGACGCAACTTGAAAAGGGAATTCAAACAACAGCAATCATGTTGAGCAGCTCAGGTCTTGTATACAGAAAGAATGGGCAAAAATTCCACTTGCGATAACTAGTTTCCTCAATACCCAAACAATTAAAAAGTATAATTAAAAGATAGTGAACATGTCTCTGCCCTTTTTTTCTCCATTTCGTTTGTACAAAATGTCCTAACTTTTCTAAAATAGGGGTTTGTACTTGGCTGGTGGAGAGCATCCTGAAACTTCCTTCAGAGTAGTCTAAAATAATCAAACTAATACCAGGCTTTAGCCAAATACCTGAGAGTTAAGGTTGCCGACATACACGGTCCTGCGGATCTCGTCAATTTTGGAAGGGTCCACGTTGCCTATGATGGGGGTCTGAGATGAAATTGCGCTCAGCGCTGCCACTGAGGAGTCCAGCCCCAGCCGAGCAGCCAGTGGGAGACCCAGCTGAGAGCACACATACAGCAATAAAAAAGATTAGACAAATAGTAAGAGGCATCTGATAGCTAACCTTTAGCCTATATATGCAAAGCTGCTAGAGAGAAACTAAATACCCTTAGTAGCAACAGATATACATACACCCCAGAATTTAATTGACAGGCATATAAAGCATATAATTTAGACATTTGGAAGCATGTAACTTATATGCAGGGTATCCACATATTATTATGTTTATGCTTATAGAGACATTTTGTACAATGTAAAATGTCAAAATATATTATGTTTCACCTTTTCGTATATTACAGCCAGGGGAAACTCCCTACATATTCATCCAGGCATTGCTGCTGGCCCAATCTCAAATCTTGAGATTTTTTTGGGCAGGGTTCAAGTTTTTTTGGATGGATAAAGGTTAATAATTTGTAGTGGGTATATGGCTTGAAACTACAATAAAAGCAAAAGTGCTAATGAGTTACTCTATGTCACAGCGTGTGAAAAATGGCTTAAAAGACAAGCTCGTCTAAACGAGTACAGATAACCATATTTGGTAAATATCTGTAAGTCATGGACACCATTTACAATGTTACTGTTAGCATATGACATAAGAACATGATGCTAAGCAATTGATAAGGCTTTGAATTTAGTTGTATTAAGGCAAGATTTCCTCACATTTTGCAGAGGCGCATGGCTTGGAATAGGCAACAGTCCACCACCGGGCATCAAGCTAGGCACTGGAGTGGCAGGTGCCAGAAGTGACAAAGCCTTCGCCTCTTCTGGGATTTTTCCTATAGAATGAGAACTGGGATTAGAGTGAGCAGGGGTGAGAACCTTTTTCTGCCTTCTAAGAGAACACAACACCAATAGTACCCTGTTACTTGCCCGTTTACTGATATAGCTATAAACCTTGCTCACTATTGTCCCAAAATGTAAATGATCTTAATTAAAAATAAAAAATTAAATAAAAAACAAATGTAGAAAATGAGGTAACACTTTGTAATATAGGTCACCTGTACTTGAAACATAATGGTCATGAACCATACGATATCAAGCATGGACGATTTTCTCCCTGGGGCAATCATGTTGGAGTGTCGGAAAGGGTGAGCAACACAAGACAACCGTTCATGTTGACTGCATCACTAATAGCACAGAACATTAGATACAGAGAAGAAGAACATTTTAATTGTTGTTCATATATCCCACGCACCCCTCCCCCCACTAAAAAGTGCTCTTTAGCCAGTCGGAAGTTAATATCTTATGCACACTTTATACTTATTAGTGACTATAATAGCTAACAATATTGATGGAAATAAGGTACAGAAAAAAACAAATATTGTTTTTCAGCAACTTAAAATTAGTCTTTAAATTAAACCACACACCTTAATGTACTGCTTTATCATATCAGTAGGCTAAAGGATTTTCAGGGTAGTGTATAGGAGACTGTATGACAATTCCAAGTGAAACAATGACTGTGCCGATACAAAATATTAAAAGAATAGAGAGAAAGAGAGATAGAACTAATCTCCAGTCACAGCCGCCTGTGTACCGTTTAAATTCCCTTTCTGTTACTGGATGCCAACCTGGACAGCACTGAGAGACACACAAAAGTGGGCAACTGCATAGGGAAGAGGAGGAATGGGGGGTCTTGGGGACAGAAAAAACAAACACAATAAATATGCAACAGCCTTTTCTAGGACGCTAACAGGAGACAATGTCAGAGCAAAAAAATGAAAAAAAATGAAAGAGACAAAATTAAAATAAATAAATAAATAAAACAAGAGACAAGGTGTCCATCTTGGTAGGTTCAGCGGCTATGCTCCTGGTCACAATCCCCCCTTGAAGGCAGCGTTGGCCCCAGCGGATTTAGTGGCTTGGAAAACAAAGCCTTGAGTCAGGCTATTGTAGTACCGTAACACCTGGACCACTCTAGTCATCTAATATGCACACATAATCAACACAGAAAAAAACATACAAAAACCAAATTAATTAACGCAGTGAGCCATCCAGTAGCACCAAGTCACGAGGACAAGCAGTCTTTACTTCACTGACAGGTCAGGTTATTTAAGGTACTTTTATTTGTTTTGCTGGTTATATAACTGACTGCATATTGTATTTGTAAGGACATGGGTGATTAGGCAGTTATCTAGTGCAGGCTTAAAACTCCTCTTAATATGAACGATGCCATCACAGCTAATTCACAGAACAATACAGACATAGAAATACTTTACATGTAGCCTTTTCACGTGGTCTTAAGCAAAACCACCCAGTTTCACTGAGACAAATCAAACAAAACCTAGCAAATTCTTAATACAAAACATGTATGTTTATTTACATTTAAGCATAGATTGCAAATTGTTTTGACAAGCAAGCTAGTATCGGTGTACAGTTACTACTATTGCCAATTTCGAATAAAATAACTTTATGGTCTTCAGTGTACAGTAGAATAAAATGATTCTTTTCACATGTTCCACCTCTGGATAGTGGGTTTTAGAGTCTACCATGGTACAATGCTTTTGGACCATATAGGGATAATGATCTTGCTTAAGGGACCAATACTAGTAGCTTAATGAAGCCAGGACTTAGGATTAAAGATTTTTAGATCCCGGAACCCAAATCAATAAGGCACCTATTGTTATTAGTAGACATAATACCTTGTACCTACACTAAATGTCAATTTTATCAGGTATAATGACCTGATAAAACATGTTAATCACAATGGAGACAGTGAAATGTGCACAGGTAAACAACCGTTAGCTACACATTACTATAGCCATTCAGCTTATTTTCAGTTTAGTTGTCAAGTATCTATGAAACAACTTGAGTTTTAATGTAGGACTACTTCTACCAGCAAGCAAGAGAGAACTGCTGCATGCAATGATAAACATATAAAAAATAAATAGGAAGTCGACAAGATGCCAGACAACCTAGGAAAATATGCATGCAAGTACTTGTAAAACATTAACATAAGAAACAGGACATAAATAACATTTTACTAACCTTCTGCACATGGCACAACAATTAGAGCTCTGTCAATAAATACAGTATTGGTTAAATGCTGCGCCACGCCAACACTACTCGGTTCTCTGTATTTTATGTAACACACTTTAGATGAGAAGGAAAGGGGCATGTGGCTGGGGAAAAAAAAGAGGAAAAACACAAATTTAGGCACAACTGTTTAGTCACATCTTAAACAAGTCAAACAAAACAAATGACTAAAATTTATTACTGTCAGTCCTCAAGGTTATTAATTTAGCTGGCAACAGGTTTTTGTTAATTTAAGTTGCTGGTAAAAACCTGACTATATTAAAACATACACCGATCAGCCATAACATTACAACCACCTCCTGGTTTCTACACTTACTGTCCATTTTATCAGCTCCACTTACCATATAGGAGCACTTTGTGATTCTACAATTACTGACTGTAGTTCATCTGTTTCTCTGCATGTTTTGTTTGCCCCCTTTCATGCTGTTCTTCAATGGTCAGGACTCTCCCAGGACCATCACAGAGCAGGTATTATTTGGGTGGTGGATCATTCTCAGCACTGCAGTGACACTGGCATGGTGGTGGTGTGTTAGTGTGTGTTGTGCTGGTATGAGTGGATAAGACACAGCAATGCTGATGGAGTTTTTAAACACCTCACTGTCCCTGCTGGACTGAGAATAGTCCACCAACCAAAAATATCCAGCCAACGGCGCCCAGTGGGCAGCATCCTGTGACCACTGATGGAGGTCTAGAAGATGACCGACTCAAACAGCAGCAATAGATGAGCGATCGTCTCTGACTTTACATCTACAAGGTGAACCAGCTAGGTAGGAGTGTCTAATAGAGTGGACAGTGAGTGGACATGGTATTTAAAAACTCCAGCAGCATTGCTGTGCCTGATCCACTCATACCAGCACAACACACACTAACACACCACCACCATGACATTGTCACTGACTGCAGTGCTGAGAATGATCAACCACCTAAATAATACCTGCTCTGTGGTGGTCCTGGGAGAGTCCTGACCACTGAAGAACAGCATGAAAGGGGGCTAACAAAGCATGCAGAGAAATAGATGGACTACAGTCAGTAATTGTAGAACTACAAAGTGCTCCTATATGGTAAGTGGAACTGATAAAATGGACAAACAAGGAGGTGGTTTTAATGTTATGGCTGATCGGTGTATATTTTAAAATAAATTACAACAATGCTGATTTTTGTTGCTGTAGCAACAGGTTTATCATTTAAATAAACTGCATAGTAAGTCAGTTTTGTAACAAAATTGCAATATTGATTAATTAGTGTTCAAATCAATCTGGGCTAGTTGTTTTTCAAGTGTTAAGATTTACTAAGGTTTTATTAATATTAATAAACTCTCACTATTGAATCAGTAAACTGCAAACCAGTATGCAAAACGAAAGCTAACGACCTCTCACTGCCAAAATTACAAAAAAAAAAAAAAAAAGTCTAGAGTTTTGGTCTCAGTGGTGCCACTGGCCCAGCTGGATGCTATAGAGACACGTGGCCATGTCTCAGCACCACATCTACCTTGTTGCTCCTAAACCCAACAGTGAACCCTACTGTTTAACTGAGGTGCCTACACAAGCAGTAAAGAAAAAACAAAGAGAACGGAGGAGTAAACATCTCTGGCTGGTGTAAAAATGCAATGGGCAACCTCACGTGTTAAAGGAGGTGTGCAATAGCCTGCAGCACTCCTTGGCTTGTAAGGTGTTCATGCAACCTAGCAAAGGTGCACAGGGTAATTGAGTAAATCCAAATTATTAGAATGCAAATATAGTTCTTGAAAAGTTTTACTTACTTTATTTAGCCATTCTTATTTTTATACATATTACCAGCCATCCAGTGCACAGAAGTTAAATACTGTACTGAATGTACAACCACAGCAATGAGGTTAAACTATAAATATCTGGATCACAGAAAAGCCAGAATTTACTTATATGCCTATATTGAACCCAAATTCAGAAATAAGACGAACAAATAGGTTAGGGCTGAAATTGGCCTAAAAAAGCTGGAACTGTATCAAATGATTTTCACATTAATGATCAGACCTAATGTCATGTTATGCTGTGGATTAAGTGTCATGTTGAAAGTGGACAAGGGACACAAACTGTGTCAACTGCTTTGTACTGGTCAGGTTTCACCAAGCAACGCTGGACAGGGCAGCAACCAATCATTGAGCTTTGGCCAAACCCCAGTCAGAAACAGCTGTGTGGTCGGCTGGCCAGATAACAGGTGGCGGCCTAGCGTAATAGACAGCGGCACCTAAGTTTCATTTACTAACTATGCATTAAACCCAACCTTTTATATGGGCACACAGATGTTGCACATGTTCCAACCATAGAATAACAACACAAGCCCAACAATACCATGGCATATCAGTCACACACAAGTGTGAAGTTTTGATTTCAGCTTGCTTGCAGAAAGAATGTGCATCAATACTGGCCAATACAAAGTATGTTTGTTTGTTTGTTTATTTATTAGTATTTAAAAGTCATGTTTTACACTTTGGTTACATTCATGACAGAAATGGTAGTTACTCATTACACAAGTTTATCAGTTCACAAGTTTTAACGTCAAACACAGTCATGGACAATTTAGTATCTCCAATTCACCTCACTTGCATGTTTTTGGACTACGGGAGAAAACCGGAGCTCCTGGAGGAAACCACACAGACACGGGGAGAACATACAAACTCCACACAAAAAGCATCTGGACCGCCCCACCTTGGGATCGAACCCAGGACCTTCTTGCTTTTACCGAAGTAGACCCAGAAGTTGAATAAAACAGGTTTGGGACATCCATATACATAATAAACTTGTTAAAAGTGGAAATACACATGCAAATAAGACAGTAAAGATGTACAATTATAAATAGATTGTGAAGTGTGTATTTGTTAAAACACCCAAATAACAGTTTTCTGTGATGATAAATAGTATTGTTTGGTTTACCAAAGTTGACAAAGAATTAAGGTGCACCCTTATTACAATTCATTTGATACGTAAATGATGTAAAATGCTATTATTATCAGAAATTTATATGTTTATCATTTCAAATGATACACCCTTGTGCATTATACATCAAAGATATGCAGTTCAACAAAGTCATCTATGCATTCATACTCTCACAGGGACAGACTTCAAAAAATCTTTTTTGCATGGAATAAAGGACTTTTACCATCTACAGTCCATAACATAGTTAAAAGACAATCCATAATTCTGAGAGTATAGGAAATCTCTGTACTGAAAGGGCAAGACCAAAAACCAAAACTGAATACCGGTGACCTTTATGACTTCTGATAGCTTTAAAATTTGACATGGCCTGAATGTTTGAGAAAACCCTTGTCAGCAAACAAACTAGTTGCTGCATTTGCAAATGCAAGTTAAGATTCCACTCTTAAATATATTGATCTAACATTGCTCTTAATTTAATGCAGGACAAAAAAGATCTGCAAATCCTTACTGTCTGTATTTATTTATATTCTATTTTACTTTTTTGGGAATTTTGGTTGTCAAATATACAATACCAACCAGTAATAAGCATCATTAAAACATTCTCCCAACGTACATTCACTGGACCAATCCGTACATCTGACTACAAATGAATAATAATCACGTTTAAAAGATTTTACTGTAAATAAGTTTTGGTCTGTAAACTTTCTTTAAAAATATTTCTGAAATATCATGATAATAAACTTACCATCTAAACACTGTTTAACCAAAACTGAAATATGATTACGTGCATCACATACAGGCTACTATGCTCCCTACAGCTAATCTTAATCATTATTTCACTTTAAGGACAATAATGAATATATTTGACAGAACTGTCTGGTTGCGAACAAATCGAAAACAGACCGCGTCTTGTAAAGATTTGTTCTTTTTAAAGTTTGGGAATAAAATTGTAGCTGTAGTAACATAATGAGTGAATGATGGCGCTAGCTAGCTAGCTAGCTACATGCTAAGCTAACGTTCTCTGTAATAGACGTTCTTAAAAGTAAACCTGACTGTCGTAATCTTTCTATGAAGCAAGGAAAGCAGTTAACGTTCGCTAACAACGCACTCAATTGCTAGAGCTATTCTTTCTGTGAAATGGCCTGTATATCCACGGTGTGTATTAAATAGCGAGAACCGGGATGTGTTCACTTACTCGGGGGGATAGAGCCGCAGTTCCTCGATATCTCCGAGGAAGCCGAAAAGAGTGCGCATTTGCTCGCTATTAACCGATGAAGAAAGATTAGTAATTTGAATTACGTGTGTTGTTGGCATCCCGCTCATTGTGCTGTAAACCTAAATATAGGATTTGTTTGCTTTTACAGCCAGACAAACGTTACAAACGTTGCAAGAAAGCTATAGCCAACAGTGAAAACAACGTTAGCCTTCAGATTTCAGTGTGGGTGCAACTGCATGAGTGGGCGTGACTGAGAGGTATGTAGCGTGTGGGCGTTTCTTACTAATGTACGTTCTGACCGAAAGGTTAACAGACTATATTATTCCTATTTCAAAGATGTTGTCATTTTAAATGATAAACCCTTGTGGTTTAGTGCACTATACACCGACTAGGCATAACATTATGACCACTGACAGGTGAATGACACTGATTATCTCATCACGGCACCTGTTAGTGGGTGGGATATATTAGGCAGCAAGTGAACATTTTATCCTCAAAGCTGATGTGTTAGAAGCAGGAAAAATGGGCAAGCGTAAGGATTTGAGTGAGTTTGACAAGGGCCAAACTGTGATGGCTAGACGACTGGGTCAGAGCATCTCCAAAACTGCAGCTCTTGTGGGGTGTTCCCGGTCTGCAGTGGTCAGTATCTATATAAAGTGGTCCAAGGAAGAAACAGTGGTAAACCGGCGACAGGGTCATAGGCGGTGATGCACGTGGGGAGCGAAGGCTGGCCCGTGTGGTCCGATCCAACAGACGAGCTACTGCAGCACAAATTGCTGAAGAAGTTAATGCTGGTTCTGATAGAAAGGTGTCAGAATACACAATGCATCACAGTATGTTGCGTATGGAGCTGCATAGCGGCAGACCAGTGTGGGTGCCCATGCTGACCCCTGTCCACCGCCGAAAGCGCCAACAATGGGCACGTGAGCATTGGTACTGGACCAGGGATCAATGGAAGAAGGTGGCATGGTCTGATGAGTCACGTTTTCTTTTACATCACGTGGATGGCCGGGTGTGTGTGTCGCTTACCTGGGGAACGCATGGCACTAGGATGCACTTTGGGAAGAAGGCAAGCCGGCGGAGGAAGTGTGATGCTTTGGGCAATGTTCTGCTGGGAAGCCTTGGGTCCTGCCATCCATGTGGATGTTACTTTGACACGTACCACCTACCTAAGCATTGTTGCAGACTATGTACACCCTTTCATGGAAACGGTATTGCCTGATGGCTGTGGCCTCTTTCAGCAGGATAATGCACCCTGCCACAAAGCAAAAATGCTTCAGGAATGGTTTGAGGAGCACAACGAGTTGGTGTTGACTTGGCCTCCAAATTCCCCAGATCTCAATCCATACATTTTAGTGCCAGATACCACAGCACATCTTCAGGGGTTTTGGCAGCAAAAGGAGGACCAACACAATATTAGGAAGGTGGTCATAATGTTATGCCTGATCGGTGTACATATTGCATCACAAATAGGGGAAAATACATTGACAATGTTTTTAATTAATATTATAATGAAATAAAATGTTGAAAAATTTATTGAAATGTATTACAAATTAGCATTTTCTTTATGTGTCCAGACTTTAGGGACACTCTGTACAGTCATACAAATCTAATTATTTAGGTTTTTCAATGCACCATTTAGTAGAATAAAAGAATTTTACCATCTACAGTCCATAACATAATTTAAAGACAATCAATAATTTTGAGAGCATGGAAAATCTCTGTTCTAAGAGCAAAAAACACAGCTACAGATGTACCAATTTCTGGGTGTGAAAAAAAATGGTTTTAATTTTCATTTAACTCTTAAGCTTTTAAGTCTCTCTTAAAAACTTTGGGCCTTATTACTGTGTCTTCTTGGTGAGTTATGCCAACTAGGAGAAAGACGACGGAGAAGAAGCATGTTATGACGAAGGACCTGCAATTGCTAAAAACTTTCTTTGTTACCAGTGCGCTCATTAATAGCTGCCACAACTATGTGAAGCCCGGCGAATCCTTGAAGTTTACAACTATATCTGAAGAAAATTTTCCCTCGTGGCCTGTCGCCTCAATCTAAGAAAGGCAGCCTTAATCCTAAAAAGGCAGTCTCAATCCTATAAAGGCAGCCTCAATCTAAGAAAGGAATGGTTGGGTTGCATGCTGCCGACATAGTTGGCACTATATCTGAGTTTATTAACACTAGGTCCATGGGCGGTTTGTTCCTTAGGGTGATCGGGCGACGCACCACCAAAGGGCGAAAGGGAAAAAAAATTTCTATCACATTCAACCAGTGTTAAACTATCTGTGACTGTTCTGGACAGTCTGTCTTGCCTCTGAATATCATAGTGCAATCAGCGTCGAGTTGTGTTTTGTACAGTACTGCCCTTTTTGGGCGATTTCAGTCCGACTGTAGGCACTGCAATACAATCTGTATGGGTTCCAGGAGGGCTAGCACTTACGTGCTTGCGTCACACGTAACCTGGTGTAGCAATAATTAGAGCAGCTAGCGATCTCGTCAACATGACTACCATTACCTCAGGATCTGCTGCACCTCAAATAAAATGCTATCTGATGAAGACTGAATTAAATTGTTAGTGTGAAGGCTTTACTTAATTTTATGATTTATGGTAAAGCTGGTCTCTCTCCATGTTCAAAGTTATTTGTGAGGGCAAACTGACAGATGACTTAAGATGTTAATTATTTAAGCTTTAATTTACTCATTGAACGGGTCACCTTGGCCACCATTGAAGAATTGCCCCCCCTGAGAGATTTGGCAGGAGCTGCCACTGACCAAATCAGATAAATTAGAGACTATGATTCAGAATAATACTGGTGGTACTGAGGTGACTGGGTCTGAAATACACAGTAATAAATAATCTGTGTATAAGCTCACTAAACAGTCAGTATCCCAAAACGTAAAGCCTCTAATCTGTGGACGGCTACTTATTCCAATGGCTAGTGCTTTCAAGGCAATGTCGACAGGTAGAGTAGACGAGAGTAGACGGGGTGACAGGGAATGAAGGTCAAAAGGAACAAAGCTATTGCCAATAGTTAATGCTGCTGAGGTTGGGCACAAATACAGCATCTTGACACAATTAATTAAATTAAGTTAAACATGTATGGCCAATCGATTTGATCAAAAGCATTCAAAGCATCAAGCACTTATTGCAGGGGGAAGCCAAGCATTAAACTCTGCATAAAGAACATTAAGAAGTGAATGTACTACATTAAAGAATTAGGTATAAATCCAGGTTGGTCAGGATATACTTTTTCAGAGATATGTGCCAGTATTTTTTTTTTCCAGTGGAAATTTAAAAAGGAAATGGGCCTAAAACATATTTTAATATGAGGCACAAATTTGCTTCATATATATAGATTTGGGGAGTTTGGCATTTTTATAGGAATTCATTAACATTAAGGTTAAATGAGAAAGACTCGTAAAATTCACAGCTTAACCCTTCAGGACCAGCAGTTTGCTAGATGGACTCTATGGCCCTGAGAACCCCTGCCTGATAACATATAAATACAGTGTGTTTTAAGCAGCATCAAATAGATTTGGAAAGTCTATATTTAGGAAATTACTGAGATCATTGTTTGTGGCTGGGTATTTAGAACAATAAAGATCGGAATAGAGTTCTCTTAAGTGGTTGTTTATCTCTCTGGGGTCTGTAATATGGAAGCATGTGATTAAATTTATCTTATGTTTAACCTGCTTAGATAAAACCCAATTTTAGCTGTCTGGCCAAAATCCACTCAGGCTTTTTCTATTTCAGTTCAAGTAGAGGAGACTATTTTTTCTGTGTAAAGTTTGCATGTTCTTCCTGTGTCTGCAAAGGTTTTCAAAAACGTTCCAAAAAAGTTCTTGTGATGGTGTTCGACATTGAATCATATGTAACCTGTAACTACCTGTCCAATCATGAATGTTGCCAAACTGTAAAACATGATGTTAAAATCCTAAAAAATGAATAAATAAATATTGTGTAACATCTAATAGCTGCAGCCTGCTGAATGTAGAATATACATCAGGTGTCCATGAATAAATAATGAGGACAAAATTATGGGAATTAATACACAGTTGGATTTACTTGATAAGACCATCAGAGCAAAGTAAGACTGTGCAACAGTGTTACGCAATGAGGCCTGTTTCTCAAGTCACTGAGCTCTCCAATACAAGCCTTTCAGCAGACCATGTTTACGAAGATTTTATGATTGTATAATTTACTAGTTTAAAGAGCTGTTCACATTTTTTAGCAACGTTGTCTGTACATGTAGATTTTTACACCTGAGAATTGTATTGTATAGTGTGTACAAAAATGTACACCATACTTTATATATATATTAGAATAAGTATTTACATTGGGGCACTCAGGTGACGCACGGTTAAACATGCTGGCACACCAGAGCTGACATCTAAGGCTTGCAAGTTCAAATCTTTAGATCTGCTCCTGGCAGGCCAGATGCCTAAATGGACGACTGCTGCAACTATGACCTCTGAGACGGGGGATAATAAAGATGGGTGCATGCCTCTCCGTGCGTGTTACGAATCTCCATTTGAACTTGCCTAGAGCAGGTGAAAAAGAAGCGGCCACCTGGTGCACATGTGTCGTTTGGGGAAAAGGACCACGGAGCGATGGGTGTCGTGCATTAGTCACGGCTCTCCTCGGTCAGGGGTGGAGGTCTGCAGCCTTCAACATCTGCTGAACATGTCACTTTAGGAGACCCAATACAACTTGACCTCCAAAGAGGTCTAGCAGCTAAGAGAACAGCACTTGGAAAAATGCAGCCAGCTAGCTGATCCTATTAACCAAACGGGAGCCGGACAGGGATTCCTCATAACTGATGCAATTATGACCTCTGTTGGCTGATTGATGGCGTCTGCACAGAGTCGAGGGATAATGTGTGATCAGGTTGTGTCTCAAAGCTGAGACACAACCTGATCACACAAAGCTGATCCACATATGAACTCGCCTCGTGCAGGTGAAAAGATGTAGTCGGCTACTGCACGTGTCGGAGAGGGCGTGTGTCAGTCACCTGCTTATTGAGTGCTGCCAGGTACATCACCAGATCTTTTCCACTCACAAATAGGAGGTTATGCAAGTGGATGCTTGTCAAAAGAGTCCGAACATGAGGTCAAAACTTTTCCTGTCTAAAGTATGTGGACACCTCTCCAAAATATAATGTTCAGGTGTTTGTTTCAGCCACACCCATTGCTGCCAGGTTTTATATATACTGTATATAATTAGTTGTCAGAATGCACAGTGCATTGCAGTTAGTTGTGTATGGGGCAGCAGAAGGGGACCAACACAATATTAGGAAGGTGGTCATAATGTATATTTATATACATAAATTGCATGCTTTGAACCTTGTAGTAACAGTTTGAATAAGGCCTTTTGTTCAGGTTCAGGTGTCCAAATACTTTGGGCTTTATAGTGTATTGTTTGTTTTGTTGGCTGCGGAGGGTGTAACTACAATTATTGTTTGTGTATTGGAGTTGTAAGAACCGTAACACTTTTTTAATGCACTGTTTCTAATCAGCTGTAAGACTTTTAAAAATGTCAGGCAGTACAGCTTGCTTTGGCATCCCAGTTCATTCTATAGCTACAGTTTAGGGATGAGGTAGGAGCTTCTGTGTATGCCCGTCAGCTCAACCTTCAGAATTCTGGATTAGAACTGAGTGACATCACAATAGGTGTACATACATGCTATACAAGCTTCTGTTCAGGGGTCTGAGCTCATTTTGAGGAACAGCACTGTAGTAGCAACAACAAAACATTTGTCTTGCACAGCACGTTTAATTCATTGCTTTAAATTCACACTTGTTCACATCAGATTTACCTGAACAGAGATGTTTTGTCTTGTTGAGAATTTTACCAGAGAGTTGCAGCATGAAAAGGATAAGGCAGAATATTTCTCTGAAAGTAAGCTAAAATCTCAATGTAAATAGTCTTTTCATGTATTGTGAAGGTTTTAAATCCTAACAAACTGTATTGAATTGTTTAACCAGTCATGCTGCACGATCAGAAACTGATTTCCAACAAGATGGAGGAAACCAAAACCTGGGTCCTGGAGAGACTCATAAAGGACAGGGAGTTTGTCAGGACTGAAGTTAAATTCCAATGTGATGCCCTGGTCAAACAATGTTTCAGGGAGGAAGAGATAAGAAGGCAAAGAAAGAACGATAACCAGTTGAACAGTGTGATGGAAAACGAAAAGGCGAAATCTGATGTTCGCTGGATGGAGGTGATGAAGAAAGAGATGCAGAGAATGAGAGATGAATGGCTTAAAGAAGAAAAGGTGAAGACGACGATACTGAAAAGGAAATGGAAAATGGCAGAAGAGAAAATAAAGGATGAGGAAAAGATACGGATGGACGGGGAAAAAACTCTGGAGGAAAAGCTAAAGCAGATTAATGAAACGGTCTTGGAGATGGAGAAAGCCATGATAAGAATGGAGTCTGAGAGATTGAAAGAAAGCGAGGAGATTGAGAAGTACAAGAACATGGCAGAGAGGAAGAGAGTTAAAGACCAAGAGCAGATGAGAAAAGAGATTGAAATGATCCAGAGAGAAAGAGTGAGAGACCAAGAGGAATTTGATAAATACAGGGAGATGATGCAGAGGGAGATACAGGAAGAGAGAAAGGTCATTAAAGAATACATGGAGACCACACAGGAGAGACTGAGGCTCCTGGAGGAGGAAAGGAGGACCGCTGAAGATCAGCGACAAAAGATGGAGCAAGAGAGAATAAATGAGAAGAAAGAGATTGAAAAGTACATCCAAGAGGAGGAATCTGTTAAACTTGAGCTCCAAAGAGAGATGTGGTGGATGAGAACGGAAAGAAACCAGGACAAGAAAAAGATTAAGGTCCTCCAGGAGAAATATGAAGCCAGGACGAGTGAGGTGGAGCAGATGAGGATGGAGATGGAGGAAAACTTGACCAACCAGCGGAAGCAGATGGAGCAAGTAATGAAAGACAGAGAGCAGATGAGACGGTTGGAGTTTGAAAGGGAGAAAGAAGGGATTAGAGGCCTGCATCTGCGAGACCTGGATAACATCCGGGGAAAACTAGAGAAAGAAAAGAAGCAGATGAGGAAGAAAAATGAAAAGGAGAGAGAACAACAGGCCAGGAACTTACAGCGCCTACAGCTGGAGACTCTGTTTTTACAAGAGCTCACTGAGGCAAGGAACACTGATGTCTCGCATCAAGAAATGAGGGTTAAATCAAGCAAGGCTTTGGAGGCCAGTAGAAAGATGGTCAGAGACAATCAGAATGACAAGGTGGTCAAAGATGGACAAAAGGAAAAGAAAGAGCTAAAGAGCAGAGTTGGAGGAAAGGGAAAAAAGAAGTGGAGCTTGAGGAGCTTCTTTAGAAAGCCCTCTGCATCAGAATGATAAATAAATAATATCTTATCAATGTAATTTTAAATGTCTTATGAATTTTAAAACAAATATTTAAATAAATGATTAAAATGTTTGAGGATTCTTTGATTTGTGACATGCCTGGTTTAAAAAAAAAATGTAAAAATCTTCAGGTTTAGGCCGCTCAGGTGGCGCTGTGGTAAAATACTCTAGCACACCAGAGCTGGAATTTCAAATAAATCTTATCGAATCTCAGCTCTGTCATTCAGCTGGGCTGGGCGGCTATATGAACGTTTGGCTGTTGTTCATACAGAGAGGGAGCCGGATAGGGACCTCATCACTGATGCAATTACGACCTCTGCTGGCTGATTGATGGCGTCTGCACAGAGTCGAGGAATAATGCGATCAGGGTGTGGCTCTCCGTACGCAAAGCTGATCCGCATATGAACTCGCCTCGTGCAGGTGAAAAGATGCAGTCGGCTACTGCACACGTGTCAGAGGGGGCGTGTGTCAGTTCGCTCTCCTCAATCAAGGCGGGGGTTAGCACCAGTAGAGAGGAAGCATAATGCAATTGTGTAAAAAATTAGACGAGCTAAAAATCAGGAGAAAATGCATAAAAAAAATTCTTAGGTTTTACTATTTATAGGTGTGTGTTTGAGTAAAATTAACGTTTTCGTTTTATTATTTAGACTGCTGGCAACATTTCTTCCAAATTCCAAATCACCCATCATTCTCTTGATAACAATCAAGGTCTGGAGATTGGGCTGGCCATGACAGGGCCTTAATATAATGGTTCTCCAGCTACACCTCAATTGATCTGGTTGGTTGGTTAAAGCATTGTACTGCTGAACAAAAAACAATTGTCACTGTTACGTGTTGAGGAACACTGTCAGAGCAGAAAAGTTTTTCTCCTGAATACCCTTGTATGTAGCTTAATTTTAGTGTCCTACACAAAGACAATCCTACCTGATTTCAGCCTTGCTGAAGCACTACCAGATTATAATCAAATTACCTCCACTGAATTTCACAGGTACATACACCGTTTAGGCATAACATTAAAACCACCTCCTTGTTTCTACACACACTGTCCATTTTTTTGGCTTCACTTACCATATAGGAGCACTTTGTAGTTCTACAATTACTGACTGTAGTCCATCTGTTTTTCTGCATGCTTTGTTAGACCCCTTTCATGCTGTTCTTTAATGGTCAGGACCCCCCACAGGACCACCACAGAGCAGGTATTATTGCTGGTATGAGTGGATCAGACACAGCAATGCTGATGGAGTTTTTAAACACCTCACTGTCACTGCTGGACTAGTCCACCAACCAAAAATATATCCAGCCAACAGCGCCCCGTGGGCAGCAGCCTGTAACCACTGATGAAGGTCTAGAAACAGCAGCAATAGATGAGCGATCGTCTCTGACTTTACAACTAGGTAGGAGTGTCTAATAGAGTGGACAGTGAGTGGACATGGTATTTAAAAACTCCATCAGCGCTGCTGTGTCTGATTCACTCATACCAGCACAACACACACTAACACACCACCACCATGTTAGTGTCACTGCAGTGCTGAGAATGATCCACCACCTAAATAATACCTGCTCTGTGGTGGTCCTGTAGTGGTCCTGACCATTAAAGAACAGGGTGAAAGCAGTCTAAAAGGGTATGTAGAGAAATAGATGGACTACAGTCAGTAATTGTAGAACTTCAAAGTGCTTCTATATGGTAAGTGGAGCTAATAAAATGGACAGTGAGTGTAGAAACAAGGAGGTGGTTTTAATGTTATGGCTGATCAGTGTATATGGGTACAAGTGACAGCAGTGAGCTAACTCTCTGTGAAAAAAGGACTTGGTTGTTTTAGGAACCCCAGAGGTGAGTCCCTGCTTGTTCAGTTTGAGAGGAGCTGGCTGAGGTGGTTATACTCACCTGGTCGCTTCTGTTAAAGCTTTTTAAGACACGTCCAATGCTACAAGGACTGCTGAGCAGGCCAAATCCTGCTGGACTGTTCAGGTAGCCTGACACTCATCTGCTGGCCACGAAAGACCTGACACCAGAGAGTCTGTGCCATATTTCAGATGTGTGAAATCTCACACTACCTGATGCTTGGAGGGCACAAAGGCCTTG
This sequence comes from Trichomycterus rosablanca, assembly GCF_030014385.1. Classification (NCBI taxonomy): domain Eukaryota; kingdom Metazoa; phylum Chordata; class Actinopteri; order Siluriformes; family Trichomycteridae; genus Trichomycterus; species Trichomycterus rosablanca. Next base: position 6,382,141 of record NC_086013.1, read on the forward strand.
GAAAAGCTGGCACATGGAACCATACCAGGACATAAGAAATTCTTTCTGGTTCTTAAAAAATCTGAATATAGTACTTATATTTATAGTACTTTTTAATCTTTGTTTTTTGTAGCTACATGTTCATATCATTGTGAAAGTCAAGAAGACAATACTGGACCCTATTTCTGGGCTAATTTGTAATGCCGAAGCTTTTTGTTCGTCCGTTATGCAGCTGAAATATAATCCATAAAAACTAATACCAACTAAATAAGAAATCATGTAAAAACATTTGGATCTGCTTTGGTGGGATAAAAATGAGGAGCAGTCTCTTTTTAGAAATAATAAGAAACCATACAACATACTGCTAAGCTACTGTACCCCATTTTTCTCACCTCACACCAACCTTGCATTATGTATGGCATAGCATTTGGCTGATTTTGGCTGAATAGACAGGCTTTGAAGGCATGCTAAAATAACACTTTTTACTATTGTTTTTTTTTTTATTATTATTTTCATTATACCATAGGAGCCAATTTGCGTAATCAATGTTAGAAACATTGCATTGAACTGCACTGTGCCATCTCACTTTTATTTATAGAGCTAAAATCATCTTTAACATCAACAGTTTATTTTATCTGATAAACAACAGTATATTCGACTAGTCTTGTGTTAGCTATGTGCTTAGTTAGCTTGCTAACTAAAACTAAGAGCTCAAAATTTCTTCTAAGTGTCACTGAGTAAATGGGTGAGTCCTGGGATTGGCACTTTGGCCAGGATCTAAATCTACTAATAACAAATAAACATATCCCTAATTTGTATTATCATAACAATAGCAAAAAGCTAATCAGTGTAGCATTTACTACAATGTGCTTATGGAGCTTTTGAAATTGTTGCCATCCTTACACCATCCTTATGGCTCAAGGGCAAATGGAGTCCAATCTGCCTCTTTTCACACCTGTGTGGAGTATAAACCATAATTGAACTGCATAAAAAGCTACAATTGATATCAGAGTCTCAGAAATGATGGCACTCTCTTATATTATAGAATTGCGCCCCTACTGCTTCCCCTAAAACACTCGGCCGTAGGAGTGTGTAACCCAAGTCATCCTTGAGTCACTGTGCTGGTTGAAAGCAATACATTTGTCAGAACATCAAGAGATCTTAAATAAATCTTGCTGCTCAGATCTTCTACTCCAGTGTCATTTGCTGAGTATGAGAGGAGAAGTCCTGCAAAACGGGAAGATACTCATCACATATAGACAGTCGGAGTAAACTTCCAGTTTATTATGTGAAAGGAGAGAGTATATAGCTGATGTGTACATGAGAATATGAGCTTATGTCTAAGCTTAGTGAAATTCAAATCATAGGGCACAAAGAAAATTATTTACGAACACAGTTCCCCACTATCAGCAATTATGCTGATTCCCACATTTGGGGAATTCGCAGGAGTCAGCACAACCGGAGTGCGGAGTTTCGCCCTGCGTGAACCACCTTCTTGATCATGGTCTCACCCCTGCCAGGTAAGTAATAATAATATAACAATAAGTATTTGCAGAGAGAAATAAAATTTAACATTACATGGGTAATACTTATTTAACTAAAATAAATATAAACATGAGGTTATGACATCTGACAAAATACTCTAAAATAAGCTTTTGTTCCCCAATCTTCAGGTAGCCTTCACTGAAATTGCCACAATTTATCTTGCAATCTGTGGAATGAATACAATCTGAGTAAATCATTGCTTTGAAAACATATAAATGAATGGAATTTTAAACTGTGCTGTCACCTTGTGCTGCCCATAGCTGAGAATCCAGTTTCTTGTGCTTCTGTAGAATACAGATGATTCAAAACACCTTTCCTTCAGGAATGCATTACACAAATTAAACCACGAAAGAGTAACCTCATTGTTTCAAGTTCATGTAATATGAATGACAGAAAACAGTAATAAAAGGGATTGTATACTCTCAGGTGTCTCTGATGCTTTCATATTTTCCTTTTGACTCTTCCAAAGAATTTGCATAATGTAATTTAAAATTACATATAAAATATTATATAAGGACAAAGTAAGAACTGGAATTAAAAATGGTTAAATGGACAATAAAAAAATGGTACAAACTGTAAGATTCTCTAAAAACTGAATTTAAATGTTAAAAGTACCACAAGCTGCCTTAGAAGCAAATAGTGCCATATAACTAGAATAAAACTAAGATCTATATAAATGGCACAAGGGTATATGTGCTCTGGATGTTGATGAATTTGTGCTGAAGCTAGCTACTTTATGTTAATGTGTCACAAATGCAGAGGCTCAGACTCCAGTGTTTCATGGATTTGCTAGACGGGGGCAATTTAGGGCTAGAAATGAGGTGAAAAAACTACAACCCCAAATCAAAAAAAGTTGGAACAGTATGGAAAATGCAAATAAAATGAAAATGCAGTGTTTCTTACGTTTACTTTGACTTTTATTTGATTGCAGACAGTTTGCATTCCTGCATTTCAGGCCTGCAACACATTCCAAAAAAAGTTGGGACGGGGGCAGTTTAGGGCTAGTAATGAGGTGAAAAAACTAAATAATGATGTGATTCCAAACAGGTGATTGTAATCATGATTTGGTACAAAAGTAGCACCTAGGAAAGGTTGAGTCTTTGATGAGCAAAGATGATCAGAGGATCTCCAGTCAACAAATGAGTGAGAAAATGATTGAAATGTTTAAAAACAATGTACCTCAAATAAAGATTGGAAGGGATTTGCATATTTCTCCCTCTACAGTGCATAACATCATTAAACGATTCAAGGAATCAGGAGGAATTTCAGTGTGTAAAGGCCAAGGGCGCAAACTTAAGTTGAACGCCCGTGATCTTTGATCCCTCAGACGGCACTGCATCAAGAACCGCCACTCAACAATAGCTGATATAACCACATGGGTGAGGGATTACTTTGGCAAACCTTTGTCAAGCACTACAATACAGAGTTACATGCACAAATACCACTTAAAACTTTACTGTGCAAAAAAAAAGTCTTATGTTAACCATGTCCAGAAGAGGTGTCGACTTGTCTGGGCTCGGCGGCATCTAGAATGGACCATCACATAGTAGAAACGTGTATTGTGGTTGGATGAATCAGCATTCCAGGTCTTTTTTGGAAAAAATAGTCGCCGTGTGCTCCAGACCAAAGACGAAAAGGACCATCCAGACTGTTATCAGCAACAAGTCCAAAAGCCAGGGTCTGTCATGGTATGGGGTTGTGTCAGTGCCCTTGGCAAAGGTCATTTACACTTCTGAGATGGCAGCATTAATGCAGAAAAGTACATTGAGATCTTAGAGCAACATATGCTGCCTTCAAGACGTCATCTTTTCCAGGGACGTTCATGCATTTTTCAACAAGACAATGCAGAACCACATGCTGCACATATTACAAAGGCATGGCTGCGAAAGAAGAGGGTACAGGTACTGGACTGGCCTGCCTGCAGTCCTGACCTGTCCACAATAGAGAATGTGTGGAGAATTTTGAAATGGTGCCAAAATGTCTTTTAAGTGTGGTGAAAAGGAATGGCAACATTACAAAGTGGTAAATACTTTACTGTCCCAACTTTTGTTGGAATGTGTTGCAGCCCTGAAATGCAGAAATGGGTGTTTATTAATAAATGAAATGAAGCTGATCAGACAAAACATGAAATATCTACTGTAAGTTTCATACTGTCTACAATGCAGTTAAAGTCAAAACTCTGTTTTTTTTGTTTTTTTTTTGCATTTTCGATGCTGTCCCAACTTTTTCTGATTTGGGGTTGTAATCTTGCCAGGCAAGGTATTTAAGAGCTACTCATAAACATTACATGAGGCAAATAATTAATTATTAACAGACCATTATCTAAGTTCCAGAAAGCTGTAGAGCACTTTTGCCTTTATGTGAACAGTGAGTTTGATCAGAAGTATGATGGACGAGGGTCACAGTTTGATTAAAGTTTGTATTTGCTGTTATCTGTATGTGTTTGTTCTGTCTGTATCTCTATTAGCTTATGTTATATTAAGGCTGAGTGATCTGGACTGATGTCTTTGGTGTGGTTTATTTGGAAAAAAAATAGACATCATGTAGAAGATGCATATGTGTCTGATATCAGGAGAACTTGTGTTTTCATATTCATTGCAGAATATTTTTGTCTGTTTATACATTATTCAGCTACCTGCATTTATATGGAATAATAAAATAATCAAGTGACCAGTCATTGTTTGAATGATTTTAAAATAACACCTGTAGCTAGAATATTCTTGGATGCTTACAATTAACGATATGAACATGTAAAGCTTAATAAGCTGTGAAATGTGTTTAATTGCCTCTGAACAGAAACCTAAACCTTCATTAAATGTTTAAAGGTGCTCGTCTTGCAACAAGTGCTAAGTGTCATGTGTCTAAATACTTTAGAGTGTATCTGACAGTTTAATCAGCCGTAATATGCTGTTTTGTTGTTTGTAAGTAAGCATTGTTTTGTCCTTTGACATGTTAAACAGACTTCAATAAAGGGTTCATAAAGGGTTCAAAAGGTCACAAGTTCTTTATACTGGTAATACTGTTTTTAATTAGAATGCATTACAATGCATCACACCTTTTGTTTACAACAAATATTATTTGATGACTTGTATTTCTCTCACATAGGTGTGCTGATAGATATCAAGTGATATTAGACATACTGATGGGAAGATCATGTGACGTTGCCATGGCTATTGGGAGTCAGTTACGGGATAGCAGTTGCTCACCTGCACTGGGGAATGTGCTAGACACTCTGAACAAACAGAACAATAGGACCTAACTGACAGACAGATCATCTCAGGTCTCTAAAAATGCCGAAGAAAAGTGAAACTACAAGAAAAATGGAGGAAGGTGGGACATATACTATGATTAAGTGTAGTAAGTGTTACTCTTCTGCTTGAATGTTCTGTTTTTTATTTAGTGGGGATAGAAATTGATGGACAAGTGGAGAGTGCAGAGGGTAAGTACAAATTTTACAAACTTTATTTAATTTATGTTCTTTTATTAGTTACTTGTTATTTGCTGTAATACTGTTTGACTGTTTGTTATACCTCTACTTTACTATCGGTTTCTACCAAGTGTCAGTTACAAACCTTTTTCCAGAAATAATGACTTATTTAATATTATCTGTGCAACTAATTTACTCCTTTGAGCATCTCTCCACCCCTGATGTATATTTAGAGGACAGCAAAGCAAAACGCAAGGGTACCAGTAAAACAGCAGCAGGCAAACGAAGCAAGGCGGCCAGTGATGATGCTGAAGATGAAGATGATGAACCTCCAATAGGTCGCAGAGCAGTTAACAGAAAAAAGACAGCCCAGAAGACCTTAGAGGAGGAGAGTGATGATGACATTCCTCCGAGGAGGTGTGCAGGGAATCGGAGAAGAGGGAAGCCTGGAGGTAAAGGGGGGGACGACACCAAAAAAAACAAGAGAAGCAAGTCCAAATCAAATAAGAAGAAGAGTAGTAGGTAATGCTGAAAACACATCTATGCTGTTTTCTTTTACTAAAAAGATCCAAATTAAAATTAGGAAGGAAATAAATATGCAACTGAATTTAAATATTTGCTTATTTTTGCTGTACATGAACATATAATGTATTAAATGGGTTGGTCAAACAATAATTAGAATCTTTTTTTTTTTTTGGCTGCTTCCATATTTAGGGCTCGCCACAGCAGATCTGGTCTGCATACCAGACTACGCACAGTTTTTATGCCGGATACACATCCTGGCACAACCCTTCTTTTTCTATCCAGGCTTGGGACCAGAACTGAGAGTGCATTGACGAGTGCACCTAATTAGCCAATCATGTCTGTGCAGATGTCTAATTGGCTATGATTTGAACCCTGGATCCTTGAATGTCTGCTAGCAAACTTTACTGCTTGTGCCACCTAAATGCCCCAAATAATTAATATAAGTTAGCTCAAGTAATGTTAACTGTTCCAAGACATGCTGGCAATGATGGACAAGACACTGAAACTAAAAATAATTATTTTTAAAAATAAACACCACAACATATTTTTGTCGGTTAATTATCATTTTTATTGGCTGCACGCTAGCACACCAGAGCTGACACTTCAAACTCAGCTCTCGATTCGAAACTCAGCTCTGCTTTCCAGCGATTGGCTGTTGTTCTGGGAGGGTGCCGGACGGGACCTCATAACTGATGCAATTATGACCTCTGCTGGCTGATTGATGCCGCCTGCACAGAGACGAGGGATAATGCGTTAATAATCAAAGTGTGGCTCTCCGTACACAAGGCTGATTGGCATATGAACTCGCCTCAAGCAGGTGAAAAGATGCAGTCGGCTGCATTGGGTAATTGGATACAACTAGATTAGTAGGAAAATTGGGAAAAATGCAAAAAAAAAAAAAAAGTTATTACAATCTTTCAAAAAAATCTGCTGTTTACCTAATTTTGTTTGCCTAAGTTTAGGTAGTTCAATATACAGTATATTTACATAGTTAAAAATTATGTCAGAGTTAAAATGTTCATTTTATTGACACTCTAGTAAAATAAGACATTTTGAAATAGTTATTGTTAAAAAAGCATTTTTATTATATAACAATGTTATGTTATATATCATAATGTGCAGTAGTACAATCCTAAATCAAAAAAAGTTGGGACAGCATAATAATCAAATAATAAAAAAAACACAGAGTTTCTTACCAGTCCAGTACCCGTACCCTCTTCTTCCGCAGCCATGCCTTTGTAATGTGTGCAGCATGTGGTTTTGCATTGTCTTGTTGAAAAATGCATGGATGTCCCTGGAAAAGATGACGTCATGAAGGCAGCATATGTTGCTCTAAGATCTCAATGTACTTTTCTGCATTAATGCTGCCATCACAAAAGTGTAAATAACCTTTGCCAAGGACACTGACACAACCCCATACCACGACAGACCCTGGCTTTTGGACTTGTTGCTGATAACAGTCTGGATGGTCCTTTTCGTCTTTGGTCCGGAGCACACGGCGTCCATTTTTTCCAAAAAAGACCTGGATTGCTGATTCATCTGACCACAATACATGTTTCTACTGTGTGATGGTCCATCCTAGATGCCTCAGAGCCCAGAGAAGTTGCCGCCGTTTCTGTACATGGTTAACATAAGGCTCCTTTTTTGTACAGTAAAGTTTTAAGTGGCATTTGTGCATGTAACTCTGTATTGTAGTGCTTGACAAAGGTTTGCCAAAGTAATCTCTTGCCCATGTGGTTATATCAGCTAGTGCTGAGTGGCGGTTCTTGATGCAGTGCCGTCTGAGAGATCGAAGATCACAGGTGTTCAGCTTAAGCTTGTGCCCTCTGCCTTCATGCACTGAAATTCCTCCTGATTCCTTGAATCGTTTAATGATATTATGCACTGTAGAGGGAGAAATATGCAAATCCCTTCCAATCTTTATTTGAGGTACATTGTTTGTTTTTAAACATTTCAATCATTTTCTCACACATTTGCTGACAAACTGGAGATCCTCTGGTCATCTTTGCTCATCAAAGACTCCGAACCATGATTACAATCACCTGTTGACATCACCTGTTTGGAATCACATAATTATTTAGTTTTTTCACCTCATTACTAGCCCTAAACTGCCATCGTCCCAACTTTTTTTTGCAACGTGTTGCAGGCCTGAAATGCAGGAATAGAGCAGACAAATGAAGTTGAGCAGACAAAACATGAAATATCTTGGGTTTAAACTATCTGCAATGAAATAAGAGATTGCAGTGCCATAAGACATGATACGGTACACATTTAATGTATCCAAAATTTGAAAAATTAATGCAAATAACATTTAAATTAATTACCGGTACTTTAAATTATTAATGCAAACAAATCTTAAGCATTTTTTCAAATGTAACCTAATCAGCACATTTTAATTCACTGGTTATGCATGTAAATGCGGGTACATAATATATGTGTGCTTTTGTACTTTATCTTAATAATATGTACTTTATATTTTGTACTTTATCTTGCTCTATCTCAAAGTCATTCTAAAGATGGATCCCATTCCTCGATGCTTTGACTATCAGGCTTCCCCTCTTTATGCTGGTCTAGGAACCAAACTGGTATCAGATCAGCATAAACATGTCAGTAACCTCTAGTAGCACTGCTCACCACTCCTTCTTTCTTCATCCCTCCATCCCCTGCGGTGTCCTAGTGAGGACTCAAAGTCAGAGGGGGGGGACGAGGAGAAGGAGGAGGACGAGGAGGATGAGGAAGAGGAGTCCATGTCAGAGGGTGAGAGGGCGAGGTTAATGGAGGAGGTGGAGGAGAAAAAGAAGCTCATCGCTACCATTAGAAACAAACCTTGGCGGATGAAGAGGAGACTCAAACTTCTCAAGTACAGTGAACGAGTGTTTTAGTGAGCATGTTTTTAAAGAATTCTGTGGTCTAAAAAGTGAGTTTTAAGCAGAGTACTACAACCACTAAGTTACAGTTACAGTTTATACTATATGGCCAAAATTATGTGGACACCCATTCTAATAACTGATTTCAGTTTTAGCCACAATTCTTGCTAACATATTTATAAATGCAGTATAAAAAATAAACTAAATTTATTTAATGTACTTATTATCAGCATTAAATCATATGGACCAGTTTCCTGGATCAGTATGATTTACACAATCCTCCGAAGCACAGGGGCTCCACAGGGGTAAGTCCTGGCTCCATTCCTCTTCACCCTCTATACTGTAGATTTCTCCTACAATACAGCAACATTTTGTCAGATACATCTGGGATGGTCATGACAGCAAGTACAGGGAGCTTACCAAGCACTTTGTGGACTGGTGTCCAGATGTGAACCACCTCCAGTTGAATACTAGTAAAACGAAAGAGCTTGTGATGGATTTTTGCAGAACTAAGATCACCAAAACCAGTTAACATACAGGATAAATAAGGGATATTGAGATTGTCAACACCTATAAGTACCTGGGTGTTGTTCTATATAATAAACCGGACTGTACCAACAATACACAGGCACTGTATAAAAAAGTCCTGTTGTCCATTTGCTGAGGAGGCTCCTGTCTTTTGGAACACAGAGAGCCCTTCGCAATTCAAGACTTGGTGTTGGCATCAGCCATTTTTATTGAGTTGGCTGCTGTGGTAGCGGTATCATGACAGAAGACAGGAAGAAGCTGGATAAACTAATCAGGAAGGCAGGCTCTGTCCTGGGCTGCACCCTGGAATCAGTGGAGGCAGTTGGATGTAGAAGGATGATGACCAAGCTGTCATCCTTAATGGAGAACACCTCCCAGTCACAGACAGTCGCAGCCTTATGGAATAATATCTTATCTTAATCTGACCCTGTACACAAAGCAAGGTCTATAAAGATATGGTTTGGCTAATTTCTTGGGAGGGAACTCCAGTAGTCTCTACATAGCCCTGAAATCATCTCTACACCTGAACACATTTCGGATGAACTGTTACATTAATTGTGAGCCATCCTGTACAAAATCTATGTTTAACTTCACAAATGCTGTTTTGACTCCATATTAATGCTCATGGTTATGAAATAGGTTGTGCAAAAAGCTCCTGGTCAGGTGCCCACATACTTTTGGTCAAAAATGGCTTTAAAGAGCGGTAAAACATGCTAGCACACCAGAGCTGAGATTTCAAAAACGTTGTTTCAAATCTCAGCTCTACCATCTGGCAGGCTGGGCACCTACATGAACAATGATTGGCTGTTGTTCATACAGGGTGGGGAGCCGAACCAGGGACTCCTTAAAACTGATTATGGCCTCTACTGGCTGACTGATGGTACCTGCACAGATTTGAGGAATAATGCATTGATCAGGGTGGGGCATAATAATCTGAATATGAACTCACCTCATGCAGGTGAAAAGATGAAGTCGGTACTGCACAATGTCGGAGGGGGCGTGTGTCAGTTGCGGAGCTCCTCAGTCAGCAGTGGAGGGTAGTATCGGTAAAGGGGAGAGCTTAATGCAATCAGGGTGATTGGATATGACTAGATTAGGGAGAAAAATTGGGGGAAATTGCAAAAAAATAAAAATAAAAAAAGGCTTTAATATGTCTAAGGCTGTCTGTGTAGTATTTATGTTATGTTATTACAATTGGGTTTATTTTGTACTATTTTGCTAACATTCTTCTCTTAGGGAAGCTCAGTTGTTTGTGGATAAGTTTGAAGGTGCTCTCGGCAAAGGCAAGGGCAGAAAGTTATATGCCTACAAAATCATGATGATGAAGGTAAGTAAAAACTATATGTATTACTAAGACGACTGTTAATTCTTTAATTTTTTAAATATTAATTCTTTCATTTTCCTGTTAATTCTTTAATTTTTTTAATATTAATTATTTAATTTTCCTGTTAATTCTTTAATTTTTTTAATGTTAATTCTTTAAATTTTTGTAATGTTAATTCTTTCATTTTTTTAATGTTAATTCTTTCATTTTTTAATGTTAATTCTTTCATTTTCCTGTTAATTCTTTAGTTTTCCTGTTAATTCTTTAATTTTCCTGTTCATTCTTTAATTTAACTGTTCATTCGTTCCTTCTGTCAGAAATGGATCAAGTTTCAAAGAGATTTTGAAAATTTTAAAACAGCCTGCATACCCTGGGAACGAAAAATCAAAGAAGTTGAAAGTAAGTGATTTGTTTTCAGTATGATCTGTAAATTGTGCATTTTCACACATAGTATATGGTACTAATTCTTGTAGTTATATTTGTATGCTTTTCCTGCAAAGTTAAGTTAGCTACAGCACAGTTTATGTGAAACATGCAGTGATACAGTGGGGTAGTGAACAAACATCATATAGTCTTTGAATAATGAGTATTGGCGCTTGGGTGGCTCAGCAATATGTTGTGCTAGCAGTGCCAGACATGATTGGCTGATGTCTGATGGGAATTTACCGAAGTTTTGCAATAGATTGATACCGTATCCAGAGCATTTCTGCCTTGCTTCTCATGTTTTCTGGTCAAACCAGACCCACTGTAACCTTGATCAGAATAAAGCAGTTAATGATAATGAAATATAATGAGTATTATCATCAAACGAACACTTTGCTATGCAGCTAAAGACCACACAAACACACACAGGTTCACAACACATTAAAAGTGAAAGGGTTGCCACTCAAGTGGTAAAACACGCTAGCACACCAGAGATGACATTTCGAACTTGTCGGTTTAAAACTCAGCTCCGCCATCCAACTGGGCTGGGCGGCTAAATAAACAAAGATTGGCTTGTTGTTCATACAGGGTGGGAAAAGCCGGATAGGGACCTCATATGCAATTATGACCTCTGCTGGCTGATTGATGGCTTCTGCACAGAATTGAGGGATAATGCAAAGTTGATCCGCATATGAACTTGGCTCATGCATGTGAAAAGATGCAGTCGGCTACTGCACATGTGTCGGAGGGGCAGGGGTCAGCACCAGTAGAGAGGAAGCATAACGCAATTGGGTAAAAATTGGACGAGTTAAAGATCGGGAGAAAAAGCATAAAAAAGTGAAAGGGTTTCTATGAAGTTCGGTGATAGGCGATATTTGGTGACAGGAATCTGTTGCCAAATAAAAAGAGAAACTTTGTGGCTTCACTCTTGTCAAAGAGGACGTGTCATATGTTCTTTTTCGGCCAGCATAGATCTTAGGCAAATTAGATTCAACTAAATTAAATCTCTCTATATATTTACATATAAGGTGCTCGGGTGGCACAGCGGTGAAATACGCTAGGCCACTTCAGATTCGAGAGGCTTTACTGTCACTTCAGCTATAGACAAGAACACACTGAAACAGCACACAAGTGCAACCAATACAATATTCACAGTGCAAATAAAATATAGTGTAGAAAATACAACGACAACACAGGACCAAAAGACAAGTGTGGTGTTGGCCAGTACACGATACAGAGGCAATGTAAAGTGAGGAAAAGAATATACAACATACTTTATTATAGAAACAACAGCATAGGATTTGACATATTAAATAATAGTGTGAAAGAAGTGAAAAATAAGTCATAATACACTGACCAGGCATAACATTATGACCACTGACAGGTGAGGCACCTGTTAGTGGGTGGGATATATTAGGCAGCAAGTGAACATTTTATCCTCAAAGTTGATGTTAGAAGCAGGAAAAATAGGCAAGCGTAAGGATTTGAGCAAGTTTGAGCAAATTGTGATGGCTAGACGACTGCAGCTCTTGTGGGGTGTTCCTGGTCTGCAGTGGCATGTGGGGAGCGAAGGCTGGCTCCAACAGACGAGCTACTGTAGCTCAAATTGCTGAAGAAGTTAATGCTGGTTCTGATAGAAAGGTGTCAGAATACACAGTGCATTGCAGTTTGTTGCGTGTGGGGCTGCATAGTCGCAGACCAGTGAGGGTGCCCATGCTGACCCCAGTCCATCGCCGAAAGCGCCAACAATGGGCACGTGAGCATCGGAACTGGACCACAGAGCAATGGAAGAAGGTCGGGTGCGTGTGCATCACTTACCTGGGGAACACATGGCACCAGGATGCACTATGGGAAGAAGACAAGCCGGTGGAGGCAGTGTGATGCTTTGGGCAATGTTCTGCTGGGAAACCTTGGGTCCTGCCATGTGGATGTTACTTTGACACGTACCACCTACCTAAGTATTGTTGCGGACCATGTACACCCTTTCATGGAAATGGTATTTGCTGATATATATTTAACAATAAACAATAACATAAGTCTTAGAGTAATCATACAAATATGACTAAAAGCAACTGCCTAGAGGAGGATTTAAATAATTGCATCATCACCCTAGTAATTAGTTTGTACTTAAATTATTAGTTTTGTCTTTAAACTGGCCCCGTGGTCAGATTACATAGGAAATTATACTGGCTGTGTTTTATTTGTATATACTATTTAATACTCTTTTTTATTATATTGTTATTTAGGTCACTTTGGTTCTTCAGTTGCCTCTTATTTTATCTTCCTTCGCTGGATGTACGGCATGAACCTGGTCCTCTTCAGTTTGACCTTTGGCCTGGTTGTGATTCCAGAGGTTAGATTCTATGCTTTGTTTATGGTGTATGTCTGAACTGCATCTAAACTGCATCTATTTTTATAAATGAACTGATCATTGATATTTCATAGCTTCTCATGGGACTTCCTTATGGATCCATTCCTCGCAAAACAGTACCAAGAGAGGAACAAGCCACAGCAATGGACTATGCAGTACTTACTGACTTTAACGTAAGTCTTTAATGATTTATGATAGTGTGTGTGTGTGGTTATACAAAGGTGTGGTTATATTATATGTAATGTAAGCTTCCTGGATGAAAAATGCTACATATATTTTTTCCCAATTTTTTGATTAAGTCCCCCTCAACCTCAATTCTGCCTGCAAAGTATTTGTATGTTGCCCTGTCAATTTCTAGAAAATTCTTTCTCTTAGTTGTTAGAGTGATTTTGTCAACCAGTCATACTGCCAAGAGGTCCCTCATGCATGGCACACACTCAGATTTGGCTCTATAGACCTTCAAATTGACGTTCTGGAATGTAGGTGTACCATGTGCAGGTCTGGGTAACTAAATATTTGGTACATTAGTCCAAGAGCGAAATCTACTAACATTAAACACTTATTTTTGTTGACAAAATGTAACATCATTTTTTGTCTGGGAAGCTTTTTCTTAAACAAAAACCTGAATCTGTCATTCCTGTAATCTGTAAATAACTGACAAAAGCACAAAGAAAAAAAAAAATTTTCTTGGCTGACCAACTTGATTAATTTAATTTTGAATATAACGCCTGCAACACATTTAAAAAAGTTGGGATTGGGCAAAATAAGAGTAAAATGTTTATAGTAGGGATGTAACAATGCACCTCAAGACAGTTAAAAATCGATTCACATGTGTAATTATTCCTATTGGTTTACATGTATAATTAATCGATATTCACTTTAAACAGCAGAGGGCTGTTCACCTTGCCTGGTTGACGTCACTACAGGGTTGCCAGGTTCAGATTTTTTTTCAGCCAAATTTATTTAAGTGAGGATACTTTCTTAATTTGTATTATTCATTTATTTATTTAATGTGGGATTTATTTCATTTTATTTTTATTTTTTTTACACAAAAAGTGAAATGTGTACCTACCTTAAAAAATAAAAGGACATTCATTATTAAGATAAATAAAAGATAAGCACAAATACAATATTAAATTTTTTTTTAAAGAGAAATAATACAAGGAAAGTTTGTCATAATTTTCTTTAATTTAATTTTGTTTAAAAAATCAGGACAAAAAATTTTATCGGGAATCCAGTATCGTGAATCAAATTGCATCGCATCGTGGGTAGAGTGCATAATTTTTTCCCTAGTTTATAGTATATTCAGGTTGCACAATAAGCAGATGAATTGGTAGCAGGTGAAGATATCATGATTGGGTATAAAGATGGGTCATGGCTTTGTAAATTTGAAAATTGTCAGTCAGTTCAATATGAACATTTCCCAACACAAGACTGCAAATAATTTGAGGTTTTTTAACCATACAGTGTTGTGAAATAGTATTTCCACCTTCCTATTTCTACTATTTGTTTCACTTATAGTCACTCACTCACTTTCTTAACTGCTTATCCAATTGAGCCTATCCCAGCTTTTCAATGGGCGCAAGGCACACAGTAACACCCTGGATGGGGCACCAGTCCATCACAGGGCAGACACACATACACACACACACACACACACATACACACACTCATACACACACCTATTCACCTATAGGGCAATTGAGTGTCTTTGTAGAGTTTAATGTGTGCTTAATAGTGTGCATCAAGAAGACCAGAGTCACATTGTGGTCTCATATTTTAATCAGAATCATATTGTAATGTATAGTGCACCATAATTACAATTCATTAGCTAAAGGCTGGAGATCTCCATTTATATCTGTATTAACCACAATTTCAATACCTGCAGTGTTCAATTACAGTGCAATATTATGAACACAGAAAACAAGTAAACCTGTGGGTAAAAGTTTTTTGGTTCCCTAGTTAATGAGATCAGATGCATTCAGGCGCCATTACATTAAAAACTGTCATGTTACTATGATTCAGTGGCGATTTCTCTAAGACTGCAAGGGAAGCTCAGCTTCCCCTAAAATGTCAAAAATTGAATGGTCAAATATGTACAGTTGTGTTAACATTTCATTGACTACAAATGCGTTAGAACATGTTCATCTCGAAGACGAGTTCGTTCAGAATCAGCTACTTATCACAAATCGACTTACTCGATTTTGTTAACTCCCGCAGCGTCAATGCATTTGCCCATAGAAGCTGAGCGTCTATTCACTTCAATGGGACTGCATGGAAAAGTTTTTTTCATTGCTACAAAACTTGCCGGTCATTGGATAAATGCCATGATTTTGTCCCGCCTCCGGACGCTGAGCGTCTCTGGGGGTGAATGGAGCTGTGGGCGGGTCTGGACGCGGAGCTTCTGCCCGTTTTGATTGACAGCTATTTTGAGATCTACACCGTCACTTAATCGCTTGGAGCTTCATCGCGGATTTTGCGAGTGAAGTCGAAAGACAAACTGCAACCTATTTCTTGGTATTTGCTTGGTGAAATTACTTGACCATTTCCATTGTTTATTGTGTAAATAAAACACACTCATAGTATTTGTTTCAGGACACTGGTCAAGTCCCTGGAAAAGACGCCTACTTGGTACGACAGGATCACAGGCCATTTTCTTGAAAAGGAACAGAGGGCGGAATTTATGTATAAATAAATTGACAAATTTTATGATGTAAGCCGACAATGAGCTTCTCCTCTTTGAAAGACCAGCAGCCGCCACTGCTATGATTGTATATAGCCACATGGGCTCGGAAGTATTTTGGAAAGCCATCTGTCTTCTTTTGTAAATGTTAGATGCATCAAGAAGACCAGAATCACACAAAGACAACCCTTGGCTGTTGAGACCATTCCAATTGCAATACAACAATTACAGTTATTGTTTCCAACATCAGTAGGAAATTCAGTGTAACACAGTTGTAAACATTCCTGTCTTAACTTCTCAAATCAAATCAAATCAAGGTTTATTTGTCACATACATGGTCATACACAGTACAACTGGCAGTGAAATGCTTTAGTGACTGCTCCGCCACAGTAATTACAAAAACTACAAAATAGTTAAAAAATATATTATACAAAAAAATATAGAATGTTTTTAAAAGTAAGAATCTAGAAACATTAGAACAATTAACAATATAATTAAAAAAAAGGAGCAATTTAAAGTAAAGTGAACATTAGAACAATTAACAATATAATTAAAAAAAAAGAGCAATTTAAAGTAAAGTGAACATTAGAAGAATTAACAATATAATTACAAAGGGCAATTTAAAGTGAACAAGTGTGTAAGGTAAAGTGACAAGTAGTGCAGAACATAATGCTACATAATGCTATACAGATGTGATAAATAATAAATACACAAATACTAATCTATACATATACATACATATACATATAAAACAGTATACACGCATATACTTACAGTATATACACATACATACTGTATGTCCACATATATACACATACATATACATATAAATTAGATTCTGAATGTGTTTCAGGCATCAAATTGTAAATTTCTTTAACGTTACAAATGTTGGTCAGTGAAAATTTGGAAAATTGAAATGTCTTTTTCTACCTCATAAGAAAATGAACAAATCACAGATGCAAGTCTTTTTCATTTATAACATCTCAAACTTCTATTTTAACAGGGTTACTGCAAGTATTCTGTTCTTTTCTATGGCTACTATAATAACCAGAGAACCATTGGCTTCCTAAAGTTCCGTCTTCCTTTGTCCTACCTGATGGTGGGCGTTGGGACCTTCGGGTACAGTCTGATGGTTGTAATCCGCACGTGAGTCTCTCATTTCATCCATCACTAGATTCTCTAGAAATGGCATGAAATACTATTAAGATTATATTAAACCTGTGTGTATTGTGATAGGTCACCAGATTTAAACAGGTTGTTTCAGCTTCTTCTTCTTTTTTATGCATTTTCTCCCCTTTTCTCACAATTTTTGGCGCATCCAATTTTTACCCAGTTGCGTTATGCTTCCTCTCTACTGGTGCCACAATTAAGGAGAGCGAACTGACACACGCCCCCCCGACATGTGTGCAGTAGCCGACTGCATTTTTTCACCTGCACGAGACGAGTTCATATGCAGATCAGCTTTGTGTACAGAGAGCCACACACTGATCGCATTATCCCTCAACTCTATGCAGACACCATCAATCAGCCAGCAGAGGTCGCAATTGCATCAGTTATGAGGTCCCTATCCGGCTTTTCCCTCCCTGTACAAACAACAAGCCAATCAGTGTTCATATAGCCTATCCCAGCCGGATGGCAGAGCTGAGTTTCGAACCGACGAGTTTGAAATGTCAGCTCTGGTGTGCTAGCATGTTTTACCGCTGCGCCACCTGAGTGGCTTTTGTTAGCAAATGTAATTTGAAATCCTAAATTATTTGAATGGAAAAAATGTGTAAAAAAAAGTTCAGTAATACATTTAACATAGATAGTCTAGATATTACTTTGTTATTTTTTCATTAGACCTAAACATTTTTTTAGTCGTACATTGACTTCCCATGGCTTTCCTTGGCATTACTTGCGCCATGTCTCAGAACAGAAGAATGCGCTTCTGTTATCCTGCCAGCCAGAGTGGATTCCCACTGAGTTTATAAACGCAGTCCACTCTTGCCGTTAGGATGGCTAAAAACGCAGATGTAGGGGGTGGGGACGGCGAAGACAGTGAGTTCACCTTTGCTTGGAAGATGTTTACCAGCTGGGACTATCTCATCGGCAACTCAGAGACAGCTGACAACAAGTTCGCCTCCATCACCACTAGCTTTAAGGTATGTAGTGATGGGTGTCAATGTATGAATACATATGATCTGCCATTTTATGCACATTTTAATAATTACAGTTCACCGTAATTACAATTCTCTAGCTGAATAAATCAAATAAAAGATTTTATAAACTTGTAGGTTGAAACTTCTTTGCTGTCCTATGTAGGAATGTAACGATGCACCACAAGACAGTTATACATGCACATGTGCCACGATTCGAATCAGTTATTCATTTAAGATGAATCGATATTCACTTTAAACAGCAAAGGGCAGTGGAGCTATTCACCACGCCTAGTTGACGTCACTACAGGGTTGCCAGGTTCTGAATTTTCCAGCCAAATTTATTTTTGTGAGGATACTTTCTTTATTTATATTATTCATTTATTTATATAATTTATATAAAAATTTATATTATTTGTTTTAAAATTTCATTTCAGTTTTTTTTTTTTACACAATAAGCATTATTTGGCATAGTTTGTACCTACCTCAGAAATATATTGGACATTCATAATAATGTAAGGACATTATTTAGGACATTCATTATTTAGATAAATAAAAGATAAGCACAAATACCGTATTATATTTTATTTTTTTAAAGAGAAATAATAAAATGAAACTTTGTCATGATTTGTCTTTAATTTCATTTTGTTTAAAAAAATTGGGGAAAAATCTTATCGTGAACCCAGTATCGTGAATCGTATCGCATCGTGGGTAGAGTGTATCGTTACATCCCTAGTCCTATGACATATTGTTGACGTATTGTTGATTGGTCAATGAAGCTAATGATCTACAGCTCACAGCATTTTAGGAGCTGCGCCTCCTTCAGAGTAGGCTATTTTGACTTTGTCATGCTTTTGGTTTGTTAGATTTCGTCATGGTTTATTGATTGAGAATTTTGATCTCTTGCTTATGCTCTTGCTTAAAGTCTTGTTTAGTGTTGTTCATGTTTGGTGTTAGCCTGTTTTAGCTTAGCTTAGGGTCTAGAATAGTCAGGTTTCATGTGTGTTTAGTTTAGCAGTTAGCTTAGCATTTAGCTTAGGTCATGTGTTGGTGTGTCTTGTGTAAACCTGTCTTGTTATTATTAAACAGTGTAAACATCTGCGTGTTTGTCACCCCTCTTGTCACATTAGTCCATTCGTTACAAAGACACAATTTATTTAAAATTGTATTAAAACATTTACAAAATTTAAGAGTACAACAACAGAATGGTTACAACAATATGTATTATTATACTGTATATTATATAAATATTATTTTATTGTTACAGAGTATTTAGATCAGAGTCTTCACATGGTTGGAAAGATTGAGATTAAAAATGGCTTAATTGCTGCCAAAGCAGGTTCTAACATTTAATTACAAAATAATGCAAAATAAATAAATACAAACCTAATTATAAAAAAGTTTAAACAGTTGGTAAAATGCAAATAATAATAATGACAAAATTTTATTTACATTTAAATTAATGTTGTATCTTATCAGCTTCATTGCTTTTTGGAAATATGTGCTGTATATACATGTTTGGGAATTTTTCGTAAGTAAACATATACAGTGTATCACAAAAGTGAGTACACCCCTCACATTTCTGCAAATATTTCATTATATCTTTTCATGGGACAACACTATAGACATGAAACTTGGATATAACTTAGAGTAGTCAGTGTACAACTTGTATAGCAGTGTAGATTTACTGTCTTCTGAAAATAACTCAACACACAGCCATTAATGTCTAAATAGCTGGCAACATAAGTGAGTACACCCCACAGTGAACATGTCCAAATTGTGCCCAAATGTGTCGTTGTCCCTCCCTGGTGTCATGTGTCAAGGTCCCAGGTGTAAATGGGGAGCAGGGCTGTTAAATTTGGTGTTTTGGGTACAATTCTCTCATACTGGCCACTGGATATTCAACATGGCACCTCATGGCAAAGAACTCTCTGAGGATGTGAGAAATAGAATTGTTGCTCTCCACAAAGATGGCCTGGGCTATAAGAAGATTGCTAACACCCTGAAACTGAGCTACAGCATGGTGGCCAAGGTCATACAGCGGTTTTCCAGGACAGGTTCCACTCGGAACAGGCTTCGCCAGGGTCGACCAAAGAAGTTGAGTCCACGTGTTCGGCGTCATATCCAGAGGTTGGCTTTAAAAAATAGACACATGAGTGCTGCCAGCATTGCTGCAGAGGTTGAAGACGTGGGAGGTCAGCCTGTCAGTGCTCAGACCATACGCCGCACACTGCATCAACTCGGTCTGCATGGTCGTCATCCCAGAAGGAAGCTGACGCACAAGAAAGCCCACAAACGGTTTGCTGAAGACAAGCAGTCCAAGAACATGGATTACTGGAATGCCCTGTGGTCTGACGACACCAAGATAAACTTGTTTGGCTCAGATGGTGTCCAGCATGTGTGGCGGCGCCCTGGTGAGAAGTACCAAGACAACTGTATCTTGCCTACAGTCAAGCATGGTGGTGGTAGCATCATGGTCTTGGGCTGCATGAGTGTTGCTGGCACTGGGGAGCTGCAGTTCATTGAGGGAAACATGAATTCCAACATGTACTGTGACATTCTGAAACAGAGCATGATCCCCTCCCTTCGAAAACTGGGCCTCATGGCAGTTTTCCAACAGGATAACGACCCCAAACACAACCTCCAAGATGACAACTGCCTTGCTGAGGAAGCTGAAGGTAAAGGTGATGGACTAAACCCAATTGAGCACCTGTGGCGCATCCTCAAGTGGAAGGTGGAGGAGTTCAAGGTGTCTAACATCCACCAGCTCCGTGATGTCATCATGGAGGAGTGGAAGAGGATTCCAGTAGCAACCTGTGCAGCTCTGGTGAATTCCATGCCCAGGAGGGTTAAGGCAGTGCTGGATAATAATGGTGGTCACACAAAATATTGACACTTTGGGCACAATTTGGACATGTTCACTGTGGGGTGTACTCACTTATGTTGCCAGCCATTTAGACATTAATGGCTGTGTGTTGAGTTATTTTCAGAAGTCAGTAAATCTACACTGCTATACAAGTTGTACACTGACTACTCTAAGTTATATCCAAGTTTTATTTCTATAGTGTTGTCCCATGAAAAGATATAATAAAATATTTGCAGAAATGTGAGGGGTGTACTCACTTTTGTGATACACTGTAATTAGGCAACAGGTGACATGCTCTATGTTATAAGACTGATGGAAAATTCAGTTCTATTTTAACAGCATTTCAAAAGCATTCTCAGAAACTAAATCAAATGTTAATCACTACACCTGGGAGAGCACCTTTTCACTGTACTTCAGACTCAGCTTGATGCTGAGTCTTCTGATTTCTTGACATTTTGTGTGGGTGCTTGTTTGTTAGTTCTGCTTATGGTTCATTTTCTGGTTACCAAGGGTGAGCCAACACCCTTTTCACCTTCTCCATGTTTTATTACATTATAGACATTTTTTGCCTCAAACATCTACACACAATCGCCAAAAAAGTGAAAACAGGGTTAAGAAAAAATGCAAGTTATTTTTTAAATCGTTTATTTAGGGGTTACATATCTGTACACACCCTTAGCCTAATTACTTGGTTGATGCACCTTTGGCAGCAATTACAGCTTTAAGGCGCTCTGAGGTCCATCTTGGTGTACTTAGCTGCATTCATCTTTCCCTCTATCAGGACTAGTCACCCCGGCCCTGCTGCTGAAAAACATCCCCACATCATGATGCTGTCACCGCTATGCTTCATTGTAGGGATGGCATTATCTAAGTGATGAGCAGTGCCTGGTTTCCTTCAGACATGACACTTGGTATTCAGGCCAAAAAGTTAATTTTTGGTTTCATCAGACCAGAGAATCTTGTTTTTCATGGTTTGAAAGTCCTCTAGGTGCCTTTCGGCAAACTCCAAGTGGGCTGTCGTGTGCCTTTTACTAAGAAGTGGCTTCTGCCTGGCCACTCTACCATAAAGGATGATAAATGATCTATGTTTTACATAAAAACATGTACAATACACTCATGTATTTGTAAACTGAGGCATAATATTTGTTTATTATGACTTAATTAAGAACACATTTTAGGAGTAACAATTGCAGTAGTCCTGTTCTTGTGGATTTGTGCAGCCTTTACACTGAACTTTTTTGTGTTGCAGGAGTCTATAGTGGATGAACAGGAAAACCAGAAGGACGAGAACATCCACCTGACAAGGTTTCTCCGAGTGTTGGCCAACTTTCTTATCACCTGCACCCTGGGTGGCAGTGGCTACCTTATTTATTTTGTAGTCAAACGGTCTCAAGAGTTTGCTAACAGGGATGACCTGAGCTGGTATGAGAAAAATGAGGTAATGAAATATTATACTTCATGTCGCATAACAACTTTTCATGTTTGGCCCTGGACTCAAAATGTACTTTTTGGTTGAAAAATATTACTAAATTAAAACAATTTACTAGAGATGGAACGATCGATCGGCTATTAATCGGTATCGGCCGATTTTTAATCAAAATATGCTATCGGCGATCGGCCGATATTTCCTAAATGTAGCCGATCCGATCGTGTGATATATAAAAGATCACGTTAAGTTAACAGCTCAGTGGATTGATCCAGACTTTGAGCTACAAAGCACCAACCATCGCATCAAAATTCATCAACAATCGCACAGAAACCATCGTGAAAGCTCTTCATGACCTAAAATAACATCATTAACGTTGTGCATCATACATACGATGTAATTTTGCTGATTGTAATAAAGATAATTCAACACGGTCACATCTGAGTCGATTATATAAACTCCTGGTTCACTTTGGTAAATCGTAAGCGGTGCTTGCTTGTGATGTAGATGAGAACAAGAAAACGTTACAGAGCCAATCCGAGGCAAAAGTTTATTCATTACCAAATTCGTTAGTTCAGGATCATCTGCTGAACTTTTAGGATCATCAGAAAACTTTTAGCTTCTTAGACGGAACGAGTCTGACTCGGTTACAGATCTGTGGTAATAGCAGTTTAATTAAGCTTTTTAATTGAGCTTTTTAATGTAAGAGAGTCACACAGAATGTTCTGTAGTAGCTGGTGTTTATTTAAAACCACGACATTTAATTAATAACAGTAAACACGGAGAGATAACTGAGAAGAGAAACTTACGCTTCGCGAAAAATGAATCGACTCGTGAATCACTTTAAGCGATACAGTGAACAGATCATTTCTCTTAAAGGCACAAGCACAAACACACAAACACACACGCGCGCGCGCGCGCTGCTCCGGTTTATCTTCACTGTAAGGCTCTTTTTAAGGTTTTTTCAGACTGAACTGGATAACATTAAACCTTTGTGTGTGTGTGGTCAGTTAGACTAATGAAATATGTCTCCTGTTGGTAAAAAAATAATTGTTTGATGTACTTTATTTACTGCTAAATTTGTAACACCCCCCCCCCCCAACGGAATCGGCTATCGGCCGATATCCCTGAAAGGAGATCGGACATCAGAATCGGTGCCAAAAACCCCGATCGGTACATCTCTACAATTTACTAAACATGTAATATTTAGCCCCTTTAACTGTATATGATTGTTGTAAAACCAGAAGAACATGATGGAGAACATGACAATATAAAGTGACAACATTAGTAATGTGATTGTACGTTGGGGATATGTTTTAGATGGAGATTATCATGTCTCTGCTGGGACTGGTGGGGCCCATGCTGTTCGAGACCATTGCTGAGTTGGAGGACTACCACCCCCGCATTGCCCTCAAGTGGCAGCTTGGACGCATATTTGCCCTGTTTTTGGGTAACCTCTACACCTTCCTGCTTGCTCTATTTGATGAGGTCAATCAAAAGGTATTATGATCATGCCATGCAAATTGTGTTAATATTGTAGGGGTCGAGTGCAATAGCGAATATATTAAGTAAATACACTGATCTGGCATAATATTATGCCCACCTTCCTAATATTGTGTTGGTCCCCCTTTTGCTGCCCCATATGAAACAAACTGTGATGCACTGTGTATTCTGACACCTTTCTATCAGAACCAGCATTAACATCAATTTGAGATACAGTAGCTCGTCTGTTGGATCGGACCACGCGGGCCAGCCTTCGCTCCCCACGTGCATCAATGAGCCTTGGCCGCCCATGACCCTGTTGCTGGTTTACCACTGTTCCTTCCTTGGACCACTTTTGATAGATACTGACCACTGCAGATTGGGAACACCCCACAAGAGCTGCAGTTTTGGAGATTCTCTGACCCAGTCATCTAGCCATCACATCTGGCCCTTGTCAAACTCGTTTAAATCCTTACACTTGCCCATTTTTCCTGCTTCTAACATCAACTTTGAGGATAAAATGTTTACTTGCTGCCTAATATATCCCACCCACTAACAGGTGCCATGTTGATGAGATAATCAGTGTTATTCACTTCACCTGTCAGTGGTAATAATATTATGCCTGGTCGGTGTACATTATTAGTTAGCTAGGTAAAATACTTAGCTTTGTCCAAAGAAAGGATGTCAAATTTGAATTTCACATACCTAAAATGTTTAATATTTCAATTTATTTAAATAATAGTAGAGTTTTTACAACGACAGAAAAGAGGTAACATTAGTTTTAGCAATACTTAGTGGAACTGTAACAGGTTGACTGCCTTTGTCCAATACCTCGCACGGTAGGAAGCACAAATCAACTTGCTGTGGTCCCAAGCAGGCTACAAATCCCATTTGCTGCAGAGCTCATGAGCTCTACTGTATTACACCTCACTCTATATTTAACCTAGCCTGGAATTCAATTCCTAGCTGAGTCATTGTTCTTGCATGACCCACACAGTAATTAACAAATATGTCAACCAACTTGCTTTATGCAAAAATACAATTTGGTCTGTTGTCACTTGTTCCTTTTCAACAAGTACTAATCAACTTTATTTGTATTTTGTAAATAGAAACATTTAGAATTTAATACCTGCAACACACAGAAAAGTTGGAAGAGAGAAAAAATTAAAAAGTTGATGGAATATTAAAGTTACAGAGTTTTAAAACATATCACAATAAGCAGGTGAATTGGAAAAAGGTAAGAAAGTCCTGATTGGATATAAAAAGAGGACCCATTGCTAGCAATGGTGGATCCTGGCCAACCACTTTGTGCCAGACTTCATGAGAGTATTGCCTAAGTTCAAAAAGAACATTTCTCAATGCAAGATTGAAAATATTTTAGGTCTTTCACCATCTACCGTGCATAATGTTGGGGAATCTGGAGAAATCTCAGGGCAAGAATGGAAACCACTACTGAATGTATGTGACCCTCAAGCTCTCAGATGACAATGCGTGAGAAACCATTACTTAACACAGGGATGCAACCTGAAACTATGTTACACAAAGAGACAGCCAGACATTAATCCAAGTTCTCTGGGCCCAAACTCATCTCAGATGGCTTGAAAGAAGTGGAAATGTCTTCTGTGTTTGGATGAGTTTTAGTTTGTTTTCTGTAAAAGGACAAGTTTTCCATGACAAAGACAAAAAAGACCATCCAGACTGTTATAAGTGAAAGCTGCAAAAGCCATTGGTCATGATGTGGGGTCTGGAGTCTATCCCATCTTTTCAATGGGCACAAGGCACACGGTAACACCCTGAACAGGGCGCCAGTTCATCGCAGGGCAAAGACACATACACACACTCACACCCATTCACCTATAGGGCAATGCAGTGTCTCCAATTAACATGACTGCATGTTTTTGGACTGCGAAGGTAAATCGGAGCTCCCGGAGGAAACCCACGCAGACACAGAGAGAACATGCAAACTCTGCACAGAAAGGTCCCGGACCGCCTCACCTGGGGATCGAACCCAGGACCTTCTTGCTGTGAGGCGACAGTGCTACCCACCGAGCCACTGTGCCGCCCTAAACATCTCTGTCCTCTGTCCCAGCTTTTTTAAATGTGTTGCAGGCATCAAATTCTAAATGTGTTTATTTTTACAATGAAGTGAATCAGTGAAAACACTGAAAGTCCTTATAAAGGATTCATTTTTTACTTGTCCTGGTTTGGTATGATATCTATAGTACACAGCATAATGTGTAACTTCCAAGACTTTACAGATGTGCACCACATCTATTAAAATGACAACAGAAATATTTCTGTTATGACAAAACAAATTAAAGTAACCCCAGTATATTTTTCAATACCTTGTAATCATAAGTAAGTAAATGTAGCATGTTACTACACAGATCATATGTTTACACTGCTCTTTGCATGATATTTGATATAAAGAAAAAGAAACAGATGTTTGTTAAAACAGGAAGGTTCTTTGGTTGGAAAAAGAACAATTATTAATGTAATACCATTTGTGTGTTTTTTTTAAGCTAGAGCAGGAGAAATCCATAAAGAATGCCAGCTTGTTGTTCATAAAAGAGTATTATGCCAACTACACTCTCAATAACCCCAACGCAACTGGCACACCACCTCCTATTGACCCTGCTGATATCATCCGTGGTCCATGCTGGGAGACAACAGTGGGAATAGTAATAAGCTTCATTATTTTTCACTGTTCACTGTGCTTCATTAACAATAACATTTACAATGTAACATTAACAGAAAAAAATATTTTAAATGCATAGGTTAGTGCCACTCAGGTGGCGGAGCAGTAAAACATGCTAGCACACCAGAGCTAACATTTCGAGCTTGTTGGTTTGAAACTCAGCTCAATCAGCTCAATCCGGCTGGGCTGGGCGGCTACATAAACAACGATTGACTTGTTGTTCATACAGGGTGAGAAGCCGGATAGGGACCTCATAACTGATGCAATTACAACCTCTGCTGGCTGATTGATGGCGCCTGCACAGAGTCAAGAAATAATGTGTTGATCAGGGTGTAGCTCTCCGTACACAAAGCTGATCTGTGCAGGTGAAAAGATGCAGTCGGCTACTGCACGTGTCGAAGAGGGCGTGTGTCAGTCTCGCTCTCCTCAATCAGCAGTGGAGATCAGCATCAGTAGAGAGGAAGTGTAATGCAATCGGGTAATTGGATATGACTAAATTGGGAGGAAAATTGCGAAAAATACAAAAAAAAATGCATAGGTTGACATGATTGGCATGGCATGGGATGGTATGAGTTGGTTTGAGATTAGCATGCCACTTATTTATGTTGTGATTGTGTTGTAAAAATCATGGTCCATATCCCCACTTGGGTTTTATTTGTACTGGTCATATAAAGGTGCCGAGATGATTGTCATATTTGTTCAAACAAACTTAATGTTGTGGTTGAATGAATACTTAATGGAAATATTCGGGCCACCTTTCACACAAAAAATGTTGAGTAGTCTTGTAAACCTGTGCCCATCCTATGTGACACATTACAGTACCAAATGCTGACACCACCTCTAAATATTTAATTAAGCTATGTTAACCACACCCAGGCTTACCTTTCAAAGTAATGAAAACATATTATGCAAGCCAGGCCTTATTCAGTGTCCATTTTTACTAATGATATTGTCCATGCATGATATTGCTTATGTGAGCGGCACAGTGGCTCAGTGGGTAGCACTGGCCTCACAGCAAGAAGGTCCTGGGTTTGATTACCAGGTGGAGTGGTCTGGGTCCTTTCTGTGTGGAGTTTGCATGTTCACCCTGTGTCTGCGTGGGTTTCCTCCGGTAGCTCCCGTTTCCTCCTACAGTCCAAAGACATACAAGTGAGATGAATTGGAGATACAAAATTGTCCATAAAAGACTTGAACTAATGAATCTTGTGTAATGAGTAACTACCTGCCCTGTTATGAATGTAACCAAAGTGTGTAAAGCATGGTGTTAAAATCCTAATCAATAAATGAATAATACTTGTGTTTTTTAAAACACATTACATTAAGTAAAACCACATTATATTAAATCCACCAAAGATAATAAGAATTTAAAACGCCAAACTTTTTTGCAGAGCTAGAGTTTAAATTACGTCTGTATGATACAGCAAATGAACAAAAAAAAAAGTAAGGATATTGTAATGGGTCTACCTGCTGTGGAGATCATCAGGGGGCGCAATTTGAAAAACCATACCCATCTGCCATGCCATTGGGGCCAGCAGCATTGATTCACAGATAATTCACTGTAATGTTTCCTTTAACAGACAATCAATTTGCCTTCCGAAAGGGGCATGAAGGTTTTTCTGTAGGGCCTCCCTATTTTGGCCACCCTTTTTTTTTTTTTTTTTTTTTTTTCTTGTTCTGGCCCATTAGCCACTGTATTGTGCCACCTTGTTTAAACATCTTTGAAATTTTGGTTAAATTTCCCAAATATGGAGCCTCTGTGGTGAGGCATGACCTGCCCCACCCCGATACAGTAGCAGGATTTTCTGTTAATACTGCAATGTCACATTTATTATGCAATTCAACCCCCTCATAATATGGCTAATATTAAAATCTGTTGTTAGTCTGTATGACCTAAAGTTGATGAAACAATTGGGAAGTTAATAACAACCCTTTCTTTGCTTTTATTGTGACGATCTACTGTATATAAACACAATGCAGAGATGTGTTTAAAGTGCAACCATGGTGTAAACTAAGAAGCTTCACAAATGCTTAGGAAATACTTTAACTGCACCAAAAGGGCAATGTATATAAAAATATTTCTTAGACCTTAAACATTCAAAGTCACCAGGGGCATTATCTGGAAGTTACAATCTTATGGCAGCAGTAAACCTGCCTGTCAAGCATGGAGGTGGTCATTGATGGTGTGGGGATGTTTTTCTTTGAAGGAACTGGTAGTCTTGATCCTGTGACAAGCATCATGAAATCACAAAAATACCAGGACATTTTAAAAAGGAATGTTAAGACCTTTGTGGTAAAACTGAATATTGGTGATATATGTACAGTTATTCACAAGACAATGATTCACACTTCCAAGTCACTCAAAGCTTGGCTATCAGTCCTGGAATATTCTGAAGTGGCCCTCCCAATTTTCAGAATTAAATCCCTTAGATAATCTTTTTTGTGGGATTTAAAGAAAGCGGTTAAAATGCATCAAACTGTAATGAGCTGGGAGCTTTTGCATTAGAAGAATAGAGGTATCAGAAGCCTGTTAGCACTCAACAAAATCGCTTATTAGAGGTCATTAAGAAAAAAGGATGTTCCACCAAGTACTGAGGGGGTTAAATAATAATGCACATGGACATTTATCAAAGAAACTCAACTAGTCTTTTGTTTAAACTCAAAATTATATCAACTTATTTAGCAATAACTATTATTGTATATTTCCATTTAGTTCTATGCACCTTTTATATTCCCTTCAGGTTAAATATTTTAGATTGCAGCTGTAGGCATTCATTGTTCTAAATAAAATCAATCATATCTGGTTTTACATATTTTGCTTTAAATCTGAAGTTTTCTCACTAACTTTTTTCAACAGGAGTTTGTAAAACTGACCGTCTCTGATATCCAAGTGACTTACCTGACCATCCTCATTGGGGACTTTATAAGGGCTCTGGTTGTACGTTTCCTCAACTACTGCTGGTGTTGGGACTTGGAGGCAGGCTGGGTAGGTACTTTTACTGTTGAGAATTTCAGGTTGGTACATTTTTAGAATTAACTTTTAACTTCATGTACAGCCCTCCTATGCTGAGTTTGACATCAGCGGCAATGTCCTTGGACTGGTCTTCAATCAAGGGATGATATGGTAGGGCACAAACACATACAAGCCAAACTCATTTTTGTATGAGACTATTATGTAGGTGAAAACTACAGTGCTACAATGTATTTGATATTTGTTCAGTGTACAATCCCAAATCAGAAAAAGTTGGGACAGTATGGAAAATGCAAATAAAATAAAAATGCAGTGTTCCTTACATTTACTTTGACAGACAGACAGTTTAAACCCAATATATTTTTATGTTATGTGGAGTTACATGTACAAATGCCATTTAAAACTTTACTGTACAAAAACTAAGCCTTATGTTAACCATGTCCAGAAGTGACGCCGACTGCTCTGTGCTTGGAGGCATCTAAGATGGACCATCACACAGTGGAAACGTGTATTGTGGTCAGATGAATCAGCATTCCAGGTCTTTTTTGGAAAAAATGGACGCTGTGTGCTCCAGACCAAAGACATAAAGAACCATCCAGCCTGTTATCAGCAACAAGTCCAAAAGCCAGAATCTATCATGGTATGGGGCTGTGTCAGTGCCTTTGGCAAAGGTCATTTACACCTATGTGATGGCAGCATTACTGCAGAAAAGGAACATATGCTGCCTTCAAGACGTCATCTTTTCCAGGGGCATTTTTCAACAAGACAATGCAAAACCACATGCTGCACACATTACAAAGGCATGGCTGCAGAAGAAGAGGGTACGGGTACTGAACTTGCCTGCCTGCAGTCCTGACCTGTCCCCAACAGAGAATGTGGGGAGAATTTTCTGTGTGGAGTTTGCATGTTCTGCGTGGGTGTGCTCTGGTTTTCTTCCCACAGTCCATAGACATGCAAATGAGGTGAACTGGAGATACAAAATTGTCCATGACTGTGTTTGGTATAACCTTGTGAACTGATGAATCTTGGATAACAGTGGCTTTAATGATTTTATAAAGGAAGAAGTATGACACAATCTTACATCTTTTTAGATTTTGCTTTTTAGCCAGACTGAGCATTTGGGCAGGAAGGGCCTTGGCCAAAGAATTAAGAAAGAACTTAATGGTCACTTTATAGGAGCTCAAATAGTCCCTTGCAAATATGGAAGAACTACTTGGATGGACAGCAATATTTTTAGCATTTTATTTATCAGGCCATTTTATTTATCAGGCAAAGTAGCAAGATACAAATCACAGTTGAGTGTGGAGTTTGCTAAAAGGCATATAAAGAACTCTGGTCTAATGAAATTTGTAATCTTTAGGCAAAACAACAGGGTTTATGTCTAACAAAAAACATGCACTACACATCATCTGGCTAATGATGATTGTGGCAGCATTATGCTATGAGTGCTGCTTCTTAGTGGTAGAAACATGCAGGCAGATAAGAGGGACAGATAAATGCAACCAAGTACATTTTTGTAGATCCAGGTTTAGGTTCTTTATCATAGTTTAGAAAGTAGTTTAGCTATATATACTGTATATTGATTGGCATTCAGTACACAGTTTCTTAATTTCAGGTTCACCTAACATGTAAAGCTAACAGAACATATTAGCAGATACATGGCCAACCTGGTATTATGACATAGCAGGGGTTTTAATGGCCATATTTTGAATATACAAATATCCTGGTATTTTTAATTGTTCCTAGACCTTTTTGATGCTTTAATCATTTAAAATGACTAACACAAAGGCACTGTAACTTAAATAATTAAGCTTGCTAACAACAACAAACATTTAACATTTTCCGTTTCATTCATTTGCTTTTATGGTCACAATTATACTTTCTATGTATTGTACCATGCAGCTTAAGCACAAATGTACTGTATGATTTGTTTTCATCATTTTCATGACAAAATATAATTCTGATTCATTTTTTGTTTGTGCTAGGATGGGAGCTTTTTACGCTCCCGGTCTGGTTGGCATCAATGTCCTTCGTCTCCTTACCTCTATGTACTATCAGTGCTGGGCTGTCATGGCTTCCAATGTGCCCCATGAGAGAGTCTTCAAGGCTTCTAAATCCAACAACTTCTACATGGGCCTTCTGCTTCTTATCCTCTTTTTAAGTCTGCTGCCTGTGGTCTACACTATAATGTCTCTGCCCCCGTCCTTTGATTGTGGGCCCTTTAGGTCATACACACACACACACATATACATACATACATAAAGCACAAGAAATATTGTTTATATATATTCCTCGTACACAACTGCAGTAATAATTCCGTAGTTTGTGAACACATGTCAATCTGTCTTGTGTAACAGTGGAAAGGAAAGGATGTTTGATGTGATTATGGAGACTATAGACCTGGATCTACCTGCATTTATGGGGACATTGTTCAGCTATGCAGCCAACCCTGGCCTAATCATCCCTGCCATTCTGCTCATGGTGTAAGTTAGTACACATAATGTACAAACCCCATTGGAAAGATTTGACTTTACTGCACAGAAAGCAAGTACATTTTTAATAGGTGAGGATATCATGATTGGGAATAAAAGGATGGCTCAGTCTTTGCTGGCAAAGATGGGTCATGGTTCACTACATTGTGCCAAATTTTGTGAGAGAATTGTCAATCAGTTCAAAATGAACAATTGTCAACACAAAATTGCAAATAATAATAATAGACAGGATTGCATGAGAAACCATCATGCTACTGTGATAAAAAAATAGCCACATGAGCTCTAGTGTACTTTGTAAAACCATTGTCACTTAACACAGTCCGCCACTGCATAAAATGCAACCTAAAACTTTATTACGCAAAGAGAAAGCTATAAATCAGTTGTTTTCAGAAATGTTCTTTGGGTCCAAGTTCATCTCAGATGGACCAAGTGGCAGTGGTAACATGTCCTGTGGTTTGCTAAATTTAACTTTCAAACAGATGCTGAGTTCTTTCTGCCAAAGATGAAAAAAAAAAAGTACCATTGACATGGCAACATATATTGGGATTTAAGATTGCTATGCGTTCCTTCTCCAGGAATGTCCTTGGTTATTTCAGCAAGACACAAAGGGACGAGGTTAATTAACAAAACACTACATTATTGAGTAGTTCAACAGTTTAAGAATTTTGGATTTTACCATCTTTTGAATAGTTTAAAAAAAATAATATACAAGCAAGACAATTACAAGCCACATTCTGTATGTGTTACCACATTGAGGCTTCTTAGTAAGACAGTGCAGTGTACACAGTACACAGTGCAGATCTGTATATCTGTATCCCAGTCACTTTCATACAGTTGCAATCAAACATTTTCAACCCTGCAAAGAAAATTTGGATTAATAACTAACCTATCTGCAGAGCTATATTTTACTTTGAATTAGGTGAATAATTGGGTCATTGTCTTGTTGAAAGGTAAACGGTTACTCCAGTGTAGGTTTCCTTTCACTGGCTGCATTAATCCAGCTTTCAGTTCTTACCAATTTCCCTGTCCTTGCCCCTGTGAAATACTTCCATAGCATGGTACCTCCATCACCATGTTCTACCAAAAATGTATTAGTCAGGTGATGTGAATTGCCAGAATCTTTAACAATATGCTGCAGAGTAGATTGTCCATTTAGCAAGTTCTCTTATCTCTGCACATAACATTTGGAGCTCTTCTAGAGTAACCATTGGGTTTCTTTTTACCTCCCTAACCAACACTCTTTCTGCCCGGATGCTTAGTTTGACTGGATGGGCAATACTATGGAGGTTCAAGGTTGTGCCAAGTTTCTTCCATTTAAAAAAATTTTGACCACTCGGGTCTTAGGAAAATTCAAAATCTTTTATGATCTATACCTTGTTACAGACACATCACAAAGATAATTGTAGTAAACAGGATGAATGTGACCACAGTTTAGAATGCCACAGGGTTTGAATACTTTTGTGAAAGTTACCCTTGCCGTGCAGTAACACACCACATACCATGACGGATGCGGACTTTACATTGAAACATTCAGAATGCTTCGTTTTTGGCCTGGAAAACAAAATATCCACTGTCCAATTATTTCTAAAAGCATCTAGAAAGCTGGACCAAGTAGACCACATTCATATTTCCATTACATCTAAAAATAAGCTTGAGTGATTAGAAATGTGCATATATTTACAAATATCATTAAAGTTCATAAGGTAAAACATCTCTTATCTGTGCTGTTTTGATTAAGTACTTGTAAAAGACAGTTTGTTTACTATTTAACTACAGTATGTGTTATGGGTGCATCATTACAGATAATGGCTGGGCCTATAGATATCAATCAGTCACATGTCTTTTTCTTGCAGTCTGGCTATTTACTATCTCAACTCTGTGTCTGAAGCCTATAAGAATGCCAACAACGAGCTGAAAAAGAAAATGCAGATGGTAAGTTAACATCCAAAATTGGAGTGCATTTTCTTCTAGTGACAACTGAAATTTATTACTAACTGGATGTAATTTTACAAGGCAAGAGATGAGGAAAAGAACAGACGAAATAACAAAGACAGCACCAATCAAGTGATGAAGGATTTAGAGGACTTACTACCCAACCGCTCAAACACTTCAGAGGAGCGGGCAGGTAAGAAATGCTCTTATAACTTTATTAAATGTATTAATGTTTTAAATTAAGTCAATACCCAAGTAGCACATGGGTGTTGAAGCAGCCTACTACACTAGCCCACCACTGCTAAGATCCTGGTGCTATCGGTTGGCTGGGTGTCTACACAGACATTACTAACTACAGTACGTCTGAGGGGAAGTGGCTGAAGCCCTGTGATGGATTGGCATCCTGTCCAGGGTATTTCTGCCCTGAGAAGTGTTTCCCAGTGGAACTGGTCCCACCAGACCCACCATGGTAAAGTGGATAATGAAAATGAAAAATATTCTCAGTAAAGTAGTTTGGCATGAGTGTTAGGGCAGCTGTAAACATTAAAAATGTCTATAAATTCTCACCAAAATTAACAGTTAATGCTTCAAAAAAGTAATTTCCTGGAATCATAAAATGTGTATCCTCTTTATTTAACTAATTTAATTCTCTTTTTGTTCTAAAGACAAGCCTGATGAAAGCAGACCTTCTAAAATAAAACCTGGTGCAGCAGGCAATGCTGTCAGTCTGCAGAAGGACATTTCACTGGCTTCACCCAATCCCAATGTTCGAGGGCCTGTGACCCGGACACCAGGTCCCCGGACAGCAGGGCCCCTGCCTGGAAACCAAGGGCTTGCTCCAGGGGCAGGGTATCCTAAAGGACAAAGACCACCGCCTAAACATTAGCACAATATCTGTATAATATACACTGACTGTTTACTTTACTAAATCCATTTCATTATTTAAACTTGAGCAAACAGTTTAACATTTTTTAATAAACTGCATCAAGTAAAAGTTATTGTGATTGTATTCATGTAAGTTGTCACATAGTATTTGCAATAAAGCATTATTTAATTAAAGTAATGAAAACAATGAAAACAATGAAAACTGTTGCGAAATCCTGCTTCAGTGCCTCAAAGTGGCGCAACAGTGACAATGGCTGTCTGGTAGCTACGGTAGCCGGGTATATATACCCTGGCAGGTACAACCATGCTACAAAGGTACCGGACTGCCGGCCCTGCGGTTGGGCTGCCCAGGAGTGGGCATACAGTCCATCTGGCAGAGGCCGGAAGCTAGCTAAACTGGAGAGGTAAGGGCCTGCCCGCCTAGCCAGCGGGGTGGCTATACTTTAATGGCAAAAACAGCAAAAGGAAAAGGGCCTCAGTACCCTGCGCGTCAATCGGAACGCTCCACGGCGGCGGGGCGAAATCCGAGCGACGAGAGGCTGCTAAGAATCTCAGGTACCAAGAAGCCGCCAAGGAGAAGGACTAACCTTGCCATAGGCACCTACAACTGCAGGACATTGGCAAGGGGGAATGCCATGAACCATCTTATGGAGGAGAAAAAGAAGATCAAGTGCGACGTGTTGGGGCTCTGCGAAACACGCCAAAGGAAGGAGTTGAACGCGAGGTGGAAGGACGGAAGCGTCGTGAGACTGGGATGTGCGGATGGTCCAAGAGCGGTAGGAGGCATCGGGTTCATCATAAACAAGGAATGGGCTGAACGAATCACCTCTTGCAAGTTCGTGTCTTCTCGGATAGGGGTGCTGAACATTCAACTCTCAAAGACGGCCACCCTGAAAGTTGTCCAGGCCTATGCTCCCACGTGTGCCAGCGACGACGATGAAGTGGAGGAGTTCTACCAGGTGCTAGGGCAAACTCTAGCATCAAAATCCACATACACCGTCGTGATGGGAGACTTCAATGCAAAGGTCGGAAAAGGGCGGCAAGGCGAACGGTATGTGGGACGATTCGGATTGGGAGAAAGGAACGAGAGAGGAGAACGTCTGGTGACCATGGCAGAGGCGAGGAAGCTTTACATCGGGAACAGCCTATTCCAGAAAAACCTGGAAAAGAGATGGACCTGGATCGCTCCAAATGCAAAAGATCGGAATGAGATAGACTACATCCTGGTCGACAAGCGACGAATCCTGCAGGACGTCTCAGTGGTGACGCCGTTCAACACAGGAAGCGATCACCGCCTTGTGCGGGCGAAAGTTATGCTGGACGAGAGGAGAGAGAAGAAGGCACTGCACATGAGGTCGAAGCACCAGGAAGTGAAGGTGTTCGACGAGACGCAGCTGAAGGACTACATCGAGAAGGAATCCTGGGAGCAGCTTCAAGAAATAGATGAGGATTATGAATCGCTGATCCAGAAGCTGAAGGGATGTTTGAGGAAGGCAAAGGCCATCAACCCAAAGGAAGCCGAAGGAAGGATCTCGGAGCAGACAAAGAAACTGCTGGAAAAGCGGAAAAACATGAAGAGGGACGGCAAAGACCACGTCGAGTACTCGATTCTTTGCAAGGTGATCAGACAACGTCTGAAAGAAGACTTCGAGAGATACAGGAAGGAAAGGCTTCTGAGGGCTGCGCAAGAACAACAAAGCCTCAAGCAATGCGAGAGGGCGATGGCACTCTACAGAACAGAGGTGACGACGTTGAAGAACGAGGAGGGCACAACGGTGACCGACAAGAGAGAAGTGGAGAGGGTTTGCAGAACCTTCTACACAAACCTTTTCAAGTCATCAGTGAGAGTCGAACCCCCGTCGTCGGACCACGTAAGAGAGAAAGTGCCATCTATTCTGGTCTGCGAGGTTGAGAAAGCCCTGAAGCGCATGAATAAGGGAAAGGCTCCAGGGAAAGACGGCATTACATCAGAAATGCTGCAGTCAGGCAGAGAGCAGCTTTGGAAAATCCTTGCGATACGCTTCAATCGATATCTTGAAGAGGGACTCATCCCCTCACAGTGGAAGGAGTCGAATACCATCCTGCTGTACAAAAAAGGCGACAAGGAAGATCTTAAGAACTATCGCCCTATCTGTCTCCTCTCTCACGTTTACAAGCTGTTCACGAAGATAATTGTGAACCGGTTATCGCAACAACTCGACGAGCAGCAGCCCAGAGAGCAGGCGGGCTTCAGGAAGAACTACAGCACGATGGACCACATATTCACTCTGACGCAACTGCTAGAGCGAGCGAGAGAGTACAAACTGCCTCTGTGCGTCGCGTTCGTCGACTACGAGAAGGCCTTCGACAGCGTGGAGATAAATGCAGTGCTTCAATCCCTCAAGAAACAAGGGAAGCAAACTCTGGATGCACCACCGACGTGGCTCTGTTGTCGCCACCCGTACGGATCCCGGTCGAGAAGGGCGTTAAGCAAGGAGACACCATCTCTCCCAAACTCTTCACAGCGTGTCTCGACATGGTCATCAGAGACATCGACTGGGACGGAGGGGTGAGGATAAACGGTGAGCTGCTAACCCACCTCCGGTTCGCGGACGACATCGTGCTCATCGCAGAGACCATCGGTCAGCTACAGAGCATGCTGAGAGAACTCAACACCAGAAGCTCGGAGGTCGGCCTGAAGATCAACCGCACGAAAACCAAGTTCATGCGGTCTGACTGCGTAGCGCCGGGTAACATCGTGGTTAGAGGCGATGAGATAGAGGAGATAGAGGAGGTGGAGGAGTACGTCTACCTGGGACAGGAGGTAAACATGAGACGCGATATGGAGAAGGAGATCTCGCGCAGAATAAGAGCAGGATGGAGGGCGTTCAACTCGATCCGGGATGTGCTGAAGGGTAGGCTGGATATGGCTACTCGCGCAGCCCTCTTCAACAGCACAGTCTTGCCTGCGATGCTATATGCAAGCGAGACTTGGGCAACAACGAAGAGGGAAGAGCAGCGGCTCACAACAGCGCAGAGGGCCATGGAGCGAAGTATGCTGGGAGTGTCACTGCGAGAGCACATCCGGAACGAGGAAATCCGGGCCAGGAGTGGAGTGAAGGACGTGATCGCGGAGTACAGAAGGAGTAAATTCCGGTGGGCAGGACACGTCGCACGGTTCACCGACGACAGGTGGACCCGTGCAGTTGTCGAGTGGTATCCGCGCGAGCGGAAAAGACCACTCGGAAGGCCTCCAAGAAGATGGGAAGACGAGATTAGATCGCGAATGGGACCAATGTGGACAAGAATGGCAAGATCGAGAAAGGAATGGAGGAAATGCTGTGACCAGCGGTGCCAACAAGGCACCTGACAGCCTGGTCGGTCAAGGTGATCAAGGTGAATGAAAACAATGGAAAATGCTGGCCAAAAAACACGCCTTACAACCTCTAAGTATTTTGGGGCAGTAGTGGTAGGAAATAATTCCCAGGTTAAGTGGTAATAGGAAGAAAAACTCTCAATAAATCATTTTGACATAGAGAAGGGGCTGCACAGCGGCTAAGTGGGTAGCACTGTCGCCTCACAGCAAGAAGGTCTTGGGTTCGATCCCCAGGTGGGGTGGTCCGGGTCCTTTTTGTGTGAAGCTTGCATGTTCTCTCCAAGACCAAAAGTGGGAGTTAATATTTGTCACTGTGCTTTTTCCAACTAGCTGACTCTTTAGAACAGAAAGCAAGCTGATATTACATGAAATAATCTGTTTTCCTAAAAATTTAATTTAGTAGTTACATTTAAAATGCCTGATGAAGAGACCTATCTGCATATATTTACAGTCTAGGGTACTGAGATGAATATGGAAGAAGCATGATTTTGTAAATAGTTTTTGTGTTTACTGCTTGGAGATCCAATATCGAACCATTTTAGTTTTAGAGGCAGTCAGATTTTGATTTAAAATGTATAATGCCATGTATCCTAAAAAGGTTACCAGGTCCTTTGTAGGTAAAACAATAAACTGGTGTCCTGTCTGGGGTGTGTTACTTTATTGTGGCCAGTGGTTCCACGGAAAACAAACCCATTATGATTACGTTTCTTCCTGGGGCATTTGTGGTTATCACAGGAAGACAATCCTAGGCCTCATTTTACGGGCACTACAACAGCATGCCCCCATAGACACAGAGTGCATGTGCTTGACTGGCCTGCCTTCAATCCAGATCTGTCCCCCTTGAAAATGAATGGTGTTTCATAAAAAGGAGAATCAGACAGTGTCAACCACAGACTGTTGAGCAGCTAATGTCTTGTGTGAAGCAAGAAAGGGGGAAAAAAATAAATTTTCATTTTTCATCAACATTATTTTTTATCTTTTTTTTTTTTATCTCAGTACTACACCTAAATTGCC
This sequence comes from Trichomycterus rosablanca, assembly GCF_030014385.1. Taxonomy (NCBI): domain Eukaryota; kingdom Metazoa; phylum Chordata; class Actinopteri; order Siluriformes; family Trichomycteridae; genus Trichomycterus; species Trichomycterus rosablanca. The sequence goes on from NC_086013.1 coordinate 6,421,066, forward strand.
CTATTCCAACTTATTTGGAATGTGTTGCAGGCCTGAAATGCAGGAATTGATGTACATATCAACAAATGAAAAAGTTTATCAGACAAAACATGAAATATCCTGGGCTCACACTGTCTGCAATGGAATAAAAGTTAAAGTAAATGTAAGAAACACTGCATTTTTTCTATTTGTATTTTCTATAATGTCCCATTTTTTCTGATTTGGGAAAAAATGTGTGTCAATGTGTGTCAGTTTTGTGCTGACAAATACAAATCAGAGGAAGAAGTTAAGTGTAAAGTGTGTGTGTGTGTGCGCGCGTGTGACCAGTCCCTTCATCCAACTGGTCCTGAGTCACTGCACCGATACACCAACACACATAGACACACCACTAACACACACATATACACCACTAACACACACAGACACACCACTAACACACACATATACACCACTAACACACACAGACACACCACTAACACACACTGGCACATTACTAACACACACTAACACAATAAAGACTCAGGAACAGGAGAAACCTGCAAACCCAATTAGAATGAACCAAATTACACAGACTCAGAATTCAATATCTGAATTATTGGGAAACTAAAACTAAAGTCCAGAGTAAAATACAGTGTTATTGGGCCCTAAACAGTCACTACAGTGAGATTATCTGAACACAGTATCTGATCCTAAACTGAGAAACACCTTGACGAGCTACAGACTGAGTGCGTCTGACCTGGCCATGGAGACAGGGCAACTACACAGTCCTGGCTGCCCCAAGAGGAGAGACTGTGCCAGCAATGCACTGTCAATACAGTAATAACAGAGCTGCACTTCCTCACTGAATGCACCAAATCCCACCACATTCAAACTCAAATTTCCCCTAAATTTAATACTATCATCCCCACCTTGAACTCCCTCCCGAACCTTGACAAACTGCCCCACCTACTGGGGGAGCACAGAGAGAGCTGCACACTAACAGCACTATACACACACCTGGCACCAGATGAGGGACAGTGGGTGACCATGTCTCTCTCTCTCTCTCTCTCTCTCTCTCTCTCTCTCTCTCTCTCTCTCTCTCACACACACACACACTTTGTATTATTTTATTTCATTACTACTTCTATATAATTAGTAACTGTTGTACTATTTTTTTTATTGCTGATACAATTGGCACTGTTATTATTTTGGTTTTTTATTGTTTTTATTTTATTATTACTAATATTAATGATAATTATAATTATTATAAGATTTGGCAGTACGAATGAGAGAGAGAGAGAGAGAGAGAGAGAGAGAGAGAGAGAGAGAGATATCCTGCAGCGTTGTGAACTGAAATTAAACATGCGCATGCGCTGAACTGGTGAGTGGCAACAATGTAGCTGTACAATAATGTAATATCAAAAACTACTCACTGCTCTCTACGGAAACAAAACTTTAGCTCGTTGTCTTTTCACGACAGACTTTATAAATAATAATGTTGCGTATGAACACAACAATAAAACATAAATCTTACAACTAAGAAACCGAATGATTAAGTAACGCTGAAGATAGGCAACCAGCTTAGTCCTGACGTCATATTACTTATCCACGTACAGGTTAATGGTTTCTGGGTTGTAATATTAAGAACAGTAATTTATTTAAGAACGTTTGTCAGTAAACTTTATACTTTCTAGGTGTTTGCTTCACTATGCAGTTTGTGTGTGGTATGAAAATTGTATAAATCAGGGTTTTGCTTTCAACACACCAGATCCAACTAATAAACTAATTATCAAACCCTCCATGAGCTAAATCGTGTGTTTTGGGCCTAGGAAAAACCTGAAATTGCAGGGCAGTAGATCTCCAGAACTGACGCTAAGAAACCCTTGAATAAAACTTTACAGCTGCTGCAATGTAAGTAACATTAAGTAAAACTACTTCACATACGTTTTGACTCTGCATGTTAATTACATTAACACAAATGATTAAATGAAAAATACAGTTTGGTTGTTTATATGCTGGAGAATAATGTTTTACACAGTGTACTAGTGACTCCTGCTGTCCAAACACGGTATAGCAGCATTTTTCCCACTTGGCTAAATTGAACCGAAGCAGAACAACCAATTATTAACCATTATAAATATTTACACGCAAAAAGATTTGCCAAATTACAAATATGTAAATAACACATAGGTATAAAGTCATGCCGAAATGTTGAGCTGATTCTGCTTTGTGTGCATGAATATGTTCAGGATGTCCTGCATGTTTTCGCTCATGGAATAAAATCATGGTTTTTTAGAAAAAATGGCAAATGTACTCCTACTGAACTGTAATGTGGTGTACGTAAATATACAGTAAATGTTTTTCAATAATGCTTTTTAAATGACAAATCTAAGTACAAAAATATAAATTATACTGTACAGTGGTACCTTAAAACTCAACGTCAGTTGGTTCTCGGAGTGGCGTTAAGTTTTAAGGTATTTTGGAACTGCATATATTTTAGGCTAATGTAAAACAATGTGGTTGTTTTTGACACTTATACACTGAAATGAACACAAACATAATAAAAAAAAAAAACACTGAAATACAATAAAAAAAACAGTTAAAATCAATCAAAAATACAATAAAACCTGCACTTTACCTTTACTTCTTTATTGTTTTCTTATGCATCTTAATTAGTGGAAAGAACAAATAAGCAGTAATAATTAAGAGAGGTTTAGTGTTTCTATGCCGTTCTTTTAACACATTGTTACATTGTTTTTTTTTTTAACAATAAGCATTTTAGACTCTCTTGGAAAAGCAGATTCTTACAATTTCTCAGATCCCCGATCTGTAACACAAGTTTAAAAGTGAAACAGCAGAAAAATCCAGATAAACACAGACACATGTGGAGGTTTCAGAGTAAATTTGTCAGTTATTCCACACAAATGCAGATTCGTCTCATATTCACATGATGTTTTACTGCTTCGCTCAAGCCGAGCGTTGAGCAAATCAGCAGTCGCACACATGTTGAGTTAAAGGGAAACGTTGAGTTTAAGGGTACACATTTCTTCACAAAGGGTGTTGTTTCAAAGATTTTGAATTTAGGGGAAGTTGAGTTACAAGTTACCACTGTATATATAATTAAAATACAGCTTTTGACAATAAATTGTTAGGCTTTTCAATGCAATCCACTTTACTGCAGCTTCATTTAAAATGATGGATAAAACAAAACAGCTTTTATTAACTTATGTTTTAACATAACATTTAGACAAAATGCACTGTATGTTTCTTATTAACACAGTACATTTTGTAGTTTAAGTAAAAGTACATATTTAAAAGTAAGATAAATAAGGTGTAAATGTTAGGAAAATACTTCCTGTTGCAGTGAACAGCAAGAAACCAAACTTTGTGATAGAATTACAGAATTAAAAAATCAACAAGAAGCACTAATTTCAGCTATATTCATTTGAAGTTAAAGTTTCTTTTATTCTCAACTAAATTCTGCAGATGTTTATAAAAGGATTTTATGGTCCTAAGTCAGTCAGTGTGGATGGATATGATGAATCAACTTATTGCGCAATTTAGGCACTATTGTTTACATGCACACTAGTATAACCAGTAGGATCTGATTCCATCTTCTACACCCCATATTCACCACTGCAGAAAGCAGTTGTGGGTGTGACTCTGAAAACTGGAGTTCATTTCCTTTAAAATACATTTTGAAGCTAACACTCGTAATCAACACAAACAGGTGACATTTCTCTGCTTTATGGTATTCTTCTATAGATCTTTGACTTCAACTGTTTATAGCATTATAAAGATCTTATATAAATGGTTAGAAGTTTGTCCTAGGATGTAGTTTATTATTTAATCAATCAAAGATATTTTGAGTATTGTGATTTAAATATGAATCAGTTGGGTGAAATACTTTTTGTATTTTTAAACTGCAGTTTCCTGATATGTTTCCTGATATATTTTGTATTTCTCCTTCTTTTTAAAGCTCTTAAGATGGCATTCTTCCAGAAATTAATTAAAAAGATAACAGACAAGACGAGTGATAATAACACGGTTGGTTAAACACATTTTAATGTGATATTGTGGTTAAGCTGTGCTTCAAAACATATTTAGAAATACAGTATCTAGCTTTAAAATATGAAAATGTTTGCTAAGTGTTTTGTTTGCTAATTACCCTGTCTATTAAAGGATAACAATTCTTCCAAAGGAAGTGGCAAGCCTTATTTTGGAACCATCAAGCCTGATCCTAACTTCAATGCCAACAGAGATGCTGCTGCTTTGCAGAAAGCAATCGAAACCAGGGGTACTGCAGTCACATTTTAACTCATTTTTAGCTATTACTTCTAAAATGGAACACAATCAAAGACTGAAAGTCTAACAAGTATTACCAGTATAAGTATTATCCAATAAGCAAGACTACTACTTTGACTTTGTACAAAGCAATGTTACTCTTACAGATTTAAGCTCACATACAAGTCTGTTGATGATGTATACTTAATGAATATGTGTAGCATATGAAGATATTTATATTCTTTCTCTCTGTAGGTGTGGATGAGAGTGCTATTACGGAGGTTCTAGCAAGAAGAACCAATGCACAAAGACAAGAAATCAAAGCAGCATATGAACATGACACAGGAAAGGTCAGGCACCATAAAAGCATATATTGTTTAAGACACAATTGCAAGAGGATTTTCATTTTGGAACTACAAGGATTTTTTTACTTGCATTATTACTACAAATGTTCACATTGATTGATTATACACAGTTAAGACAATTTTACCATTATATTTATTAATGAATAGATTATTTTTTGGAGCAATAATTTTCCTGTAGCTGCTAAGCAGACTTGTTTAACAGCGAGAAGAACTTATAGACCATTCTCAAAATTCTTACAGAATTTTAGAACATGTCACAGCATCCCAGTTTTGTCCAGATTTGAATAAATTGTTGTATTAATTAGTGAAAACATTGTATTTTTTTCTTTCCCAATCCAGTTGTGTTCAATTCATCAATTGTAATTTCCTTTACAGTTGGATAATTTGGAAAACATTAATTCTGGAGAAGTTTTGGCCCAGAGGTCCACACTGCAGTCTTTCATTAGGAACTTGTAATGTGTGTAAATTTATAATGTGAAAGTCATGAAGTTAAAATGTGTTTTGTTGTTAGACTGTTTGTCTAATATAACTTCAGAACACGTTTTATAAGAAATGAATGCAGAATGCTAAATATACAAATCTTTTCATTTACCTGGAGTAGTTACATTACAAACCATAATAATATGTTTATATCTTTGTCTTACTACTTTCTGTGTGAACTTGATTACATGCTTATGCTTTCTTTGTTTTAAGGACCTGATAAAGACATTAAAATCGTCTCTGAAGTCTCACTATGAAGATGTGGTCTTGGCCCTACTTATGACTCCAGCTCAGTATGATGCCCATGAGCTTAGAATGGCTTTAAAGGTAATGTACAGTGGGTACAGTCTGAGACCACTAGTGAAAGTAATTCTGTTCTGCATTTTTTAAATTTAATACAATACAATGTCTTCCCAGTTAAGTAATCAAAATAATTTAAAGAATACATTTTTAAATAACATGAACATGAACTTTTGTAATGAATGTATTCACTCAAGATGGCATGGACTTTAGAAGTTTATGCAAAATCTGATGAGTCATTTTATCCTAGCATGATGTCACAATATTCCAAAGAGTATCTTTTAATGTTACTCATTGTGTAGTTTCTCTGTCTACAAGTTCCCTTATAAAAGCATGTTGGGGTTTAGGTCAGGAGACTGTGGAGGAAAGTCCATGACAGTCAGCACTCCTTAATCTTTTTTTGGTTCTCAAGTATGCAAAGTTTGAGGTTTGAAATTTTGTATGTAAAACATTGTATTAAATAAAAATATTTTCACTAGTGGTCTAGGTATTTTGCCCCCCACTGTTTATTGTATACATGTATATTATTAAAGTGTCTTAATGATTATTCAAATAATAGCTGTGTTTTTTTTGTTTTTTTTTTGGTGTAGTCCTATTCATAACATACATCAAGTACCCCATAATAATTTACTGTTCTGCAGATCTGCAAATATGTCTTTTAAAAATCCAATATCTTACTCAAAACCAGGGTTTAGGAACCAATGAACAAGTCCTGAATGAAATTCTGGGTACCAGATCAAACAAGGAGATTGAACAGATAAAAGCTGCCTTCAAAAATGGTATGTATTTGGATCAATATGTGTAAGTTATAAGTTTTAAAATGTTATTAAAAAATGACGTGGAAATATAAATAAAATGGATTGTTGTATTTACAGTAATTATTTTGTTGTTTTGATAATAGTTGTAAACATTTTAAAATGTAAATTAAAAAGGTAATTAAAAGAATATTTTATAAAGGATAAACCATTTTATCAGCTAGAAAATGTCCAGTGGCACAACCTTAAGTGAATATAAATGTTGTGAGAGCGTAAATAAGTAAGGGTAAAATGTCCTGCAATGGACTAATAACCTTTGTGCATATAGAAATTAAGTGGTTACTGAAATTGTGTTATTTCACTTTAACATATAACGTTTAACTTTAGGATGGTGTAAGGTTGTGCAAACCTTAGCAGCCATTATGGACCTTGCTTTGTGCACTGTTGTACAGTCATGCTAAAACATAAAGAGACTTAACCCAAACTTCTCTCACAAAGTTGGAAGCATACAAATGTCTAAAATGTATTGATATGCTGAAGCATTAAGATTTCCCTTAATTTCACTGGAACTAAGGGACCTGAAACCCTGGAAAAAAAACACTTAGTGTTATCCCTCCTCCGGCATGTAATATTGTCCTGACATTTAACAAACCAGACTTGTGCATCGGACAACCAGATAAAGAAGCATGATTTGTCACAGAACATATTTTTACTGCTCCAAGCTTGTGCTTGGTGATGTAAGGCTTGCATGCAGCTGCTTGGCCATGGATTTTTGGCAGTTATTGAATCAGCAAAGGTTTTTAAAAGCTTTCACTTTTCAATAATGCCACTCACAGTTAAATATGGAATATCTGGAATATGGAATGTCTTAGTGAGCTTTTTAGACTGACCTGTCTAAGTGGGTAGCACTATAGCCTCACAGCAATAAGGTCCTGGGTTTGATCCCCAGGTGGACCCCGAATCCCTGGATCTCAGTGGTGGTGAGTCAGCATACCCAAGCGTCCAAATTTAAAGCAAGTGTATGTAGAAAAACACTACTGTTAATTGCTAATTTATTATTTTAATTTACATTCATTTTTATTATTTTAATTTACATCCTATCATTCCAATTTTTTGTAATTGCCCCTTTTCCTTATTTTTAATAAGTTTCATTATAAATAAGTTTGTTAAAACACTTCAACACTTTTGTCCACAGAAAGCAACCCAAAAGGCTTAGGGGCCAGTAATGTCTTCTGTCCAGTTTCTGTCTACTATTGAAATCTTGAATGGTGAATTTCAAGCAATAAATGCAGTTCCACAAATATTCCACTGGGTTTTTGTGACCCACTTCTTTCCATTTAAAAATAATGCTTCTGTGTTTATTTGATTCTCTAAACCTTAGAAATCCTAGAAATCAAAAAAAAAAAAAAATATCGTTTTACCTGCCTTTGTGCACACAAGTAAAAATGCATCCATGCATAATGATGTCTGTGTTGATAACAGCTTATGGAGAAGAACTAGAGAATGATATCAAAGGTGACACGACTGGAAACTTTGAGACTGCCCTGCTTGCCCTGTGCAAGGTACAAATAGATTATTTATATAGAAAAATATGGTAAAATGAACATAATACTAACAAAAGCAAATGCTTATTTTAACACAGGGTAGAAGAAATGAGGATTCTTCTGTTGATGATGGGCTTGCAAAAAGTGATGCAAAGGTAAACCATAGTCAGAATGTACCTTCTAACATACTGTATCTGGCAGATATAATTTCTGTGTATTAAAATTTGTGTTTGCATGTGTTGTGGTCTCAGGCTCTATTTGAAGCTGGGGAGAAAAAATTAGGAACTGTGTGTTCAGTTTTTATTGATATTCTCACATCCAGAAGTGATGCTCACCTGTGCAAAAGTAAGTTTTAAAAATGCACTTGTATGTGGAAACATTGGTAACAGTTTTATGGTATTTTAAATCTATGATCACCACATTAAGGTCTGTAGTTCTAAAAGTATTAAGTTTGTCAGTTCTTTTAATATGAGACAGATTAGCCCTGGCCACTATTGGTACTTACCACAAATTAACATTGTTTTATAATGTTTAACATTGTTTTATACAGTTTATGTTATAAATTATACAGTTACAATTGGAAATATTTAATTCCCCTGTAGAAACTGAAGGCCACTCCAGGGTATTCCAGGCTGATTCCTTAACCAAGCTTTGGTTGGCTTAAATGTGTGCCTGAGAGAATTTTTTCAGAATCTTTATTTCGCCAAGTACCAGATGTACAATGAATTTCTTTTGGTGCAGGTGTCAACATATATACATCAAATTAAATAGTAGAAAGAGGAACACTATATATAAACACAGAATAAACAATACAGCATTAACATAAACAGTACATCATTAGACAGTGCAATGGAGATGTTCACTGACAAACTTCAGGTAAAAAATTGTGAGATAAAGATTATTAAATAAATAAGTTGCATATGTGCATATGTGTATTGACTGTATGACAAAACCATGTTCATTCTGTTGAAGTGGAGGGATGTGGGAATAGTCCTTGTTAAGTATGGTAATGGCCTGGGGAAAGAAGCTGTGGAGTTGGCGGTTGGTCAGAGTATTTAAGGCTCTCAATTCAATTCAAGGAGCTTTATTAGCATGACTGTTGTCTGCCTCCGCTTAGATGGAGAGATTAGATTTTCACAGAGGGCATAACAATGCCTTGGTATATCTGTAAATCCTTGATACACACCCTACATCAACACTGACACTCCTGTATGCTTGTGCTTAGTGATGGTATTCTTTTGGTCTTACGTCTTGCAAAGCGGTTTTCCTCATTGTCCAGATTGTCCTGAAGGCTTGACATCCCTAAAAAATTCTGTGGATGAAATATTTTTCTCCCACGGCCAGGTTTGCTGCTGCACCATGTCGTACACCCAGTGGAGTCTCTAGGAATGATTAATGTCCTGGAAATCATCTTATACCCATTGGCTTTTTGGTGCAATGAAATGATCTTCTCTCTCAGCTTTTGCGACAGCTCCTTAGAATACACCTAGAATACTTGAATCTCCAGGTGGTGTTTATATAACACATCACAGCTGAAGGAAATTAAGGCTTGTTATTAAGTTTCCAATGGTTTAATCATGTTGTAACCCAACTTTAGGTCATATGGACTACCAGTAGGTTTAAAGATCAGCAGTATTATAAAGGAGTTGAATAATTGTGACATGGCACTATTAACAAAAACTCCTGCTAGAGATGGAGGGAGTTAAAGCAAGAAATATATAATTATAATTTGTAATGTATGATTATTTTTATTTTTTAATTTAATTTTTGTTTAATATTATTATTACATTTTGTATGTGCTCTTAGCTTTTAAGCATTACGAAAAGCTTAGTGCAGAGGGTTTTGCGAAAGCAGTGGAGAGTGAACTGAGTGGAGACATTGAGGACTTTGTCATGACCTTGGGTAAGTGTCTGTGAAATTGAAATTCATTCTGTACGTACGTTAGGTATTTTGTTCATGGTAAAGTTGATAAATAATATAAAAAAAAACATGCTAATCCAGTTTTTTGAGCGTCATGTTTGCAAAATGAATGTATCCACATTCTTGTTTAAATACGTATTTAAAAATCCTGTCTCTCTGGAAAGTTTAACTGATGAATGTGTTGTTTGCGCAGTAAAAGCAGCCTGGAACAAGTCTGCATACTTTGCTGAAAGATTGAATCAGGCAATGAAGGTAAAGATTAAGATCATAGTCAGTTTTTTTACTGCACCACAAAAAAATAGAACTTTCATTTATTGCTTCTACTAATGTAACACTATCCAATACACACACTCTCTCAGAACTCAATTGCTATACAGAAGATATTGCCAAGTATGGTGACACACCAGAATTTTCCAAGTTTGAATTTCAGCTCTGTCAGCTGGTCGCCCCCTAGCAGGCACAATTGGCAGTGCCTGCAGCAGACAAAATTGACCACTAGTTTGCTAGGGGTTCTTCGACGCTGTGTAAGGACCTCATCAGATGTGATTGGGGTCCCCAGCAGTGGAAGACTAATTGGCTATGCTAAATTGGTTAAGAAATTGCCAAATAAGGTCATAGATATACATATTAAAAATCTACATAGACAACAGAAAGAACACAACTAAAAATTCTGCATATTTTATGACAGTTCTTCTGGTACATGCAATCATTGATTATTTTATAAGCTAAACCTACCATACAGATAAAAATATAGTACTACTCTGTCATGATACACTCAAACCAGTACACACACGCACACTACTATGGTATAACCCTCTTGGTGTCACTGCAGTGCTGAGAATGGTTCACCACCCAAATAACATTGGATTAGTAGGGATACTATTGGTGGTTCCTTTTTCATAGCACCATATCTGTTCCCTGTAGTGCATGTGTTAACTTATTCACACTTATTTAAAAAATATACAAAACAGGGAATTTGACCAGGGGTGCCCAAAGTTTTAAATTATACACATTTTATATAACATAATTTAGTTTTTATGGAACCAAGTTTATCTGTGCATACAAGGAAATTATAGCATTACAGCATTATAGTCAAAATAGCATTACAGTGATGTCTGAGGCTCTAATCTGGAAGCATCACAGATCTGGAGAGGGATGCACAACAGTCTCAAAGAAAGTGAACATACCTCACTGTTACTGTTACTCTTAAATGTGACCGCAAGAGGACCTAACTGGAAGAATTTGCAAAATCCAGAGTCTCAGTTAATTAATTTTAAATTGCCTTTATTTGTCTTATATACATATACTGATGTACAATACAAAAATTCTTTCTTCACATATCCCAGCTTGTTTGGAAGCTGGGGTCAGAGTGCAGGGTCAGCCATTGTACAGCGCCCCTGGAGCAGAGAGGGTTAAGGGCCTTGCTCAAGGGCCCAACAGTGGCTGCATGGCAGAGCTGGTATTCAAACTCTTAACCTTTCAGTTGATAGCCCAAAGCTCTACCCACTAGGCTACCACTGTCCCCAACAGTTTTTTTTAACTGATCAGTTTAAAAAAATGGTTGCAGCTCAGTCTGGAGAAATCTTGATAAAGACCTGATCCCCTTTGCTATACAGCTTAAAATGACCACATTTAACACACTGGCTCAGAGCAACACTGTCAAAGCAACACTGGAGTGGTTAGACATGAGACATGATAAAAAAAAGAACTTCTGTACTGCAGATAGTGGTAGCTCAGCAGTTAAAGTACTGGACCTGTAATCAGAAGGTTGCTGGTTTAAGCCACACTACTGCCAGGTTGCCACTGTTGGGTCCCAGAACAAGACCCTTAACCCTCAGTTGCTCAAATTGTAGGCTATTCAGTCTTAACTGTATGTTGCTTTAGACAAAATGCCGCAAATGTAAATGCTAATGAAGGCTTTGCTTTCTAATGAACCTGGCAAGACTTCTCTTTAGTCCAAATTTCAAAAATTCATCAAGGTTTATTTTTTCCCTTATATTTATCACTATATTAATACAAATCACAGATTGTCATTGTCAGAAGTCATTAAGTGTTTGAAGCAAAAGTTTGGACAACAAAGGTGCATGAATTTCCTGAATTTGCTAATTGTAACATGTAGAAAGTAGCATTTGCAGAAGTTAATATTTCATGTTTGTGTACAGTGTATCACAAAAGTGAGTACACCCCTCACATTTCTGCAGATATTTAAGTATATCTTTTCATGGGACAACACTGACAAAATGACACTTTGACTCAATGAAAAGTAGTCTGTGTGCAGCTTATATAACAGTGTAAATTTATTCTTCCCTCAAAATAACTCAATATACAGCGATTAATGTCTAAACCACCAGCAACAAAAGTGAGTACACCCCTAAGAGATTACACCCCTAAATGTCCAAATTGAGCACTGCTTGTCATTTTCCCTCCAAAATGTCATGTGACTCGTTAGTGTTACTAGGTCTCGGGTGTGCATAGGGAGCAGGTGTGTTCAATTTAGTAGTACAGCTCTCATACTGGTCACTGAAAGTTCCAACATGGCACCTCATGGCAAAGAACTCTCTGAGGATCTTAAAAGACGAATTGTTGCGCTACATGAAGATGGCCAAGGCTACAAGAAGATTGCCAACACCCTGAAACTGAGCTGCAGCACAGTGGTCAAGATCATCCAGCGTTTTAAAAGAGCAGGGTCCACTCAGAACAGACCTCGCGTTGGTCGTCCAAAGAAGCTGAGTGCACATGCTCAGCGTCACATCCAACTGCTGTCTTTGAAAGATAGGCGCAGGAGTGCTGTCAGCATTGCTGCAGAGATTGAAAAGGTGGGGGGTCAGCCTGTCAGTGCTCAGACCATACGCCGCACACTACATCAAATTGGTCTGCATGGCTGTCACCCCAGAAGGAAGCCTCTTCTGAAGTCTCTACACAAGAAAGCCCGCAAACAGTTTGCTGAAGACATGTCAACAAAGGACATGGATTACTGGAACCATGTCCTATGGTCTGATGAGACCAAGATTAATTTGTTTGGTTCAGATGGTCTCAAGCATGTGTGGCGGCAATCAGGTGAGGAGTACAAAGATAAGTGTGTCATGCCTACAGTCAAGCATGGTGGTGGGAATGCCATGGTCTGGGGCTGCATGAGTGCAGCAGGTGTTGGGGAGTTACATTTCATTGAGGGACACATGAACTCCAATATGTACTGTGAAATACTGAAGCAGAGCATGATCCCCTCCCTCCGGAAACTGGGTCGCAGGGCAGTGTTCCAGCATGATAATGACCCCAAACACACCTCTAAGACGACCACTGCTTTATTGAAGAGGCTGAGGGTAAAGGTGATGGACTGGCCAAGCATGTCTCCAGACCTAAACCCAATAGAACATCTTTGGGGCATCCTCAAGCGGAAGGTGGAGGAGCGCAAAGTCTTGAATATCCGCCAGCTCCGTGATGTCGTCATGGAGGAGTGGAAAAGCATTCTAGTGGCAACCTGTGAAGCTCTGGTAAACTCCATGCCCAGGAGAGTTAAGGCAGTTCTGAGAAATAATGGTGGCCACACAAAATATTGACACTTCAGGAACTTTCACTAAGGGGTGTACTCACTTTTGTTGCCGGTGGTTTAGACATTAATGGCTGTATATTGAGTTATTTTGAGGGAAGAATAAATTTACACTGTTATATAAGCTGCACACAGACTACTTTTCATTGTGTCAAAGTGTCATTTTGTCAGTGTTGTCCCATGAAAAGATATACTTAAATATCTGCAGAAATGTGAGGGGTGTACTCACTTTTGTGATACACTGTATATGTTATGTTAAATTCAGCTTATTTTAATTAATTTCATGGCACGTCAATACATTTCTAAAGATAACTGCCTCTAAGAAATAAAGTAAATGATTTACTATTTGTATCAATGTCTCAAATTATTTACTAATTACACTACAGTTTTTTGACATGACATGACCTTCTTTATTGTCAGGGTGTAGGAACAAACTGCGACACACTGACTAGGATCATAGTGAGCCGTTCAGAAGTGGACTTGCAAAAAATTATGCAGGAGTACAAAAGGATGTATGGCAAGCCCCTTCAGCAAGATATTCTTGTAAGTTAACAGTGCTTATTCTGTCAAGAATGCCGGGGATCTGTGATATGTTATTATTGTTAAACCTTTATTTAAGTGGTACAAAGAAATGACTTTGTACGTGTGTTTTGCTAACCAGCATAATTGTATTTTGTAAACAAATAAGGCCAAACTTTGTGAGAGAATTGTCAGTTTAAAAAGAACATATCTCAGCACAATATTGCAATTAAGTTAGGTCTTTCACCATTTACCATACATACAGTATCTAAGTAAATCTCAGTCTGTTTAAGGCAAGGCAGAAGAAGTCCAATTGTGCATTACAGTACTTTTAAGATTTCAGACAGTATTGCATGAGAAAATTTCATGGTACTGTAATAAATATAGTCACATGGGCTCAATCTACCTCTGCTCCAAGAAATGCAACCTGAAGCTTGATTCCACAAAAAGAGAGCCGTACATGAATATTATGCAAAAAGCAGCCAAGTTGAAAGATAAGTCCACATTTTAGCTTGTCTTCATTAACAATGGATATCTACAGTTACATGATTGAACGGTCCATGCATTTGTAAAAATTACAAAAGCCAACATGTCATGGTATGGGGGCATCAGTGGCACATAGAGGACACATGCTGCCATCAAGGTGACGTCTATTACTAGGATTTCAGAATTTAATGGTTATTTTAGCAATTCAATGCCAGGCATCATTCTGCATGCACTGCAACAATGACTTCATTTAAAAATTGGTGCATCATAAAGAGGAGAATCAGACAATGGTAACCACAGACCGTTGAGCAGCTGAAGTCTTGTATCAAGCAAGAATGGAGAAAAATTCCACTTGCAAAACTGCAACAATTAGTGTTGTCAAAGTAAAAGTGTAATTAGTAGGAGAGGTGAAAATTACCATATCACAGATTCTTGTTTTATAACGTTTTGCAAAATTTTCCAACTTTTTTTAAAATCTGGTTTGTAACCAGCAGCAGTATGTGCTCTATTTGTTCTGTTGTTTGACTGAATGTGGTCTTTACAGGCAGAAACCAAAGGAGATTATGAGAAAATTCTGCTGATGCTCTGTGGAGACCAGTGAACAAGATTATTTTCGTGGTGTACACATGGGAACACATGAGAATAATATACACTATTACTAACAATAATTACCAATCTGTTAAGTTGTACAATCCTGATGATATGATTTAATAAATATTAAGTGCAGTGTGCATGTTCACATTCTTTATTAATAAGAGCTTTTTTAACTATATGTTCATAATTGATTTGTTTGTTTAAATTCACATCTTCTACCCAAAATCTTTCTGGTTTGATTCATTAAGGCTTTGCATGTGTGAAATAGTGGGCAAACATGATGACAACCATACTAATGTGCAAATATCTGAGGTGAAATAAACTCTATTAACTATTTATAGTATTTTCTGTCCCAGCTAAGCGATTTAACTCAAGCTAAATTTGTGGGTTAGCTAGCAAAATAAAAATAAAAAAAATGCCAGGTGACTTTACTTGTCAGATGACACACACCTGTGTGGAACAAAAACAATTTTTAATGTTTAGTTTTTTATTAACATTTATACCGAATAGCAATTTGCAATAAACTATATAATTGTTCTTTCAAATATTTTACCCATGGAGCTGGAGTAACCAAAGGTAATTACAAAATGTAGTTGGTTGTGTATACACATTTTTTTTTTTTTCAAACATGTTTATGTCCAAAATACAAAAAAATATTTTTTTTAAATAAATTTGCAATTTACTATAGACATATGCTATGTAATCAAAACAACTGACTAGTGAATTTACAGCATGGTTAAGCAGTGATTTGTTTGTAAATATTTTGTTTTTTTATATTTATCAGATACATAAAATTGTTTTTAATGTAAATTACTTTTTTGTTTAAACGTTTCTTAAGTATATAAAGTGAAAAGCAAAGTTATAATGAAAATACAAATCAGAAAAAGTTGAGACAGCATGGAAAATGAGTTTCTTACAGTTACTTTGACTTTTATTTTATTGCAGACAGGATGAACCTGAGATATTTCATGTTTTGTCTGCTCAACTTCATTTCATTTATTAATAAACATCCATTCCTGGATTTCAAGCCTGCAACACATGCCAAAAAAGCTGGGACAGTGAAGCATTTACCACTTGAATTTTTTGTCACATTTTAGGTTTTAAAATTCTCCACACATTCTCTATTGGGGGCAGGTCAGGACTGCAGGCAGGCCAGTCCAGCATCCGTACCCTCTTCTTCCACATTTGTGCTTGACAAAGGTTTGCCAAAGTAATTCCTTGCCCATGTGGTTATATCAGCTATTGTTGTGAGAGGGATTGAAGATCACAAGCGTTCAGTTTAGACTTGCACCCTTGGCCTTTACGCACTGAAATTCCTCTTAATTCCTTGAATGGTTTAATGATATTATGCACTGTAGAGGGAGAAATATGCAAATCTCCCTTCCAGTCTTTCTTTGAGGTACATTGTTATTAAACATTTCAACAATTTTCTCACCCATTTTTTGTTAAACTGGAGATCCTCTGATCATATTTGCTCATCAAAGACTCAGCCTTTCCTGGATGCTGCTTTTGTACTAAACCATGATTATACTCACCTGTTGACATCACCTGTTTGGAATCACATCATTATTTCGTTTTTTCACCTCATTACTAGCCCTAAAATGCCCCTGTCCCAACTTTTTTTGGAATGTGTTGCAAGCCTGAAATGCAGGAATGGAGGTATATTAGTAAATGAAATTAAATTGAGCAGACAAAACATGTAATGTACCTCTTTCTACTATGTAGCATTCAAAAGATCATTGGCTTATTGACCACCCAGGACCAAATGCCCACTTATTGTGTTTGCCACTATCATAAACATACAATGATAAAGCCTGAGTTTACTTAACTAAATATTATTGTTATCTTACTGAGTAGGCATAACTAAATGTTTGGTTAAGTAAAACCAGTTTTCTTATTTAAAAACCTGGGTAGGTTAAAACCCTGAAGGGCACCAATCTATCACAAGGCTTTGGCAATCCCTTCCCCAAATACAGCAATGTCTGTAAAATGCTTAGCCATCCAATAGGTTATGGGCTTGTGTAATAGACCACTGCGCTACTCAGACAACTGAAATCGGTGATGCATGTATGACTCCCAAAACAACCATATCCACATTAAAACTGAGGTAGGAGCATCATAATATGGGGGTGCTTTTTTGCAAACAATCCTGTAGCATGACCTGCATCAGTACATACACTACATGGACAAAAGTATTGGAACATGCCTCTTAATCATTGAATTCAGATGTTTCTTTTAGTCCCACTGCCACATGTGTATCAAATTAAGCACTTAGCCATGATGCCACTATTGCAACAAGTCACTTCATGCAATTTTATTCCTTCTAAATATTTTTTTTTATCAACTGTGAGTGGTATTATTGTAAAGTTAAAGCATTTTGGATCAGCAGCTTGGCTATAAAGTGGCAGACGATGTCAAGTTACAGAGCAGGATCACCTCGTGCTTAAGTCACCAATGTTCTGCTGAGTTCCAAACCACCTCTGGCATTAACATCAGCACAAAAACGCTGAAAGCTTCATGGGACAAGTTCCACTGCATGCAACCTCACATTACCAAGCACAATGCCAAACATCGGATGGAGTGGTGTAAAGCATGTTGCCACTGGACTCTGGAGTAGTATAGGGTTATATATTCATATATATCCAAGTAGTTTTACTAAACACTTTATTTCAGGAGATATTTTACATGCTGTATGTACTGTAAGTGCTGGATGTATATTAAATAAATACAAAAGTGGTTAAATACTTTTTTCTTCTTTCAGTGTTATAGTTAATAAAACTGTAATGAGTAAAAAGGCCCAGTTTGTTGTAAAGGGGCTTACAGCACCACCCAGTGGTCGTACAATGTGCTGCTTTTAAGTGTATTCTACCTGTGGCTTTTCTCCACTATCAAGTGTCAAAGTTGTAATTTGATATACAACCTGCAACAGAAGCCCTAGTTGATGAGAAGCTCATCATCCCAGATTAAGACACAGTGAATGTAGACAGTTACTGGGAAGCATTGTCTGTATTTCTTGCTTTAGTTTAGGACAAACTCAACCCTATAGTTACATATGATCGGGTTGATATTTGATGAGAAGCGTTTAGAAGATGCCGTTTAATGTAAAACCATCTGCAGTGCCATTTCAGTTTTGGCTGTATTTTACGATCATCTTACCACTTTGCCATGCGAATTTATTTACCAACCACTGGGCAGTTAAAATCACTGGAGGCCAGAAACATGCTGATCAAATTGCTGAAAAGTATGGATTTCTAAATGTGGGACAGGTATGTAGCCTAAACTGTTTTGTTTTGTTTTGTTTTGTTTTGTTTTGTTTAATGTGTTTAGACAGGCAGGATTTTGCAGACTGGGGCTTTAAATAATCACAATTAGTTCTCTTTATTGAAAATCATCTGCTATATTTACAAAAGTAGGAATAATTTAATTTATTGTTCAGGTATTTTTGACAAATATTTTGGTTTAGGAAATAAGTTAAAATATAAATGAAAGCCCTGTCTTTGTTTAAATGATTGATAAATACAGTTATTTCTGAACTGGTCTTGTATACTGTTTATGAAATCTATATCGTATAAGAATTTACTTCAAATCTATTTTAAAAGTATGTATAGAAAGAAAACTGATTTCTAAGGGCTTTTAGTAGCTTCTTTATTTTAATTATTGTTTTATAAAGCAATAACCATTTATATTTATGCCGAACTTTAATACTCAATATAATACCAACAGTATTTATATTTTAAGTTAACCTGGATGTTAACCTGGATGTTTAGGATTTCTTAAATGTTCAACCATTATCACTGTTTTACAGTGGTATCATTATAATGTAAAAAATGCTTAGCCATTTATCATCAAGGGAGTAATTAGAAACTTCACAAATTAAATGGAGCAAAATTGTATCGACTTTACAGTCAGCAGGCATGATTATATAAACTAGCTAAATTTCAAAAGTTGCCCTTATTCACTGTCAGAGCAATAAGTTAGAAGGCCAAAACAAATGTACTGAACCTAAGTACAGCTGGGAGTATGACAGCAATGTCAGTGACAACAAACTACTTGGAATGTATGCCAGAAGTACACACTACCGGAACTATGTTTAAAACTGGGTTCTTTGATTACAGTTAATAAAAATACAGAGCTGTGAAAAAGTATTTACCTCCACCAATGTCTTCTTTTTTGCTAATTTGTCCATAATCTTCCAGCTAATTTTTATATAAAATAGAGACAACACAAGTAAATACAAAATGCAGCTTGATGATGACCATTCCGCTTAATTAAGATATTGATTTATTTAAAACCTATTAATTTAATCACCCATGTGAAAAAGTTATGGCCCTCTAAGTGGTTGTGCCACCCATGGCAGTAACAACTGCAATCAAATGTTTGTGATGAGTCTTGGAACATCGCTTTGGAGGAATTTTTGTCCACTCTTCTTAGTTCCGCTACATTGGAGGGTTTTTGTGCATGATCTGCCTATTTAAGGTTTAAGAAGCTTACTGAATTTGCCACTTCAAAACCTTTATTTTTTTGTTGCATAATCCTACTGCGCTTGAGTTCAGGACTGTCTGTAGTCTATTCATAGTTCTATCAATTATGGCAAGTCATCTGGGTCCTGCAGAAGCAAAGCTTCCAGTACTTCCAGTAGATTTTAATGTCTTTGTACTTGAATTTCTTTAGAATGTGGCATCATGTACTGCTTTTTGAGACCTTTTACCCGGCTTCACATTGCCAGGCAGGTTTTATTAAATTGATGATTAGATTGACCATGTCTGGCAGTAATCAGTTCTGGGTGTGATTAGTTAAACTGAACCCAATATTGAATGAAATTTGGTTTCCTAGATAATTTTATTGATTTATCATCAATCAATGTGCAGATGTAGCCTAGCGGTTAAGGTACTGGACTAGTAATCAGAAGGTTCACCGGTTCAAGCCCTGTCTCCGCCAGGTCACCACTGTTGGGCCCTTGAGCAAGGCCCTAACCCTCAATTGCTTAGATTGTATACTGTCACAACTGTAAGTCGCTTTGGATAAAAGTGTCTGCTAAATGCCAAAAATGTAAATGTATTTGGGTTATCTTCGTCTAATATCAAAAGTACTTGATCTGAAACATTTAAAAGTGACAAGTATGCAAAAATATGAAGAAATTAAGATGGGATAAATATTTTTTTTCACAAAAAAACACAGTTGGGTTTGGTTTAAAAAGGATGCAAAAGAAAGGAACTTAATCCCCATTGTTAAAAATCATAAAGAATCTAAAATGTTTAGTGGCTATTTGTTATTCAACATAACAAAAACTAAACCAACGTAGTTATTACAAATAGTGGATATGATACGTATGTGGGCGTCTCTATTAATTATTATATACATTTTATACTGTGCCAGCTGTTTTAATGTAAGGTGAAGTTTTTCTTCACTCTTGGACAACATAATAGCATCATGGCAGTAGGGTGTCAAAGACAAGGGTCAAGCAGTGGCTTAAGCTCCAACCAACAATGTTCTTCTAGGTCAGATTGCATCTTGATGGTAAGTTTTTCAGCGGTGTAAGACGACCCAGTCACCAGCTCAATTGAATACATCAAGGATGAGTGCATAATTTATACCTCTGCCAGTCATGATGTACCTACAGATATGCTGGAGAATGGCTTGTATGCACAGGTTAATTGTCTTTTTTATTTGCTGGTACAGATTGGTGGTCTGAGGCACCACTACCACTTCTTCCATCAAGGGACCATAAAACGTTCTACCATAGCAAGTAGAGGGAACCACAGTCTCATCACGACAGAAAGCAAGGTGATTAGATTGTGTTTCTGCTGTTACTGAGAAGTCAATGAATAGTTAATGGTCAGACTACACCTAAACTGCAAACACCTGCTAGCATACACACACCAGTGCACAAAACTACACTAACCCAGCCTTAAAATAGCTAAGAAATGTAATTATACAGCATAATTATTCTTGTTAAATTATTCATTTCAAATACTTCTTTTGTGTGATCGGCTGGTGCATCTCAGTATCAATGTACCTTAGATTACTCTGTTTCTAATGTCAAAGGTAAAGTGGATTCAGCAGCAGATGGTTCATAAGAGGATGAAACGAATCAGCAAAGCCACTGAAGCCGTTTTCAACTTTAACGACCCACAATGGCACAGCTCGTGGTACATTGTTAGTATCATACACACACACACACACACACACACACACACACACACACACACACCATTTGATTAGTGGTCCTATTTAAAACAAATTGTGAGCTAAAATAGTGATAATGATTCTATATGCTCCAATATTGCCATAGATAGGTGCAGGCCTCTAAGATACACATTTATATACAAGTAAACACAGCAAGGCAAAAATGTTTCCTAATGCCAAGTCTACACTATTTTCCAAGTCGTCAGATCGCTGTACAGTTCACACTACACAACTGGATCTCTTGCAGTCAGGGGTCTTTTAAGTTGTGTATTTCACACTACACGACTGATCAGCGATAGGGGATTACACACTACACAATCTATCACTACGAGGAATCTCAGGCGGGTCTATCTGGTCTCCCAAATTAAGTTTTGTCACAAAAACACACACAACAAATAAAAACGGGGTCTAGTGATACCATGTCCAAAAATGCACGTCAACATTAAATTAAATTTAATTAAATGCAAGCGATCAAAGTTGTTTGTGCGCTGATAAGTAGCGTAAAATCAAGTGGGAAAAATAAATTAACCTGAGTGGATTTGGCTACACATCCAGCAGGGATTGTCTGTTCTGTAGTGAGTTAGAGGTTAATATATATTTTTTGCAATGCAGCGTTGGTATTATGGTTTGGCGTGGACAGCGAGCGAAAATCAGGGCAAAAATTGTTTAGTGTGAACTAGGCATTAATTGGGCTATTTTTATTAGTGATAAGGATCAGCTTACTATTTTGTCAGGTTTTTTTATGTTGATTTTTGTCATATTTTAAAGCTTCATTATTAGGTGATGGAATATTGTTCGATACATTTACATTATCTATACTGTAGTTGGATCCTATTATTACACTTAACTTTAATGTGGGCTACAGTTTAAAAGAGGAAAGATGATTTTTGAAAAAAAAGCTAAAACACATGTTCACAATCAGTATAACTATTAAAAACACACGTATTTTATGAGGAACGCTATAAACACAGAGTGTTATGTAAAAAGTTCTCAGTTTTAGTCAGTTACTGAAATGAGAAAAATGAAATGAGAACAGTCATAGCCACCAAGCAAGTAATGAAATATTACTTTTTACATTATTACAATTTACACGATG
Organism: Trichomycterus rosablanca; assembly: GCF_030014385.1. NCBI lineage: Eukaryota > Metazoa > Chordata > Actinopteri > Siluriformes > Trichomycteridae > Trichomycterus > Trichomycterus rosablanca. The sequence continues at coordinate 6,443,100 of NC_086013.1, forward strand.
AGTAGATTTTCATTACATATCCGCCACGCTCCATAGAATAATACTTAAGTTTGATAAAATCTTTATCTTTACCCTAAAAGTGTTTAATTAAATTACAAGTGACACACATTTACATACGTATATTGTAATACAAAGAAAAGGAATAGCTTATTAAATTCTAACATATTTACCATTTTGGTCCACTACAGAACTGTGATCAAAACTGCCTCACTGACATGAACATTAAGGCTGCATGGAGAAGAGGCTACACAGGAAAAGGAGTGGTGGTCACGATTTTGGATGATGGTGTGGAGAGGCAACACCCAGACCTGAAGCAGAACTATGTAACTACTTTTATGTCTGTCAGATTAATTGTGTAACTAATACATGCATAACCCATGAATAAATTTATTGCATTAAATTGAAACATATTTTAACAGGTGGCCTGACCATCCAATCATATATTGGACACATTTATGTAAATAACAGTAAAAGTTTTGATGCTGCAAAAGAACAACTTTAAAAGTATAAGTTAACGTAAAGTTAGTGGACAAAGGTTACAGAATCATGCCCATCTGCCATATTATTGACACGGGGCATTCACTTTGTCAGAATTAATTTGCTGCTGCTGGGAGAGCATTGCAAATACTGGCTTTGTTGGTCCCCTCACCACTGTTTCTTTGTCGTATATTGTACAGTGTTTACATTTTTCCAACACCTACAGGCTGATTTCCTCTTTTTATACTTTTTCTAAGAATGTGGGTTATTGGGACAGTGGTAGCCTATTGGTTAGAGCTTTGGGCTTTGCTATGCAGCCACTGTGGGGCCCTTGAGCAAGGCCCCTAACCCTGTCTGCTCCAGGGGTGCCATACAATGGCTAACTTTGTGCTCTGAGCCCAGCTTCCAAACAAGCTGGGATATGTGGAAAAGTAATTTAATTGTACTGTACACGTGTATATGTATTTATGACAAATAAAGGAATTCTTATCACACCCCAGTGATTTTCACCTTCTATCTAACTCTTCCTTTTTTCCTGTGTGATCATTCATTTCGCTGTGGGATTATTGCTGATGCCCCTGTGGGGTGAGCACATGGCCACCTGGATTCACCATTTTCTCTTGTAGTGTGTAGTGTGATGGCCCGTACTCCGACGTATGCACTTTTCTACTATATGTTCTATTGCCTCTCCGCATGGGGCTGCGAAATTTGTTTTAATTTTTATTTGTTTATCTTTTTCATGATTTTGGCCACTTATATTTATAGTATAGGTTTTTTTTTTGGTTTTTTTTGTGGCTTTTCAGCCACAGTGTAGTTCTACCTTGGTTAAGTATCCTGCATCTTGGTTCACAACTTTCCAGGTGCAGGGCTTCACCTGATGCACCTTTACATTACAACTATTGAATAATAACTTAATAATAATGTACAACCAATGAATAATAATGTAATAATAATGTATGAAAAATGTTGTTTTAGTTGTCTTCAAAAGGTAAATATTGGTTTGATGTTGTGTCTTCATAAGGATGCACAAGCCAGCCATGATGTTAATGGAAATGATCCTGACCCGACTCCACGATATAACCCAACTAATGAAAACAGGTCTGCCCCCTAACAACTGAGATATAAATAATATTGTATTAATATAATGCCTTTTTTATTTATATAAATGTTGTATGAACACTACAGGAGTGTAGAAGTCTGCCTATAATTATTTTTCTTTGGAATTAGACATGGAACAAGGTGTGCTGGAGTAGTGGCCTCTGCTGCTAACAATTCACTGTGCACAGTTGGTATTGCCTACAATGCAAGAATAGGTGGTATGTTCTTTACATTTATATTTACCTGTTTGGCAGATGCTTTAGTGGTGAAGTGTCTATGTTTAGCAAACATTTAATCAAAAGATTTGTGTCTATGTTTTCATGTTATTGTCTTTAGGTATTCGGATGTTGGATGGCGATATGACAGATGTGGTGGAGGCAAAATCACTAAGCCTAAGGCAGCATTATATTGATATTTACAGTTCAAGCTGGGGGCCAGAGGACGATGGCAGAACTTTGGAAGGTCCTGGACCCCTGGCTAAACTTGCATTAAGAAATGGAATACGCAAAGTAAGTTTATGTCAGTCTGTGTTTCATATTATTTCCTAAAAATATGTAGAGAAAGGTTTAGATTGTTAGTACACCAAATGTATTCAGCTCGAGTTTAAATCAATAAATTGCATCACAACCAAATCTTGCTTTGCAGGGAAGAAAGGGCCGTGGTTCAATCTTTGTGTGGGCATCAGGAAATGGGGGACGAAGTCAGGACCACTGCTCCTGTGATGGCTACACCAACAGCATTTACACCATTGCTGTAAGCAGCACCACAATAAGTGGACACAAGCCCTGGTATCTAGAGGAGTGCTCGTCCACTTTAGCCACGACTTATAGCAGCGGCGAGAGCCTTGGCATTGTAAGTGATTGACTGGATTTAAATGAATTCATATGTGTTTTTGCAGTTAAGGTTTTCACTATTGTAAAGTATTTGTTCATTATTTTGACGCTTTAAAATTTCTGCCCTTAAAAATTTTATACGATTTTTATATAAGAAATATCTTATCTGTTAATCCTGTTTCTTTATACTTTCAAGGATTGTTTAGCTCCCAGTCAATAACAATGATTTGTTTTTTATTTGAAGGTGACGACAGACCTAAAACAGCGATGTACCACTGAGCACTCCGGCACTTCAGCCTCAGCACCCATGGCTGCTGGAATCATTGCCCTTACTTTGGAAGCAAAGTAATGAAACTCTTGCTTACATACTGTGTGTATGTTAAAAGTAAATAATAATAATAAATGATAAGATATAAAGTAATATGCTTATTTAGAAGATTATTCATACCTTTTATTGAGTACTTTGTAGAAGTCTCTTTGGCAGCAAATACAGCTGCAGGTCTTTTTGGATATGTCTCTGCAAGCTTGCACACCTGGATTTAGGCAGTTTATCCCTTTTCTGACTCCATTTATTTGGATGGACAGCATATGTGAACTGCCATCCTTGTGTCTTTCCAATGGAGTTTAATGGGATTTCTGGCCACTCAAATTTAGAGAAAATTCAGAGACTTGCCCAAAGCCAGTCCAGTGTTGATCTGGATGTTGACAAGTGAACTGTTGCCCCATTCTAAGTTTCAGTGTGCATGAAAGCTTTCTTTAAGGATGTTTCTGTATTTGGCTACATTTATCCGTCTCTTAATTCTTACCAGTTTTCCTGTCCTTGCCGCTGAGAAGCTTCTCCCTAGCATGATGCTACAACCATGTTTCATTTTAGAGGTGGTATTAACCACTTGATGTACAGGGAATGTTTTTTTTTAAACATAGACCTTGCTGTTCTGCCCAAAGCATTTGATTTTTGTCAGCCCAGAGAATCTTTTTCCCCTATGTAGCAAGAGGTTTTTTTTCATCTCTGCAATTGAGAAAGCATTCTTGCTATACTTTTGGCATGCCCAATTTAGCCGGACAGACAACTTCTTGAAGGTTTTCAATTGTTCAAAACTTTTTTTATTTCAAAATTGTTGAAGACATTGTGAACCAGAGATCACTAAAAGAATTATATATTGTTTTACACGAATGCCCTGATTTATGTCTTGCCACAATTTGGTTGTGGAGATCTACAGACAGTTCCATGGAATTCATGGATTTTTTTTTTTTTTTTGACAAACTAGTCTTAATTATACAGTGGTACCTTGAAACTCAATGTCAATTGGTCCTGGGAGTGCCGTTGAGTTTAAAAGATGTTGAGTTTTAAGGTATTTTTTGCCATAAGGATGTATGGAAAACCTGTTAATGTGTTCCATGGTCCTGTAGAACAGCATTTATTGTAGGATAATGTAAAATAATGGGGTTGTTTTGACACTTACACACTAAATATAACACACATATTATATAAAAAAACACTGAAATACAATTAAAAAGCAGTTATGCAAAGTTAAAAATATAAACTTATGAGCAGTAATAATTAAGAGAAGTGTAGTGTTTCTATGATGTTCTTTTAATACATTGTCACGTTAAGCTTTTTTTAACGATAAGTGTTTTAGACTCGGAAAAGCTGATTCTTACAATTTCTCAGAAGCCCGAGCTGACACAAGTTTAAAAGTGAAACAGGAAAAATCCAGATAAACACAGATACATGTGGAGCTTTCAGAGTGAATTTGATGGTTATTCCACACAAATGCAGATTCGTCTCGTATTCGCACTTTGATGACGTTTTACCGCACCACTCAAGCCAAGCGCTGAACAAAGCAGCAGTCGTACAAACGTTGAGTTTAAGGGAAACGTTGAGTTTAAGGGTACAAATTTCTTGTTGAAGGGTGTTGAGTTTCAAAGATTTACAGTTTAGGGGACGTTGAGTTACAAGGTACCACTGTAATCTCTTATAGACCCAGGTGTGTACCTTTCCAAACTGTGTCCAATCAGTTCTAGACACATCTTAAGAGTATTTGAAGCAAACAAACCTAACTGGACCATAATTTGAAGTGCCATAGCAAAGGGTCTGAATACTTTTGTGAATAAGAGATTTTAGTTTTTGATTTAAAATTAATTTTCAAAAAACTCTAAAAACCTGGGTGATTAAGTGTAGATTGATAAAATGGCTGCTAACACAAATTACTAACATTTTGTAAAATGCAATAAAACAACGTATGATTGGTTAATTTCCTAAACCTTTCTTTAGCTGACAAAATTACAAAGAAAAGACTTTCAGTGTTTCACTGACCAATTTAACAGTATTTTTTTAAAAGTTGGGACAGATGTGTGTATAACACTGTGTCACATCACTTTTCCTATTACTCTCACTTTTTTGTGGGAAATGAGGACACTAATTTTTGTGATTTTGCAAGTGCTCATTCTTGCTTGACACAAGATTTCAGCTGCTTCTCCCTTTCATGCTGCACCATTCATTTTCAATTGGAGACAGATCTTGACTTCAAGCAGGCCAGTAAAGCACACGTATTCTGTGTCTATGTTATAGCGCATATGGAATGAGGCCTGGCATCGTTCTATATGGACTATATGGACTTTTAATATGGACTTTCCAAGAAAAGAGGTCACCTTGGTGGCAGCATGTGTGTCTGTAATATATGCCAATATACTCCTTTAAGTCAATGGTACCTTCACGCATACCATGGGCTTTGATGCACTCCAACACCATGACAAATGCTGGCTTTTGCACCTTTCACTCTGGATGTTTCCTTTTATCTTTGTCGAGGAGAACTTGACGTCCATTTTTCCCGAAAACAAGCTGAACTGTGGACTCATCTGACCACAACACACATTTCAAACATCTTTTGGACCATCTGAGATGAGCTAAGGCTCAGAGATATTTGTGGCATTTCTGCATAGAATTAATGTACTGCTTTATTTTTTGAGTTTCAGGTTGCATTTCTTGATGCTGCAGTGGACTGTGTTAAGTGACAATGGTTTTCTGAAGTACTCTTTCAGTGAGCCGAAGTAGCTCTATTTAATACAGTAGCATGATGGTTTTAAATGTAATACCATCTAAAGGCTCAAAGGTCTGCTGATCAGTGAAAAAAATCTCTCTTTCTACTTTTATTAGTTAAATAGAGATTCAAGAAAGTTAACAAATCACAGAATCAGAAATGGGGATTGTAAATAATTGCTGTCTATTTATTATCTAATATGTTCTGCTGTTCCAACTTTTTAAATTCGGTTTATAATTGTTTTCTTATGTTAGTCCTTTGCTGACCTGGAGGGATGTGCAACACATAATTGTAAAGACCTCGTCCCATGGCCACCTGACTGCGCCTGACTGGCACAAAAATGGAGCAGGAAACTATGGTAATATACAGTTTCTTTTTTAGTTTTAAGATTAAAGCTTACATCTTTGATCCAGATTATTAACTATAACCCATCTGTCATTTTCAGTCAAATAAAAAGTTTAAATTACTTTATTTTTTGTGAATGGTTACAAAAAGGATTACTACCACACAGTTAGTATCAGATGTTAGTCAGGGCAATTAACCATTTGTGTTAGAATCGTTCACTGGAAAAAGGAAATACACCGACCAGGAATAACATTATGACCACTGACAGGTGAAGTGAATAACTCTGATTATCTCTTCACCACGGCACCTGTTAGTATATTAGGATATTAGCAATATATTAGGCAGCAAGTGAACATTTTATCCTCAAAGTTGATGTGTTAGAAGCAGGAAAAATGGGCAAGCATGAGGATTTGAGTGAGTTTGACAAGGGCCAAATTGTGATGGCTAGACGACTGGGTCAGAGCATCTCCAAAACTGCCGCTCTTGTGGGGTGTTTCCGGTCTGCAGTGGTCAGTATCTATCCAAAGTGGTCCAATGAAGGAACAGTGGTAAACCAGCGGCATGAGGCTCATTGATGCACATGGGAAGCGAAGGCTGGCCCGTGTGGTCCGATCCAACAGATGAGCTCCTGTAGCTCAAATTGCTGTTAAGAAGTTAATGCTGGTTCTGATAGAAAGGTGTCAGAATACACAGTGCATCACAGTTTGTTGCAAATGGGGCTGCATAGCCACAGACCAGTCAGGGTGCCTATGCTGACCCCTGTCCACTGCCGAAAGTGCCAACAATGGGCATGTGAGCATCGGAACTGGACCACAGAGCAATGGAAGAAGGTGGCCTGGTCTGATAAATCACATTTTCTTTTACATCACGTGGATGGCCGGATGCGTGTGCATCGCTTACCTGGGGAACACATGTCACCAGGATGCACTATGGGAAGAAGACAAGCCGGCGGAGGCAGTGTGATGCTTTGGGCAATGTTCTGCAGGGAAACCTTGGGTCCTGCCATCCATGTGGTTGTTACTTTGACACGTACCACCTACCTAAGCATTGTTGCAGACCATGTATACCCTTTCATGGAAACGGTATTCCCTGATGGCTGTGACTGTGGCAAAGCAAAAATGGTTCAGAATTGGTTTGAGGAGCACAACAACAAGTTTGAGGTGTTGACTTGGCCTCCAAATTTTCCATATTTCAATCCAATCAAGCATCTGTGGGATCTTGGTGCCAGATACCACAGCACACCTTCAGGGGTCTAGTGGAGTCCATGCCTCGATGGGTCAGGGCTGTTTTGGCAGCAAAAGGGGGACCAACACAATATTAGGAGGGTAGTCATATACTACCTGATCGGTGTATGCATATACTATATACAAATACTATATCATTCAACTAATGTAGTCTTAATTTAAAACAAAACATAACTCTGCTGAAATGTTTGAATTAATAAATGTTTATTTTGTTTGCGAGCTGAATATTTCAGGGTGCAACTGTAAATATACACTAAACTTCAGAAGTGTGTGCTTTTATTACTTTATATACAAACTATCTTCCATGTGAGGTGTCTCCATGTATACATTTTTCTTAATTGTCAGTAAATTGGTCTTCTTGTTCCTCTTAGCATCATTGATATTATCTGGATAAAATTAGTTTATTGCTTTAATAATGCAAATTGTTTTATGATAATTGTCTTTATTGTTTTTTATAAATGTAACTAAATGCTTCTGTTGTTTGTCTTGTTTTATGGTTTACTGTTTCTACCATGTTGCAGCAACTTTTTCCACTCCTGATTGAACTAAGCTCAAGTAGTAGACAGATCTTAGGCAGATTACCTAAAATGTTGGAAACTAATGTGAGCAAATTGTGTAGATAATAATTTTTCTTAATTGGTTGCTGGGTAAAATAGTGAGCCACCTGTATGGTTTTGGCTTGATGGACGCTGAGGCAATGGTGAAAGAAGCAGAGATTTGGCGGCAGGTTCCCGCTCAACATGTATGTGAAGAAAGTACTGTGCAAAATCCAAGGTAATTCAATGTGTAGTGTAATCTATGTAATATTGAACTGCGCCAGTCATTGATTTATTATTAATGACTAGCTGGATTATGAATCTAAACTATAACATTGCTCTCTTTTCCACTTTGTTTTCAGAGTAATTAGTCCAGAAAGAAAAGTGAGATTGGTGTTTATGTCCTCTGGATGCTCTGCTGAGCCTGCCAGGCATGTGGTGTATCTAGAACATGTGATTCTTCGTATCACAATTACGCACCCACACCGCGGAGACCTATCCATAACTCTTACTTCCCCCTCTGGGACCAAATCTCAGCTTCTTGCCACTCGGTAAGATCATACTCACAGAACAATAAGCATAAATATTTTTTTAAAAAGAAATTATCATTAATTCAATCATACTGAAGTCAGTTTAATGCTTAATTTAATGCTTTGTTGAAGCCTCCTTGGAATTACATCTGCATACATCTTTAAGTTTGCCCACCTGTATTTGGGTAGTTCATCTTTTTTGTCATGGCAGATTCTCTCAAGTTCTATTAGTTTGGATGTCGAGCATCTGTAAACTTCCATAATCAGGTCTCTCCACAGAGTTAAACATGTTTTAGGAGGTAGACATGCTTTAAGTGTTTTTCCTTTTTTTACCTCTCTGACCAAGGCTTTTTACCAGGACTCTAAAAACATGTAAAACATGCTAGCACACCAGAGCTGGGATCTGGTGTGCCATTCGGCTGCATGAACAACAGTTGGCTGTTGTTCATAGGGTAGGATAAGCCGGATAGGGACTCCTCATAACCAAGCAAATTATGACCTTTGCTGCCTGGTTGATGGAGTCTGCACAGAGTCGAGAGGAATAATGCTGATCAGGGTGTGGCTCTTGGTACACAAAGCTGATCGGCATATGAACTTGCCTCATGCAGGTGAAAACATGTAGTCGGCTTCTGCACACACATCGAAGGGGTTTGTGACAGTCTCGTCTCACTCTCCTCAATCTGGGTGAAGGTCAGCTCCAGTGGCGAGGAAGCATAACGCAATTGGGTAAAAATTAGATGCGCTAAAATCGGAAGAAAATCGCACTTAAAAAAAGGAGCTTACGGACCTTTATAGAGCCAGGCATCTGCCTTTTTAATACTTGTCCACTCTATACAAATGGCAAAAGATTGACTGCAATTGGGTTCTAGACAAATCAGAAGCATAAAGCACTAATTATTTTTAGAAAAACTGTAAAAACATATTTTCATCTCATTCTCTGTGATTAGGTGTAGGTTGATTGGGTAAAATAGTAATTATATTCATTCAGAATTTAGCACAGTGGATTTAAAAAGTGTTCAGACTGTACAAAAGTATTCAGTGCACTGTCACTCCAAATTGTGTTTAGGTGCATCCTGCTTGCTTTATTTTTATTGAGATGTCTACAACTCAGTTGGAATCAATTTGAATTGATTGTACATTGTTTAGAAGTGACACACCTGGGTCTATAAGGGCCCACAATTGTTTTGACAAAAATCCAATGAACTGTATGTGAATCTCTGGGGGGAATGATTTGCCCAAATATAGGTGTATGATGATTTAGACTTGCTGTTGTACCTTAATACAAAGTATTGAATAAATACTTTATGATTAAGAGATTTTATGTATTTTTTTATATTCATATTTCTTAATGAAAACTGAAAGGTTAAAAATGGTAGTTACAGTGTATCACAAAAGTGAGTACACCCCTCACATTTCTGCAGATATTTAAGTATATCTTTTCATGGGACAACACTGACAAAATGACACTTTGACACAATGAAAAGTAGTCTGTGTGCAGCTTATATAACAGTGTAAATTTATTCTTCCCTCAAAATAACTCAATATACAGCCATTAATGTCTAAACCACCAGCAACAAAAGTGAGTACACCCCTTAGTGAAAGTTCCTGAAGTGTCAATATTTTGTGTGGCCACCATTATTTCCCAGAACTGCCTTAACTCTCCTGGGCATGGAGTTTACCAGAGCTTCACAGGTTGCCACTGGAATGCTTTTCCACTCCTCCATGATGACATCACGGAGCTGGCGGATATTCGAGACTTTGCGCTCCTCCACCTTCCGCTTGAGGATGCCCCAAAGATGTTCTATTGGGTTTAGGTCTGGAGACATGCTTGGCCAGTCCATCACCTTTACCCTCAGCCTCTTCAATAAAGCAGTGGTCGTCTTAGAGGTGTGTTTGGGGTCATTATCATGCTGAAACACTGCCCTGCAACCCAGTTTCCGGAGGGAGGGGATCATGCTCTGCTTCAGTATTTCACAGTACATATTGGAGTTCATGTGTCCCTCAATGAAATGTAACTCCCCAACACCTGCTGCACTCATGCAGCCCCAGACCATGGCATTCCCACCACCATGCTTGACTGTAGGCATGACACACTTATCTTTGTACTCCTCACCTGATTGCCGCCACACATGCTTGAGACCATCTGAAGCAAACAAATTAATCTTGGTCTCATCAGACCATAGGACATGGTTCCAGTAATCCATGTCCTTTGTTGACATGTCTTCAGCAAACTGTTTGCGGGCTTTCTTGTGTAGAGACTTCAGAAGAGGCTTCCTTCTGGGGTGACAGCCATGCAGACCAATTTGATGTAGTGTGCGGCGTATGGTCTGAGCACTGACAGGCTGACCCCCCACCTTTTCAATCTCTGCAGCAATGCTGACAGCACTCCTGCGCCTATCTTTCAAAGACAGCAGTTGGTTGTGACGCTGAGCATGTGCACTCAGCTTCTTTGGACGACCAACGCGAGGTCTGTTCTGAGTGGACCCTGCTCTTTTAAAACGCTGGATGATCTTGGCCACTGTGCTGCAGCTCAGTTTCAGGGTGTTGGCAATCTTCTTGTAGCCTTGGCCATCTTCATGTAGCGCAACAATTCGTCTTTTAAGATCCTCAGAGAGTTCTTTGCCATGAGGTGCCATGTTGGAACTTTCAGTGACCAGTATGAGAGAGTGTGAGAGCTGTACTACTAAATTGAACACACCTGCTCCCTATGCACACCTGAGACCTAGTAACACTAACAAATCACATGACATTTTGGAGGGAAAATGACAAGCAGTGCTCAATTTGGACATTTAGGGGTGTAGTCTCTTAGGGGTGTACTCACTTTTGTTGCCGGTGGTTTAGACATTAATGGCTGTATATTGAGTTATTTTGAGGGAAGAATTAATTTACACTGTTATATAAGCTGCACACAGACTACTTTTCATTGTGTCAAAGTGTAATTTTGTCAGTGTTGTCCCATGAAAAGATATACTTAAATATCTGCAGAAATGTGAGGGGTGTACTCACTTTTGTGATACACTGTATATGTATTCAAAATCAAATCCACAAATGAATGTATATTTAGTGTTTTATATATAGTTACAAGTTTCTGTTATGTTGTTAATCCCCTGTTCTTTGCACTTTGTATTGTTTATGATTTTTTTTGTTTTTATAGTTGTTACTGGTTAGCATTTCATTTGATAGATACGCAAGTAACTAATTCTGTGTTGGTGTTCTGTCCCAGGCCCAATGATTACTCCCCTGAGGGCTTTGTGAAATGGGAGTTTATGACCACACACTGCTGGGGTGAAAAAGCAGTTGGTGAATGGATGTTAGAAATTAGAGACACCCCATCCAAGAGGAGGAATACACGAGTACATGGTACCTGAATCCATTTAGCATTATTCAATACATTTCACCTCTAAAAGACTAATTGATAGGAACGTGTTGGCTCTTTTGTCACTGTTCTCTCTTAAATGCTTGAAGGAAAACTTGTAGAATGGACTCTGGTGCTTTATGGCACCTCTACACACCCATATAAACGTCATGAGCAGCCACGCTCAGCTGTGATATCCAGCGATGAAGACAACATTGAGGAATATAACAGTGGGTTTGGTTAATACTGAAAATGACCTGTTCAGTAGTTCAATGTGGTGTTTATTCTGGGACATATAATGTACTGCACCTAACAGATAAACCAAACAGTTACTATTTCTGTGTCCTCTATCTTCATTTCTATCTGTGAAAGGCTCTTGTGATACAGAATGCTCTGAAGATGGCTGTGATGGGCCCGGTCCACATCAGTGTATTTCCTGCCTGCACTATTACTTGAAATTCAGAAATGGCACCAGGTTTGATATTTCGGCACTATATGCCATGAATTCAATTGCTTTTTAAGGCAGGTGTTTGATTAGTAAAAAAATTTTATGCCTCTTTTTTTGTGCAGGACATGTGTGCGTCAGTGCCCACAAGGCTTTTGGGGTGACAGAAAGAGATGTAAGAAGTGCTACTCAACCTGTGAAGCATGTACCGGTAGCCGCAGTGACCAGTGTTCCTCCTGTAAGACTGCATACCATATGGACGAGGAGACTAGCAGTTGTGTGACTAGCTGTGGAGATGGATACTACCTTAATCATGGTAAGTAGGCATTAGAGTGAAGTCTGAATGAAAGAAAAATTAATTGAAGGTTTTATGTACAGTAGTGCACTAGCATTTCTCTGCAGTTAAACTATTTATGCTTTATCCTGTCACAGATAACAATGTGTGCTCAAAATGCAATGAGAACTGTGTAAAATGTACATCATTTGACATCTGCACTGAATGCCCAAAAAACACAAGGTAATGTTACTTATATGAGAATGAAAACTGTTATGGTGTGTGAACAGATATTATAAATATTACTCTCAAAACAAATGCATTAAAACAACACACATTTTGTTGTTTTATACATACAGAGTGTTATCTTATTTTAACACAAAGATGCATTCCAGTAAATCTTTGACTAAAATCATGTTAGTTCAGACAGAGTGGTCCAGGTCCTTTCTGTGTGGAGTTTGCATGTTCTCCCAGTGTCCACATGGGTTTCCGCCGGGTGTTCCGGTTGTCTTCTACAGTCCAAAGACATTCAGTCAGGCTAATTTGAGCTACCAAAATTTCACTGGGTTTGTGTGTCCGTGTGTGTGTGTGTTTGCCCTGTGATGGACTTAGGGTGTTTCCTCCTTTTTGCCCAGCGAATTGTTCCCATCTTCATTTTCTCCTCTTTTGGTTTAGCCTGGTGGGTAACAAATGTCAGAAGAATTGTGAGCCTGGTACCTTCTATAATCAACAGAATGATGCATGTGAAGCATGTCATGCTGCCTGTTACTCCTGCTCAGGTACTATTTGCTTGGCCAAGTATAGTCATGTAAAGAGCATGCTAAAATACTGACATTTCTTTGACATTTAAAACAATGTTTGTGAAATATGATGTTTTTTTGCTCTCTACATTTTAAAGTGGTTTTAGGTTTAGGAGTGTGAAAAAATAATTTCCTTTTTTCCAGCTGCCCAACTGCATGTCACACTAAATAATTTAATGTTATTAAACAAAACATTATTACATAAGTATAATTTAAGAGAAAACAGAATGTAATTTAAAAGAAATTAACTTATTTAGACAAATTGTAAACCACTGTCATCCTTGTAAAAAGGAAATCACCACAGTAATTAAACATGTTTAAGCACCACTAGCAAGGACTAAAACTAAACACATTCTATAGTTTGCTATTTTTATATTAATTTTTTAGCCCACTTCTTTAAAGAATGTAATGAGTCGGTTAGGAGTCGGCCTACTCCCTCTGTGGCCACTGGAGGGAGCCAACCCACGGCGCACATGGCCGGTCCCTGTGCTCGCACTACTAGAGGCCGATCGACTCCCTCTGCGCCCACCAGAGGGAGCCAATTTTGTGAGCTTCCGCCAGCGGCCACCCAAAGGGCGTACAGCCCGTAGTTCAACCAGAGGTAGGAGAACTACAACTCCCAAACCACCCTCGGGCAATCAGCGCCAACGAGGAACACCTGGCTGAGCAGGTATTTAGGGTAGCGCTCAGGCTTCCTCGTCACACCCTCTTTTTTTTGTGCTCTCTTGCACGTTATGTCAGGGATACTGGTAACGCGAGGTCTCATAGAGAGTTTGCGGTAGGCCCAGGGGCCGAGGTAATAAAAGTATTTCAGGGATAGATTTAGTCTTGGTGTGACTCATTTTGCGTTCTCCCCCCATTACAGGGGAATCGCTTTCTTTAAATATCTTCCCTCTCACTGCATCTCCTTAGCTACTGAAGGAAACGCAGTACTCTCTCGCCTTTGAGGCTGATTCTTTAATCTTTCTTCCCCCATGATTCTCGCGGAGGGGGGCCTTCGCCATTTCCTGCCTCATCGGATCGAATTGCGCTTGCTACGCGAAAATAAGCGCAGCGAGTAAAAATACTTTTCGGCGCATCTTTAGTGCGAGTTTTCTTGTGGGTTGTTTATTTTTGGTTACTGGGGGTTCTTTTGGGGTCTTATTTTAACGTGAACTTCGTGTATAATTTTAGTTTCATTATTTCAGTTGGCTTGGGCTGGCCAAGCCCCTTTCGGTTGCGTTTCATTTTTAGTTGTGTTTATTGGTTCCTTATACTGCGTCGGTCCTGCCCCTCCCCGGCAGACGCTCCTCGATTGAGTCCTCCCTAGTTAAATCATAACAGAAGGGTGTGACCAACAATGGACTCAGCGGGTCACACTACTCTATAGCAGGCTGTCAAGCTGCAGGAGTCAGCTCTTCACCAGCATGAAAGCATGATTAATGAGCTGGCCGAGCGCTTTAGCACGCTGGTGGTCTCCCAGCCTCCGGCCAGCTCCTCGACTCATGCCCATGCCCCCGGACCCCCAATCGCCCCTCCTGAACACTTTTCGGGGGAGATCCAATGATGCAGAGGCTTTGTCTTACAGTGCTCCCTAGTGTTTGAACTGCAGTCCTCCTGCTTCCCACTGAACGGTCCAAAGTAGCCTATATGATTTCGCTCCTTTCGGACCGTGCCTTGCTCTGGGCCACGGCCCTGTGGGAACAGAAAGTGCCTGAGTGCGGCTCTGCTGAGGAATTTTCACAAGCACTGATGGACACCTTTCATGCCCCACAGCGAGGTAAGGAGGCAGGGCCCTGGCTGTTGGAGTTGAACCAGGGGTCACGGCCAGTCACTGATTATATAATAGAGTTCAAGACCCTAGCTGCCGAGTGTGGCTGGGACTAGGCCGCCCTTAGAGCCATCTTCCTTAGGGGCCTCAGCGAAAGGCTCAAGGATGAGTTGGCCACCAGAGACCTTCCCTCCTCGTTGACACAGTTATACGAGGTGGTCAGCCGCGTGGACCGCCTAAATCAACGGGCTCGTGAACAGGCTGAGGCAGCCCGGCAACCCGCCACACGGGGATCATGGTACCCATGCAAATAGGCACTTCTCATAATACGCGCCCCGAAGCCTTGAGACGCCAACACCGACTGTCGCGACCGGAAAATGCGCCGGCCCGTCCCTGAATGGGGGCTCGGGTCGAGGCCGGCTCACTGCTCCCTACTTAGGCCTCGCATTAACGGCTACCTTTGATTGGGTGTCTGGGTAGACTCGGGGGCCACCACTAACTTCATGGATCACCAACTGGTCAACCATTTGGGCCTCACTCTGCAACCATTGGTTGCCCCACTTCCTATAGTAGCGATTGACGGCCATCCTCTTGGTGGGGGATCAGTCCGATTTAAAACCCTTCCCATTACCATGCAGCTGGGGAACCACTCAGAAACCCTGTCTTTCTTTATTACCCGCTCTCCCAAAATGCAAGCTATCCTAGGCTATCCATGGCTCAGGCTCCACAACCCAGCCATCAACTGGAAGTCAGGTTCAGTCTATTCGTGGAACCCCAGGTATCAGGAATCATGCCTTATCCAGTCCCTGCCACCTGGCAACTGGCCGGGTAAGCCGTTGGTTCCTCTTCCGGATCTCACTGCAGTGCCCTCGGTGTATCACGATTTAGCCGAGGTGTTCAGTAAAGCCAAAGCCCAGTAATTGCCGCCTCACCGCACCCTTGATTGCGCAATTAACCTGCTCCCTGGCTCATCGCCTCCCCGAGGTCATCTCTTTGCTATCGCTGCTCCCGAGAGGAAGGCCATGGAGGAGTACATCCAAGAAGCTCTGACACTGGGCTTCATCCGGCCCTCTAGCTCACCAGCGGGCGCAGGGTTCTTCTTCGTGGGCAAGTCCCTGTATAGACTATAGGGGGCTCAATACAATCACTGTCAAGGACCGATATCCCCTGCCCCTGATGCATACTGCATTCGAGGCACTGCAGAAGGCCCAGATCTTCACTAAATTGGACCTTCGCAGTGCATATAATCTTATCCGCATTCAACAGGGGGACAAGTGGAAGGCCACCTTCATCATGCCCACTGGGCTTTATGAGTACAGAGTGATGCCTTTTGGCCTCACCAACGCTCCGGCGGGCTTCCAACGGTTTATAAATGAGGTACTTCTTGAGGCTCTGGATCGGTACGCATTCGTTTACCTGGACGATATCCTCATTTATAGCTGTTCTATTTATAGCTAAAGGAACACGTTGTCCAGGTTAGACGGGTTCTCCAACTTCTCCTCCAACACAACCTCTACATGAAGTTGGAGAAATCTACGTTTCATGTCCCCTCGGTCTCTTTCTTGGGGTTCATAGTCTCACACGGGAAGCTTAGGATGGATCCCGCCAAAAATCAAGCAGTCAAAGACTGGCCGGTTCCGTCCTCATTACGGCAAGATCAGCGCTTTCTGGGATTTGCCCATTTTTTCAACGGGCAATCGGGCAATCAGAGAGGGTCATCCAGGACCTCACACGCTCGCTCAGGTGCTTGACCTCCGGTTGCCCCTGCCAAGGCCGCACTGGAATCCAGCACCACAACAATGCAGCGCACAACCAACCGGAGACGGCAAGCAGCCCCCCGGTTTCGGCCAGGTCAGCGCATACTGCTGTCCACCCATGATCCCTCAGAGGCGAGTCAGATAAGTTGGCTCCTTGATACGTGGGACTCTTTAAGGTCATCAGAAGGGTGAACCCCGTTACATACCACTTGGAACTGCCCCCAGCAATGAGGATTCACCCTACGTTCCACGTATCACGTTTGAGGCCCTACCTCTGCCGGACCTCCCCCCAGCAACAACCTCCACCACCTCCTAGAGTGGTAGACGGAGCCCCGGCCTATACTGTCTGTTTGTCTGCTCGACTCATGCTCGACTCACGACAGGTCCAGGGTTCCACTTAGTAGCTGGTTGACTGGGAGGGCTATGGCCCTGAGCAGAGGTCCTGGGTTCCGGCACGCCATATCTTAGACCCGGCACTGATCCGGAAATTTCGAAATAACAGGGCGGCTGGCATGGAAACGTCCTAGTACTGTTAGGAGTCGGCCTACTCCCTCTGTGGCCACTGGAGGGAGCCAACCCGGGGCGCACACGGGCGGTCCTGGTGCTCGCACTACTAGAGGCCGATTGACTCCCTCTGCGCCCACCAAAGGGAGCCAATTTCATGAGCTTCCTCCAGCGGCCATCCGAGGGCGTACAGCCCTTAGTTCAACCAGAGGTAGGAGAACTACAACTCCCAAACCACCCTTGGGCAATCAGCGCTAACGAGGAACACCTGGCTGAGCAGGTATTTAGGGTAGCGCTCAGTCAGGCTTCCTCGTCACACCCTCTTCTTTTGTGCTCTCTTGCACGTCAGGGATACTAATAACGCGAGGTCTCATAGAGAGTTTTCGGTAGGCCCAGGGGCCGAGGTAATAAAAGTATTTCAGGGATAGATTTAGTCTTGGTGTGACTCATTTTGCGTTCTCCCCCATTACAGGGGAATCGCTTTCTTTAAATATCTTCCCTCTCACTGCATCTCCTTAGCTACTGAAGGAAACGCAGTACACTCTCGCGCCGCCTCGGACTTTGAGGCTGATTCTTGAATTTTTCTTCCCCCCTTGCGGAGGGGGGCTTTCATCATTTCCTGGCACCCAGCTCTTTTCCTAGAGGGATCAAGGTAAACCAGTACTTTGTCTGGCACGGGCAAGCGTGCCGCTATCTATCCTTTCTATCTAAAACTTCCGTGGGGCACGCCCACTCACGAAAGTACTGCCTAGTACAAAAGCATATCATTGAGCTCTCCGTGTGCTCGCTCTCTTTTCTTTTCCTTAGTTTAAACACAAATAATTTATCTAAAGATAAAGATATAAGTTAACAAAAGATTATATTTCTAGGTTTCCCATTATTCAAAGTCTACCCTTTGTTTGAGTTCGCTTAAGAAGGCGACTCCTTTGTTTGTCCTTTAAATAGCCTGCCGACGCTCTTCGCGTCAGTGCTGCAATAGCTTGCCTAGTTAAGCTATGGTGTACTCGCGCTAGACCTCAACGGATCGAATTGCGCTTGCTACGCGAAAATAAGCGCAGCGAGTAAAAAAACTTTTCGTTGCACCTTTAGTGCGAGTTTTCTTGTGGGTTGTTTATTTTTGGTTACTGGGGGTTCTTTTCGGGTCTCATTTTAACGTGAACTCCATGTATAATTTTAGTTTCATTATTTCAGTTGGCTTGGGCTGACCCAGCCCCTTTCGGTTGCGTTTCATTTTTAGTTGGGTTCATTGCTTCCTTATACTGCGTCGGTCCCGCCCCTCCCGGGCAGACGCTCCACGATTGAGTCCTTCCTAGTTAAATCATAACAGGGTCAACCCAAGATCGCAGTTTCCACCAGTTCTTATTCTGTTCAGCCACTGCACTCGGGTCCAGAATCAGTTTGGTGGTCAGAACCACTGTTACAAAATAACTGCTTTAAAGCAGACGCACTGCTAGGTTGCCGGTATAAATTGCCTATTTTAAGTCATGTCATCTTTATTTAGATAGCACATTCAGGTGTTTGCCAAGGTGCAGTGAAGCAGTTAAAACTGATCACAATTATGTAAAGTTCTAGTGGTAGAATAAAGGTTGAATAAAGTTGGTCAGATATATGTCTGTAGTACACTAAATCGTTTTATATTTAAAACATAATTTAAACTTTATTTAACTGGTAATTAGAGTAGGTAATCCAGTGCTGATGAAATGCTGTCTAATTTCAAGTCAAGTAGCAATTAAGAAGAAGTAACAGATAAGAAAATTATGTTTATTGTTTATTTAGAAGTGTTAAGTTCCACACTATCAATGTTATGTTTGATAATTTATAATGTTTTTACTATAAAATGCTTTATTTTATGTTAAATTCAAAAAGTCAACTTATGTCTGCTTCTGTCTAAAAACACTCCAAACACTTTAAAGATATGTAAACTGCATAATTACAATTATAATTACATAGGTTTTTTTTATCAGATGTGTGTAAGTGCAGGTTTGTAGTCATGTAGTGTTGGTGTGTTTACATGTACAGCTGCAGATCCTGACTCATGCATCCTGTGTGCTGATGGGTATTTGATGGAGGACTGGAGGTGTGTCTCCTCCTGCAGTGAGGGATTTTACCCCACACAGTTTATGCCTGATGGAACTGGGCAGATGCAGAGTTCCTGTAGAAGGTATGTGTTTGTGGGTCATTTTGCATAGAATGAAAGTATTTTTATATGAGTTATTGAATGTAAAATATTAAAGAGGACGCTTAATTGTTAATTAAATAATTAAATAAATTAAATGTACAATTAAATAATTAATAATTCAGGTTTTTTTATCAATTTTTTTATTTGCATTCAGATTTGTTACAAAAACTGAGCTTGCAGGATTCACTTGCATCATCTGCCACGACAATCTAACCCAACAGCAGTGATGCAATGTAAATATACTGATAGATTTTTACTAACAGCTTGGCTTACAGCTTTGTCATTTTACCCCCACCTAAAAAGAAAAACAACCAAAAAATATCACAATGTAAATCCACATAAGTCTTTGTTTCAAATGCATGAGTAGTAGTTAGTTTAATGTTTCTTAGTGTGTAGACTTGTTATATAAAAATGCAGGTAACAGGTAAAAATAAGGAACAGATTAAAAAAAAGGTATCTTCAAGCCATGAGGAGCTGTTTCTTGCTACCAAGAATGCATTAAATTGAGTAAATCTTACTTATCTAAGCACTAAGTAAAACTGATGTAGCGAATATCAAAGTTGCTCTACTATTCACTAGAGTTTCAGTGATTACAAGTAAGCTGAACCATGCAGCCACCTAATAATTAAAATAAAATAAAGCTTCAGGTACAGCGGTCACAAACTGAACACTACTGTACTAAATGTACTGTACAAACAGTACAGTAACAACAGCCTAATAGCTGTTTTATTTATGGTTTTCTTCATTGCATAAACTTAGGAATTGGCAGTATGTTAAGGATATGTAACCTTTACCTTTTTACTCAGGAAAAATTAATAATAAAAAATAAATACATTTATGTAGAGTACTAACATTTTCAATATGTTTCTTTTCAATATTATTTCTTCTGCATAGGTGTGATGCTAGTTGTAAAGGCTGTGCTGGACCAGGCAAACAGAACTGCAGTGACTGTGTGGATGGGCTCACACTGCAGGATGGAGTGTGTGTGCTAAAGCATGACTGTGGTGATGGTGAGTCAATGTACTGTATTTCACACTCACAAGACGTTCAAATAATTTATAACAGAATGTTAACCTGAGGGTCGTGTGTATGTTTGTGTGTTTGTCTTTCAGGAGAGTACCAGGATAGCCATGGAAAATGCAATTCATGTGAAAGCACCTGTCAAAAGTGCAAAGGGCCAAAACTTGATGACTGCATTATGTGTCCAGCCTCCCGGTAAGAATATGTCGCCATCCTCTCCTGTATAGTATAAAAGGCAGTGGCTTCAAGGAGTCAGGGTTGGGGGTCTGCAGTTATGGAATTATAATCAATGTAATGATATGAATTTCTACTTTTGGTAGAAAAAAGTTATATTTCATCTACTCTTTAACAAGTCTGGTGCATCTTTTTCTTACAAACTCAGTTCAATGACAGTTTTGAATGAATATACTATTATACTTACCATGCAGTAATGATAAGCAGTAATGTTTTGTGCCATTCTGCTATAATAATCTACACCATTTGAAGAATCCAAAAAGTTAAATAATGGCCAAATCTGACCATAAAACCTTTAAAAACCACTCTGCCATACGGGTCAGCTTTGTGTAAAGCTTATGAGATTTGTGTCACATGTACAGAGTGACCAATCTCAGCCATACAGTCTTGTAGGTCCTTCAGAGTTGCCACTGGCCTCTTGGTAGTTCTTGGTTCCCTGCTCAATATCCTCCTGGCTCTGTAATTCAGTTTGGAGGAACAGCCAGATCTTGGTAAGATGTTGGTGGTGCGTTACACTTTCAACAGTCAACATTTACAGCACTGAAATATTTTTGTATATTGTGCCTTTCCAAAATGTCAGAGCCCTTTTGAAAGCACTTTTCCAACCATGGTGAATTTTTGTGTTACCATGCACTAAATTAAATACATTGGAGTTTATGCTCCGAAGCTATGGAACACTCTACCTCCTAATATTTGACAAGCACCTTCGGTCGCTGTTTTTAAATCCTAAAAACATACCTTTATAAGCTGGCATTTGAACAGTTTTTATCTGTTTTATTTTGTCTCTTACTCTGTATTTTTATTTGGTTTTACTTTTTTAACATAATGTTGTCTTATGTATGCTTGTTGGATGTACAGCACTTTGATCAATGTAAGTTGTTTTAAGAGTGCTTTACTTACTATTAGTAGTGGAATCTTTAAGAAACAGCTGGTAAAATTGATGTCAGTTGTGGGCAAGTTAACCTGGTGTGTGATCTGGAAGGTAATTGTCTGTACCTGCTTAAGAGTACCTGCTTTTCTTCTTCTATTTGCATTCTTTTCCAGCTGGTTGGATGAGGGCCGTTGCATATTACACTGCCCAGTGGGGAAATACCTGTGTGACAGACAGTGCCATGCATGTGACCACACCTGTGCACAGTGTTTGGACGCTGGCCCTGCCAAATGCACCAGCTGTAACAAAGGTAATCAGCTACAGTTGATGACATGTTCTGTGTATTTTTCTGAATAACCCAATAATTACATTAACAAGAAACACTTTTGTATCATTTCACCACAAACATAAGCGCCTGGGGTTTCAGACTTGAGTCTCATTTCACGTGGCAAGTTATCAATACATGGTTGTGAATCAAAGAGGCTAAACACCAGCTTTTGTGGGTTGTCTAAAACTAAGTGGTCAGGCACTGGACACTTCAAGGGGTTGGATAGATACACAGTGCTGTTCTCAGTCAAAAAGGACCACAAACATCATGGAGTTGCTGCCTGGGTTCACAGAAATGTTGCTACATGCCTAATATCCTACAACCCAATGAGTCGCAACATTAAGAGTTATGATTATAAGGAGTAAAATAAATGCTTAAAATTTGGATCACTATCAGGTTGAGTGCAAGGCAAAGGACTTAGTACCACTATTTGCTAGACACTGTTTAATAGCACTGAGCTTATGTGGGGTGCATTAACTAGGCAGCAGCAGTTAGGAAATGTGGATTACCTGCATGACAACCTGTGTTTCTTTTTACTGGTGGAAGCTGCAATTGTGGGTTGATTTGTCTTACAGATGTTAGGCAATCATTTATTGCAAATGGTTTGCAAACAAGAAATCACGTTGATATTTAAAATTATAAATGTTATTCATTTGTGCAATTACTTAATGCCGCTGAAATTAGAGGGCTCTGTATAGCATTTACTCTGTTCACTTAATTTAGATGTAAATGACCACACACAAAACCTAATATTATACATTGCAGCTCATAGTTATTGGTGTATTTTAAGCACTACAGTTCAAAAAAAAGATATTGTAACGATTTAGTTACATAGACTGCACTGTACTTATATGTACCTATGTTTATAATTATTCTGTTCTTTTTACTTATGTTCTATGTGCAAGTGTTGTTTTCTAATGTTGAAGTTTTATGTCTAAATGTATGCCTCTGTGTATGTTTGTGTTTTGGTATAACTTGTAGATAGGTTTGGCCAGGACCGGTACCTGTACAAGGGGCAATGTGTAACTGCGTGTCCCAATGCTCATTTTCATAGTTCACTGAATACATGTGAACCGTGTCCAGAGCACTGCATCCTCTGCTCCTCTGTCACACAGTGCCTCAAGTGTAATAGCTCCTACTACGTCAATAATGGAGCATGCTCACCTCTTGAGTGTGGAGAAGGTAGGTCTGTTTACTCATTACACATTTAGCTAGATGTTATTAAAGGAGTGTTGTAAAAAAAAAAAAAAAAGTTTTCTAAAAAGAATAAAAAGAATGAAGTAGGTGAAAAAGGTGTAATGACTTGTCTCTCCAAAGTTCATAACTGTCCAGACTATGGTCTTCTCTGTGATTCATTATGGATGTAAAAGCTGGACGATAAAAAGAAAATCAATGCTTTTGAACTCTAAACCTTGCAAATACTCTTGAGAGTACCTTTATAAGACAAAGAAGACAAATAAATAACCTCAACAAATAAAACCTAAACTCTCACTTAAAGATAATCAGATAATCAAACTGAAGCTCTCTTATTGTGTACACATTAAGAGAAGAACCAGTTCATTGGAAAACACAATTATGCTTGGAAGTGTTAAAGCTGAAAGAGGAAGAGGATGGACAGAAACAAGATGGATGGATACAATTAGAGAAATAATGAACAAGCCATTAAGAACCCTTTATTATGGAGCAAAGCTATCCATATGGTTCGTCTGGAGTCTTGATAGCACTTAATAATTGAAACATGGAGTGGAGAGGTAAAGAGTAATGCCAGGTTGTTTAGAGAGATATGTATTAGTTCAGGTTATGTTAAGATTTGACCATTTCTCTCCATTTCATTTGTAATCTCACGGTTGGACTACTGCAACTCCCTCCAGGCAGGTGCGCCTATGTCCACTATTAAACTCTTGCAAATCATTAAAAATGCAGCTGCTCACCTGTTTTTTAACCAACCTAAACCCAAATTAACCCACTGCTGCGTTCTCTTCACTGGCTTCCTGTAGCTGCACGCATTCAGTTTAAAACACTGATGCTCGCCTTCAAAGCCAAAAATGGACCAGTCCCAAGCTACCTTCGAGGTCTAATCAAAGCTCAATCTGTACCACGCAACCTCTAAGCCACTAGTCTTGCTCGACTTGATCCTCCACCCAGGACTCGAGGAAGACACGCATCAAGGCTTTTCTATGTACTTGCACCCAAGTGGTGGAACAAACTTCCTCTGTCTGTCCGAACATCTGAGTCTCTTGCTGTCTTCAAAAGACGATTAAAAACTCACCTCTTTACTAAACACTTAAGCTGACATGTACTTACTAATGCTCTTACTAAGGTTCTAACAGAGTTTCAACTGATTTGTGTTCTTAAACTGTTGTCTACTTAAACTAGAGTAAGGTAATGTTTACTATGGAAGCACTTCTGTAAGTCTCTCTGGACAAGAGCGTCTGCTAAATGTCGAAAATGTTAATGTAAATGTTATAGAAAGTGTAAAACCAATGGACAGTCCTAGGAAAGTCCTACAGTGCTGTACAAAGTATTTGCCCCATCCCAATTTCTTCTATTTTTTTCTATTTGTCATGTTCAAATGCTTTAGATCCAACAAATTTTACTACAAGATAAAGTTAACATGGGTAAACACAAAATGCAGCTTTTAAATGATCATTCCATTTATTAAAGATAAAGATTTATTCAAAACCTATATCATTATGTTCAAAGGTGATTGCCCCCGTAAACCTAATAACTTTGGACATGACAACTGCAATCAAATGTTGGTCTTTTACATTGCTGTGGAGGAATTTTGGCCCACTTTTCTTTGCAGAATTGTTTTAATTTGGCTACTTTGGAGGGTTTTTCGAGCATTAACTGCCACAGCAACTCAATATGATTCAAGTCAGGCCACTCCAAAAACTTAATTTTGTTTCATTTCAGCCATTCACTTGCTTGTGTGTTTAGAATCATTGTCCTGTAGCATAACCCAACTGGGCTTGAACTTTAGGACATAAATTGACAGGCAGACTCCTTCAGGATTTTCTGATAAAGACAAATTAAGGCAAATTACTTTGTAGCTCATTAAATTTATAGTATATTACAGTCAATAGTCAAATAATGAAAAATGTGTCTACATAGGGGAGGTTGAGGACCCAGAGTATGATGACTGCATGGCATGTGAAGAAGGCTGCAAGAAGTGTGTCCTCTGTAAGTTCCAAAATGTTTTGTAGTCCACAAGCAGTATTACTACTAAAAACATGCTGTGATTCCTGACTGACTGTTTTGTCTTTATTACAGATAATCCCAAACACTGCCTCTCCTGCACTGATGGCTATTACAAGTAAAAACTAATTTAAAAGAATATAGCATTAGCTTTTGACTAGCGATGTTGGTGTTTTGTGTATTTATGTACTTATGTGTGTCGGTGCAGGTATGAAGAAGGCTGCTATAAACACTGCCCTGCTAAAACATATGCTGTAGAGCACACAATGAGCTGTGTGGCCTGCAAGCATGACTGTGTAAGCTGTGATGAAGAGGAATGCCACTGGTGTGAGGCTGACCTCTTCTTATCAAGTAAGTAATGTATGTGTGTGGACAGTGCATTCCATAAGCATTATATTAATTGTAACCACTTAAACACTTAAAATGTGCTTCCTGCAGATGGGAAGTGTGTACAAGAATGTCCAGATGGTTTCTACGGTGATGAGGACACTCAGGAATGTGAAAGTTGTCATGCAGACTGCAGGTCGTGCACTGGACCTGGGGATGATGAGTGTGTTAGTTGCCAGGAGGGCTTAGTTCTAGTTGACAGTGAATGTATTACAGAGCAAGACACTTGTCCTGCTAAAACCTACCTCAATGGTGAGCCACTGTTATGGTACAATTGTTGTCATCACTCTTAGTTAAATACAAATCTGTCTACTGTTTTATAGCTAACATGTTTTCTGTTCAGCATTGCATATCTTAGATATATATGAATATATTCACCTCTGCTGTTGTAGCCAATTTAGCACAGTTGTAGGACAGTTGTAGCCTATAAGTTAAGGTACTGGACTAGGTCACTGGTTCGAGCCCCACCACTGCCAGGTTGCCACTGTTGGGCTTTTGAGCAAGGCCCTTAACCCTCAATAGCTTAGACAATATACTGTCACAATACTGTAGGTCGCTCTGGATAAAAAGCATCAGCTAAATGCTGAAAATGGAAATGAATGGAAATAGCACAGGAAAATGAATAAGTAAAAGATAATTGTATTTATTGCATTTTACAAAATGTCCCAACTTTTCCAGTAATGTGTTTTGTATAACTTGACTAAATTGATTGTATCTCATGTGTGTCTGTATGATTTTATGCATTGTGCTACTGCCACTATTTAATGAGGAAAAGTATAAAAACCACTGCTTTGGTCATCGCAATTCCTTTTGCAATACGACCATCTGGGACTATCAGTAGGGCTGCTAGTAGTACCTTAAAAGTAACTCTAATAAAAAAATAACTACTGACCATGCCAAAAGAGAGGTAAAGAAAAGTTTGAGTGAAGGTTCAGTTTTGGCAATGCTGGCAGAGGGATACAGTGAAAAATACAGTACAGTACATTTCATAAGATTCATTTAAACAAGATAAACCATCTGAAATTTAGGGAAACAAAGATACAGACTGACAGAGGGCAACTGGGCATGACTCTCCACTGACCATGATCAATGCCAGGTAATTCAAATGTTAATCAACTGTAGGATGACCTTAAGTGACCTACAAAAAAATGGCACTGTTATTCAAAGCGATTTACAGTTGCGACTAACAAAATAGTACCCAAGTAATTGTGGGCTAAGGGTTTTACTCAAAGGCACAAAAGTGGCAACCTGGCAGTAGTGAGGCTTTAACCAGCAATTTTCAGATTACAAATCCTGTCACCATGAACTACCGCTGCTCTAAAATCTCGCATCTAAAATCCTTAGTTTTTTTGATAGATTTCAATTTTCACTTATATCATTATGCTGATTATCTGATTAGTAATGAAAGAGATTGTATCAAACAAACCAATCATGTAGCAACAGCACGATGCATACAATCTTAGAGACATGAGTCAGCAGTACTTATTTTTATAAAAACCATAAGCATTAGTTACCAAAACAGCACTAATACTAGCTGTTAAACTGTTATTATGTGAGAATTTAGTCAATTTTCTCTGTGTTGCTTCTTTGCATTTCAGATGACGGCAAGTGTGAAATGTGCCATCCCTCGTGTGAGATGTGTTGGGGAAGGCTGAAAAATCAGTGCACCTCTTGTGTCACAGGTCTGAGTCTCAATCTGTGTAGCAGATAAACATCAGGATTTTAACTGTATTTTAAATTTGGGTACGTGTGCATGTTTCAGGGCGGTATCTAAGCACAGAGCAGCTGTGTGTGACAAGGTGCCCAGCAGGCAGCTTTGGCAGTACGGAGACTGGGCAGTGTGAAGCATGCCCTCAGGGCTGTGCCCAGTGCCTGAATGAGGAACGCTGCACTCGCTGCATATCTTCTCGGAAAAACACCTTCTACCTACAGGATGGACAGTGCGTGCGCCAGTGCTCCAGGTTAGAAGCATTACATTTATTTAATCTGAAGCTATGACCAATTATTCAAATTATGCCTACAGTGCTGTGAAAAGTATTTGATTTTAAATTTCAGACCTCATTTTGGGTTTTTAGCCATTTAGAGGTGGACCAGCTGTTATGTTTCAGATTATTGTCAAATCATAGACTTTTGGCCAAACATTTACTTCAGTATTTTCTGGATACATCAATTATATCTCCACACTATTACACTACCACCACCATGTCTGAGAGCTGGTACGATGCTTTTATTGTGGAATGTTTTATGTCAGATTTAACAACCAGTGTCTTGTGTTTCACTTTTGAACCATCAGTCCACAAAGCATCATCCCAAAAGGTTTAGGGGTATGCAATAGTTGTTTGTTAAATACGAGACAAACCTTTATTTTTCTCTTGGTTAACATTAGTAGTTTGCTTTGCCACTCTCCCATGAATAATGTTTTTGCTGGTTGTTCTTCTTATAGAAGAATTACAGATGTTATTCGTGGCATCAGGTAGGCCAGTTCTGGGTGGACACACCCCTGTTCCAAGTGTTGTTTTGAAACCTTTTTAGACCAATATATTGTAATAAAAAATTGATATACAAAAAGAGAACATCTCAAGGGGAACTTTTATGGTATCGTATGTGGAGGGCGGCACGGTGGCTAAGTGGGTCGCACTGTTGCCTCACAGCAAGAAGGTCCTGGGTTTGATCCCCAGGTGGGGCGGTCTGGGTCCTTTTTGTGTGGAGTCTGCATGTTCTCCCTGTGTCTGCGAGAGTTTACTCCGGGTGCTTCGGTTTCCTCCCACAGTTCAAAGACATGCAAGTGAGGTGAATTGGAGATACAAAATTGTCCATGACTGTGTTTGATGAACGAAATGATGAATGATGAATCTTGTGTAACGAGTAACTATTGTTTCTGTCGTGGATGTAACCGAAGGGTGTAAAACATGATGTTAAAAATCCAAATAAACAAACAAACAAACCGTATGTTGAAATATTAGGTTTAATTTAAATATTTTTGAAAAATGCAGCAAACAGACAGTGTGTGTGTGTGTGTGTGTACTCTTTCAGAGGCTACTACCCTGCAGGACTAGTGTGTAGGAGCTGTACGCAGGGTTGCATCCTGTGCTCAGAGGAGGGCAACTGTGCAAGTAAGGGAGTTTTGATGTACAATATAACTATTTGCTTAAATTAGACAATATTAGGCAAAGGTTAAGCTGTTCTGACATGAAACTGACCTGGTTTGTATATAAACACAGTAAGACATAGAATATGTGTAGATCAGTAGCAAACAAAATACAGGCTGACATGGCCTTTATTATTTATCAGTATAGTTCTTTATCAAATTAAAAAGGTAAAAATACAGTACTGTGTTTTCAGGTCAAACTTTAAATGAATGCAACCCTTTAATGCAACATTTAAGAATAACCCTCTTAATGTCAATAGCATTGACACACAAGCACACATTCATAACACAAAAATAATATAACCACTTTTAATAATAAAACAAAATGTATTTCTATTCTTTCAACAACCCATAACACAACTTTATAACATATTATTTCTTCTCTTGCCAACTATTTTATTACATTATAAATACAGTATATACGTATATATAACCCCAAATCAGAAGAAGTTGGAGCAGTATGAAAAATGCAAATAATTAAAAAACACAAAGTTTCTTACGTTTACTTTAACTTCTATTTCATTGCAGACAGTATGAACCTGAGATATTTCATGTTTTGTCTGCTCAACTTCATTTCATTTATTAATAAACATCCATGCCTGCATTTCAGGCCTGCAACACATTCCAAAAAAAGTTGGGAATTTACCACTTTGTAATGTTGCCATTGCTTTTCACCACACCTAAAAGACGTTTTGGCACAGAGGAGACCAAGTGATTTAGTGTTTCAGCTTTTATTTTGTCCCATTCTTCCTGCAAACAGTACGGGGTCGTCGTTGTGGCATTTTCTGTTTCAAAATTCTCCACACAAATTCTTGGGGACAGGTCAGGATTGCAGGCAGGTCAGTCCAGTACCGTACCCTCTTCTTCTGCAGCCATGCCTTTGTAATGTGTGCAGCATGTGGTTTTGCATCGTCTTGTTGAAAAATGCATGGACGCCCCTGGAAAAGATGACGTCTTGAAGGCAGCATATGTTGCTCAATGTACTTTTCTGCATTAATGCTGCTATCACAGAAGTGTAAATGACCTTTGCCAAGGACACTGACACAGCCCCATACCATGACAGACCCTGGCTTTTGGACTTGTTGCTGATAACAGTCTGGATGGTCCTTTTCATCTTTGGTCCAGAGCACACAGTATCTATTTTTTTCAAAAAAGACATGGAATGCTAATTCATCTGACCACAAAACACATTTCTACTGTGTGATGGTCCATCTTAGATGCCTTCGAGCCCAGAGAAGTAGAAGCTGCTTTTGGACATGGTTAACATAAGGCTTCTTTTTTGCAAACTAAAGTTGTAAGGCTAAGTTGTAACTCTGTATTGTAGTGCTTGACAAAGGTTTGCCAAAGTAATCCCTTGTCCATGTGGTTATATCAGCTAGTGTTGACTGAGTGGCGGTTCTTGATGCAGTGCCGTCTGAGGGATTGAAGATCACGGGCGATCAGCTTAAGCTTGTGCCCTTGGCCTTTACGCACTGAAGTTCCTCCTGATTCCTTGGATCGTTTAATGATATTATGCACTGTAGAGGGAGAAATATGCAAATCCCATCCAATCTTTCTTTGAGGTACATTGTTTGTAAACATTTCAATAAATTTCTCACACATTTGTTGATAAACTGGAGATCCTCTGATCATCTTTGCTCATCAAAGACTCAGCCTTTCCTGGATGCTGCTTTTGTACCGAACCATGATTACAATCACCTGTTGCCATCACCTGTTTGGAATCATTATTTAGTTTTTTCACCTTATTACTAGCCCTAAATTGCCTCTGTCCCAACTTTTTTTTGGAATGTGTTGCAGGCCTGAAATGCAGGAATGGAGGTACATTAACAAATGAAATGAAGTTGAGCAGATAAAATAATAATAATAATACATTTTATTTATATAGCGCTTTTCAAGATACTCAAAGACGCTTTACATAAGACAAATAATCAAAACAAATACATACACCATACAAATCATAGTACAAAATCAAAATAGTACATCAACATCAAGAATAATTAAGATAAAAACAAAGAGAGCAGCATAAGACAGTTCATTAAAAATTAGCTAAATTATGAGAGAGAACAACAAATATAGAACAATTTCTTAAAATTAGACAGAAACAGGACAGATTCACATGCAATCAGGAAACTGAAAACTTTACAAGTTTTAGGATCTAGGACTTCACATTTCTGTCGTGATCTAAGTATAAAAACTATTAAAAAGAATAGCAAAAATAAAAGCATTTATTTTGTGTGGTTACAAGTTAAATGCCACTCTGAATAGATGAGTTTTGAGAAGTGACTTGAATTTGGACAGGTCAGGACAATCTCGTAGGTGTTTGGGGAGAGCATTCCATAAAGATGGAGCAGCTATGGAAAAGGCCCTGTCACCCCAGGTCTGGTGTAGGTTAGCCTCAGAAGAGCGAAGGCTACGGGAGGGAATGTGCTGATGGAGCAGGTCGGTGAGGTAGGATGGGGCCTGATTATGGAGAGCTTTGTGAGTGAATAGAAGAATTTTGAATTGAACAGGTGTAATATGATCACGGGAGCGAGTATGAGTAAGGAGGCGAGCAGCTGAATTCTGGATATACTGAAGTTTTTTTAGGATTTTGTTAGATGTACCATAAAGGATGCTATTGCAATAATCAATTCTGGATGTAATAAAAGCATGAATCAAGGTTTCGGCGGCAGAAAAGGAGAGTGATGGACGTAGACGTGCTATGTTTTTTAGATGAAAGAAAGCAGTTTTGGTGATGTGATTTACATGGAGGTCAAAAGAGAGGTTGCTATCAAAAATTACACCAAGATTTCGGAAGTTAGAAGACAGAGACAAAGTGTCATTATCAATGGTAATTTGAAAATTTATTGTGGTTTTTGCCAAGGATGTAGGACCTACGATGATCATATCAGATTTTTCACAGTTTAATTTGAGGAAATTAGCTTTCATCCACAATTTCATTTCAGTGATGCAATTTGTCAGAGTGGAGTGAAGTTCAGTATTAATGGATTTGGAGGAGATGTAAAGCTAAATATCATCAGCATAGCAGTGGAAATGTAAACCATGCCGACGTATGATGTCACCAAGGGGGAGCATATAAAGAATAAACAAAAGGGGACCTAACACTGAGCCTTGGGGAACGCCTTGGGACAGTGGAGCAATGGCAGAACTACAATTGTTGATATTAACAAACTGTTGTCTGTTTACGAGATATGACCTTAACCACAAAAGGGCAGTACCAGTGATGTTGACAGAGGATTCAAGGCGGGACAGAAGAATGGAGTGAGTAATGGTGTCAAAAGCTGCAGTAAGATCAAGGAGGACGAGAATATTAATTTGTCCAGAGTCTGAGGAAAGAAGAAGGTCATTTGTGACTTTGAGGAGGGCTGACTTAGTGCTGTGCTGGGGGCGGAAACCAGACTGAAATGATTCAAATAGATTATTGGAATTTAGGTGATCTTTGAGCTGTGAGGCAACAACACGTTCCAGTATTTTCGACAGAAATGGAAGATTGGAAATGGGCCGAAAGTTACTCATAATGTTAGAGTCAAGTCCAGGTTTTTTAAGTATGGGAGTAACAGCAGCCAATTTGAGTGATTGAGGGACTGAGCCAGAACTAAGAGAGGAATTGATTATCTCTGTGATAAGTGATGAGATAACTGGAAAACAACCCTTAACAAGTTTTGATGGAGCAGGATCCAAAACACAAGTGGAGCTTCGCATCCCTGTCAAGATCTCAGATAGGTCCAAATGAGACACAGGTGAGAACTGAGACAGAGGCTGGGTAATAAATTGAGGTGAGACAGGCGGAGAAACAGAGATGACAGGGGAAACTGTCAGAAAATTGTGGATATTCTCAACTTTTGTTTGAAAAAATGAGAGGTAAGAGTTACACTTGTCAACTGTAAAGGAATTGGTAGTATTGTCAACTGGTTTGAGAAGTTAATTTATTGTGGAAAAGAGTCTTAGGATTTGTTGATCCAGCATGTATGAGTTCGGAATAGTAAGTGGATCGGGCTGCCGTAAGAGCGTCTTTGTAATGTTGAAGATAATCAGAATAAATCTGATAATGTACTGTTAGACCGGTTTTCTTATAAAGTCTTTCAAGCTGGCGTTTAAGGATTTCATTTGGTGAAGCTCAATTGTGTACCATGGTGCAGAATGACTAAATGAAACAAATTTAATTCTCAAAGGAGCCAGCTCATCAAGACATGAGGCGAATATGTCATTATAGTAATCGACAAGGTCAGATGAATTACTAGACAGTACAGGACAGACAGACATCTTTTTAACAAGAGAATCTGAGAAAGCAGAGGGAGAGATATATTGAAGATTCCTGAAGGATATTTTATGTTTAGCTCTAGTGATGGGCTTAGTGACCTCAATGTCCATGATGATTGTCAAATGATCAGAGACAGTAAGGTCATGGCTGGACGGCTGATGAACTAGGACACCAGTAGAGCAGACAAGGTCAAGAGTATGACCTTTTTTATGAGTTGGAAAATTTATATGTTGTGTGAAATTAAAACACTGTAACAATTCCAAAAATTCCCTGGCAAATTTACAGTTGTTGTCATCAATATGGATGTTAAAATCACCCATAAGCAGTACAGAGGATGAGAGGGCACTAAGCTGGGTTAAAAAATCTGAAAAATCAGAGAGAAAGGAAGCGTTTGGCTTTGGCGGACGATAAACTACAGCAGTGACCAGAGGAGTAGGCCCTGACAACTTGAAAGCCAGGTGTTCAAAAGAAAGAGCAGCAGGAAAAGACAAAGTGGTTATTTTAATATCATCCCTATAGACTGCAGCAACACCACCACCTCGCCCTTCCATACGAGGTTCATCAATATACGAGTATCCCATTGGCGTGGTCTGATTTAACGTAAAATAATCCAAGGGTTTATGCCAAGTTTCAGTGAGACAGAAAAAGTCTAGTTCACTGTCAGATATAAATTCACTGAGTACAGTACTTTTTGTGTTGAGTGAAAGAACATTAAGCAATGCCATTTTCAAGTGGTATTGTTGTGTAGTTGGCTGTGATGAACGAGGAAGAGAACGGAGATTTGCAAAGTCCACTCCGCGTTTCCCATCCCACTCCGTGGACAGCGTTGTCATGGAGACTACACCGCTACTAGTGTGCAAGGCAGCAGTGCTCTGAAGATGTGTTTGCGGAGCGGCAGTGCGCACGGCTGACCAGAAGGATGGAATAGCGTTACCGTTTCGAAAATAAACAAGCTTTCTCCGGGAGCCCCTGTGAATATAACGAGGCCGACGAAGGAGTCCAAGCTGTTTGATGACTGAAATACACGATGGAGTAGTGCAATTGTTGAACTTCCTCAGCTGGTCAACGGAATAGTTCAACATTGTGCCGATCCCAGGAAAACTCATCAACCGTTCACCACCGGCCGCAGACGCGATGTACAGTAGAAAGAACAAAAAGTATCAAAAGAACAAATAAAAGTATCAAAAGTAACATAAAAGAAATAGAGCCACAAGGTGTGTAAAAAGATGAAAACGAAAAACGATAACAATACAATAAAATACGGTAACGGTAGCGGCAGCCAAATGCGCCAGCGTCCACCATCACCATGGCAACATACCTGTATATACCAATGCAATATTAAATATTAACTATCTTGGGTTTAACCTGTCTGTAATCAAATAAAAGTCAAAGTAAATGTAGGGAAGACTGCATTTTTATTTTATTTGCATGTTCCATACTGTCCCAACTTTTTCTGATATGTGGTTGTACTATAATATTATAAATAAATTATACATATACATATTTGTGAATATATATACACATGATCGTCTGATTACACACCAGGTGAGTATAATAAGAGAGAATAATTACTAAATTAGGAGAATTATTAGAGAATTCATCAATTCATTAATACTTAGCAATAATAAGAGTAGTTGTAATAGACATAAGTTTGCATCATTATTTAACTTTTCATTCTTGATATACATTTATAATTTGTTTCTCTACCTTTATTCCCTCACAGAATGCAATGGCAGCTTTCTTCATGAGGCAAGGTGTGTGTCAATGTGTCCTGATGGGTTTTACAAGGATATACAGCAAGGTGTGTGTGGGCGTTGTCACTTAGACTGTGAGCTCTGTCATGGGCCAGGACATAATAACTGTGACACCTGCACCAATCCTGACAGCACCCTAACCAGTGGAGAATGTGTACCACCTTGCCCCTCACACACCTATAGAGATACCAGGTCTGAGGAGTGCATGGGTAAGTGTAAACAAACTCATTGCAGTACCTCCAGATTACTGTTTTACTAATTAAATGATGAACTACACAGAGTGACCAACTCCCAACAACTCCAACATTTCCAAATGTGACATTGTAATGGCTGATATCTTTCCAACAGGTGGCACAGTGGTAAAACACCATTACTGAAATTTTGAACTCTAAAGTTGAATCTCAGCTCTGCTATTGACCAGGCCAGTGCCTACACAAGCATTGGCTATGTCTGGGGGAAGACAGGCAAAATAAAATCCTCATTGCTGCTGCAATTACGGGGATAATGGAAATCAGTTCGTAACTCTCCATGTGCAATACTGATCCCTGTGTGAACCCCTTTTGTGCCAGTGAAAAGAAAGGATTAGCAACTACACATGTGTTGGAAGGAGCGTGTGTTAGGTACGTCCCTTCTTGGTCACGGTAGGGGTCTGCAGCAGTAGAGGAGATACAACTGGGGAATTGGATACGACTACATTGGGAAAAAGGGGGGAAATGCATAAATAAAAATGTTAAAAATGATCTACACTGTTTGTGCTACTGTGCTGCAGTAGTGTAAAACATGTCAATTGGACTCTGGAGCAGTGGAACTAAACTCTCTTGTGTGTTGAAGCATCTGTCTAGTGTGCTTCTCTTTGGAGCGATTTACCATGTCAGTCTGACAGATAACTTTAGGTTTGCTAAATACCTGCAAAATGCCCTCCTGAATGCATAGTGCATGTAAATATTGAAATGTTTAAGCATTTATATTTATTCTTGTCATTTCTTCATATGTTTGATGTTCCTCAGTCTGCCACGGTACCTGTCAGACCTGCTCAGGTCCACTAGACACAGATTGCACCAGCTGCTCAGCAAGCCTGTGGACAGATGTTCATGGTCGTTGTTCTATACCCACCAACTGCCCTTTGCATCACTACAGTGACCTTGATGGCAGGTGCCACCTATGCCACAAGCACTGCCACCATTGCTCTGGGCCATACCAAAACCAATGCCTCGGCTGCTCTTCAAACCTCTACATGCTCAGTAAGTAGGATTTCAGATACATTAAAGGGTTTATCAAAAAGTCAATATCTATCAGTTTTGTAGAGTGTAGCATGAGACTCCGGCACCCCTAATTATTATAGCATAACTTAAAGGGAGAACGAGCAGGTAATAGCTTGAACCACAGAACAGTATTAGCTGAGATGATGCTATCATAACAAAATAGCAAAAGTAGCATTAGCTACAAGTAAAGGGTCTCCACACTATTAAAAACAGTATTAGGACAGTATCAGGAACAAGTCCAACAAAAACACAAGATTGCAAGAAATTTAGGATTTAATAATCTATAATCTAGACTGAGATGAACTTTAAAAATGTGTGCTGTGGTCCGATTTCATTTGTTACTTTGATACTATTAATTCGGCCACCTCTTTTTGCTATTTACGTTTGCATGTGTGTTTGGCATTTAGCTTTAAAGGAAACACAAAAGGGAGAGGGTCATTATTTTCAGTTGTAGAGTTTCATGCTGCTCTTTTGAATTAAGATTTGATTACTGGGAAGACCATTACATTACTCTAAACATTTTGTCATAATCATAAAACCAGTTTTAGTTGCATTGTGCTTTGTTTGTGTGTTTGTTTATTTGGATTTTAACATCATGTTTTACACTTTGGTTACATTCATAACAGAACAGGTAGTTACTCATTACACACGATTCATGTGTAAGTTTAATGTCAAACACAGTAATTTAGTATCTCCAATTCACCTCACCTGCATGTCTTTGGACTGTGGGAGGAAACCCACACGGACATGGGGAGAGAACATGCAAACTCCACACAGAAAGGACCCGGACTGCCCCACCTGGGGATCGAATCCAGGACCTTCTTGCTGTGAGACGACGGTGCCACCCACTTAGCTGAAATTGAATGAATGTTGTCACTTTCTTATGTTTTACCAGGCCAGCCACTTCTGATTTACCACAGTTTAATGTATCCCCATCTGGAGATGAATTGGATTCAGAAAGTTATCAGACCCCTTGTTTT
This sequence comes from Trichomycterus rosablanca, assembly GCF_030014385.1. Classification (NCBI taxonomy): domain Eukaryota; kingdom Metazoa; phylum Chordata; class Actinopteri; order Siluriformes; family Trichomycteridae; genus Trichomycterus; species Trichomycterus rosablanca. Next base: position 6,479,711 of record NC_086013.1, read on the forward strand.
TTGCTCACTACACTGAATGGTTGTTTTGAAATATGTAACTTATTTCTCTGCTTTTCTGTTATTGTCATATGTAGTGACATGGTGTCCCTGTAGAACATGTAGGGTGACTGCTTGATAAAGATGGTAAAGTTCAAGATTAGACAGATTTATGTTTAACAGGGCTGAATTATAGGTCAGTGGTAGCTCACTGGTTAAGGTTTCAGGTTCAAGCCCCACATCTGCCAGGTTGCCACTGTTGGGCTCTTGAGCAAGGCTCTTAACACTAAATTGCTTGGATTGTATACCGTCACAGTTGTAAGTCACTTTGGATAAAAGTGTCAGCAAAAAAATGAATGAAATCAAGCCTGGCTATTACATCTGGTAAAATTGTTGGTTCAGTATTTTTACACGACATTAAATAAATTAATCTGAAAAATATCATTAAAATGTGCTTTAGAAATGTAGAACTTTGCTTAATTATTTTAAATTATTCTGTGTGTGGAAAATATCCAAGAAACAGAGGGAGAAAAATGGGCTGATTACCTTTTCCAGCACTGTACATAAATTGAGAATATATTGTCTCAAAGCTGGCAGGTTTCATCACTCATTTTTTGTCATGTTCCTTCAAGCTAGAAGCACCAATCTTCACTGATGTAATACTACTAACTTTGCTAACACGCAGCCTGTGTTGTGTTCCTGCAGATAGTACATGTGTGGATGAGTGCCCAACAGGTTTCTTCAAAGGGGAAACTCAAAAGTGTGAGCCATGCCATCCCAACTGCTTGAGCTGCACAGGACGCCATAGCCACGAGTGCCTGAGCTGCAGAGCTTATCTTTACAGAGAAGGCAAGGAGTGTGTAGAGACCTGTCAGCCTGGGTAAGCACAAAAAATGTCCTGCCAATATACAAAAACATTTGTAAAATACTTATAATTACATAATATAAATATAATATATAATGATTATATTTTCCTCATAATTCTTAATGCAATTTTTTTTCTAAATGAAAGGTTGGATTTTCTAATTTTTTCAGTGTGAGATTAAGCTAATTCAGGTGCCAATATTTGTGGTGGAGACTAATTATGTTATCCACTCAACTAAATTACTTAATTTAAAAGGAATTACATGACTTTACATCAGCACCAAGGGTGTAATTGAGGTCTATAATGGATAGCTTTCAGATTGTTGCTGCTTGTGTTTTGGAATAAAGCAGCTGATGGCAATAAAGCAGCTGATGCTCTAATGGCCTGCCTCATTTATAACAATATTTATTTATCCATTTATCTATCTGCAGTTGCAATCAGAAATATTGCATCCAAATTCATTTTCCCTTCTTTTGTAATTTCTGGATGGTGTTTATATAATACAAAGCTAATTAAAGGCTGTTTTAGAGTTTTTAATAGCTTAATTATGCTGTAACCCAAACTTTAAAAGTTTTACAGGCAAGCAGTAGTTTTTAAACGGTTGAATGATTGTGACATGGCACAATTCATCGGATAAAGAACTAATTTAAAGTAAAATCTAGAACTGCAGTTATGAAATCCTTTTTTTTGGCGGGGGGGTGGGGGGGGGGGGGGGGGGTTCTGCATCTAAATTATTCAAATTTTTTCATAGTAGCAGAAAAACACAAAACTTTCGCTTTTCACTCTTTTCAAGTCACTATGCAGACGAATATACAAGAATGTGCGAGCGGTGTGAGAAGTCCTGTACAGAGTGTACACAGTCCGAGGGGTGTGTCAGCTGCAGAGAGGAAATGGTTTTGCTTAAGAAGCAGAACCAGTGTGTGTCTTCCTGTCCAATTCAACACTTCCACGACACACTTTACAACACCTGTGAGCCATGCCATGCCACCTGCCGGACATGCACAGGTACTCTCACAGGGCATTAGCAACCTGTTCATACCTTAAAGTAAAAATGTGCTTTACACTAATGCCTTTAAAACATGTTTGATTGCATATTGGTATTTTTCTGATATTCCATAATTTTTGTTTTTACTAGAATAAACTACTTTATTCAACATAAAATGAAACTTCCCAAACAGTTCTTGTGAAATAGATCTACTTACCTGTCTAAAAAAAGGAATTGTGCTTTCAGTCAACCACTGAACCAAATGTAATTGTCAATTGATTCATACTAGAACAACTCCAACTTGATTACTCTGAGCCCTTAAACATAAACATTTCGCTGGGCGTAAATTGTGTCCATACAAAATCCACTGTAAAGATTAAGGAACATATACTCAGTCTTTCATGGAACAATGATTTTGTTCCATATCATGATTACAATCACCTGTTGACATCACCTATTTTAAATCACATTATGCAGTGTTTTAACCTCATTACTAGCCCTAAATTGTCCCAACTTTTTTGGAATGTGGTTTTGGACTGAAATGCAGGAATAGATGTACAGTATATTAACAAATGAAATGAAGTTGACCAGACATGAAATATCTCAGGTTCTTACTGTCTGCAATGGAATAAAAGGCACTTAAATGTAACACGGTGGGTTTTTTATTAGCTTCAAATTTGTATTAAAAAGATTTTTTTTTTCATTTTTATCAGATGCTTTATCCTTTCCAGTGTTGTGGCAGGAATAAACTGAACAGGGGGCCAATCCTTTACATGGCCTCGGCCATGCGCCCATTCAGACACAGCCAATCATGTCTGTGTAGATGCCCAGTCAGCTGATAGCACAGCTGAGATTCAAACCCGGTTCTTAGCATTGGTGGACTGGCTTAATACACTGTTGTGCCATAGGAGCACCTGGTTAAACTTAAAATGCTTGCAGACCTTTTTAAAGGATGAGATCTAGAGCTAGGTATCAAAGGCTTTAGCATATAGCACATTACATAAAAATATTAGAGAGAAGATGATAATGTAAATTACATTGTATATGTAAATGCCAGTAAGTCAAGTCAAGTCAACTTTATTTATATAGCGCTTTTTACAATAGACATTGTCTCAAAGCAACCTTACAAAATCCAGGACCAACAGATACAAAAACCCCTGTTGAGCAAGCCGAGGGTGACTGTGGCAAGGAAAAACTCCCTGAAAATTACAGGAAGAAACCTTGAGAGGAACCAGACTCAGCAGGGCCCATCCTTCTTGGGTGGCCTGGAGGATACTTTAAATAAATACACGATTTACATAAAGCATACAAACACAGAATTAAATGATCTAAAAGTTAAAACCGGTAATAAATAGATAAATAAATAAATAATAATAGAGTTGTTATTCGCTCTAGTCTTCAATAAAGTCTGTAGTTAGTTCCTGTCATTCTTGGTGCAATTACTCCAGACCCGTCACAGGAGCAGCATCGTTGTCACGGCAGTCTCGACTTTTAATCCTTAACCTCGGCGGGTAAACAGGTTTCCATCAGAATGCCTTTGGAGGAAAACAACAAAGAATGTAGTTAATAATGTACAATGCTAGTTGAGTAAAACAGTTTTACAGAGAGTTTTAGACTCCGGCAGCCCTAAATATTACAGCATAACTAAAAGGGAGAGCAAGCAGGTAACAAGGTCATGAAGGCTTTCACAGGACATCAGCGCCCACCTCTCCTACCCAAACCGGAGTGATCGGACAGGAGAGGCAGAACGACAGCAACCCAACATCCCTGATCACCACAAGTTTCTATGACCAAGAACCACCAAGCTCTGCGCCTTTGTCTATACTAATCAAAAGCCTGAGAAAATAAATATGTTTTCAGTCTAGACTTAAACATTGAGACTGTGTCCGAATCCCGAACAGAGGCAGGAAGATTATTCCAAAGTTGTGGAGCTTTGTAAGAAAATGCTCTTCCACCAGCCGTGATCTTTTTAATTTTAGGAACTATAAGTAACCCTGCATCTTGTGAACGAAGTGGACGCGCTGGGTTGTAGTGATTAATAAGCTCACTCAGATACTGTGGAGCCAGACCATGTAGCGCTTTATAGGTTAGTAAAAGTATTTTGTAATCAATGCGGAATTTAACTGGCAGCCAGTGTAGAGATGATAGAACAGGAGTAATATGATCAAATTTTTTAGTTCTAGTTAGCACTCGAGCTGCTGCATTTTGAACTAACTGGAGTTTGTTTATGGATCTACCAGAGCATCCAGTTAGAAGAGCATTACAATAATCTAACCGAGAAGTTATAAACGCATGGATCAGTTTTTCGGCGTCATTTACAGATAGTATATTTCTTATTTTAGAAATATTACGCAAATGATAGAAAGCAACTCTAGTAATATTATTAACGTGTGTATCAAAGGACAGATCTGAATCTATTGTGACACCTAAGTTTTTTACATCCGAGCTAGGAGTAACAGAGAAAGTGTTTAGGTTTAGCACCAGATTAGACAACTTGTCTCTTGCAGCTTTAGAGCCAACAAGTAAAACCTCAGTTTTATCTGAATTAAGTAAAAGAAAATTACACAACATCCAGTTTTTTATGTCGTTTACACAATCTTCTATCTTACTGATTGTGTCAGTATCATTTGGTTTGGCTGATATATACAGCTGTGTGTCATCTGCATAGCAGTGAAATTTTATGCCATGTTTATGAATAATTTCACCTAGTGGAAGCATATAGAGTGTAAATAATAGCGGTCCCAGTACGGACCCCTGTGGAACACCAAACTTTACTTTTGTAGTTTCCGAGCATTTATTATTTACATAAACAAATTGCGAGCGGTCAGTCAGATATGATTGAAACCAAGAGAGTGCGAGTAAAATGTTATGATCGACCGTATCAAACGCTGCACTAAGATCTAATAGAACAAGAAAAGAGACACATCCATTATCAGAAGACATTAACAACTCGTTAACTACTCTAATTAATGCGGTTTCGGTACTATGGTTGGGTCTAAATCCTGATTGAAATTTTTCATGAATACAATTTTTATTCAAATAAGAACATAATTGTTTGGAAACGACTTTTTCTAATATTTTAGATACAAAAGGAAGGTTTGAAATTGGCCTATAATTAGATAAAACATGTGGATCAAGATTAGGTTTTTTAATCAGGGGTTTAATAACGGCACTTTTAAACAATTTAGGTACATACCCAAGGCTAAGGGATGCATTGATTAATGTAAGCAGGGGCTCTACAATAGCTGGGAGTAAATCTTTAAGTAAACGAGTTGGAACAGGATCGAGTATACACGATGATGACTTCGATGATTTAATCAACACAGTTAGTTCATTTTGGGAGATTGGATTAAAGGAATTTAGTTGGATTAACTCGTTACTATTATCACCAATGCTGCTCGGAGTGAGTCCATACTTAACATTGGCAAGTGACACACTTTGACTCTGAAGTCGTATTTTTTCTATCTTGTCATTAAAGAATTTTAAAAAATCATCACTGGTACAGTCAGGCGGTATATTAGATTCAGTTTCATTGACGTTTTTAGTTAATTTGGACACTGTCTCGAAAAGGAATCTAGGATTGTTTTTATTTTTCTCTATTAGGGACGAATAATATAAAGATTTAGCTTTTATAAGTGCATGTTTATACTCAGTTAGAGCATCTTTCCAAGCAATCTTATACACTTCCAGTGTAGTGTGACGCCACTTGCGTTCTAATTTCCGCGCTGCTTGTTTAAGTGCGCATGTGTGGTCATTGTACCATGGAGCAAGTTTTTTCTCCCTAATCAGTTTAGTTTTGAGTGGGGCTACGTTATCTAAGGTTGTGCGCAGTACGGTCTCTAGGTTTTGAGTTGCCTGATCTAGTTCTTTAGGTTCTGATGCTGATATATTTGGTAATTCTGGTAGGCAGTTTATGAACGCTGCTGCAGTTGCAGATGTAATAGTGCGCTTACATTTAAAACGATGTGGTTGCTGTATATTATTGGACAGGGACACTTCATAAATTAGTAGAGAGTGATCAGAAATTAAGTCATTCTGTGGTACAATTTCCAGGTTGTCTATGTTTATACCGTAAGTAAGTATTAAATCTAAGGTATGTTTACAGCGGTGAGTGGGTCCTGTTACATTTTGGGTGATGCCTAAGGATTCTAAAATAGAATCAAACGCAATTTTGAGTGGATTACACTTATCCCCATAATGAATATTAAAGTCACCAACAATTTAATCTTTTTTAGTTGATGAGACTAATTTAGAAAGAAAATCGGCAAATTCGTTAAGAAATTCTGAGTAAGGACCAGGGGGTCGATAAACAGTAACCAGCTTAAACATACTAGTTTTATCAGATGAACATTTATTGGTTATGTCAGAGATGAGAACTTCAAACGAGTTTGTTGTGGGAGATGATTTTACAGTAAGACCTATGTCTTTATCATAAATTGTGGCTATTCCTCCACCACGACCGCTAAGTTATGTTCATAACTGTAACCCGGAGGAGATGCTTCATTTAAACTTAGATACTCATCAGGTCTAACCCAGGTCTCAGTTAAACAAAGTGCACTAAGACAATTATCTGTAATTATTTCATTTACAATTACTGTTTTGCATGCAAGTGACCTGATGTTTAGAAGTCCTAACTTTAGTTTAGCCCTACTATGGTTTTTATGATGCTCATTTAGATTAATTTTAATTAAGTTATTATGACATACATTTTGATATTGTTTTGGCTTACACCTGCCACGGTAAACAGACACAGTCTCAATGGTTTGTGACCTAAGGATTCCGGGTGACGTCCGATGGCGACTCGCAGACAGTCGGTTAGGCCTGTTTGTCTGCTGCCTGGTCTTGGCTCTGGATAGTCATTTACCTCTATCTGCCGCTACACTAGCGCGGTGGTAAAGCCTGTCACCTATGCTGCAAGAAATGCGAGCAGCACCCTCCTACGTGGGGTGGACACCATCCCGCTTCAAAAGACCAGGCCTTCCCTCAAAAGTGGGCCAGTTATCTACAAAATCAATGCAGTTTTCTGAGCACCATTTAGACATCCAGCGGTTCAGCGACAACAACCTGCTGTAGGCTTCGCCACTGGGTCGAATTATATTCTGATTGTTTACACTATAGATTATGCAGATTTTTTTCGTAATGTTTTCTTTTCTGACTTGTAGGCAGCCACATACATGACTGCACCTCATGTCATCTTGGGTACACTCTCTCAGATGGCACCTGTGATTTGACCTGTGTCATGGGGGAGTACTTTGCACCTGAGGTACCTTTTTTAATATAATTTTTAATATTAGTGAATAAAAAATCACAAACAAAATGTTTTTGCACAAAAATTTACCTAATTATTTGTGAAACTGTAGAGTTTGATAACTGAACAAAACAGTTCAGTCACATTTTCTTTACCTTATTATAGCTTACAGACTGTGCAACTATCTCAACAAATCTTTTCAACTGTTACACCACACACCACACAGTTCAAGTCTAACACACCCTACTTAACCCCTTAATAAATCATCATGATTGTAATACAAAAACACAGAAAACTGAAAATATAATGAACTTAATGATTAGAACTGTGGAGGTTTATATTGGTTATAGCATGACCATTTTTCCACAGGAGCAGGTTTATAATTGTAAACCCTGTGATAAATCGTGTTTGGAGTGTAAGGGGGCTGGCCCAGACAACTGCACCAGCTGTTCTGCCCAGTTCATCCTGACTTCTAGTGAGCGCTGTCTACCCTGCTGTACGAATCAGGGTACAGCAGAGGAAGATGCCACAGCAGAGAAACAAGACTGTTGTAACTGTACACATACGAGAGGTACGAATAAAATCCTTAATGTGAAATCTGTTCACTCTGAAGCTATTTTTGTAATGCCCTTGGTGGTTATTTCCAGCCATATAATTCCTTCTTACTCATATTTCATGTCAGTGCATACTGTCTCCATTATTCACAAACATTCAAGAATTTTTATCTAGATGCTGTGTATGCATGTGCACTTCAACCCTCATAAACTATAACTTTATAATACAGAATTTTACAGCATTTCTGTTTAATTAATAATTCTGTTTTATCAAATATAAAATAAAAAAATCCATATTCCGCACTGTTGATCAATTAATAACTGAGCAAATATCAGATAACTTTTTCTTTTATTCCTGTCACTGAAAAAAAAGTGTCAGTTTAGCTGATATTTAAAAAATCAGTGCACACTGATGACATGCTGTTGGTTGCAATGAGTGCTGCATGATCTTTTAGTTTTTATTAAGCATCACAAGTCATCTTGTCAACCAAATTAAATTTAATAATTGTACACTAACCAGTAAACCTAAAACAAGTGCTAACTGGGTATGTGTTCCTTAAAGTGGACCAGTGCCTTTTCCTTGTCATTACCATGTTAGTGTCATTGCAGTGGTGAGATTTAATTGATTTTCTTGTTCATGCTGATTTGTGTTTTGTGACATGGTGCATTATCTTATGTTCTGGGGAGAGAGGAAATAAGTATACTATGTCTCAAAAACCATTGTTAATACAGTGGTGTTAAAAAAAATAGCAGTCCAACACCATTAACCTGATAAATCACTGTTTTAGTGTAGTGATATTTCTACATAGCAAAAAATTTACTTGAAAGTGTAGTAGAGTATTGAAAACAAAACAAACCCAACAATTAGGACATGCATGCCGCTCATTCTGAGTAATCGAAGCATTGATCGAAAGGGGGTTGTTCAAAATAATAGCAGTGAGGAGTTCAACTGGTGAAGTCATTCATTCTGCAGAGGAACGGGTGTCAATTTTGGCCCTTATTTAAGGTAGGAGGGGGGCAAATGTTGCACACGTTGGTCATAGCGCATTTTCTTCTGAATTACTGGGTAAAATGGGTTGTTCCAGGCATTGTTCTGATGAACAGCGTACTTTAATTAAAAAGTTGATTGTAGAGGGAAAAAATATACAGAGAAGTGCAGCAAATTATAGGCTGCTCAGCTAAAATTATCTCAAATACCTTGAAGTGAAAACCAAAACCTGAAAGACGCAGAAGGAAGCGTGGAACTACTGTTCGAATGGATCGAAGAATAGCCAAAATGGCAAACGTTCAGCCAATAATCACCTCCAGAAAGATCAAGGAACATCTGAAGTTACCAGTGAGTACAGGAGATGATTAAGTGAAGCCAATTTACCAGCAAGAACTCCTTGCAAAGTTTCATTGTTAAGAAAAAGACACGTCCTGAATGGGTTAACATTTGCCAAAGAACACATTGACTGGTCCAAAGAGAAATGGCTCAACATTTTGTGGACTGGTGAAAGCAAAATTTTTCTTTTTGGGTCTAGTGGCCGTAGACAGTATGTCAGACGACCCCTGAGCACTGAATTCAAGCCAAAGTTCACTGTGAAGACAGTAAAGCATGGTGGTACAAAATGATGATATGGGGATGTTTTTCATACCATGGTCTTACACCTATTTATCACATACGAGGGATCATGGATCAGTTTAAATATATCAAAATACTTGAGGAGATCATGTTGCCCTATGTCGAAGAAGAAATGTCCTTAAAATGGGTGTTTTAACATGACAATGACCCAAAACATCTTGGTTACAGACAAACAAGATTGAGGTAACTGAGTGGCCAGCACAATCCCCTGACTTCAATTCCACAGAGAACTTGTGGGCTGACATCTGAAACGCGTTTTTTTTTAGGCAAAACCCAAAATTGCAGAAGAACTGTGGAATGTAGTCTAATCATCCTGGACTGGAATACCTGTTCAGAGGTGCCAGAAGTTGGTCGACTCCATGCAACACAGATTTTGGAAACAATTGTTATGCCACTAAATATTAGTTCAGTAATTCAAAGTAAAGTGAAACCTCAAACATTTTTTATGTTATACATACATTTTTTGAGTTTTTAAAGAAAAATGCTGGCACTGCTATTTTTTGAACAGCCTAATATTCATTTTTCTTAATTTTCTGTAAAGGATTAACACAAACTGGCTAGATTTTGTTAATGTTTTGATTTAGAATTAAAAGTAGTATGTACGGTACATAATTAGTTATTAATTTTTTGCCAGCTGTAAAATCATGCTACAATTTCTTGAAGTGAACTGTGTATGATTAAAACGTTACTACTTGCTTTTAATTCTCACTTAGCATACAAATGTTTATTATTTTATTTTATAGTTATTCATTATGCAGTACTGTGGTCTACAAGTGTTACAGTTGGTGAAGTATGTAAAATGGTTTTAACTTTTTTATTTGTTTGCATTCAAGGTGAGTGTGTTCTCAGTACAAACTTTGCCTTCCGCAACCATGAAGAAGAGAAGCACCCAGGTAACTTGACCCTCTTCATCATCACCTCCATTATGCTAGTCATTGGTCTCAGTGCTGTGGCTCTGTTCATCGCTCGCTCTTTCTCCAAACGACCAACCCCTGATACTGCTGTTGCTCGAGGTTATGAGAAACTAAGCCACAATGCAGGTAGAAACGATTACAGTGGGGGTATGAATTTATCATCATCATCTTCATCTTCAAAGTACAAGGACCTGGCCAGCTCCAGTTCTGGGTATTTACATGAGGAGCAGTTGGTTGACTTAGATGTCAGGAGGACAGGTCAAAATGATGATGAGGATGAGGAGGATGAAGATATTGTTTACATGGGACAGGATGGCACGGTGTACCGCAGGTTCCGATATGGACAGCTAGAAGAAGATCAGCTGGAGTATGATGATGAGAGCTACAATTACCGATAAGTGTCCAGTGGCGCTTGGTGTCTAAAATGCATAATTGACAATAACGTTTTTATGAATTATATAGCTTGTATATAACTTATACAAAGTTACTATTTTTCTTGTAAGCTGGTAACAATGAGTAAAGTTTACTACTGCATGGTAAGACATCTTACCTTTTAAATAACTTTTGATGCTCTATAATGTACAAAATGCTTGTGAATTTCTTTTTGTGGTTTTCCATTGACTAACATAAAAATCTGCTTCTGTGGTCTCCTGTTTGTACCAGTGATTTTATGCTGATATTAACATTGTATTAAACAAAGGTCTTTAAAAAAGCAACAATGTAAAAATGGTGATATAAACAGACTCAAATGTTTGTTGTGGTAACCAAGTTGCCATTTTGTTTTAAATTCTTTGTAGGTGATTTGCCTTTGTTTGCAGTTTTTGTTTTGGTTGTGGAACTGTCTTCTGTTTAATAAAAGTGTAGTGACGTTGAAATAACAAAAAACATTTGACATAAAGGAATAATACAAAAGTTGTACTTCTCATGTCTTTATTAAACATTTAATTATTTACACTTCAGGCAGCAAAGCACCCCCAAAACATTATGTTCCCTCCACCATGCTTTAGTTATGATTTTTTTAGCTAGTAAGCCTTTTGCTTCAGAATGTATAACTGTTGCCTTTAAAGTAACATTTATACAAACAAGTCCCCTCCCCTTAACAGTCAAATGCAAAGAGCCTGACAGTGTGCAGTATGCAATAGATTACAGTAATTACATACAAGATGTTGACAAATTATTGGAAACAAATTAATTTAGAGGATCTAGGCAGGATAACTCTTTGCCTTTAGTGTTTTCTCCTGGAATAACGTGCTACAAGCATAACTCATATATTGTTTGTTATACATCAGTACTGAACATTTTCAGCAGGCAATTTGGGTTGAAAATTCTGTAAAGCAAGCCTATAAAATGGCTGCAATTTTCCTTAGACAACTGTGACTTGCAACTAATATCTCCCTTTACTAAGCTACCGTAAAACACTAAGTTTAACAAATGTCATCTTAACACTTAACCGTCCAATTTTTAAATGGTACTTTTGCAATTTAGTGATGCGCTGCTCCACTGACCCAGGTTTATGCCAACCGTAACAACGAGAAGTGTGCGATCCTTGCATTTGTCCGATGTCCTTTGAGGAATTTACCTCACTGAGATAAAACTGTTACAGAAAAATAAATAAAGGTTTTTTATATAATTTTCTAATAATAATGTATTCATATATTTTACTTTATTTTACATATTTTAAACATATTCCATAGAAGGCATCTGGGTCTATACAACATTTTTTATTCTTGATTCTAATGATAATATATTAACTACATCTACAGTAAAGATGCATGTAGCATGCTTGAACACTCAAACACCACATCAATGTTATTACTGTGCTTTGTAATATTTTTCTTGACTTACTATGATAATTTTCTTTTACAAGAACCTGAGAGACCTAAAGACAAATATGACAGCCACACAAACCACACCTACAAACAACTCATAACCACACACATTCGCACCCACATTTAAGAGGTGTTTAAAAAAACACAGTAGCTACATTAATTGACTTAATAGAAATGTTAGTTGCATGCTACTGGATCGACTAATTTGATCAAACACTGTGACTGAAACACATTGAAGTTTTACGTGTACTAATTCACTAAGATATAACACATGGAATACTCTGGGCACAAGAACAGTTCATTTATGTTGCTGGTGAGTCTTGAATAATAAATCAATACTGATGATCAGACGACTTTGTGTTTAAAATTTTTTTCCTATGTTTAAAAAAAACTGCCATATTCAACACCATAGTTTGCTACAAAGAGGTCTACTGTTCTAAAAGTACGCTACAGAGCCAACAGAAAAGCATCCTACTCTTGTTTAAATATATTCTATTTTTTCAGCTGTACATGAAAACAACATTTTAAAGGTTCTATATTCTAAAATAATTGACCAATTATAAAAATTCAATTAGTAACATATCTGGTTTGGATAAGTCACTAGCCCCTTAGAGTAACCATTAAAAAATTGCTTAGGTAACACATACACCAGGATTATTGCCACTCATCGGACTTTGAAGTAATTAAAACCACTACAATCATCCACTTCAGAGATTCCATCATTAGAAGTGCATGGCAACACCAAGAATTTAGCATGGTCAAAAGGGGCTTTTAAAAGAGCTTTAGGATAGAGTGGAAAGGCAAGAATTAGAAATGTATACAAAAGACCATTTCAGAACCATTTAAAAAATAGTGCTAATTGTATGGCATCACCAACCTTGCCTAGATCGGGCCAAGCTTGTAAACTGAATGACCAAGCCAGGATGATACTGATAAGTGTGTGTGTGTGTCTGTGTGTGTGCCCTGTGATGGAGTGACGACCTGTCCGGGGTGTTTCCTGCCTTTCACCCAATGATTCAGACCCATTGCAACGCTGAGCAGGATAATTTGGTGGTAAAACAGTAAATGATTAAATAAATGATTTTTAAGTACATACAATTGGCTATAGCTGTGATTGGTTAGTCTCACTAGCTTTACACAAGGCTGGCAGGAAGAAAGCAGCTTCTGAAAAAATGCCACTATAAGTCTTGTTTGCACTTTGCGAGAAACACCTCTGATGCCATGTGGCAAATGGTTTTATGGTCAGACAAGACCAGGACTACACCACCTACAATTCACTATAACATTGTGTGTGTGTGTGTGTGTGTTGTGTGTGTGTGTGTGTGTGTGTGTGTGTGTGTGTCGGGGGGTTCTTTTTAGTGGAAACTAGTCAGTTTGTCAAGAATAAAAGAGAAATGGGTGCCAAAAAGTACATCCAAATTCTTGAGGAAAACATGTAACCCTCTGCTAGACAGCTAAAAATACGCAGGTGAGTCCCATTTCAGCACAACAATGACCCTAAACACACTTTAACTTTTGATGTGCAACTGAATAAAACAGCTGCAGAATAATAATGAAAATGTTCCCTTCCATGTAAGCAAAGCTAGTAGAAACATGTCCAAACAGATTGATGGTTTTAGTTAAAGCAAAACGTCTCTCTACTAAGTATTAGGGGGACTAATTACTTTTTCAATTGTTATTCTATTTTTTAATTTGTTATTTATTTTGAGAAATGTTGTCTAATTTTCCTCATTACTTGGATGTTGTTGGCCAAAATGAAGCTAAATAAAGCTGAAGATTTCCATTGGGTTTTTTGAATTTATGCTGAAAAATGTAACTTTTAAAACAGCATGATTTTCTATAGGCACTCTATAACGTGGCTAACTAAAAATCTTTAAAAATAAAATAAATAAAATAATAATAAAATGTTTTTTTAAAAACATAACATTATTTAAATACAGCAACTATTCATCAAATGCAAATTAGATATGCCCTAATATATTATCCTGCCATCCTATAGCCATCCCATAATAGTGACCTGACCCCATATAGAAACAAATGCTAATGTCTAATAAAGTAGAAATGTCACTCTTTAACCACATTACCAAATGTTTGGAGGAAAAAAAAAGAACAGCTTATGATAAAAATAACATTTTGACGACCATTAATCCTAGTAGAGCATTTGTTATGCTTTGGGGTTGAACAACAAGTGGCACAGGAAACTACATGGATAGATAAAAGGACAACTCTATAATCTCTACAACAGGACAATAATCCAGAACATACCCCAAAATCCACCATTGTCAGCTTTTACTAACTTTTGAAAAGGCTCTTGCATTCCCTGGACCTGAACATCTTAAAACATGCTGTGAACGCAACAGTAGCTTAGAAGCATTCTTCAAAAAAGAGTGCCTTAAAATTCCTAAACAACATCAGAAATAATTAGAATGTGTTGCTAAGTACAGATACAGTACAGTTGTTATGCACATGCTGCAACAACTAATATATGTTTTCTATTTTTCATGTTAATTAAATAGAAAAAAGAACTGTCACAAAAACTACTTTTAAATAGTTTGTGACAAAGGTTCTATTCTGTAATCTGGCCAAGGGTGCCCAAATGTTTGAAGAACAACTGTATCTAACAAATGAGGGAGAACACTCAATAACAAATACTAAAGAGCTTTGGAATCCTTCCCCTATATGTGAGAAGCTGTTTGGTTGCAATGATTTTTTTTGTTTGTTTTAGTGGTCTGTTCTTGAACTCCTTTAAATAATGAATGCAGTAGTTTCTAATCTGCTAATGTGAACTGTGTTTGGGCAATTGATTGATCCAAGTACCAGAAGAGAATAGAATATAAGCACATTAGTGTGATCCAGCTTCAAATATTCACTGATACTGTCCATGCATTCCTCTTCTGCCACCTAATCTGTTTACACTGGGTTGGTCTCTGCAAAGAAAAAGTAAAAAAAAGAACACAGTCACTTTTTTAAAACACGCACACAATTTAAATGAAAAGAACCCAGAAAAGAACCCAAAAGTCACTCTAAAAGAGTTTAAAAAGTCGTGTGCAGAAATGGTGGAACCTGTTGGGCAGACCTGAAGATGGCAGTTTACAGATCACCATACAATCTAACAGAGCTTGAGAGCATCTGCCATGAAAAACGTGATAAACTGCCCCAATCTAGGTGTGCAAAGCTTATAGAAGCATATCTGAGAAAACATGCAGCTATGATTGCTGCCTCAGGGGATTCTACAATGTATTAAACGAACTCGTGTCTTAAAATTTTTTTAATTGATTTTTGAGCAGTTTCTGATTTTATATTATTTGTTTTAATCTTAGCATGTTTTTACTTCGTCATTATGGGTGCTTAGGTGTAAATTTATGGGTAAAATGGCATTTGTAGCCATTCAAAACCAAATCCACACTGCAATAAAGTATCCAAAAAGGACAAGGGCTCTGAATACTGGAAACCACTGTAAATGTTCAAATACACTTATTCCTAATTTAATGCCTAAGCAAGTAAATAGGTAGCAGGTGATGCTATCATGATTGGGTATAAAAGGAGAATAAACAAATTGCTCACAGAACATTTCACAGTGCACAATGGTAAGGATTTTAGGGATTTCACCATGTACATTTCATAACATTATTAAAAGATAAAGAATGCTCATGGTTGCTGCAAATATGACTTCTACTGGCTGATCAAGGCACCTGCACAAGGGAAGCTTGATTACGGATGTTAGCAAGTGGCTCTTTGTATGTAGTCTGCAGCCCTCCTCAATCTGTGTTAGGGGGCTGCAGCAGCAGAAAAAAGACTACAGTCTGGAGGAATTGGATGTGACTAGACTTATGGAAAATAGGGAAAAATTATAAAGATAATTATTCATTTATAATAATTAGATAATTAAGGGAAAAAAGATGTGTGCAAAAAGGTCAAGGATGAAAAGCAATATTGAAAAACCATCACTGTTGATGCCCTCAGACGGCACTGTATTAAAAACTGACACACACAGACGGTTAGGTGGCGCAGCAATAAAATATTCTAGCTAACTTTGCTGGGAAAATAGAAACTTGTATGTGGCCTGATAAGTCAACCTTAATGAACACAGAAATAGAGACCATTCAGATGATTACAAACGTAAAGTGTTTTTGTTTTTTTTAGTGGACCGGATAACTTGCACATCCTTAAAGGCACCAAGATACACTGCTCCTTTTTTAGGGACATTTTTACTTGTATAAGCAAGACAGTGCCAAGCCAAATTCTGTACATTATAACAGTGAGACTTTGTTGTAAGACAGTGCAGGTGCTAAACTGGCCTGCCTGTAGTCCAAACATGTCTCCTCTCCACTGGAGCTGATTGAGGAGAGCGAGACTGTCACATGCCCCCTCCGACAAGTGCACAGCCGACTGCATCTTTTCACCTGCATGAGGCGAGTTCATATGCCGATTAGCTTTGAGCACGGAGAGCCACACCCTGATCAGCATTATTCCTCGACTCTGTGCAGACGGCATCAACCAGCTAGCAGAGGTCGTAATTCGTTCAGTTATGAGGAGTCCCTATCTGGATTCCCTATGAACAACAGCCAATATTGTTCACGCAGCCACCCAGCCCAGTCGGATGGCAAAGCTGAAATTCGATACAATGTATTCCCAGCTCTGGTGTGCTAGCGTGTTTTACCGTGGCCGACACCGCAGTCTATTAAGCATTAGTGTTTATTAGTGTTAAATAAAGCAAGAATAAGAAAAAATTTATTTGAAGCCATCAAATCAAGAATAAGTGTATACATTAAAAAAGCTGAATAGTAATAACATTAAATATATTGTTGTTTCTGTGTTAATTACAAGTCATTAAGAATAAGCAAATCATTGCAGCCTGTTTCTTATTAACATTTTCTTCTGCCCCAAATTTTGGGTTAATATGAGAAATGAAAAAGACCAGTAATCGTACATAGGTTCCTCCTCTGCTACATCATGTCCTTGTAAAAAGCTGTTGATCCTGCAAGAGAGGTTTAGAGTAATGTATTTTTAGTACAATTATAACAATTTTAAAATAATTACTGAATCACAGTGTACAGTAATGACTTAAAATGTTTAATATTATGCTTATTATGTCATGGGCAAAAATACTGGCACCACTGCACTTCTTTCAGAAAATGCACCACTTCTTTAAAAAAAAATTGCCATTACAAATGCTTTGTTATTCTCATGGTCATTTATTGTGTTTAGTTGGAACAACTAAAAATGTTAAGAAAAAATGTAAATCTGATATCATTCCACTTAAAAGAAATAATTGGATTCAATCATGTGAAGCACCTTTAATTTGTGCTTAAACTGACTTGTGAAAAGTAACAGCTGCTAAATATAGAAATCACACTAAAGCTGACTCAGTCTGTTTGTATGTACCACACAGAGAAAGGAGGAAAAAAAAGAAGAGCAAATAATTGCCAGAGAAATTCACAAAATTGTGCAAAAACATGGACAATCTTAGAACTGCTAGTCCATCACCAGGAAACCTAATGTTTATGTGTCCACTGTGCACATCATTAGGCAGTTTACAGTCCTTCCTGGACATAGACAGAAAAGAGAAGAGATAGAAGATTGCAACAAGAATTATTGAAATAGTAAATAAAAAACCTAAGTCAACCTTCAAACAAATTCAGAGTACAACAGTGTCAGCTCACACTATTCGTCGCTATCTGGATGAAATGGGACACATGACATGAACAGACAGAAGTTTGCAAGAACCTACCCAAGAAAGCCACAATCGTTATGGAAGAACGATCATCCTGTGGACAGTTGAATCCAAAATAGATCTCTTTGGTTGATTTGGTTTCATTGATGTATACAAAAAAATGGGGCCTTAAAGAAAAGAGCACAGTTGCCACAGTGTTTTCTAGGTTGAGGTTCACAGATGTTTTGGGGTTGCTTTGCTTTTTCTGATGCTTTGACTGTGTGCATGGCAACATCTGAAGACTACCAAAGTAAGAAGAGTGCAAGGTCAGGAACACTGTAAGAAAGCTGGGTCTTCCAGCAAGACAATGACACAAATCATACCAAGTTTTAAAGTGGCATGGATATAAATCCCATCAAAACATCTGTGTAGAGATCTCAAAACAGAATTTTGGAGAAGGCACCCTTCAGATCTTAGAGGCCTTGAACAATTGGCAAAAGAAGAGATTACAGGTAGAGACTGAGACTTCCGTTGTTTCCAAAGGGTGTGCACTAGCACTATTAAGCAATATTAAATTTAGGGTGCCAGTAATTTTGTCCATTTCTGGAGCTGTGTAATGATGTAATGATATTAATTTTCTCCTATTTTCTCCCGATTTAGCGTAGTCAATTTGTCTTCCGCTGCTGGATATCCCCGATTGCATCCGATGAGGGTATGCTGCTGCTCACATCTCCACCAACACGTGCGTAGTCCTAGCGGACCCCTCCTTTTCGCCCATGCATTCTGCACAGGTGCCTCTATCTGCTAATCAGGGTTCTTGCACAGCATTTGAAGACCCCACCCACACAGTCCGGTCATCCCGCCCCCTAGCAGACTTGGTGGCCAATTAGTGTCTGCTGCAGGCACTGCCAATTATGCCCACTAGATGACACCCAGCCAAACGGTGGCAACACTGAGCTTCGAACCGAGGAGTTCACAATCTCGGCACTGGTGTGCTAGCGAATTATCCCGCCTGTGCACACAATGATATTAGATTTGACTTTTTTCAGCTTTTTCTGTTGTTCCATTGCAAACAAAAGAAAAAAAGGGATTACCAAAGCATTTGTGACTGTAATTGTAAAAATTGCCTGAGAAAAGTGGTGAATTTTCTGATGAAAAGTGTGTTAGCAGCAAATGTGTGTATTATAAACAGTTTTAATCAAATTAAAATATTTAACTTCTTAAATAAAATAAGAATTAATAATGGCAAACTGTTCTGCAGAGCTAGACTTTTTAAATGAAGTCTTTTCAGCTGGATGATACAGAAAATGAACAAAGAAAACGAATGATGTACTTTTCCAGAGTAGCAGGAGAGTTTGTTAATACTGCCATGTGTTATATAAACGCCACCCAGAGATGAAGATCATTTCAATGCACCAAAAGGGCAAAAACACTATGCTATAACATGGTAAAACATCAGTGATGTGGGGGTGTTTTTTTGATGCAAGCACTGACAATCCTGACCGTATGTCTGGCATCATTTTATGCTTCTGTGATGCTTCACGACTTTTGTGCCTTTTGTGATAAAACTGAACCTTGGTGATAATTGGAGATTTTTTAGCAAGGCAAGGATCCCAAGCATACTCCCAAGTCAACCAAAGCTTGGTTAAGAAATCAGTCTTGGAATATCCTAGAGTGGTGCTCTCAGTCCCCAGATTTATATGCTATAGAAAATCTCTGGTGGGACTGTGTATATAGTTTACACAAGGGATTCAGAAAGTTGTGGTTTTGATTTTAAATACAACCCCAAATCAGAAAAAGTTTGGACAGTATGCGAATAAAATAAAAACGCAGTGTTCCTTACATTTACTTTAACTTTTATTTGATTGCAGACAATATGAACCTGAGATATTTCATGTTTTGTCCGCTCAACTTCATTTCACCTGTTAATATACAGTGTATCACAAAAGTGAGTACACCCCTCACATTTCTGCAGATATTTAAGTATATCTTTTCATGGGACAACACTGACAAAATGACACTTTGACACAATGAAAAGTAGTCTGTGTGCAGCTTATATAACAGTGTAAATTTATTCTTCCCTCAAAATAACTCAATATACAGCCATTAATGTCTAAACCACCGGCAACAAAAGTGAGTACACCCCTAAGAGACTACACCCCTAAATGTCCAAATTGAGCACTGCTTGTCATTTTCCCTCCAAAATGTCATGTGATTTGTTAGTGTTACTAGGTCTCAGGTGTGCATAGGGAGCAGGTGTGTTCAATTTAGTAGTACAGCTCTCACACTCTCTCATACTGGTCACTGAAAGTTCCAACATGGCACCTCATGGCAAAGAACTCTCTGAGGATCTTAAAAGACGAATTGTTGCGCTACATGAAGATGGCCAAGGCTACAAGAAGATTGCCAACACCCTGAAACTGAGCTGCAGCACAGTGGCCAAGATCATCCAGCGTTTTAAAAGAGCAGGGTCCACTCAGAACAGACCTCGCGTTGGTCGTCCAAAGAAGCTGAGTGCACGTGCTCAGCGTCACATCCAACTGCTGTCTTTGAAAGATAGGTGCAGGAGTGCTGTCAGCATTGCTGCAGAGATTGAAAAGGTGGGGGGTCAGCCTGTCAGTGCTCAGACCATACGCCGCACACTACATCAAATTGGTCTGCATGGCTGTCACCCTAGAAGGAAGCCTCTTCTGAAGTCTCTACACAAGAAAGCCCGCAAACAGTTTGCTGAAGACATGTCAACAAAGGACATGGATTACTGGAACCATGTACTATGGTCTGATGAGACCAATATTAATTTGTTTGGTTCAGATGGTCTCAAGCATGTGTGGCGGCAATCAGGTGAGGAGTACAAAGATAAGTGTGTCATGCCTACAGTCAAGCATGGTGGTGGGAATGCCATGGTCTGGGGATGCATGAGTGCAGCAGGTGTTGGGGAGTTACATTTCATTGAGGGACACATGAACTCCAATATGTACTGTGAAATACTGAGCAGAGCATGATCCCCTCCCTCCAGAAACTGGGTCGCAGGGCAGTGTTCCAGCATGATAATGACTCCAAACACACCTCTAAGACGACCACTGCTTTATTGAAGAGGCTGAGGGTAAAGGTGATGGACTGGCCAAGCATGTCTCCAGACCTAAACCCAATAGAACATCTTTGGGGCATCCTCAAGCGGAAGGTGGAGGAGCGCAAAGTCTCGAATATCCGCCAGCTCCGTGATGTCGTCATGGAGGAGTGAAAAAGCATTCCAGTGGCAACCTGTGAAGCTCTGGTAAACTCCATGCCCAGGAGAGTTAAGGCAGTTCTGGGAAATAATGGTGGCCACACAAAATATTGACACTTCAGGAACTTTCACTAAGGGGTGTACTCACTTTTGTTGCCGGTGGTTTAGACATTAATGGCTGTATATTGAGTTATTTTGAGGGAAGAATAAATTTACACTGTTATATAAGCTGCACACAGACTACTTTTCATTGTGTCAAAGTGTCATTTTGTTAGTGTTGTCAAATGAAAAGATATACTTAAATATCTGCAGAAATGTGAGGGGTGTACTCACTTTTGTGATACACTGTATGTGTGGAGAATTTTTAAACAAAAAATGTGACAACGACAACCCCGTACTGTTGCACATCTTAAGACGTCTTAGGAAGAATGGGACAAAATAAAAGCTGAAACACTACATCGCTTGGTCTCCTCGGTGCCAAAACGTCTTATATGTGTGGTGAAAAGGAATGGCAACATTACAATGTGGTAAATGCTTTACTGTCCCAACTTTATTTGGAATGTGCTGCAGACCTGAAATGCAGGAATGGATGTTTATTAATAAATGAAATGAAGTTGAAAATATCTTAGGTTCATCCTGTCTGCAATTAAATAAAAGTCAAAGTAAATGAAATAAATAATCTGTGTTTTTTTATTATCTGCATTTTCCAACTTTTTCTGATAATCAACATTATAAGCATGTTTTTTAAAAGTTAACATAAAAAATCAATAACTGCTAACGGTTGGGCCAAAAACATTAGAAATCCATGACCTATTCCTTGCCACAATTTGATAACAAGCAATTACTTGAACTTAACTCTGCTTTTGTTTCAACACTGCCGTGTAAGTTGTGGACCCTCATACACCCAGGTGTGCCTTTGCAAAAAATGTCCAATCAATTGAAATAACAAAAGGAGGACTTCAGTATTCTTCAGTCTCAAGGATAATTAACAGCAATATTACACATCTGACCACAAAATTTTAAAATCCTTGAAAAAGAGATTTCAGTTTTTAAATCTTAATTAATAAAAAAAACTTAATTTTTTATGGGTGAGATAGAGTTAATAGAGTGATAGCAAAATAGGTGATAGAGTGATTGTTAAAAATGGCAATTACATGCATTTAAAATAAAATACACAACACTGAAAAGAGCAAAAGGTCAAGAGGGCTTAATAATTTCTGATTCCATTGTATTTATAAAACAAACTTTATATATATACACCGATCAGCCGTAACATTAAAACCACCTCCTGGTTTCTACACACACTGTTTTATCAGCTCCACTTACCATATAGAAGCACTTTATAGTTTTACAATTACTGACTGTAGTCCATCTTTTTCATGCCTTTTTAGCCTGCTTTCACTCTGTTCTTTAATGGTCAGGACCCCCACAGAGCAGGTATTATTTAGGTGGTGGATCTTCTATTTAGGTGGTGTGTTAGTGTGTGTTGTGCTGGTATGAGTGGATCAGATACAGCAGCACTGCTGGAGTTTTTAAATATTGTGTCCACTTACTGTCCACTCTATTAGACTGAGAATAGTCCACCAACCAAACATATCCAGCCAATGGCGCCCCATGCGCAGCCTCCTGTGACCACTGGTGAAGGTCTAGAAGAACTACCTAGTTGGTCCATCTTGTAGATGTAAAGTCAGAGACGATCGCTCGTCTATTGCTGCTGTTTGAGTTGGTCATCTTCTAGACCTTCACCAGTGGTCACAGGAGGCTGCGCATGGGGCGCCATTGGCTGGATATGTTTGGTTGGTGGACTATTCTCAGTCCAGCAGGGACAGTGAGGTGTTAACTCCATCAGCATTGCTGTGTCTTATTCACCCAAATAATAACTACTCTGTAGTGGTCCTGTGGGGGTCCTGACCATTGAAGAACAGGGTGAAAGCAGGCTAAAAAAGTATGTAGAGAAACAGATGGACTACAGTCAGTAATTGTAGAACTACAAAGTGCTTCTATATGGTAAGTTGAGCTGATAAAATGGACAGTGAGTGTAGAAACAAGGTGGTCATAATGTTGTGGCTGATCGTATCTGTATATATTCTAACAAATGACTTCTTACTTTAAAATATACTTAAGGTACATAAAGTGTAAATGCTAATTAGTAAACAGAATAAACTTCAATTATAATTGTAATATAAAATATTTTTACTACTGTCAAATACAGTTTTAGTAACAAATTACTTTATTTTTAAAAAAACATTTATTGCCAAATACAGTGCTTATAAAGATTTAGAAAGTGTTTAAAAATACACTTCAAGAAGTTATAAACTTAGAATATTTAAATAATATTTAAGCTACACCTTAGTGTGCCTATTACAAAATAGATATTTACATCAATACCAAACTCTACTACTTATAACTATACAGGTACATTTAATTTAATTTATTTATTTAAAACACAGTTAGAAAGAACAGTATTTTACATGACAGATGTGTGTAGAGTTTAATGGAAGACTTTAGCTCATACGAAGATGGAACTATATTGCTGCTACTAAACCACTACTCTATGTCTATGTTTGTGGGGTGTCACATTAAGAGAGCAAGTAATGTTGATTCTGTGTGCTGGATGATAGTTGTTTTTTTTTTTATTCATTTTTCGTCTCTGGCTCCTCTGGGTGACATTTGGCATGTTCTTCTTATCTTGACATTGATTTTGTTTCCAGATACTCCAGTTTCTTACCCCCTCCCAATAAATATGCCAGTATGTGGATTGGCTATGCGAATATGCTCCTAGATGTAAATGAGTGAAAGCATGGTTAATAAGTAAAATGTATTTGCCTTTTATTTTCGTACATTTTTTATGCAAACCCCATTTTGAGAAAAGTTGGGACATTTTGTAAAACATAATAAAAAGAAGAATCTGATTTGTTCATTTTTTATGTTTATTTAACTAATGAAAGTAGAAAGAAAAGATTTCAAAATGTCATTGTAAATTTCATTGTATTTTGTAAAATATTTCCTATTAAAGAGACTTTGTAACGATTTGGGAACTGAGGACACTAATAGTTGCAGTATATTCTCACTCAATTCTTGCCTGATATAAGACTTCAGCTGTTCAGTCCGTAGTCACCGTTGTCTGATTTTCATCTTCATGCTGCACAATACAATTTCAATAGGAGACCGGGACTGCAGGCAGGCCAGTCTAGCACTCACATTCTGCTTCTATGAAGTCACACTGTAGCAATATTTAAAATGGCCTGGCATCGTCTTGCTAAAATAATTGTGATTTTTAAGGAGATGTTGTTGCCTTGATTTTGGCATGCGTCTCTCTAAAACGTTATAATACACCTATTTAAGTTGCATTTCCTAAAGCAGTGGCTGATATACAGTGTATCACAAAAGTGAGTACACCCCTCACATTTCTGCAAATATTTCATTATATCTTTTCATGGGACAACACTATAGACATGAAACTTGGATATAACTTAGAGTAGTCAGTGTACAACTTGTATAGCAGTGTAGATTTACTGTCTTCTGAAAATAACTCAACACACAGCCATTAATGTCTAAATAGCTGGCAACATAAGTGAGTACACCCCACAGTGAACATGTCCAAATTGTGCCCAAAGTGTCAATATTTTGTGTGACCACCATTATTATCCAGCACTGCCTTAACCCTCCTGGGCATGGAATTCACCAGAGCTGCACAGGTTGCTACTGGAATCCTCTTCCACTCCTCCATGATGACATCACGGAGCTGGTGGATGTTAGACACCTTGAACTCCTCCACCTTCCACTTGAGGATGCGCCACAGGTGCTCAATTGGGTTTAGTCCATCACCTTTACCTTCAGCTTCCTCAGCAAGGCAGTTGTCATCTTGGAGGTTGTGTTTGGGGTCGTTATCCTGTTGGAAAACTGCCATGAGGCCCAGTTTTTGAAGGGAGGGGATCATGCTCTGTTTCAGAATGTCACAGTACATGTTGGAATTCATGTTTCCCTCAATGAACTGCAGCTCCCCAGTGCCAGCAACACTCATGCAGCCCAAGACCATGATGCTACCACCACCATGCTTGACTGTAGGCAAGATACAGTTGTCTTGGTACTTCTCACCAGGGCGCCGCCACACATGCTGGACACCATCTGAGCCAAACAAGTTTATCTTGGTCTCGTCAGACCACAGGGCATTCCAGTAATCCATGTTCTTGGACTGCTTGTCTTCAGCAAACTGTTTGCGGGCTTTCTTGTGCGTCAGCTTCCTTCTGGGATGACGACCATGCAGACCGAGTTGATGCAGTGTGCGGCGTATGGTCTGAGCACTGACAGGCTGACCTCCCACGTCTTCAACCTCTGCAGCAATGCTGGCAGCACTCATGTGTCTATTTTTTAAAGCCAACCTCTGGATATGACGCCGAACACATGGACTCGACTTCTTTGGTCGACACTGGCGAAGCCTGTTCCGAGTGGAACCTGTCCTGGAAAACCGCTGTATGACCTTGGCCACCATGCTGTAGCTCAGTTTCAGGGTGTTAGCAATCTTCTTATAGCCCAGGCCATCTTTGTGGAGAGTAACAATTCTATTTCTCACATCCTCAGAGAGTTCTTTTCCATGAGGTGCCATGTTGAATATCCAGTGGCCAGTATGAGAGAATTGTACCCAAAACACCAAATTTAACAGCCCTGCTCCCCATTTACACCTGGGACCTTGACACATGACACCAGGGAGGGACAACGACACATTTGGGCACAATTTGGACATGTTCACTGTGGGGTGTACTCACTTATGTTGCCAGCTATTTAGACATTAATGGCTGTGTGTTGAGTTATTTTCAGAAGACAATAAATCTACACTGCTATACAAGTTGTACACTGACTACTCTAAGTTATATCCAAGTTTCATGTCTATAGTGTTGTCCCATGAAAAGATATAATGAAATATTTGCAGAAATGTGAGGGGTGTACTCACTTTTGTGATACACTGTATGTTTCTCACGCAATGCTGTCTGAGAGCTTAAAGATCATGCACATTTAACACTGGTTTCCGGGTTTGCCCCACACAGACTGAGATCTCTCCAGATTCCCTGAATATTTTTACAATATTATAAACAGTAGATGGTAAAAACCAATGCAATCTTGCATTAAAAAATGTTCTTTTTAAATTGACTGGCAATTCTCTCCTGACATTTGGCACAAAGTGGTGAGCCACGACCCATAATTGCTTGTAATAAGCAGGTAATTTGGTAACAGGAGAGGGCATCATTGGTTATAAATAGAACATCCATCAAGCTATTGAAAATGTATGATGTATAATGAAAAGGAGAATGCATTGGTGACCAGCTGGATTATTGTCTCAAACAAAAATAAGCAAAAATTTCATTTGTTAAAGTGCAACAATTAGTGTCCTCAGTTCCCAAACAATTAAAAAGTGTAATTAATAGAAAAGGTGATGTAACACAGTGGTAAACAATCCAAAGTCTGAACTTTTTTGAGAGTCCTGGAGGCATCAAAGTCTAAGATTTACACAATACAATTAAGGTGGTCAGTGAAAACTATGGAAATCTTTTTTTTGTTTTTTTAAAGTTCGTCAATTAAATAAAGGTTAGGAAAATGAATAAATCATAGAATGTTGTTTTTCTTGTATTTTACAAAATGTCCCAACTTTTTTTGGAAATGGGCTTTGCAGTTCTCTTTTTGCATAGTAAACTTCAAGTCAGGCTGCAAGTACAACATTATAATGTAACGTGAGGTCTATTAGACCATACACTTTAGCATACTTCAAAGAACAAACACAGTCATTTTTGATAAATAAAAATAAAATAAAAATAATGATAATAATAATAGCCATGTGTTACTGACCCCTTGTTAGTTTACTAATCATATTGTGGTTTATTATACTAAAATTTAGTTTACTTAGTATGCTTTTAACAGGGAAGTCATTGATTCAACAATGGATACTTTGGTACTTACTTCGAGTTTTCTGCTGCTTCCCGTAACTCATCATCAACCCTGTAGTGGACATAAACAGATATGTATGCCTAATTAGACATGAAAAAAGTTGTGAACCCTTAAAAATTAAACAAATTATTGCATTTGTTGCAAAAATTATTGCAAATTACTGAATTATTTACTCATAAAGTGCAGCACAGAAATGTATCCCAGTCATAAATATATGCAAGCACATACTCACTGAACAAACAACACATAAACTTGTACCGCCAGTGTCTTAATGGGTTAGCACTTACATAAATAAGTGTTCTTTAAAAAGAATAACATTTTCTGTAGATGCCAATGCGTCTTATAGAATGATATGGGCAAGTTTTTAAACCTTCTGATATTTCTTGTAGAAACAGCCTTTATTAGGTCTTGCTTCAGGATCTTAATTTTTTTTTATTATTGTAATGCTTTTACCAACTTTATGTATTACTACTTACTGTACTTATTACAAAGTATTTTTATATCCGACTATTTATAACCACACTTTTGAAGTCATTAGCCCAAAGACATTCTTTATCCAGACTCAACAGTGAATGATCACTTATTGTTATCTGTTAATACATACTTGCAGAATGTGCATCTATTATGACTGTAGTGAAAACCAGACCACAGTGTATAAGTAATGGATAAAGAATTTCCAGCAATTCCAATGGATTTACAAACCTCTCCCTGCTACTGTCTCTCTGAATAAAATGTAAAATATTTAACTTGAAACAAATCATCAGTTATATGAAAAATCAGGATTATTGAGTGCTCATAGCTTCAGTTTGCCATTGCTTTTGATTATAAAAAGCATTTAAGAGTACAAATATATTCAACAGACTTGTACTAATGGTGTCAATAACGAATTCATTAACTCCCATATTCATAAACATGTAAAAACTATCTATTATATGATGAAAGAGCGACACATCTGTTAAATGTTAAATTGGTGTATACTATGTACACTTACTAAATTACTAATCACTTACTTGGTGATGCATTCAGGTATATGGAGATATTCCATTGGGATTAGCTCTTCCAGTTCTGCTAAAGTGTTACAGTACTTAATCTTGCCGCTAAACTTTGAACTATAAGACAACCAGTAAAACAAAATTAATTACATGAACAAATAATTTTATTTTATTATGAATTGTATTGTAATACATTAAGTATATTTTAATATGTTATTACAAAGCAATGAAAATATGCAATAATTTTACCTAATAAAGGGTCTGGTGATGGCTAGGATAGTTTTAATGAACCAGGAAGGATGCACGATAATAAATGATTTCAGGTTCTTTCTTAACCTAAAACAGATTGACATGTCAGATATGTTTTCATAACTCTGTCCATTTTTTATTAAAAGTGCATTTGAGCACAAAAATACATTAAATAGCCAAATGTGTGCTCCCAAACAATCAAAACCATTGACAATAATCTGTTTCTTCTTTTGCTAGTAAAGAATCCTTCACTCTTCTGAGAAAGTTTTTTTTACTGGATTTGGAATACATGGAATGACAGGAATCATTCCTGTTTTAATTTTGGAGGTGCTAGATGAAGTTTTGACACAGTCATAAAAAAGGAGGCACTCTTGAAGTAATAGGCTTCTCCATATATATCCAAATTCACACCTACATTTATCACTACCAAATTGAATGATTTATTCATTTCCATTGTTTAGATCCAAGAATGGCATATTGGCATTGCATTATGCATTTGTCTTCCAGATTGGGGTTGATCCTAGGCTTGTAGGTGTAAATTTACTCAGCCATTTGCAACTCAATCAATGATCAGTTTCTAATGCTGACATTGCTTCCAGAGACTGTTTGGAACTTGGTAATAAGTGTTGCAACCAAGGACAGGTCATTTTCAGGCAAACAAGCATTTGGAAGCTAAGATACTGCTGTTGAGTGTGGCTGAAACAGCAGAATTTACTAATAAAAAAATTTACTAAGCGGTGTCCAAACACTATAGGCCATACAGTGTACTTTTGCACCTGTAGTGTAAGAATGGTAAAAAAATTATAGCTACCTCCTGTCAATCATCTGGTAGCACTTTTTCAGCCAGCCAAGACCAGGCATCCTCCGGTGAGGAGTGGCTCCATTGAGGTATATGATCATGTAGTCTTCTGCTACCATCAGCTCCAATGTGCTAATCACATACCTGATGACAAACATTGCATGTTTAAAATTATTTAGAATTCCATCAATTATTTTGAACTATTTCAAAAAATTTGCTTACAGGAAAAGGTTCTCCATTATATCATGGTAGTCCTCGCAATCACTGTCCGGAAGGAAACAAGCAGCAAACACAATAATGGCATTCACACCATTTCCATAGTAGCCTTTGTGGATGAGAAAGATCACTGTTAGGAATGTTTTCTTCATTCCTAAACTTTAAAACTAAATTTTATTAAGACCAAAGATGCTTCATGATTAATAAGCATACCTCCGTGTGAGATGACTTTTTGGTAGGGTTCAATACACTTCATGTTAATGCGGTGCTCTTGTTCACCAATAATGACAGTCCTCCAGAGACTGGAATCCTGCCGTTCCTCCTCATTACTGTATGTGGGAATGGGTTCAGGCTCCTCCCTTACCAAAACACTCTGTGATACCCTAGGCTCTAGATAGAATCAAAAAATCTGTTTTAGATGTTATGTCAGAAAAGTCCAATGTTTTGAATCTATTATTGGGTGTTTTAAATATTTGTTTTGTTTGCAAGTCATTGTTAAAAAAACATAAATAACGTGTGAGCAAGGCACAGCTTTCGAAGACTGGGTTGTATGTTCAAAAATTAGAGAACTCTAAGATCCTTAGATATCGTGTGGCCTGACAAATTAACTTTTCAAATTGTTCTTGGCAATAATTGGTGTTTATCATGCCAGTGAGAAAAATGACCATTGTGAAAAATCTTGGCTTTGCTATCAACCAGCCAGGCATACACAGACACGATTGGCTGTGTCTCTAGGGGAGTGAAATGGTGGAGCAGGGGTTCCTTATTGCTGTCGAGGAGCTTGCAGAAGGGGCTACTGATCATGGATGGTATAGTGTGGCCATACTGTGCTCTGTGGAACCCAACCTCTGGCAGGTGAAAAGAAACGGTCAGTGGCTTTAGCAAGTGTTGGAGATGGTCCTGTTATCTTTACGTTCAGTAAAATAGTCAAGATTGACTATTATTGACTCTCTTATCTCCTCAGACCACTGTCTGCTTTTCCCTCTGTTTGTTATATGATAGCCAGAGTAACATAAACAGTAGGATGAGTAAATCAGTCTTTTAAACTCATGATTATCAGGTTGACTTGTAAAATACCTGTAACACTAAATAAATCAGGAAAAACCAAAAAGTGGCTGGTTCAAGCCCTCTGCAAATGTCAGGCCCTTGAGCAGGGCCCTTAACCCTCTGCTGCTTGCACATGCCATAAATGTAAATGATTAGATATAATTACTTTATAAAACTTTTAGTGGGAACCAATCATTTAACAAGCTATGTTAGAATGTCTTTGTAGAATAGGCATGACATTTCAAAACCTTTTGGCTTTGTTCCACTGCAAAGCAAAAAAAAAAAAACACTTTCGAGAGGAAAAAAAACTTTTATAAAGAAGCCAAGGTGTCCTTGATGCAAAAGCACACAGTACAATATCATCCCAAAAAATCATTTCATTTGATATTCACTTAAATACATTCCTAAAGTATGTTTTTCTCACCCTCCCAGTCAATCTCGTTGTCGGTATAGTCCAGAAGGTCTGCTTCATCAGGTGTGTCCAGTTCATCCACATTAATGTCCAAATCATCAGGTGTGTCAAACAGGTCATCCTCACTATGATCCAGTGAAAGACTGATCCGAGGAGCTGAAAGTTTTTTCCTTTGAGAACCTGAGCCCCCATCACCTTTCAGAGGCAGAGTGGTGGGTGGGGCTAGTGCAGTCAAAAGAGTTATTGGTTTAATTAAACAGTTTTACATAAAGAAGATAATGACACGTGATAATGACAAAGTGATTATAGATACAAAAAAGGTATGTTACTAAATACAACACAAAGAATATATGTTTAACGTTTTTAAGTGGATATATAAAGTGTACACACCCTGTTTAAATGCCAGGTTTTTGTGATATTAAAAAAATCAGACCAAGACAAATCATTGCAGATTTATTTCTACCTTTAATGTGACCTATAATCTGGATATAATCCTATAATAGTAGTCAGTGACACCTGCCATCAATTTAAGTGACTCTGACTAACCCTAAATAACATTTATCTATTCTAATAGGATTTTCCTGACATTTGCTCAGTTGCATCTTATAGCAAAAGCCATGGTCCACAAAGAGCTTACAAATGATCAAAATGATCTCATTGTTAAAATGTATCAGTCAGGAGAAGGGTACAAAAATGTCCATGGCATTGTATAATACCATGGAACACAGAGAATACAGTCATGAACAAGTGAATAAGATATGCCACAACTGTAACATAGAATGTACCTAGAACTGAAGGTCCCTCCAAAATTAATATAAAGACAAGAAAAAAACTGGTCCAGTAGGCTGCCAAGAGGGAAAACATCCAAACCTGACTATATTTTGCAAAACTTACATTAAGTCCACCAAAAACATGTGGAAAAATTTATTATGATCTAAAGAACACCGGGACTTAAGAACACAGGAAATTATGAACAGTAGAAGACCAGAAGAAAATCAAAGCTTTGGAATGACCCAGCCAAAACCCAGACCTAAATCCAATTGAAAATCTGTATGGTGGCCTAAACAGGGCTGTGTACAAGAAATGCCCTTGAAAGCTCAACTAAGATGAACTGATGCAAGGTGGAACAGTGTGCTGTGGCTCGAATGTCACAAATGCAAAGTTTAAAAACTAGCATCTGTCACAACATGATGATGTGCAGATTGCAGATCTGTAAAAGCACAATTAAAGCTTGAGTGGCCACATAAATTTTGAGGAAACATACTTTATGTATTAAAAGTATTGGGACAGTTACTGTATTTTTTTTTTAGTTTGTAATTTTAATGTATGTTTAATGTGTTTAATCAACAACAATTACAAACAGGTGTAATAAATCAATTATATAAAGGAAATTATATGTTTTCAACAGTTTAGGAAAGGTAATTTCCTTTTCCATAACTGTGTCACAAAGCAAGGTCTAAAAAGATATGAAGAAATTTAGAATCAGTGTACATGAGCAGTGTTAATTAAGCACTTAGGGATCTGGACGGGTTTAAGCACCACCACTGGCAAGTTGACACTGTTGGGCTTTTGAGCAAAGCCCTTAACCCATCAATTGCTTGCAGTGTATTCATCAATTGTAAGTTACTTCGGAAAAATGCAAAAAGAAATGTGTCACTGCGGTGAACATTGTTTCATATTATTCTACAATTTTCCCCTCACGAATAGACATTTTTAGTGCAAATTTTTGCCATTTTGCATTTTAAGTACCTATTTAGTCGGTGCAACCATGTTAACATATACGGGTGAAAGACGAATAGGGTGTTCCAAGTACCAAAAAAATAAAATGGTTAAATTGTATAATTTTTTCATTTAATATTGTGCACAAATATATATATATATATATATATATATATACAGTGTATCACAAAAGTGAGTACACCCCTCACATTTCTGCAGATATTTAAGTATATCTTTTCATGGGACAACACTGACAAAATGACACTTTGACACAATGAAAAGTAGTCTGTGTGCAGCTTATATAACAGTGTAAATTTATTCCTCCCTCAAAATAACTCAATATACAGCCATTAATGTCTAAACCACCGGCAACAAAAGTGAGTACACCCCTTAGTGAAAGTTCCTGAAGTGTCAATATTTTGTGTGGCCACCATTATTTCCCAGAACTGCCTTAACTCTCCTGGGCATGGAGTGTACCAGAGCTTCACAGGTTGCCACTGGAATGCTTTTCCACTCCTCCATGACGACATCACGGAGCTGGCGGATATTCGAGACTTTGCGCTCCTCCACCTTCCGCTTGAGGATGCCCCAAAGATGTTCTATTGGGTTTAGGTCTGGAGACATGCTTGGCCAGTCCATCACCTTTACCCTCAGCCTCTTCAATAAAGCAGTGGTCGTCTTAGAGGTGTGTTTGGGGTCATTATCATGCTGGAACACTGCCCTGCGACCCAGTTTCCGGAGGGTGGGGATCATGCTCTGCTTCAGTATTTCACAATACATATTGGAGTTCATGTGTCCCTCAATGAAATGTAACTCCCCAACACCTGCTGCACTCATGCAGCCCCAGACCATGGCATTCCCACCACCATGCTTGACTGTAGGCATGACACACTTATCTTTGTACTCCTCACCTGATTGCTGCCACACATGCTTGAGACCATCTGAACCAAACAAATTAATCTTGGTCTCATCAGACCATAGGACATGGTTCCAGTAATCCATGTCCTTTGTTGACATGTCTTCAGCAAACTGTTTGAGGGCTTTCTTGTGTAGAGACTTCAGAAGAAGCTTCCTTCTGGGGTGACAGCCATGCAGACCAATTTGATGTAGTGTGCGGCGTATGGTCTGAGCACTGACAGGCTGACCCCCCACCTTTTCAATCTCTGCAGCAATGCTGACAGCACTCCTGCGCCTATCTTTCAAAGACAGCAGTTGGATGTGACGCTGAGCACGTGCACTCAGCTTTTTTGGACGACCAACGCGAGGTCTGTTCTGAGTGGACCCTGCTCTTTTAAAACGCTGGATGATCTTGGCCACTGTGCTGCAGCTCAGTTTCAGGGTGTTGGCAATCTTCTTGTAGCCTTGGCCATCTTCATGTAGCGCAACAATTCGTCTTTTAAGATCCTCAGAGAGTTCTTTGCCATGAGGTGCCATGTTGGAACTTTCAGTGACCAGTATGAGAGAGTGTGAGAGCTGTACTACTAATTTGAACACACCTGCTCCCTATGCACACCTGAGACCTAGTAACACTAACAAATCACATGACATTTTGGAGGGAAAATGACAAGCAGTGCTCAATTTGGACATTTAGGGGTGTAGTCTCTTAGGGGTGTACTCACTTTTGTTGGCGGTGGTTTAGACATTAATGGCTGTATATTGAGTTATTTTGAGGGAAGAATAAATTTACACTGTTATATAAGCTGCACACAGACTACTTTTCATTGTGTCAAAGTGTCATTTTGTCAGTGTTGTCCCATGAAAAGATATACTTAAATATCTGCAGAAATGTGAGGGGTGTACTCACTTTTGTGATACACTGTATATATATATATATATATATATATATATATATATATATATATATATATATAGGTATAGATATAGATATAGATATATATGGGTGAAAGACGAATAGGGTATTCCAAGTACCAAAAAAATAAAATGGTTAAATTGTATAATTTTTTCATTTAATATTGTGCACAAATGTGTCACCTATGTAAATATGTATTTTTTTTCTCAGCATTTTGCTTATTTGATAATTTTAGTGTTGTTGACACACAACAAGGGCACAAAAATGTCATTGAGCGCAACGACTAATTTATGACAAAATACACACACAAGGAACAATCTTAGCCATTTCAAATTTATAAGTTTAGTATATCTCTTACAAAAGATTTAAAACCTCAGAAGAAACTGTACTTACTCTGTTTTGAATTTTCTGTGCATTGTTTGTACTCTAATGCGTCTTGGGATTTTGTTTATTTGTATACAAGACGTTTTTGCTACACATTCTATTCTATTTGAAACCTAATCAAACTCTGTTTTCTATGAAGCAGGCCTGGATTCTCTTGCATTCACATGAAAAAAATATATAATAATTACTTATTACAGTTATTTTAAGCAAATGTTTTTGTTGCACTGTATGATGATTTTATGTTGCACTGAATGACATACTGCAAATTATCCTGTTACATCAGAATATTCATGACTTAATTTGTTTTTAAGTTCTTTATTGACTAAAGTAGCAGTAGTAGAATGAAAATATGCCACACCAGTGGCAAGTATGTGTTATAATATTACATCATCATGAAAAAAGTAAGGCAATGAAAAACATAGCTAATGAAGCCATCATAACAACTTGTAAGGCACCAGAACAGTGTGGAAGTGTGGAATTTGTGTCATAACACGTGAAAAAGTTGCTGCAGTAAATATAAATTCATTCAGCCGTGAAAACCATTTGAAGTCGCATTTTATTTCATGAACTGAACAAATGTTTTCCAGTCTT
Source organism: Trichomycterus rosablanca (assembly GCF_030014385.1). NCBI lineage: Eukaryota > Metazoa > Chordata > Actinopteri > Siluriformes > Trichomycteridae > Trichomycterus > Trichomycterus rosablanca. The sequence continues at coordinate 6,514,744 of NC_086013.1, forward strand.
TTGTTGTTAACCTTGAGGTTCTTGCTGTACATGGCTTTGGTTCTGCGATTATGATTTTGACATCAGACTTAAGGTAGTAAATTTCATCAGGTGGATTTGGCCACACAAAGGAATTTCTGTTTCAATTTTGTAGCATGCAGCTAACTTGCACCTCATCTCCTACAGACAGCAGTACCTGCCCAACGAATGGCAGGTCATCGTACTTGACAATAACAAAATCTCAGGGACCACTTCATCAAAAACATAATTATTAATATTCATTGTAATTACTGCTCTAGAATGGAAAAAAGTGGTTTAATTATTTAAAAATAATTTTAAAACATTATAAAGTCAGTATAACAATGTCATTGTCAATTTAGTGCAACAGCGAAATTCTGTTGCACTGAATGACTGTTGTTGTACTGAATGACAGAAATTTTACTTTAGCACATTTTACAGTTATCCCAGTGGTTAGCCAAAGCTAACATTGACCTTAGCTCAAAGACATTTCTACACATATTCACATTTAAATGTTAATAACCTTGTTTGTTTACAAGATTAACCGTAATATTACGTCTTCTGTGTTGTACTGAATGACACTCAGTTTTGTTCTTTAATGTACTATGTCAGTAAAAAGACATTTTTATCAAATAATGTTAAAATGCATTGACCTCGTGTGTGTGCTGAAGGGTCCCCAGGAGTCTTCTTTTGTTGTTATAATTGGTCACATGACTGCAGTAGCTTGATTGCATATTAAAATAAGGCTTTTTATTAACGTTGTACTGAATGACAACTGAAGATTGGGAAAATGGGGACTGAAAGTATCCTGAATATTATTAATATTAAAAAACACATCTGACTGAATATTATTTAATATGTCACACATGACATTTGTACAATTATGCCAAAGCAGTAAATTTTTACTAGTTTTTTCTTAATGTTTTATTACTTAAAGAGGTAGGGGGACCGTTGCACTGAATTTTGGGGGTTTCAAGGGTTATTTTTTCAAAAATCATACATTTTCCGTAAAAATTACTTTAGGTTTCAGTAAAGATGTACAAATGGAGTAGATTGAAGGTATATCCACTTATATTAATATAATTGTATATTATTTATCAAGTGGGGACACTAAAAAGTTACGTCTCATCTTTGACCCATACGCAGATGCTGTTATAAGTTTAAAAATTATCAGCCACATTTTGGGGAATGTTGCAAGTGAAAAGAAACCAAGTGGGTTAGGTTAGGCATTCCAGGATGTTAAAAAAAAATTGCATTTAAAAATGTTGTATACATACTGTACAGTAAAATGTTTGTAGTACTTAAAAATAAAATAAATATTTAAAGTGAGTTTGTGCCACCTCACAGGTTCCACTGCTTAGGGTTACAGTGTTTTTGTATTTACTCAAAGTGCATGTCATTCCAAAAAATGTAGGTCAGTGATACACATTTAGTTTCATTCTAATTTAAATACTGTAAGACTATAAACATGGTTTTCATAAACTGGGCATACTTAGTAAATATTTGCAGTAGCAGACTTACCTGGTCTGCTTTCTGCCCCCTCAAAGCTCACCTTGTGTTGAGGAGGCTCCATCTCCACATCACCAGGTGGATAACTAGAATGTTCATAAAAAACACATTTTCATAGTTAATAGAAGGTCATCATTTTACACCTGCTTAATACTCTGGACACTTCTGGCATTGTGGAGTCTGTGATTAAAAGATAATATTAAACCTTGGATTAAAAGTTAGCAGAAATTAGCAGAGGGGTTAGTTAGGGGTTCTTAGTTTGCATAAATAGGCAGTGAAACATTTTAATCAGGACTCATCAAACAATCATTTTGTGTTAGCTTAAATATAAGGAACATTGGGTAAGAATACCTGTGAGAATGGAATGCTTCTAAATGTGTATTTCACATTTTTTTGCAATTAATTAATTAAGTATTATTGCAACTGCTGTAGTGAAAAATGCAACAATACACTTTTGATCTACATTACATTCGGGAAAATGTATATTAAGTGTCCCACATGCAAGAGTAAATGAGGTGCCTTACTGATCTGTACACATACACCTGATCTATATAAACTAAATTACAAACAAGCAATTGTGGGTTTTATATGGATGTTTATTAATTAACAGCATGCATCAGCTATAAATGGTCAGTGGTGGCTTAGTGGTTAACATACTGAACTAGTATGGTTCATGTCGCACTAGGGCTGAAACGATTCCTCGAGTAACTCGAGTAAATCGATTACTAAAAATCATCGATTCAAATTTTTTGCATCGAGGAATCGTTTAATCCGCACAACCATATACAGCTCACGGTGTTTTACACGGACGACTTTCACTTTTGCGCAGCGTGTTTAACGCTGTGTGCAGGTGACGTGAAGAATCTGAGGGCTGCGTCCCAAATATCTTAAACATAAACAGAACTTAACAGGACTTAATCCGGGTTCTTTTTGCGGACAGTTTGATGACGCAGCCGAGATTTGATAGCGCGGACTGCAAAATATAGAGAGAAAATAGCGAACAGGAGGAGACTGGACAGAGAAAACCACAGAAAGTTTGAGATCATTTTAAGCTGATAAAACTAAAACTCAGTATAACATCCACACCATCAGAGCGTCGTGTTTACTTTACTCATGTTTACTGACTTTACTTCGTTTCAACCACCACAGGCTTTTATGAAGATTTAGGCAAACACACACATACATACACACACACACACATACACACACACACACACCAGATCTACCTCATCTAGAGACACAATCCTGACAGATTTTTATCCCCCTACAAACACCACAAAACCTCCCAACAAAATATTAAAGCTTTATGTTCTGCGTGAGCTGTAGCTGAAACTTTGAGTTTTGAAAGTTGCACAAATTACAGGCTTATGTTCATGTATTTTTGTTTATTATTATTTATGACTTGATGACCTGATGTTTCAGGTTGCCTGTTTACATTTTAAAAGTAAATTGATTTATTTTTGATTTATTTATTTTTGCATTTAAAAAATGTTAAACTGTCCTGTATGCAAGGAATACAAATGTACAGTTTGGTTTAAGAAACATGTCTTATTTAATCTAATATGTATTTGTTTTTGCTCTTTGTTAAAGCAAAAGTATTTCTTATCCGATTACTCGATTAATCGCTGGAATAATCGATAGAATACTCGATTACAAAAATAATCGATAGTTGCAGCCCTATGTCGCACCACCTCCAAGTTGCCACTATTGGTCCCTGGGCAAGGCCATTAATCCTCAATTGCTCAAACGGTAGCACAATGTAAATGAGCCCTGATAAGAAGCACTTTAATAAGTGACATTTCAAAGCAACATGAGGTAACAAACAGTTTCAATTGGGTGTAAAAACTGCATGTACATCACATAAAAAACTAGAAAGTATTCAATATTTTAAAAGATATGTCATGGCAGTGTAATATACAAGAAGATAGCATCAGCAAAGTTGAACATTGCCTGGAAGCGTAAACATAAAAACAGAAAAAAAACAGACAGTTAAAAGGAAATTCGTTAAATGTCTTAAAATTATAGCCACAAAAATAACCACTAAATTAAATGAGCACCAGTGGAAGGGCTGTCATTCAGAAGCTTGTGTCAGAAAATGTGCAAAGATGCATAACTTTGTGCAAGAAGCACAACAATCAGACCCTTAAAAAAAACAGACAACAGTGTTCCAATTTGAACAAACAGTGGTTCCTTGAATGGAAAGACTATGAAAAACGTTTGTGTAATGCTTTCAAAAATAGTTTTGCAATACACAGCAGTGTGAAACATGGACAAACAGCAATAGTGCATAAAACAAGGGTCAGAAATGACCGACAGAAAAAATCCAAACAGTATAGTTACTAAATTGTACAACAGTCAAGGAAATTATTGTAATCCAAAGACTATAACCTATAACAAGGCTATATCCAACCAACGTGCCTTTTACAAGTGTATGGATGTATTTTTAAGAAAAGGAACGACACACACACAGAAGCAAAGCAGCTTTAAAGTAGAGTGTTTTAACCCACACAATACAAATGCCAGCTGGATTTTAACATGAAGTGAGCCTGGGGGAAGGGTAAATCAGCTATTTTTAGCCTGTTACAGAAAAGAAAGGATGGAATTATTTACCAGTCACTTGTTCCTATTCCAGTCTCTCCTCTCTGTTTAAAATGTGTTTTTCATTGTCACCTTACACATATGCAAGTACAAGCCCTCACGTGGAAAAACAAAGCCAGGCCCACATGCAGATGTACTGACAGGCAAATATATTAGCTGGATGCTTAAAGTTGCACATTTAAATAACCAAAACCAGGGCAGTCATGACGGTAGGTGTGTTTTTGCTAAACAACCAGCTGTATTGTATTCACAAAATGCTCGACACACAAAACACACAGCACGTATGATAGCGTATACCATCACGGATGCTGAAACTAAATCCTGTTGTAAACCACAAACAGAACAGGTTCTCTGTAAACAGCTGCCCCTCCCTTTCTCCAGTTTCTCCAAAAACACTACCTGTCTTCCTTATGGACACATAAACACCATGACACACAAAACACTTACCACTGCGGATAGATGAGTGGTTCTCTCTCTCTCTCTCTTTCTCTCTCTCTCTCGCTCTCTACTCTCCCTCTTTACGTCTCTGTCTCTCTCCGGTGCAGGGTATACAAAAGCTGTATCTGTCTGCGTTAGTTGCGGCTAGAGATGCTCAACTTACACCCTACCGACAGCATCCACCATTTTGCGGTCACGTGATTCTCCAAGCCCTGAGGCCGTTCTGTCAGCCGGAAGTGAGCTGCAGGTGAGAAGAGTGAGCATGTGTGTGTAGAGAGTGAGAGTTGTGAGACAGAGGGGGGTGGATCTGTTTGCGCAGCGGTGTTGAAATGTTGGCATTTGTGCTCTGTCTCCAGTTTACAGCTAAATTCACTTTCAAGCTGTATTGTATGTACAAGCATACACCACACACACACACACACATTTAACTCCTGTAAGTTGCAAGGTGGAGCCTCCATACAGGGGTTGGACAATGAAACTGAAACACCTGGTTTTAGACCACAATAATTTATTAGTATGGTGTAGGGCCTCCTTTTGCGGCCAATACAGCGTCAATTCGTCTTGGAAATGACATATACAAGTCCTGCACAGTGGTCAGAGGGATTTTAAGCCATTCTTCTTGCAGGATAGTGGCCAGGTCACTACGTGATGCTGGTGGAGGAAAACGTTTCCTGACTCGCTTCTCCAAAACACCCCAAAGTGGCTCAATAATATTTAGATCTGGTGACTGTGCAGGCCATGGGAGATGTTCAACTTCACTTTCATGTTCATCAAACCAATCTTTCACCAGTCTTGCTGTGTGTATTGGTGCATTGTCATCCTGATACACGGCACCGCCTTCAGGATACAATGTTTGAACCATTGGATGCACATGGTCCTCCAGAATGGTTCGGTAGTCCTTGGCAGTGACGCGCCCATCTAGCACAAGTATTGGGCCAAGGGAATGCCATGATATGGCAGCCCAAACCATCACTGATCCACCCCCATGCTTCACTCTGGGCATGCAACAGTCTGGGTGGTACGCTTCTTTGGGGCTTCTCCACACCGTAACTCTCCCGGATGTGGGGAAAACAGTAAAGGTGGACTCATCAGAGAACAATACATGTTTCACATTGTCCACAGCCCAGGATTTGCGCTCCTTGCACCATTGAAACCGACGTTTGGCATTGGCACGAGTGACCAAAGGTTTGGCTATAGCAGCCCGGCCGTGTATATTGACCCTGTGGAGCTCCCGACGGACAGTTCTGGTGGAAACAGGAGAGTTGAGGTGCACATTTAATTCTGCCGTGATTTGGGCAGCCGTGGTTTTATGTTTTTTGGATACAATCCGGGTTAGCACCCGAACATCCCTTTCAGACAGCTTCCTCTTGCATCCACAGTTAATCCTGTTGGATGTGGTTTGTCCTTCTTGGTGGTATGCTGACATTACCCTGGATACCGTGGCTCTTGATACATCACAAAGACTTGCTGTCTTGGTCACAGATGCGCCAGCAAGACGTGCACCAACAATTTGTCCTCTTTTGAACTCTGGTATGTCACCCATAATGTTGTGTGCATTGCAATATTTTGAGCAAAACTGTGCTCTTACCCTGCTAATTGAACCTTCACACTCTGCTCTTACTGGTGCAATGTGCAATTAATGAAGATTGGCCACCAGACTGGTCCAATTTAGCCATGAAACCTCCCACACTAAAATGACAGGTGTTTCAGTTTCATTGTCCAACCCCTGTAGATCTGACTTGTCTGTCCAGCACATTCCACACATGCTCAATTGGATTGAGATCTGGGGAATTTGGAGGCCAAGTCAACACCTCAAACTCGCTGTTGTGCTTCTCAATCCATTCCTGAACCATTTTTGCTTTGTGGCAGGATGCATTATCCTGCTGAAAGAGGCCACAGCCATCAGGGAATACTATTTCCATGAAAGAGTGTACATGGTCTGCAACAATGCTTAGGTAGGTGGTACGTGTCGAAGTAATGTCCACATGGATGGCACTCCAAAAGCTTTTTTCTTCTCCATCTTACAACTCACTGGGCCATATTTACTGATGACATTTATCAGCACTCCATCAATTTCCATCTTTTCAGCTTCATTTTATCAGACACTCTTTTTACCACCACTGTATTATTGATGCACTCTTCTTTTAAGATTACCCCTACTCCATTTCCACCCATCCACACAATGGTTAAACAGTTTAAACCCACCTCCAATGCTCCTGGCTATACTCTACTTCAACTTGGTCTCTTGAACACACAGTATGCCAGTATAACCATTTTCCTCTCCATCATATCAGCTAGCTTTCTTAAATTTTCAAGTTCAAGAGTTCAAGAAAGGCTTTATTGTCATTTCAGCTATATTCAAGTTCATATTGAATTGAAACAACATTATTGAGTAAATGATAAGTGAGGTAAAAAAAAAACATACTGTGTTAGCAGCATAGGGCTTTTATAGCTATAGATATAAATCTTATGAATTGTAGAAAAACTGAGTTTAAATGAATGTGTGGCTAAGGTATATGTATACTTATGGCTTCAACTGTATCTAGTCTGCATTGTAAAGCATTAATTAATGTTTTCAATTGAAGCATTAAAAAAGTACAATATTTAAGAAAGAATGAGTTTTGTCAATTATTATGAATTGAATAAAGGTCAGGTCATATTCTATTATTAATTAATGTAAGAATTCCAGTAATTCCAGAGGGTTTACAAACAACTGTACATCCACTTCTAAATTATACCTTGGTATCTTTGTGCTTGGTTGTTATCAGAGTAGAAAAAAAAACACTTGACCCACAATCTTTATAGCATTCCGTCTGTTCTGTACTGAAGCTATTTACAACAGAACAGAAGAACAGTCATTTGATAAAGGACTGTTTGTGGTTTTGGTAGTTACTTTAGCAGTTTAGAGTTAATAAAATTACCTTGAATCCTACATATCTTCATTTAAAACAAATCTAAAAATCAAACATGATCATTTGTTTAGTTCTTACCTTTTAAAAATCAGAAAGTTGTTTAAAAAAGCCGAGAGTAAAGAATCCTGGCTGAACACTCCCACCAAGCCTAATAGTCCAAAGGTTATTGCTATGACAGCATAAAACCATGTGAATAACTTATCAGATTCAGATTTAAAAAATCATATTAGTGCACATATACGGTCCGTGTACCTTTGGTAATTCGTTTTTCACTTTAAATCCCAAAGTTGAAAAACAAGAAAACGGGTCGTTTTTCGTTTCAAAAACCAATATTGAAAAACGGGAAAACGGGGCATTATTCGTTTTTCGTTTTAAGATCAAAAATCAAATAACAAATAAGCAGAAATTGAAAAACGGGTCGTATTTTAATTTTCCAAAATTAACATTTTTTATCAGTTCAACCAGAAATAAAAGTGCGAGCGCGTGCACGTGCTGAGGTGCGTATACATGCTTCATATAAAGTGTAAATCAGGTGCAAGTGTTGAGAAGACCCCAGCTAACAATTTTTGGTTCCCAGAACGTTCCGGGAACGTTAGTTTTTGGTTCCCAGAACGTTCTGGGAACAGATCATTTTGGTTGCCCTTTGGTTCCCCAGGAAAGTTTTCTTTACGGAAATAGAACGTTCCCGTTTGGTTGTGCATTATAGTTGTGGGAACGTTCCCCTAACGTTCCCGTAACCTTAAAATTATTGAAACCTTAAGGGAACCTTGTACTAACCTTAAAATTATTGAAACCTTAAGGGAACCTTGTACTAACCTTTAAATTATTGAAAACTTTAGACAACCTTGCAATAACACTCCGGTAACACCGGCAGCCCGTGTCGGCTCTGACTCTTTTTAAATGACTGCCCAGAATCGGGCCAAATACACTGGCCCAAATCCGGGTGCCAGATCTCCGCCGACTCTCCCATAACTGGGCCGGAATAGCCCCCGAAACACTACAATACCATTTATTTACCGTTTTCTTCTCCTTTCACATCCTCATAGATAAAATAGTAGATTTATGCTACAGATTAACTACAGATTGTGCAGTAGAAAGTATTTTATTAAGATAATTGCAGCAAGTAGTATAATAATAATAATCAGAATATTATAAATAAGACCAATTACAAAAGTGAACCAAAATGACAGCTATATGAATACTATACATAGAAAATACCATATAATTGCATATAAGAATAATAATTATAAAAGTAAACTATAAAAAGTAAAAATACAGTGTATCACAAAAGTGAGTACACCCCTCACATTTCTGCAAATATTTTATTATATCTTTTCATGGGACAACACTATAGAAATAAAACTTGGATATAACTTAGAGTAGTCAGTGTACAACTTGTATAGCAGTGTAGATTTACTGTCTTCTGAAAATAACTCAACACACAGCCATTAATGTCTAAATGGCTGGCAACATAAGTGAGTACACCCCAAAGTGAACATGTCCAAATTGTGCCCAAAGTGTCAATATTTTGTGTGACCACCATTATTATCCAGCACTGCCTTAACCCTCCTGGGCATGGAATTCACCAGAGCTGCACAGGTTGCTACTGGAATCCTCTTCCACTCCTCCATGATGACATCACGGAGCTGGTGGATGTTAGTCAGTTTTCGAAGGGAGGGGATCATGCTCTGTTTCAGAATGTCACAGTACATGTTGGAATTCATGTTTCCCTCAATGAACCGCAGCTCCCCAGTGCCAGCAACACTCATGCAGCCCAAGACCATGATGCTACCACCACCATGCTTGACTGTAGGCAAGATACAGTTGTCTTGGTACTTCTCACCAGGGCGCCGCCACACATGCTGGACACCATCTGAGCCAAACAAGTTTATCTTGGTCTCGTCAGACCACAGGGCATTCCAGTAATCCATGTTCTTGGACTGCTTGTCTTCAGCAAACTGTTTGCGGGCTTTCTTGTGCGTCAGCTTCCTTCTGGGATGACGACCATGCAGACCGAGTTGATGCAGTGTGCGGCGTATGGTCTGAGCACTGACAGGCTGACCTCCCACGTCTTCAACCTCTGCAGCAATGCTGGCAGCACTCATGTGTCTATTTTTTAAAACCAACCTCTGGATATGACGCCGAACACGTGGACTCAACTTCTTTGGTCGACCCTGGCAAAGCCTGTTCCGAGTGGAACCTGTCCTGGAAAACCGCTGTATGACCTTGGCCACCATGCTGTAGCTCAGTTTCAGGGTGTTAGCAATCTTCTTATAGCCCAGGCCATCTTTGTGGAGAGCAACAATTCTATTTCTCACATCCTCAGAGAGTTCTTTGCCATGAGGTGCCATGTTGAATATCCAGTGGCCAGTATGAGAGAATTGTACCCAAAACACCAAATTTAACAGCCCTGCTCCCCATTTACACCTGGGACCTTGACACATGACCCCAGGGAGGGACAACGACACATTTGGGCACAATTTGGACATGTTCACTGTGGGGTGTACTCACTTATGTTGCCAGCTATTTAGACATTAATGGCTGTGTGTTGAGTTATTTTCAGAAGACAGTAAATCTACACTGCCATACAAGCTATACACTGACTACTCTAAGTTATATCCAAGTTTCATGTCTATAGTGTTGTCCCATGAAAAGATATAATAAAATATTTGCAGAAATGTGAGGGGTGTACTCACTTTTGTGATACACTGTATATATATATATATATATATATATATATATATATATATATATATTTATATATATATATATACAATATAAAGAAGTACTGTTTGTTTGTTTATTAGGATTTTAACCTCATGTTTTACACTTTGGTTACATTCATGACAGGAACAGTAGTTACTCATTACACAAGATTCATCAGTTCTCAAGGTTATATCAAACACAGTCATGAACAATTTAGTGTCTCCAATTCACCTCACTTGCATGTCTTTGGACTGTGGGAGGGAGCCGGAGCACCCGGATGAAACCTACGCGGACATGGGGAGAACATGCAAACAACACAGAAATGACCCAGACCGCCCCACCTGGGTATCGAACCCAGAACCTTCTTGCTGGATCTTGTGACCTTGGCTGATGATCTACACCGGCTGTTAGATGCTGCAGAGTAGTGTTCATAGTTTTTACTCATGTATGAGAGGTGAATAAGCAAATGTGGCTCAGTGATGGTAGTGGACACTTGAATATCTACAAAAAATACAAGGGACAATCTTTGGGTTATAAAATTATATACGATCAGCCATAACATTAAAACCACCTTTTTGTATGTATACTCTTTTTCTATCAGCTCCACTAACCATATAGTTTACTAACCATTTACTGACTTTCCCTATGGGATTAATAAAGTTATCTATCTATAGGTGCACTTTGTAGCTCTACAGTTCCACTGTCGTCCATCAGTTACTCTGCATACTTTGTTAGCCCCCTTTTACCTTATTCTTCAATGGTCAGGACTCCCAGGACCACCTCAGAGCAGGTATTATTTAGGTGGTGGATCATTCTCAGCACTGCAGTGACACTGATGTGGTTGGTGGTGTGTTACTGTGTGTTGTGCTTATATGACTGGATCAGACACAGCATCGCTGCTGGAGTTTTCAAATACCGTGTCCACTCACTGTCCACTCTTAAATTATACACACCTGCTTTGTTGGTCCACCTTGTGGATGTAGTCAGAGATGGTAGTTTTTCTGTTGCTTATTATTGTATTACTATTATTGTTGTTGTTGTTCTTGTTGCTTATTGTAGCTTTTAAGTTAACGTTATCCACAGTATTCAATGAACTTTAATTATTTAGCAGCTGTTGTCTAATGCTAGAAACTGTTAGCCTTTTAGCTAACGTTACCTGAAGTGTTTCAGTTCAGACTACCAGTTAACCTGAAACTCACTAGATAACATTACCATAAACAGTTTCCATTTCCAAATTGTTCTCTATCTTAATCCAAAACTCATTAATATACTTTCTGCTTACATTTTACTAAGTAAAAAGTTGTTAAGATTAAATGTTTATTTACCTCACACGAACGAACGATTCCTCTTCTTCAACGGCTCGCGTCGCACTGTTGCTATGGTGACGCTCGTTCTGCCGCCGCTGAATCAGAGACTGGACGCTGGGCCACAGCCGGACAACCAGCGTCGGCGCGCACGCGTTTCTACGAGCACCAGCCAAACCCAGCTGTGGTAACAACTGGGCCGGATCTGGCTACATTGATTCTGGCCGATTCTGACACTCGGCCGACTGTGCCGATAGAAAAGTGGGAACTGGGCCAGATGATTGTGCTAGCTGGTTAAAAACCTTCCGGGAACGTTACTGGAACGATACTTTATACACATAAGAAATAAAACCTTATACAAGCTTTACCTAACGTTCTCTGTTAGTTCTCATAAAACCATGAGAGAACGTTAGGTTTCATAGTTTTATAGTTGGTACTAAGTAAAGGTTGATCTACATGGACCGTCCCAAGCAAAAGGCAGTTTTTTTGGTAAGTTCCTACCAAAAAACTTTAAAGATCATAAGAAAACCTTCCGGGAACGTTACTGGAACGTTACTTTAAACACATAAGAAAGAAAACCTTAAGGCAACTTTTAGATAACGTTCTCTGTTAGTTTTCATAAAACCATAAGAGAACGTTAGGTTTCATAGTTCCCGGAACGTTCCGGGAACAGCGCTAATTTTTTTAACGAAAATAGAACGTTCCCATAACGTTATGGGAGGGTTCCCTAAAAATAACCATAGGGGAACCAAAATCTAACGTTACGGGAACGTTCTGTGTTAGCTGGGACGGAGCAAAAAGTCATAATAACGTTACGCCGCGTCCACTGTTCTGACTTTTGTGTCTGCCGTACTTTTTCCTGCCCTTGTAATTCACACAAGAACTATTTATCCTAAAAAAAAAATAGGGGGCTATTCTAAGAATTGTATTATTTATTGTATTATTTTTTACATTATTATTATTATTATTACCGTATAGGACTCAGTTCTGTAATACAGGCATAACTAATCGTACATGTCACATAGTGGTGGTAAATTCGGTTCATTTTATGGACTCGGGTTAGTCTGAGTCACTCAGTGATGTGATTCGGTTCACTTGAGTCACTTGTCCTGACATCTTGATTGCGATTGATTTACTGCATGAAAATGCATCCAAATATCACTTATCTTCCGTGCACTCAGAGCCAGTGTCAATCAGAGGACTCATAGGATCCGGGTTAATTGAGATCTCGGACTCGTGATTCCTGATTCAGTACGAAGATTCGAATCCTTAACCGAGGCGATTCAATATTTCTTGTTCTCGGACAATAAACATCCAAAAATTAATAAAATTGCACGAACTAACTCTGCAGTAAACAAGGAGCAACAACAATCAAATATATTTCAAAAAGTTATTTGGTAAATAATAAGCAGAACGCTGATTAAAAAGAAGCATTAGATGTTGTAATAGTTTCACCGTGACATGTACGATTAGTTCTGCCTGTATTACAGAATTGAGTTCTATACGGTAATAAGAACAGGGGACGCGGCGTAACGTGATTATGACTTTTAGCTCCGTCTTCTCAACACTTGCACCTGATTTACACTTTATATGAAGCATGTATACGCACCGCAGCACGTGCACGCGCTCGCACTTTTATTTCTGGTTGAATTGATAAAAATTTTTGATTTTGGAAAATTAAAATACGACCCGTTTTTCAATTTCTGCTTATTTGATTTTTGATCTTAAAACGAAAAACGAGTAACGCCCCGTTTTCCCGTTTTTCAGCTTTGGGATTTAAAGTGAAAAACGAATTATCAAAGGTACACGGACCATATACAGTACATAGGCTGTATTTGTTAAAACATTGTTTCTTAGTTGTCTTTTAATTATTTTTCACAGGATCACTATTCTATAATCTATGACAAATCACAAGAAGCTGAAAAAATATAACAGAATAGTCTGAAGTTACATAGTCAATTCTAAGGCTCTATGAGTTCACTGAAACACAGTGAGAGCCTTAATCCCCAAATCAATAAAATTTTGAAAAATGGTTAATCAACCACGTTGTGGCCAGCCTGCTCAGTGACAATTAGCCACACAAAAGATCTGAGGTAAAAACATCTAAAAACAACAGCAAATGCCTTTAGCCTAAGCTAAGTCTTTCTAACTATTCAATGATCCCCCCCCCCCCCCCCCCCCAAAAAAAACAATACAAGATTAAAATTAATTATTGTTATTATTAATTCTTAAAATTAATGAAAAATTAATTATTGCTTTATTTACTTAGTCATTAATCTTCAGTAACCTTTCTGCATCAATTACATTTAAAGTGTTATAAAACCTTATCCAGTGAAATAAAAAATTTGGGAATAAGCCCTGGACAGGACACTAGTCTATTGCAGTTCATCAAACGTTCACATATTTACTTACATTTACTTAAAGCTAAACATTAAACCAGTATTTACAATTTTGTTAAATCACTTCACTGTTTAAAAAAAAAATTTGAAACCCTGGACATGGTGCTAATTCAGTTCAGGCCAGAAAATCAGAATATTCTAAAGAAACCCTCCTTAGGACTCTTGTAGTTGTGTAGTACCTAATCTACCAGCTGCACTGTAACATGTCTCATATATGATCTTCATATAGAGCACCAAATTAGTAGAAAAGCACATGCTAGCCTAAGCATTTAAGTATACAATCACAACAAAAAGGAGCCAGATTATGGTGGGACTGTTAAATGATCTGTTGCCCTGGCATATCAATTGCATATCAAATTGACTGTCAATTAAAAAAAATAGATAAGCTAATTAAAAAGGAAATAATACAAAGAAGAGCAGTTATAACTGACTATATGCAGATAAAACAGCAATGTGGACAATTAAGTCAATTGTCAGTTTATTAAAGTAAAAACATGATAACTAAAATCACATAAATTAGTCTGTAATTTATCTATTATAATTTTAAGAAAATATAGCAACACTTCATACTTGCATAATAAAGTTATACAAAACACACCAATGAACAATTCCATTTTACAATTTACAATTATAAATTAGTCACCCATGATGCAAACAACTAGTTTATCTTATCCTGTATTTGTCATTTGACCTTTGCCTGACAGTGTAATTAGTTACTTTAAAATATTTACATTTAAATACAGTAATTATGTGTATTCAAACAACAAAAACATTTGTGTTTAATCTATGATCAATGTCGGCAGGATTTAAAATGCATTTTGCCACATTAAAATTTCTTACATATTTTTAAATAAAATTTTCAGTATAGCTTACAGGCTCCTTGCTTTTAATTAGTCAAACAGTATGAATAAATGTAAAGCCAATGGCTCTTATAAGACTCAATTGATGGGGTGTGACAGCAAATCCAACTGTATGGTTGGGATGCAAACATGCTAAGGTTGCTATTAGTATGGAATAAAACTGTGACTCTAAAAATTATTCCAAAGATGTGCAGTAGAGTTGAGGCCAGGTTTCTGTGCCGGCCACTGGAGGACCTCCACACTTAACAAACCTTTTCTTTATAGACAAAAAACCAGCTGGGTCTGATGAGCTGGACCCCTTCTTTTATAGGATAGCAGCTCCGATTATTGCTGCCCCCATTGCATACCTTATAAATCGTTCCTTCTATACAGCTGAGTTCCCACAGGTATGGAAAGCAGCATTAGTACGACCTTCTTTTAAAGGAGGAGATCAGACGAACTGTTATAGACCAATTTCTATTATCCCTTGTACTGTATATCAAAAATAACTGAAAAACTTGTAAATAAGCAACTCACAAAATTTTTGGATACTTACAATGTTTTATCTGATGCTCAGTCCGGTTTTAGATCGGGAAATGGGTGTGTCACTGCAACTCTTAAAATTTTCAATGATATAGATTCTGCGTTAGATTCTAAACAGTGTTGTGCAGCTATATTTATTGATCTAGCTAAGGCTTTTGACACTGTTGATCATTCAATGCTTTTAAATAGGTTGGGCAGCATTGGAGTCTCGGATCACTCACTGGCGTGGTTTTCAAATTATCTTGCGGATAGGGTGCAACAAGTTAAATCAGAACAATTTCTCTCACAGCCTCTATCTGTTACTAAAGGTGTGCCTCAGGGTTCAATCTTAGGTCCAACATTATTCTGCTATTGGTCCATCTCCGGAGGCAGTATTTTCATCGCTCCAGAATAGCTTTTTGGTCCAACAGGCCTTTTCTAATTTAGATCTTGTGTTAAATACCACCAAGACTAAGGTTATGTGGTTTGGCAAAACTTGTACAAATGACCATCCTCCCCTTGTTAGATTTTGGTGATGTTATATACAGGTCAGCTCGAAAAAGTGATCTTCTGAAACTTGACATACTTTATCACTCTGCCATTTGGTTTGCGATAAATGCTCCATATAAAACACATCACTGTACCCTTTATTCTACTGTGAACTGGCCATCTTTACACACTCGTTGTGCTATTCATTGGTTTATGCTCATATACAAAACCCTGCTTGGTTTGTCTCCTCCCTATTTGTGTCATTTATTGCAAACCTCATCTTCAGTTTATTATACTCGCGCTGCTCATCGTATCTCACTGAAGGTTCCTAAAACGAACACCATTTTTGGTCAGTCATCATTTCAAGTGGCTGCAGCCATAGACTTGAACAAACTACAAGAAACTCTAAGGCTGGATACATTTATTTCTAAGACATCTTTTAAAAAACAAATTACAGATATCTTAAGAGATACATGAAGCTGTATGACAAATTGATTCTTCTCTTATACTGTTGCTGGGTGATTCGACTATGTGTTGTGTATGGTATTGTGATCATTGTTGTTTGTTTTCAATGTCTTATGTAAATTTGTTTGTATGATTGTTCCTCAAGAGGCTTTGCCTTTTGCCAGGCCGCCATTGTAAATAAGAAACAGTTTTTAATGACTTGCCTGGTTAAATAAAGGTTAAATAAATAAATAGACCTTGTAATGAAACGTCCAAAAACTCATGGTAATATGACCATAAAGTGTATTATGGTAAACATTATTGGTTAACATACAAAATTACTTCTCTTTAATTGCAATTTTGCCATATTTTGTAAGAATAATGTAATGTATCATTTCAGCTATAGAAACCTTTAACAATACATTAATTGCTAGCATCAGCAGTAAACATATACAAACATACAGATCAAGCACAATGCAAGGCTAGAAATCACAAAAAATAAATAATCAGAACTAAAAATAAAACTTCTAGGTATGCAGCACTCGTCACTCTAAATAAGGGAAAACTCCTCAAGATGGATTCTCATGATGGTGTCTTTCACAGCTGAAAAGATCAATCGGATGTTTTCTGTGTCAGTGGCACAGGTGAAGTGTGAGTACATGCGTTTGCCCACCTCAGAATTAATCTCTTCAAACATTTTCTGAATAAATTTCATTGCACGATCTGCATCATTCTTGGGTCCTGGAAAATAAAAACTAGTTAATAAAATAAAATAAAATAGTTAAAACTGCACTTATTTCTAATGATAAAAGATAAATAAAAATAAAAACAATAAGTAAATAAGTAAAAAAAAGAAAGTAAATAAGAAAAAAAAACTTGAGAGGAACTCAAGAGGAGCATCAAAACTTTGTGTGGTGAGGGTGCAGCTTCACAGATCATCACAGATCATCCACTCTTTCATTCACCCCTAGTGGCACGTTAAATAAGCTAATGCCTGCTGGTATATTTTGGTATTTGCATTTGCCTCTTAATTTAAATATGTTAGGAAAATCAAACACCCACATCATGAAACACAGTTCAGTGATTATTTATGCATCATGAGTTGTTCCTGTACAATTTCTCTCTCTGATTGGTGACCACGTGCTGTTGAGCTACATGTAAGTGACAACTCATGTGACAACAGTTTTATAAAGTACTTAATACCCATACTTGTGTAAAAGTAACAATACCTAATACTTAAAAACAATCTATAAAAAGTTACTTATTTGATTACTTAGACTGTATTTAGATTAATTTCTAATCTCAAATGTATTTATTTTATTGCATTTTATATTGAAACTGGTGCTCTTTTATTTACAGTCTGATTTTAAACATGATTTTAAACATTTGGTTTGTGCAGTTTCAATAGGAAATATTAAAAACAGTTAAGTAGTTTGAGGAGTTAAAGTTTCTACAGGTACACTATTCCACAATCTAGAAAAGCTATGACAAGGACTTGGTGTAGGACTTACCTGAACCTGTAACAGTAATTATATCCAAAATTGGTTGCTCAAACCAATCCATATCCAGTCATATATGTGTACATGCATATATGTGTTCTAACATTCCAACCCCAGATCTAGTGGACTAGATTTTGGATTTTGTAAAGTTGCTTTGAGACAATGACTATTGTAAAAAGCGCTATATAAATAAATTTGACTTGACTTGACTTGACTTGACTAGACTAGGATAGATAGATAGATAGATAGATAGATAGATAGATAGATAGATAGATAGATAGATAGATAGATAGATAGATAGATAGATAGATAGATAGATAGATAGATAGATAGATAGATAGATAGATAGATAGATAGATAGATAGAGCATTATACTTTACTGGATTGTGTTTTTTAGCAGAGAGATGATCACATGTGTAGAGAAGCACACTTTTTAATTATATAGACTATTGAAACCTCAAAGGGACAAAATGCACTCAATACGTAAACGCATACATCAAACATTGTCAGCACACTACACCACAGAAAAGTATCTTACACTAACGTAATTATGATGCCATGTGATGCTGTATGATTGCTAGGACCAGACCGCCTCATGTTGCATATTGCAATGTTAAATCACTAAACACAGACCTCAAATTTTTTATTTCACAGCAAATTGCATATTACATGGGACACGGATCAATTCATGGTCCGTGACACGATTTTCACGGCCGTGAATTAGGTAGGGCCTTACTAAAAAGACAACATCTGGAAAAGTATGTGATGATTTTTGAGGGTGGGTAGAAACAAAGTCATAGGACCAAACTCAGTTTGAATTTTAAAGCTAATATTTACCTACTGAAGGCAGAGTCTAATGAAAGGACAATGATTGAAATAAGATGCATCGCAAACTGCAACCTACCACAATAAACAGTATGTCTAAATAGTGCACTAATAATGATCCCATTACACCCTGTTAGCATAGAGGACGTGGCTAGGGATACAGCCAGGAAATGACTTGTGTGTGCAGTTTTAATAATGCTAGCCTACCATGACCACATAAGTTTACATGGCTAAACATTTTAAATAAGTCAGTTAAGAGTGAAGTCAAGTGACTTAGGTGCAGAGAACTTTTGCATGAAATATGGACATAAAGATTCGGATTGAATTATAAATGAGCATTTATGCAAAAAATTTACTAGTGCATACTAGTACTTCTTGTAAAATAAATGAACGATGGTGTGGTCTAGAAGTTTGTGAGCTTAGCTACAATCAGTTTCAATGCTATTCATATATAACTGACATCACCAGACACTGCAAGAATAGCTGCTCCAAGATTACATATATACAAATATATACAGTATATACTGAAAACTGGCATTGACTAAATTAACAATACTGTCATTTTCAGCTTTTTACCTGTATATTCAGGAAAGTAGTCTGCGAGGTGGGACTTGTTAATTTTCTCCTTAAAGAGGTCTGTCTTGTTAAAAAAGACAATGATGGATGTACTTTGGAACCATGGGTAAGTAATGATAGTTTTAAAAACTGCTTTGCTCTCCAGCATACGATTCTGTAATGTGAAAAAGTGTAAAGTTTTGTCAAACATATATTTTAAACCAAAGATATCTTACTTTATTAATTATTATTCATACTATAAATTCTGGCAATAAAAAGTAGTATATTGGAGGAGCATCCCACCTCACTGGCACTCTCAAGCAAAACCAGGTCATATTCATTTAATGCCACGAGGTAGATTATAGAGGTGACATCTTCAAAACAGTGGATCCACTTCTTCCTTGCACAGCGCTGGCCTCCAACATCAACCATTCTGTTATCACAACATAAGCATGTAAGTCAGAAATTATGCCATAATATAATTTATAAATTATGGTGTACCCAAATACATCAGTTATCAAGTTTTACCTGAATATTACAGAGTTGAGATTGAATGGGTACTCAATGACGCCTGTAGTGGGAACTCTGACTCGAAGAATATCCTGCACCGTGGGCACGTACAGAGGAGCAGAGATTCGGTCCATGTCATCCAGATAACTAACAATCAGAATGTAATAATAAAGCCATCAGATTACTGGGATTAATAGCCCTTGATAGCACATGATATACAGTATATATACAGTGGGGCCAAAAAGTATTTAGTCAGACACTAATTGTGCTCCTACTAATAAGTTCTCCTACTTAGAAAGATGAGAGAGGTCTGTAATTTTAATCATAGGTACACTTCAACTATGAGAGACAAAATGAGAAAAAAAAATCCAGGAAATCACATTGTAGGATTTTTAAAGAATTTTTTTGTAAATTATGGTGCAAAATAAGTATTTGGTCAATAACAAAAGTTCAACTCAATACTTTGTAACATAACCTTTGTTGGCAATGACAGAGGTCAAACGTTTCCTGTAAGTCTTCACCAGGTTTGCACACACTGTAGCTGGTATTTTGGCCCATTCCTCCATGCAGATCTCCTCTAGAGCAGTGATGTTTTGGGGCTGTCGCTGGGCAACACGGACTCCACAAATTTTCCATGGGGTTGAGGTCTGGAGACTGGCTAGGCCACTCCAGGACCTTGAAATGCTTTTTACGGAGCCACTCCTTCGTTGCCCGAGCGGTGTGTTTGGGATCATTGTCATGCTGGAAGACCCAGCCACGTTCCATCTTCAATGCTTTCACTGATGGAAGGAGGTTTTGGCTTAAAATCTCACGATACATGGCCCCCGTTCATTCTTCCCTTAACACGGATCAGTCGTCCTGTCCCCTTTGCAGAAAAACAGCCCCAAAGCATGATGTTTCCACCCCCATGCTTCACAGTAGGTATGGTGTTCTTGGGTTCTTCTTCTTCCTCCAAACACGACGAGTTGAGTTTTTACCAAAAAGTTCCATTTTGGTTTCATCTGACCACATGATATTCTCCCAATCCTCTTCTGGATCATCCATATGCTCTCTGGCAAACTTCAGATGGGCCTGGACATGTACTGGCTTAAGCAGGGGGACACGCCTGGCACTGCAGGATTTGAGTCCCTCTCGGCGTAGTGTGTTACTGATGGTAGCCTTTGTTACTTTGGTCCCAGCTCTCTGCAGGTCATTCATCAGGTCCCTCCGTGTAGTTCTGGGATTTTTGCTCACCGTTCTCATGATCATTTTGACCCCACGGGATGAGATCTTGACCCCAAGGGAGATTATCAATGGTCTTGTATGTCTTCCATTTTCTTACAATTGCTCCCACAGTTGATTTATTAACACCAACCTGCTTGCCTATTGTAGATTCACTCTTCCCAGCCTGGTGCAGGTCTACAATTTTCTTCCTGATGTCCTTCGACACCTTTTTGGTCGAGTTTGGAGTCTGACTGTTTGAGGCTGTGGACAGGTGTCTTTTATACAGATAACGAAGTCAAACAGGTGCCATTAATACAGGTAACAAGTGGAGGACAGAAAAGCTTCTTAAAGAAGAAGTTACAGGTCTGTGAGAGCCAGAAATCTTGCTTGTTTGTTATTGACCAAATACTTATTTTCCACCATAAGTTACAAAAAAATTCTTTAAAAATCCTACAATGTGATTTTCTGGATTTTTTTTTCTCATTTTGTCTCTCATAGTTGAAGTGTACCTATGATGAAAATTACAGACCTCTCTCATTTTTCTAAGTGGGAGAACCTGCACAATCAGTGGCTGACTAAATACTTTTTGACCCCACATATATATACAGTGTATCACAAAAGTGAGTACACCCCTCACATTTCTGCAAATATTTTATTATATATTTTCATGGGACAACACTATAGAAATAAAACTTGGATATAACTTAGAGTAGTCAATGTACAACTTGTATAGCAGTGTAGATTTACTGTCTTCTGAAAATAACTCAACACACAGCCATTAATGTCTAAATGGCTGGCAACATAAGTGAGTACACCCCACAGTGAACATGTCCAAATTGTGCCCAAAGTGTTCATATTTTGTGTGACCACCATTATTATCCAGCACTGCCTTAACCCTCCTGGGCATGGAATTCACCAGAGCTGCACAGGTTGCTACTGGAATCCTCTTCCACTCCTCCATGATGACATCACGGAGCTGGTGGATGTTAGACACCTTGAACTCCTCCACCTTCCACTTGAGGATGCGCCACAGGTGCTCAATTGGGTTTAGTCCATCACCTTTACCTTCAGCTTCCTCAGCAAGGCAGTTGTCATCTTGGAGGTTGTGTTTGGGGTCGTTATCCTGTTGGAAAACTGCCATGAGGCCCAGTTTTCGAAGGGATGGGATCATGCTCTGTTTCAGAATGTCACAGTGTACTTCTGGTACTTCTCACCAGGGCGCCGCCACACATGCTGGACACCATCTGAGCCAAACAAGTTTATCTTGGTCTCGTCAGACCACAGGGCATTCCAGTAATCCATGTTCTTGGACTGCTTGTCTTCAGCAAACTGTTTGCGGGCTTTCTTGTGCGTCAGCTTCCTTCTGGGATGACGACCATGCAGACCGAGTTGATGCAGTGTGCGGCGTATGGTCTGAGCACTGACAGGCTGACCTCCCACGTCTTCAACCTCTGCAGCAATGCTGGCAGCACTCATGTCTATTTTTTAAAGCCAACCTCTGGATATGACGCCGAACACGTGGACTCAACTTCTTTCGTCGACCCTGGTGAAGCCTGTTCCGAGTGGAACCTGTCCTGGAAAACCACTGTATGACCTTGGCCACCATGCTGTAGCTCAGTTTCAGGGTGTTAGCAATCTTCTTATAGCCCAGGCCATCTTTGTGGAGAGCAACAATTCTATTTCTCACATCCTCAGAGAGTTCTTTGCCATGAGGTGCCATGTTGAATATCCAGTGGCCAGTATGAGAGAATTGTACCCAAAACACCAAATTTAACAGCCCTGCTCCCCATTTACACCTGGGACCTTGACACATGACACCAGGGAGGGACAACGACACATTTGGGCACAATTTGGACATGTTCACTGTGGGGTGTACTCACTTATGTTGCCAGCTATTTACATTTACATTTACATTTTCAGCATTTAGCAGACGCTTTTTATCCAAAGCGACTTACACAATGAGCAATTGAGGGTTAAGGGCCTTGCTCAGGGACCCAACAGTGGCAACTTGGTGGTAGCAGGGCTTGAACCGGGAACCTTCTGTTTACTAGTCCAGTACCTTAACCACTTAGCTATCACTGGCTATTTAGACATTAATGGCTGTGTGTTGAGTTATTTTCAGAAGACAGTAAATCTACACTGCTATACAAGTTGTACACTGACTACTCTAAGTTATATCCAAGTTTCATGTCTATAGTGTTGTCCCATGAAAAGATATAATGAAATATTTGCAGAAATGTGAGGGGTGTACTCACTTTTGTGATACACTGTATATATATATATATACTGTATATATATATATATATATATATATATATATATACAGTGTATCACAAAAGTGAGTTTTTTGTCACTTTTGTGATACACTGTATATATATATATATACTGTATATATATATATATATATATATATATATACAGTGTATCACAAAAGTGAGTACACCCCTCACATTTCTGCAAATATTTTATTATATCTTTTCATGGGACAACACTATAGACATGAAACTTGGATATAACTTAGAGTAGTCAGTGTACAGCTTGTATAGCAGTGTAGATTTACTGTCTTCTGAAAATAACTCAACACACAGCCATTAATGTCTAAATGGCTGGCAACAAAAGTGAGTACACCCCACAGTGAACATGTCCAAATTGTGCCCAAAGTGTCAATATTTTGTGTGACCACCATTATTATCCAGCACTGCCTTAACCCTCCTGGGCATGGAATTCACCAGAGCTGCACAGGTTGCTACTGGAATCCTCTTCCACTCCTCCATGATGACATCACGGAGCTGGTGGATGTTAGACACCTTGAACTCCTCCACCTTCCACTTGAGGATGCGCCACAGGTGCTCAATTGGGTTTAGTCCATCACCTTTACCTTCAGCTTCCTCAGCAAGGCAGTTGTCATCTTGAAGGTTGTGTTTGGGGTCGTTATCCTGTTGGAAAACTGCCATGAGGCCCAGTTTTCGAAGAGAGGGGATCATGCTCTGTTTCAGAATGTCACAGTACATGTTGGAATTCATGTTTCCCTCAACAAACTGCAGCTCCCCAGTGCCTGCAGCACTCATGCAGCCCAAGACCATGATGCTACCACCACCATGCTTGACTGTAGGCAAGATACAGTTGTCTTGGTACTTCTCACACCAGGGTGCCGCCACACATGCTGGACACCATCTGAGCCAAAGTTTATCTTGGTCTCGTCAGACCACAGGGCATTCCAGTAATCCATGTTCTTGGACTGCTTGTCTTCAGCAAACTGTTTGCGGGCTTTCTTGTGCGTCAGCTTCCTTCTGGGATGACGACCATGCAGACCGAGTTGATGCAGTGTGCGGCGTATGGTCTGAGCACTGACAGGCTGACCTCCCACGTCTTCAACCTCTGCAGCAATGCTGGCAGCACTCATGTGTCTATTTTTTAAAGCCAACCTCTGGATATGACGCCGAACACGTGGACTCAACTTCTTTGGTCGACCCTGGCGAAGCCTGTTCCGAGTGGAACCTGTCCTGGAAAACCACTGTATGACCTTGGCCACCAAGCTGTAGCTCATTTTAAGGGTGTTAGCAATCTTCTTATAGCCCAGGCCATCTTTGTGGAGAGCAACAATTCTATTTCTCACATCCTCAGAGAGTTCTTTGCCATGAGGTGCCATGTTGAATATCCAGTGGCCAGTATGAGAGAATTGTACCCAAAACACCAAATTTAACAGCCCTGCTCCCCATTTACACCTGGGACCTTGACACATGACACCAGGGAGGGACAACGACACATTTGGGCACAATTTGGACATGTTCACTGTGGGGTGTACTCACTTATGTTGCCAGCTATTTAGACATTAATGGCTGTGTGTTGAGTTATTTTGAGAAGACAGTAAATCTACACTGCTATACAAGCTGTACACTGACTACTCTAAGTTATATCCAAGTTTCATGTCTATAGTGTTGTCCCATGAAAAGATATAATGAAATATTTGCAGAAATGTGAGGGGTGTACTCACTTTTGTGATACACTGTATATATATATATATATATATATATATATATATATATAGAGTAGTCAGTGTACAACTTGTATAGCAGTGTAGATTTACTGTCTTCTGAAAATAACTCAACACACAGCCATTAATGTCTAAATAGCTGGCAACATAAGTGAGTACACCCCACAGTGAACATGTCCAAATTGTGCCCAAATGTGTCGTTGTCCCTCCCTGGTGTCATGTGTCAAGGTCCCAGGTGTAAATGGGGAGCAGGGCTGTTAAATTTGGTGTTTTGGTGTTTTCTCTCATACTGGCCACTGGATATTCAACATGGCACCTCATGGCAAAGAACTCTCTGAGGATGTGAGAAATAGAATTGTTGCTCTCCACAAAGATGGCCTGGGCTATAAGAAGATTGCTAACACCCTGCAACTGAGCTACAGCATGGTGGCCAAGGTCATACAGCGGTTTTCCAGGACAGGTTCCACTCGGAACAGGCTTCGCCAGGGTCGACCAAAGAAGTTGAGTCCACGTGTTCGGCGTCATATCCAGAGGTTGGCTTTAAAAAATAGACACATGAGTGCTGCCAGCATTGCTGCAGAGGTTGAAGACGTGGGAGGTCAGCCTGTCAGTGCTCAGACCATACGCCGCACACTGCATCAACTCGGTCTGCATGGTCGTCATCCCAGAAGGAAGCTGACGCACAAGAAAGCCCGCAAACAGTTTGCTGAAGACAAGCAGTCCAAGAACATGGATTACTGGAATGCCCTGTGGTCTGACGAGACCAAGATAAACTTGTTTGGCTCAGATGGTGTCCAGCATGTGTGGCGGCGCCCTGGTGAGAAGTACCAAGACAACTGTATCTTGCCTACAGTCAAGCATGGTGGTGGTAGCATCATGGTCTTGGGCTGCATGAGTGTTGCTGGCACTGGGGAGCTGCAGTTCATTGAGGGAAACATGAATTCCAACATGTACTGTGACATTCTGAAACAGAGCATGATCCCCTCCCTTCGAAAACTGGGCCTCATGGCAGTTTTCCAACAGGATAACGACCCCAAACACAACCTCCAAGATGACAACTGCCTTGCTGAGGAAGCTGAAGGTAAAGGTGATGGACTAAACCCAATTGAGCACCTGTGGCGCATCCTGTGGAAGTGGAAGGTGGAGGAGTTCAAGGTGTCTAACATCCACCAGCTCCGTGATGTCATCATGGAGGAGTGGAAGAGGATTCCAGTAGCAACCTGTGCAGCTCTGGTGAATTCCATGTCCAGGAGGGTTAAGGCAGTGCTGGATAATAATGGTGGTCACACAAAATATTGACACTTTGGGCACAATTTGGACATGTTCACTGTGGGGTGTACTCACTTATGTTGCCAGCCATTTAGACATTAATGGCTGTGTGTTGAGTTATTTTCAGAAGACAGTAAATCTACACTGCTATACAAGTTGTACACTGACTACTCTAAGTTATATCCAAGTTTCATGTCTATAGTGTTGTCCCATGAAAAGGTATAATAAAATATTTGCAGAAATGTGAGGGGTGTACTCACTTTTGTGATACACAGTATATATATATATATATATATATATATATATATATATATATATATATATATATATATGAATCCTGACAAATGTCATCCTTCAGTGTAATTTTAGACCAAACTTGATGACATAAGGACACTCTATGAGACCTGGGTCACACTGTTTATCATTTTTTTAAACTATGTAACTCCAAAGAAAGTATATTTTAATACTAATAGAAGCCCTAAATCAGTAAAATCCAATTTCAGATAAATAAAAATACAACAACCTGCAGACACCTCGATGAAATGTTAAAGCCAGGAGGGCTAGAGTAGAAAACCCAAAGAAATCTTTAATAGGTGAAACTTACTATTTAGCTGAATCCGAGAGTTGGTACTCTCTTCTGCGCTCATAGCAATGCTGCATGCTGTGATCACTCCACATGCTCTTTATGGCCTCAGCATACCTTTCCTCCATACTCACAGTCTCTGAAGAGGTATTCATGATCATGGCTGCATAACTCTAAAATACACTCACAAGCTAGAAAATAAATCTTGGGTTGGTCAGAATATTGATTAGACACAAACACAATAAAGAAACAAAGACACAAAGATGTTACCACTCAATCTCTTTAGTCTTGAGTAAAAACAATATAAAACAAAAATATATTAAAAAAAAATAATATATAAAAGCAAAACAATTCATTTTAAAACTTTTGACTTCTGACAAATTGCTCATTATTGTTAATATTTTTCAGCAGACTATTACGCTAGCTGACCAGCACTGAAATCTGGGTTCAAATCTTAGCTGGTGCTATCGGCCAGAGGGTGCCTTCACAGACATAATTGGGTATGTCTGATGGGGGTGTAGTCCAGCCTTGCACCCAGTGTCTTAGGGGAAACCGGACCCAGATAAAGCAGTGGTAAAATGTTTGTTATTGTTGTTTTGCTGACATTTCATTATGCTAAGTGTTATTTTAAGTAGAATGTGTGCATAAACTTACTGCATTTTTGTCATCTGTGAATGCAATCCTTAACACGTCCATGGCCTCGATCATGGCTTGCACTGCTACAAATATATTTTGGAAGACAAGTCTAGTGAAGCCTTTTCTATCTTCCTCTGAGTAGCCCTTTCCATGGATAATTCTCATCTGCTTGATGAATGTGCTTTTGCCACTTTCACCCGTACCTAGAGACATATTCAATACTTACTAGCAGATCATTTTTAATTGTATTAGAAAAATTAATAACATACTAAAAAATAGTTAAGACAGAAAAAAATTTGGAGTTTTTTGTTTTTTAATCACTTTGAAGCGTTCAACAATAACCAAGTATACACCGATAAGGCATAACATTATGACTACCTCCTTGTTTCTACACTCACTGTCCATTTTATCAGCTCCACTTACCATATAGAAGCACTTTGTAGTTCTACAATTACTGACTGTAGTCACATCTGTTTCTCTACATACTTTTATAGCCTGCTTTCACCCTGTTCTTCAATGGTCAGGACCCCCACAGGACCACCACAGAGTAGGTATTATTTGGGTGGTGGATCATTCTGAGCACTGCAGTGACACTGACATGGTGGTGGTGTGTTAGTGTGTGTTGTGTTGGTATGAGTGGATCAGACACAGAGTTTTAAAACACAAATATATCCAGCCAACAGCGCCCCGTGGGCAGCGTCCTGTGACCACTGATGAAGGTCTAGAAGATGACCAACTCAAACAGCAGCAATAGATGAGCGATCGTCCCTGACTTTACATCTACAAGGTGGACCGACTAGGTAGGAGTGTCTAACAGAGTGGACAGTGAGTGGACACGGTATTTTAAAACTCCAGCAGCGCTGCTGTGTCTGATCCACTCATACCAGCACAACACACACTAACACACCACCACCATGTCATTGTCACTGCAGTGCTGAGAATAATCCACCACCCAAAAAATATCTGCTTTGTAGTGGTCCTGTGGTTGTCCTGACCATTGAAGAACAGGGTGAAAGCAGGATAAAAAGGTATGTAGAGAAACAGATGGACTACACTCAGTAATTGTAGAACTACAAAGTGCTTCTATATGGTAAGTGGAGCTGATAAAATGGACAGTGTGTGTAGAAACCAGGAGGTGGTTTTAATGTTATGGCTGATCGGTGTATTTGGTATAAAGGGTAAATCTCAGTCTTTGCAAAAATGGGTTGTGGCTCATCACTTTATGCCAAACTTTATGAGAAAATAGAAAAGTATACACATGATAGAAGGATAGTACAGAAGGCAAATAATTTAGGTCTTTCACAATTTCAATCTTTTCACAAATAAAAAGAAGAATATGTGATTTGTTAATTCTCTTGAATCTTTAATTAACTGACAAAAGTAGAAAGAAACGATTTTCAGTGTTTTACTGATCACTGTATTTTGTAAATATAAAACACCTTTAGGTTTCATGCCAGCAACACATTTAAAAAAGTTATATAAAAGAAATATGAGTGAAAAGGTTACATAATATTCAAGTTACAGTGTTCCACAATAAACAGGTTAATTGGTAATGGGTGATGCAATCATATTTGGGTATAAAAGGAGGATTCACAAAAGGATCACACTTTACAGTTGTGTTCAAAATAATAGCAGTCCAACATCACTAACCAGATCAATCACTGTTTTTGGTAGAAATTATATTTATACATGGCAAAAAACTAGTAGGTGTAGTAGAGTAATAAAAAACCAACAGACCCAACCATCATGACATGCATGCTGCTGATTCTGTGTAATTGAATAAGTAACTAAAAGGGGCGTGTTCAAAATAATAGCAGTGTAAAGTTCAATTAGTGAGGTCATTCATTCTGTGAAAAAATGGGTGTCAAACAGGTGGCCCTTATTAAAGTATAAAAGCAGCAGATGTTGTACATGCTGGTTATGGTGCATTTCTCTCTAAAAAACAGAGTGAAATGGGTCGTTCCAGACATTGTTCAGAAGAACAGCGTACTTTGATTAAAAAGTCGATTGGAGAGGGAAAAACATATAAAGAAGTGCAGAAAATTATAGGCTGCTCAGCTAAAATGATTTCAAATGCTTTAAAATGGCAACCAAAACCAGAAAGACGTGGAAGAAAATGGAAAACTACCATTCGGATGGATTGAAGAATAGCCAAAATGGCAAAGACTCAGCCAATGATCAGCTCCAGGGAGATCAAAGAAGGTCTAAAGTTACCTGTGAGTACTGTGACAGTTCGAAGACGCTTGTGTGAAGCCAAGCTATCGGCAAGAAGCCCCCGCAAAGTCCCATTGTTGCAAAAACGACATGTGCTGAAGAGGTTACAATTTGCCAAAGAACACATTCACTGGCCTAAAGAGAAATGGCGCAACATTTTGTGGACTGATGAAAGCAAGATCGTTCTTTTTGGGTCTAGTGGCCGCAGACAGTTTGTCAGACGACCCCCGAACACTGAATTCAAGCCACAGTACACTGTGAAGACAGTGAAGCATGGTGGCGCAAGCATCATGATATGGGGATGTTTCTCATACTATGGTGTCAGGCCTATTTATCACATACCAGGGATCATGGATCAGTTTGAATACATCCAAATACTTGAAGAGGTCATGTTGCCTCATGCCAAAGAGGAAATGCCCTTGAAATGGATGTTTCAGCAAGACAATGACCCCAAACACACCAGTAAGTGTGCAACATCTTGATTTCAGACCAACAAGATTAATGTTATGGACTGGCCAGCCCAATCTCCGGACCTTAAACCAATAGAAAACTTGTGGGGTGACATAAAAAATGCTGTTTCTGAGGCAAAGCCAAGAAATGCAGAGGAATTGTGGAATGTGGTCCAATCATCCTGGGCTGGAATACCTGTGCACAGGTGCCAGAAGTTGGTTGACTCCATGAAACAGATGTGAAGCAATTCTCAGAAACAGTGGTTATACAACTGATTATTAGTTTAGCGGTTTACAGGAAAGCTAAATATTGAAGCATTTTTCAGTTTAAACAGTAAATGTTTGAGTTTGTAAAGAAAAATGCAGACACTGCTATTTTTTTGAACAGTCTAATATTCCCTTTTCTTCTCTTTCTGTAAAGTAATAACACATTTGATCAATTTTAATTCATGTTTTGATTTGGAAAAGAATGGGCAGTGTTGCCAATGCATTTGTGTGTATGAAAATAAAAGCTATTATAAGAATTCTGAGCTTTATTCACTTTTTTAAACACACTGCTATTATTTTGAACACAACTGTATAAGAAATGATGGGTTGTGGCTTACAGCCTTGTGCCGAACCTTGTGAGAGAATTGTCAATCAGTTCAAAAAGAACATTTCTCAATGCAAGATTGCAACTAATCTAGTCCTTTACTATCTACTATTCATAATACTGTGAAAAGAATCAATAAGTTTCACAGTTTAATGTGTTTGACCCTTGGGCAGCATTGCATGATTAACCACCATGCAACTGTGAGACACTGGCTTGGGAACACTGTCACATAACACAGTCTACTGTTGCATCAAGAAATGCAATCCGAAATTTTATTATGCAAAGAGAAAGTCGTACATTAATTCTACACAGTCCTCTGGAGGTCTCTGCATCCGAGTTCATCTTGGATGGTCCAAAAGACAGTGGAAATGTGTGCTGTGGTCAGATGAGTCTATGGTTCAGCTTGTTTTTGGCAAACAACAAATGTTGAGTTCTCTGTGCTATCCAGACTGTTATCAGTAAAAGATGCAAAAGCCAACATCTGTCATGGTTTGGGGGTGCATCGGTGCCCATGCAAGAAGGCACATACTGGGATTTTTAGAGATACACATGCTGCCATCAATGTCTTTTCCCAGAAAGTTCATGATTTTTGTAGCAAGACAATGCTAGGCATCATTCTATACGTGTTACAACAGTGTGGTTTTTGTAGACACAGAATGTGTGTGCTTAACTGGCCTGCCTGCAGTTCAGATCTGTCTCCTATTGAAAATATATTGTGCAGCATGAAAAGGAGAATTAAAAGACAGCGACAAAAAAAAACATCAAAATCCTGCTCTTCTATTTATTGACTGTGTCAGCAATTGCTGTACTAAATCAATTATAGAAAGAAAATGATATGCTTCCAACTTTGCAACAACAGTTTAGGCAATGCCATTTCTTGTTTCATTATGACTATGCCCCTGTGCACAAAGCAAGGTCTATGAAGACATGAAGAAGAGCTTGGTTTAAAGAAATTCCAGTGGCCTGCACAGAGCCCTGACCCCAGTTAGGGCTTTCCTAATTAACATTAGTGCCCAGACAGACAAATATTACTTTGAATGAATGGGCACAAATTCCCACAGACATACCTTACATTTCATAAGAGCCTTCTTAAACGAGTGGCTGTTGTTATAGCTGAAATGTTCAAAAAGAGGTCTCTTTAACACAATTTCTGGCAAATGTTCTGCTTTTACAGAATTCTACAGGCAGCAGCAATATTCATCTCGTGCCCGGTTTCCATGTCCATTGCCGACGTGTTTTGAACCTGCCCTGGTGTTTTTTCAGAGAGCGTGATAAACGCTGCAGTGTCTGATCAAAGCTCCAGAAATTGTGGGTACACACCTCTCAGGTGTCTGATCTTATTTATAACATGGCTGACCAGTGACTGTTTCTGTGCAGATGGTGCTATTTAACACTGTTTAAACAATAAGACTTTTATTTTGAAAGACTTCTTTACATTCCACAGTCTGAACGTTATACTCCTAATAGAGATCTTGCTTGATGTGGGGGAATCAGGTCCCATCATAAAACTGCTGGGCGAGATGTGGAGTTGCCAGTTTTAAGGGTCAGATACTTGGATTGGAATCTAGTAACCCTATATACCTCATATAAATAATAATGATTCTAATATCCTGGATTTTCCCAACAACTGACATTTTGTTTAAATAAGGACATTTTAATATTCATGCCTGTTGTCACACTAAACCCATGGTTAATGAATTCCTGCACCCTACATATTTAACACTTTATTAACTAGACAAACGTCTGCTTCTGAAAATCCATTTCGTCACTACTGTATTATCCCATCAACGCTCTTAATATAAGTAATTTTGTAGATGCCCTTGAAAAAAACACCAGTAATCTCTGCACCATCTACCAAGTCCTGAGAAGCTAGTTGGAGTTTAATTGTACTTCCTGTACTTGACGTTTTCACCTCCTAAACCCATTTGACTGAAGTCCATGTCACAGCCTTGGCTAAACAGCACCACCTGGTGGCTCAAAAGGGAATGTCGGAAGGCAGCGGAAAAATGAAAATGACTGCAGATAGTCTATATTTTTGTGGAAATGCTTTTGTGGGAAATGTGTAAGGACCTCCCACAGTCCAGAGGTGTTAGACAATGTCCGTGCCATCTGTAAATGACCTTTCCTTTCAAAATCAGCGGGAAACATGTCCTCATGCAAATGTGGGCACATCTCACTGAAATGACTGGTTTCGAACCTCTTCATAGCCCTGAGCCCGAGTGACAAATGCTCTTTTTATTACTGTGAATTCTGGTAACTTTGCCATCCTGATCCTATTTGATCTTACTGCTGCATTCAGCAGTGCTGATCACAACCCTGTCTTTGGCCACTTTGGAGACATAGTAGGTCTAAAGGGGACAGTGTTAAATTGGAAAATCTTTATTGTAGTACCTTTCCTGTAAATATTGGTAGTATATTCTCCACTGTTGCTCCTATCAGCAAAGGAGTTACTCAATCGGCCCTTGGTCAATTCATTGTTTTTTTGCCAGTGTTTATGCTTCCTTTAAGCAAGATCATTTGAAAGCACATGAAAACAATTCTAAGATTATTCTCTTTGGTAAACCACTTTTCCCCACCAAAGTATTCTAACATTTTAACAGGCAACCTAGTTGAACTGTCACAATATGTTGTGTTTGGTTGTTTATTAGGATTTAACGTCATGTTTTACACTTTGGTCACATTTATGACAGGAACGGTAGTTACTCATTACACAAGGTTCATCAGTTCACAAGGTTATATCGAACACAGTCATGGACAATTCAGTGTCACCAATTCACCTCACTTGGACTGTGGGAGGAAACCGGAGCACCTGGAGGAAACCCACGCGGACACGGGAAGAACATGCAAACTTCGCACAGAAAGGACCGGGACCGCCCCCCCTGGGGATCGAACCCAGGACCTTCTTGCTGTGAGGCGACAGTGCCACCCACTTAGCCACCGTGCCGCCCGTCACAATATGTAAAACCACAGGTTAAAAATCTTGGGTGGATTTTGACCATTGTTTTAGACAAATGAATTCTGTTGCAGGGGCGGCTCGGAACGAGAAATTCCCTAAAGAAATTTTTAGGGCGATCGGGCGACGAAAGGGAAGAAATTTTTCTATCACAGCTGTGACTGTTCTTGACAGTCTGTCTTGCTCTGAATATCGTAGTCCAATCAGCGTCGAGTTGTGTTCCGTACAGTGCCGCCCCTTTTGGGGGCGATTTCAGTCTAACTGAAAATCGCCCCGGATTGCTCTCATAGACTCTCATGTTAAGGCTCTTTTTTTCCAACTGCAGGCGCTGCAATACAATCTGAATGAGTTCCGGGAGGGCTCGCACTTACGTGCTTGCGTCATACGTAACCTGGTGTCGCGATCTCGTCACCATGACTACCATTACCTCAGTTCGGAGCAACTCCATAGTGTAATCAAGATAAATTAGCTTAACTTCAGAATTAGAGCCACCCAGACCAAATTTAAACATCAAGTATCTACAAAGGGGGGAAAATCATATAAGTAACAAGTAAATTACAAGTAAGTAATGTAATTTTTAAATTGTGAATTGTGATTGCACTTATTGTATCTCCCCAATTGTTTAATTGTACTTCTTTATTCATTGCACATCATCCCCAATGCCAATCTTTATTCTGGATCTGCTGCACCTAAAATAAAATGCTATCTGATGAAGACTGAATTAAATTGTTAGGGTGAAGGCTTTACTTAATTTTATCATTAATGGTAAAGCTGGTCTCTCTCCATGTTCAAAGTTATTTGTGAGGGCAAACTGACAGATGACTTAAGATGTTAATTATTTAAGCTTTAATTTACCCATTGAATGGGTCACCTTGGCCATCATCGCAACAATTGCCCCCCCTGAGAGATTTGGCAGAAGCCGCCACTGTTCTGTTGTCAA
This sequence comes from Trichomycterus rosablanca, assembly GCF_030014385.1. Taxonomy (NCBI): domain Eukaryota; kingdom Metazoa; phylum Chordata; class Actinopteri; order Siluriformes; family Trichomycteridae; genus Trichomycterus; species Trichomycterus rosablanca. Next base: position 6,549,123 of record NC_086013.1, read on the forward strand.
AAGCAGTTTCTTACAAGTCAGAGAGATTTCAAAGATTTACTAACTTCTTTCTCCATTTGGATAAATTAATTCAAGCTTTTATATTGTTTCAGTTGGATTATTGTAATGCTCTATACTTGTGTATCCAAGTTTTTGTTGGCCCAATTACAGCTAGTACAAATTGCAGCTGCATGACTTTTAAATGGCACCAAAAAGGACCACATAATCCTAGTTTTAGCCTCTCTACACTACCTTGCCTTTCACTACAGGTTTAGTTTAAAGATTTTTTATTTGTTTTTAAGGTGTTAAATGGACTGGCGCCTTCACTCTCACCTTGTTTTGGTTTGACGTCTCTGAGACCCTCCAAAAAGTTTTTTTTTTTGGCCTGAAACTTGGGCGACTGTGTCTTTGCAGTTGCAGCACCCGAACCGTGGAACAACCAGCCTTTTGACGTCAGGTCTGCTCCTTTGGCTTAGGTCCTCAAAACAAGGCTAAAAACTTATAAAAACAGTTATAACTTTTAGATAATTTAATTCTGTGTTTGTATGCTTTGTGTAAATCGTGTATTTATTTAAAGTATCCTCCAGACCACCCAAGAAGGATGGGCCCTGCTGAGTCTGGTTCCTCTCAAGGTTTCTTCCTGTAATTTTCAGGGAGTTTTTCCTTGCCACAGTCGCCCTCGGCTTGCTCAACAGGGGTTTTTGTATCTGTTGGTCCTGGATTTTGTAAAGTTGCTTTGAGACAATGTCTATTGTAAAAAGCGCTATATAAATAAAGTTGACGACTTAAAAACTTAATTTTATGTCAGCTTAATTTTTAAGCTTTTTATTTTGTAACTTGTGTGCCTTGCCTAACTGATTTATGTAATGTGATTTGGTCTTAACAGTGCTTTACAAATAAAATTTGACCATTACATTTGAAAATCCAAGTAAATACATTCAAATCAATAGTACAATAGTACTTTACACATATGTAAGTCACTACAGACATAGTTATATCATCATACTGTGACAGAAGGCTTTTGCACTTTTTGCTTATTACAGTACAGTGGTGTTCAAAATAATAGCAGTCCAACACCATTAACCTGATAAATCACTGTTTTTAGTAGAAATGCTATTTCTACATAGCAAATAATTTACTTGAAAGTGTAGTAGAGTAATGAAAACAAAACAAACCCAACAATTAGGACATGCATGCTACTCATTCTGAGTAATCGAAGCATTGATTGAAAGGGGCTTGTTCAAAATAATAGCAGTGAGGAGTTCAATTGGTGAAGTCATTCATTCTGCAGAAGAACGTGTGTCAAATTTGGCCCTTATTTAATTTAGGAGGGTGGCAAATGTTGCACAGGTTGGTCATAGCGCGTTTCCTTTTGAAATACTGGGGGAAATGAGTTGTTCCAGACATTGTTCTGATGAACAGCGTACTTTGATTAAAAAGTTGATAGTAGAGGGAAAAACATACAGAGAAGTGCAGCAAATGATAGGCTGCTCAGCTAAAATGATCTCAAATGCCTTGAAGTGACAACCAACACCTGAAAGACGCAGAAGGAAGCGTGGAACTACTGTTCAAATGGATCGAAGAATAGCCAAAATGGCAAATACTCAGCCAATGATCACCTCCAGAAAGAATTACATCTGAACATCTGAAGTTACCAGTGAGTACAGAAGATGATTAAGTGAAGCCAATTTACCAGCAGGAACTCCTTGCATAGTCCCGTTGTTAAGATAAAGACGTGTCCTGAATGGGTTAACATTTGCCAAGAACACATTGACTGGTCCAAAGAGAAATGGCTCAACATTTTGTGGACTGGTGAAAGCTAAATTGTTCTTTTTGGGTCCAGTGGACGTAGACAGTATGTCAGACGACCCCTGAGCACTGAATTCAAGCCAAAGTTCACTGTGAAGACAGTAAAGCATGGTGGTACAAAACTATGATATGAGGATGTTCCTCATACCATGGTGTTACGTCTATTTATCACATACGAGGGATCATGGATCAGTTTAAATATATCAGAATACTTGAGGAGATCATGTTGCCCTATGTCGAAGAAGACAAAGTGTCTGACCCCTGACCTCAATCCCATAGAGAACTTGTGGGCTGACATCTGAAGCGCGTTTTTTTTTTTAGGCAAAACCCAAAATTGCAGAAGAACTGTGGAATGTAGTCTAATCATCCTGGACTGGAATACCTGTTCAGAGGTGCCAGAAGTTGATCGACTCCATGCAACACAGATCTCAGAAACAATTGTTTTGCCACTAAATATTAGTTCAGTAATTTAAAGTAAAGTAAAACCTCAAACATTTTTTCATGTTATAGATAATTTTTTTGAGTTTTTAATGAAAAATGCTGGCACTGCTATTTTTTTGAACAGCCTAATATTCATTTTTCTTAACTTTCTGTAAAGGATTAACACAAACTGGCTACATTTTGTTAATGTTTTGATTTAGAATTGAAAGTGTAGTATTTTCAGTGCATTTGCATTCATGGAAATAAAAGTTATTATAATGATTTTGTGCTTTATTCACTTTTTTAAAATCACTGCTATTTTTTTGAACACTACTGTATGTATGGTCTTTTCATCTTTGACACAGAGAACTCAAAATCCATTTTCCCCAAAAACAAGCTGATATTTGAACCCGAATGTGACCTCAGCACACGTCTCGAGTCTTTCAATCCATCTGAGATAAGCTTGGGCCCAAAAAAGCCAGTGGCTTTTTCTTGCTGTAATAGTTTTTGGTTGCATTTCTTGTTGCAGCAGCAGACTTTTTAAAGGGTTTTTCAACATGCTCCCAAACCCATGTGGATATACTGTATTTATCACAGTAGCATGAAAGTTTTTTTTTTAAATACATTATCATCTGACAGCTCAAAGGTTATGAACATTTAAAAGTGGTTTCCAGCCTTGTCCTACAAAGACTGACATTCTCCCTGAATCTTTTTTATTATGTAGGGGGAAATTGTTAAATACCTAAACTATTTGCAATTATTTAAAACTGATTAACAATTCTCTCATCAAGTTAAACACTAAGTGATAAGGCAAAGCCTGGTGGATCCTCTTTTTAATACCCAATCATGAATATCTTATTATTAGGTGCCTTTAGGTAGATCTGATTTCTGGTAACCATATGGATAGTGTTTCTTCAGAACACCATGTCTTCAGGCTTTTTAATTGGTCATTCATTGTTCTTTTAATTGTATCCATCCATCTTGTTGCTAGCCGTCCTCTTCCTTTCTTACCTTTAACTCTTCCAAGCATAATTGTCCTTTTCAATGAATTGATACTCCTCAACGTGCCCAAAAAGAGAGCTTAAGTTTGGTTATTTGGGCTGTTACTAATTCACCTGCTTATTGTAAGATGTAAAATGTTTCAAAATGGCATAACGACTATTTTTACATACTTTTCACACTTTTCACTATTTCAAAATATATTACATTTTTTTTCTCTCTTTGAATCATAGCACAGTATGCTGCTTATTGAGAACTATTTAGTTTACTTCATATTGCTGGAAAAGCTCTAAGTGCTGTGTAGATTTAACAGGGCTGGCATTAATGAACTCGGTGTTCATGCATATCTAGTTTAATTACACAAAGTTCTTACTTAACCAAGTAAACAAGCAATTACTTTTTTATATAGGGCTGCTTAATTTCATAAATACATTAATTATTTAAAAATTATATTTTATGTGGCACTTGCAGCAGCAGTATATTATGCTAGCCCACCATCGCCGAGTTCAAGGTTTGAATCTTAGTGGTGCTTAAGGCCAGCTGGGCATCTACACAAACATGTTAACCAATCATTGTTCCTTCAGTGGCTAAGTTTTAAGTCACCAAAGCGGCAGCTTACCTACATGGTTTTACTTTGCCTTTCTGGCAAGCATACAAGCTGTTCTATTTAATCTTTAGATCTTGAATTCTCCTGTTATCTTAACTGTCATTGTTGACAGTCTTTGAGCTAAAATGCTTTAAAAACATTTTATAGCATTCTCTGGATTTTCCGGTCTTTTGTCAGCTGCTTATATGAGCCTATGGTTGGTGAGTGCTAGCACAAAAGACTACTTGAAGGATCATTTTCATGCTCTGAAATCGTCATGAACTAACAATAAATTGAATGTTTAATTTACACTACAAGAGTAGTAACACTTAATTTCGTCAGTTTAATGGTGGCTAAATTCACACATGGCTTTACCCAGCCTTTTGTGTTATCCTTTATTTAACAAAAAGTCATTCATAAACACAGATACTAAAATTAAGGAAGCAGGATATTTGATGGACGCAACTCGGACCTAGAAAATGAACAATTTATCTTTTCAGAGCCACAGTCAAAGTATATGCAAGCTTTTGCATTTATCTGCATTATCACTTTAATCTATACCATCTCCATGAAACCATTAATACTGATTACATTAGCATTTAAATGTAAATGTTTGCTTTTCAGTTTGGTTCCCATCATGGCAGTGAAACAAAATAAGTATTCATTAAACTGTTCATAATACAGATAAAAACTTACCAAGAAGTAAAAGCTTCACCTCTTTCGACATATTTCTTTGGTCAGTTTTGAGCTGTCTTTCAATTTCTTGGCTGATTCTGTAACTATCAACATCTTCTCTTGATATACAACATTCATTCATTTTTCAAGAAAATATACTTCCAAAAAGTGTACAAATAACTGCCGAACATAAGGCAACCATAGGAAAAAATAGGTTTGTTGTCCTAGAGAAACAAGATTTGACAAGCAACCAAAAGCAGTCTCCACCACACAGGTTAGACAACAAATTAGCAACACCCACTACTAGAGCAACACCCTCTAGAATTATTATCGTTCTCAGTCCTACCTCAGCCCTCATTTATGCTTAAAAAAAATCAGACAATTTTGGTTTATAGACAGGAATAATTTATTCCATATCAATTCATTAGAAAGCATTTTAGATGACTGTTATAATTATGCTTTGAAAAAAAAAAAGAAAAACTAAATCAAGTTAGTGAAAGGAATTTTGAAGTTGGCAGCATATTGTTTGAAAGAAAATTAAGTAAATTTTAATACTCTCAGGAAATCTTGAATTTATAGATTTTGAGGATAAATAATTAATTATAATTCCACAGAAGCTAAACTTCATCTTTGGTTCAGGGTTTTGGACAAACCAAACTGATCACCATACAAAATGTAGGGAAGGTTAACACCATTACAATTAATAAGGAGAGAGGAAAAAGCCATGTGTCATGCTGTTCCCTAAAGTGCCAAGAGGCACACAAACAAATCATGTGGGTGGAATGAAATGTATTATCAAAGCTGACTCGCAGTTCAAGTTTAACTACTTTTGGTTTTACAGTACCTCAGCTCAACCCCAGAAAAAAAAAATTGGAAATGCTTCAACTATTTGACAGGGTACACTTGCTGTGTAATGAAAAAAGAATGAGGAAGAAGGAAGTCCTAACGCAAACCTTATTGAAAAGCACATCTGTACCTATTATTTTCAGTGTTAACATCAGCACAGTGTATTTAAAATAAATTAGGAGGGACCAAAAGAGTGATTTACAGAAATGACAAAACCAACTATTCAAATGTGCACAGCTATAACTGAACTTTATAAACTTGTACAAATTTAAATATTTCATGGATCTAGGATGACAATTCTACAGTATTAAAATAAAGCTTTAACAAGCAAATAAAGTTTCATTTTAACAATTATTCCAAAGCCATAAAATAAACCTTTAAAGCCTGTGCACATTTTTTACATGTAAGTTTTAGAACAATCTAATGACATTTACATTTTCAGCATTTAGCAGACGCTTTTATCCAAAGCGACTTACACAATGAGCAATTGAGGGTTAAGGGCCTTGCTCAAGAACCCAACAGTGGCAACTTGGTGGTGGCGGGGCTTGAACCGGCAACCTTCTGTTTACTAGTCCAGTACCTTAACCACTGAGCTATCACTACTTAATGACAAAAGTAACTAAGCAGTAAATGCATCAGTTCTCTACAACAGCAGCCCTTTACTGATCATGGCTTGTAAACCTGGTAAAAGCTCATTTAGGATAACCTAATGTCAGCAACATGCACTTCCTAAACTGCACTAACCACCTACAGAATTTGTAAAAATGCCATTTTAATTTCTAATTGTGTATGCATTCTTATTCTTAAGTAAATAGACAATAAAAACATTTTAGAATAAGGATGCTTGTATTACAGATGTTTTTTTTAGCAAAATTAAGAAGAGAAAATATGTCCATTTGCTGCACACACAAAAATCTGAAAAAGTAACCCTTGAATGTGTATTAACATTCTTATAATAAATTAATCTGAGCACAACCAACTTTACAGCATGTTCTTACTTTCAGTAACATATTTCTACTGCAGCACTGAAGTCACTAAGAATAGCGCTGCTTTTAACTAATAAGAGGAAGAATCGATTTGAGCTGACTATGCCACTGTTTTCCTATAAAGAAGCATTGCCGGTTACCTTGATTAAATTTGCCACAGTGCCTTTCAGTCTTGACTTTGTGCAGTCAATAATACAATTGGCTCAGCTAAGAGACTGCTCTTTCAGCCCAGAGTGACCGTTAATTTAGTAGTCAAACTTATGTGATCTATTTTTTTGTCCATGTTTGAGTTATGGACAAACACTGCAGTCAAACATTGCAGTTGAGTTAAACACTGCAATGTACAAAAAACACTGTTTTAAAGATACAATAATGTACATTAAATTATTTATGGATATTTAAATATTACTCAGTATAACACAGATAAATACATTGCAATTAAATTTGTGTGATTAAAGAAAACCACATCATCACATAATGGCTAGTTATTTGACTGCGGACTGAACCAGTTTTGCTTATTAAGTAATCCCCTAAAATGAGTAATATCATTGCAGTTTAATAGTCTCTATTCATATTGTAACGCAAGTGCCAAAAAAATCCAGTTATTGTTGGCGTCCACCATTTACTTAAAAGAATGTACTTAAAGAGCCAACCTGTTCACAACCAACATCCTCACTTTGCACAGACATGAACCTCATCAGAAAGCTTACTATTTAAATGCAAGGTTTGTCATTTTAGCCTTAATCAATTCAGTGGACAACTGCAGAGACAAAACAACACAACTGAACTTAGTGACACACTGGCTTAACATTTCTGAAATACTGATATACTGAAGTGTATTGACTTAGACAGCTTACGTCAGAAGTGGATTTCTTTTCCTTTGGCAATACATAAAACAACCAGAATACATAAACTGTGGCACTTCAACATTTAACTCTTCATTTACTGTTAGCCATTATTAAGAGAACAAACGTACAATACTCAGATCTATTCTAGAGTAATTCCCTGAAGCTCTTACCTCAGACTTTGAATACAAGTATGCTTACCAGCTAAATATAATTGCTGGTTATTGTAATAACTTTTTAGCAACATCTTATCTATTAGAAGACATGAAGATTTCATTAAAGTGAAACCAATGTTACTAATTAGCTTCTTTATTAGAAGGTTAAAGAAGATTAGAAAGGTGACGCCTTTTGTCTCCTCTGAATGCATTTTCAGTAATCATAAAAGTTTCAATAATATAAATTCTCTTTAAAATGGAATAATAGACCATTTTAGGCCCTGTGAACACATCTCAGGGTACAAATAAATTATACAGTGGTAAGCAGTTTGTATTAAATGATTGCATCATCCAAGGACCAAAAAAAGTCTCTAACTTGCCCATAAGGAAAATTAAGGTTCACCTGTACAGCCTCTGCATAGCATTTACAGTCACAGTTTGCCAATGCTTTAATGACAGGTGTTAATAAAGTTCTCTTTACACTAGGTGGTACTCCTTTAGGTTGAGCTGCAGAATTGTGTCCTTAACGGCAGCAAAGACAAATCGGATGTTTTCTGTGTCTGTGGCACAGGTAAAATGAGAGTAGATGATTTTATCACTGTCTGGGTTTAGGTCAACAAACATCTTAAGGATAAACTCCCGTCCTGCCTGAGCATCCCGCTGGGGGCCTGAAAGTGAGGAGAAGAAATTTATTTTTTTAGAAAATCAGTAAAAAATAATATAAAATTAAATACAACTACCTGAATATGCTTCTGTGGTTGCAGCCCAATATGATACATTTACTTGATTTTTTTTTAAATAATGTCATCAGAGTATCAATCTAAACTCAAAGACCCGATCACCTTCAGCAATTTAGATAAAACTTTTGTTGAAGGATTTTAAGCATCTTAATTTTATACAGTGCACCTTATTGTGCACAGTAAAGGTGTGAATTATTAAAATAAAGGTGTAAAACAACAACAGTTCAGTCTGTTTGGTCCTAAAGCATGCACTAAAGTGCTAAAGCTATTACTTTTGTTGGTACTATTTTGATGGCATGCAAATTGAGACAGAGCCCCATACAGCCCCAATCACAGTGAGAAATAAGTTAATGGGTTTTTTTTGGGGGTTTTTTATCAGATTGTTTGTAATGGAATACAACATGTGTAAATAATGAAATTTAGTTGTCCGAATGACCCTGTTCTGTATATAAATACAAAATGTATAAAGCTAACATTTGTTGGAATATGCCTTCTTTACAATATTGCACTGACATAATAGGAAGCAGGGAAAAAGGATGTTGTAGGGTTGTGGTATAATCTTTTATACCACAAGATAAGATAAGAATAAGAACCAGGGTCTGTATTAGGGTAATCTGTGACAGCATTAACACTCAAGGAATATACAACTCTGGAGCAACCTTCTAGATGACAGCTTTTTTAGGGATGCCCATGTTTGTTGTTGTCCAAGTGACAGCATGTCCCATTAAAAATGAGGTGCATTATGAAGTGCAAAATACAAAATATTAAAGCCCATATTGTTGCGCAGCTAAGAAATGTCTGGTATAATGGCACAAAATTACAGTTTTCACATTAATGTTGGACCAGTTGGTGTCTTTAGTTTTTAAAAAGGTGATGTTATGCATGCACCTGTGTTAATGTTTTTGGAAAATAAAACTTCATATTTATCACTTAAGAGGATTTCACATACCCTCCAAAAGATTATTTGTTTTAAGGTTTGTAATTCAAACACAGGTAATGTATAAACCGATAGAATCCATTTGATTTTGCAACCACACATCAGGTGAGCTACATAGACTGTACACATACAACACCACATCACCTTTAAAAAACAAGATTTTTAATTCCACTTACCATCATACTCTGGAAAATAATCTACAAGATGTGAAAACATTATTTTCTCCTCCAGCAGGTCTTTCTTGTTTAAAAACAAAATTACAGAAGAATTCTGGAACCAAGGATAAGTTATGATCGTTCTAAAGAGTGCTTTGCTTTCCTCCATTCGATTCTAGCAACAACAACAACAAAAAACAAGAATTAATTCTGCATTTTCAACCACTGATAGTCCAGGTGCATGTTCAAATATTAATACTACTTAGGACACATGGTAACTAAAGAATACTTAAAATTGTGGTATAAAAAAGAAAAATGCTAACTTCACATTTACAATAATTTCTAGCCATAAACTATATTATTATTAAAGGAAAATCAAAGAGAGAAGATTTAGATTGTCAGTTACTTGATTAGCTATTTGCTCATCAACCTCTTGATTAAATGTGTAATGATCATAAAAAGGGTCAATCATTGTGAACATAGAACCTTTTTTATTGATTTATTTATTATTTATTAGGATTTTAACGTCAGGTTTTACACACTTTGGTTACATTCATGACAGAAATGGTAGTTATTCGTTACACAAGATTCATCAGTTCACAAGTTTATTGTCAAACACAGTCATGGACAATTTTGTATCTTCAATTTTGTACCTCACTTGCATGTCTTTGGACTGTGGGAGGAAACCAATGCACACAGACACGGGGAGAACATGCAAACTCCACGCAGAAAGGACCCAGATCACCCCACCTGGGGATCGAACCCAGGACCTTCTTGCTGTGAGGCGACCGTGCCACCCTTTATTTATTGATAAGGTGCCAATGTTGGTTTCACAGTGCCCAATCTATATTCCACTGAAAAAACATTAGTGTTGTAGGCAGCTTGTTAAGAACCCTTTAGACTAATGGGTAGAGCTTTGGGCTGTCAATCCAAAAGTTGAGAGTTGTAATCTCAGCTGTGCCATGCAGCCACTGTTGCTCCCTTGACCAAGGCTCTTAACCCTCCTGGCTCCAGGGTAGCCATACAATGGCTGACCCTGCGCTCTGACCCCAGCTTCAAACAAGCTGGAATACACTGAAAAAGGATTTCGTTGTACTGTACACCTGTATTTGTATAAACAACAGTTGTGGCCTAGTGGTTAAGGTACTGGACTAGTAATCCAAAGCTTGCTGGTTCAACCTTAACCCTCAATTGCTTAGACTGTATACTGTAAGTCACTTTGGATAAAAGCGTCTGCTAAATGCTGAAAATGTAAAATAAACGACAAATAAAGGCATTCATTCCTTTATTCTTTATGAGCACTTCTTTGGCTCCCTCTGCTGTTCGTGAAAGACTTTTACACACCTCATTGTCAGATTCGACCAGAACTTGATCATACTCGCTGAGCGCCACCAAAAATATAATAGAGGTGACGTTCTCGAAACAGTGGATCCATTTTCGTCTCTCCGACCGCTGACCACCCACATCCACCATTCTGACAGAAACAGGAGTAATCAGAAATCAAAGCACCAGAGATACCATAGACCACTCTCTCTTTTAACTGGTTAAACATAATTGACTATAAATTAAACAGCCTTTAACTGAAGTTTAACAAAAGTTAACAGCTGTACCTAAATATCACACTCTGCAGGTCAAAAGGGTACTCAATGATGCCTGTTGTGGGCACTCTGACCCTGAGCACATCTTGCTGAGTGGGCACATAGCATGGGTCAGCAATTCGTTCCAATGAATTCAGGTAGCTGAAAGGTAAATATAGTGATATCACTCAAAGAAATTACTGTAGCAATCATTGTCGCCCTCATTCCTGTAAATGTGGCAGCAGTGCCGAATCTACATTTTCACTTCTGTTACTAAAGTTTCACTTTTATTTGTCATTTTCTTGCATCCATTGCACTGGCTTAAAATGAAAATAATGTATGCAGACTGCTGAAACTATTACAATTATATAAATGTACATTATCTGTATAAATGTGTATATAATAAGTAAGAAGGCAAAATAAAAAAAGTACTGACAATAAGGGCAAAGAAGATAGAGAAACTGGTCATCTTACTCCTAAACCTTAGATACTATTTATTACATGCTGCGGACACTGATTTCAATTTAATTGATGTCTGTTTACATGTGAAGTGAAGTAAGGCCAGTCATGAGTGTGTCCAAAACCACACTACCATACTAAATATACATGGAATAAGGGCATAAAAACAGAAACACCACATATAAAAAAGGAAAAACTAACAGCACAAATTAGCTTTAATAATCACAGGCTAAATATGTATTTATTTATTCATTTATTTATTTATATATTCGTTTTTATTTACTTATGAGGATTTTAACATCATGTTTTACACTCTGGTTACATTCATGACAGACATTCCTGACAGGCAAATTACAAATGAATGGCTAAAAGGCTAAACCAGGGACTGTGAAATACTATAATTTGCTTTATTATATTACAGTAATAAGTTTATTTACAATAGAAGTACAAAGTTATGTAACTTATGCCTTTCAACACATTGTATATTAATTTCTGTAATGACTCTTTTGGAATCTTCAGTCATTCTGCTCATGCAAAAACTTCTAGCTCATTTAGGTTTGATGGCTTTCATGCTGCAACTGCCTACTTTAAACCGCCTGAACATTTTCTGTGCAATTTAGAACTGGAAACTGAGAAAGCCACTCCAGAATGTTCCAGGACTGATCCCTAAACCAAGCTTTGGTGGTGCCTGAGTGTGCCTGAGATCAGTCTTGCTGGAAAGTCCAATTATTTCCAAGGTTCCATTTCACCAAAGCAAGCATAGTCCTTCTCAAAATGCCCTGGCATTTCTGTGTATCTATGATGCCAGTCACACAGTAAAGACTAACAGTTTCTGCAGCAGAAAAACATCCCCACGTCATCACTGACTTATCTCTATGCTTGACCATGAGGACATTATTCTGTATCTGGTCAATAGCCTCGTCTTTCTGGTGCCAGACAAACTGCTGACCCATTAAGCCAAACAGTTTTACTTTTGAATCATCACTCCACAGATGAGTTCCAGAACTCCAGTAGCATATTCCAGTCAACCAGGAGATCATCTTTTTTTGCCACTGACACATTTATCCCAGCCTTCATCAAATACATGGAGTAACACTGAGGTTTTTTTGTCATTGTCGTGATTGTTCAAGGTCTTGGAAATCACCAGTGCCCTTTTGTTGCAATGAAATGATCTCTTAGGATTGTGACAGATCCTTAGTTTTTACTATGGCTCAACACACCTTGAACACTCAAATATCTGGATGTTGTTTATATAACACATCACAGCTGAAGCAATTAGGGTTGTTATTAAGTTCCCAATGGTTAAATCATGTTGTAACCCACCATCATACAACAAAATATCCTGCTACTCTGAAATATTACATATTTTTGGTTAACTGACTATCATTTAACTGATAGAGACTTAATTTAAAGCAAAATCTAGCCCTGGAGAAAGGTTTCAAGTTAAGAATTCTTATTTTGTTTGGGGCCTGTAACTGTATGTCTCTCTAAACTCATGTCATACCTGTTGTGTGCCTGTTCATACTGTATATACACATCTTTGTAATGTCTCCTCTGATGGTGTATAATTGCCATGCTCCGCTGGACACACGTTTCACTTTCATGGAATTACACGGGCAGTAGCAATATTTATCCCATCCTCAGTTTCCATGTCCATTGCTGGCATGATTTGCACCTTCCCTGCTGTGACTTTATTTAAAGCAAAATCTAGCTCTTGGGGGTAAATATTTTTATTCTGATTGCAACTGTACATAAGTATTTACTTTGAAATGAGTTAGCCTTTAAATCATGCAATGTTTTCTGCACTCACTATTTTGTTGAATCCGAGAGCTGGAACTCTCTCCTTCGGTCATAGCACTCCTGGATTCCTGGGTCATTCCATAAACTCTTAATGGCATCCATATAGGGATTTACAAATGATGAAATTTTTTCTACATCCACGTCTCGAACAATATTTGCATTGCCCTGAAAAACAAGGAAGATATTTTTATATTGTTATTCATATGATGTATTAATGAAACATATTTTTATTTCACTGTCTGAAAGCTACTATCTGGCAGTGTTTGACCCATTTTATAAATGGCATTTTTTTGGTTTCTTTTACTGCTTTAAGAGGAAAATAGGCTTGTATTTGCCTTCAAGACAATCTTGAAATAGAAATAAAGCAACAACACCATGCTATACTACTTAATTTGTCTAATTAATTTTATAGCCTGGAGGAATAATCTTGCTAGGACTGGGCTGCATAATTAACCAAAGTGGCTCCATAATGTTATTTGTCTTATAACTTGCCCTACTTTATAATAAAGACATGCCTCCTGGGAAATTTAAAATATAAATGTCCTTTAACAATAACAAAAAAACTACTTAAACAACTTACACTTGTTTTTTCCGGATAACTTACTGTTGTTAAGATCTACGCCATGTTATGTCAAACTAATCCCAAAGAGGATAAAATTTTAATTGAAAAACAAATCAAAGTGTTGTTAGTATCTCAGAAATGATAAGTAATGAGGAATAATTTATGAATTAAACACAGTGAAATACTATGATAATAGGTTGTTAGGCAAATATTGCAAAAGTAATGAAAAACTAAAAGCATTTTAAATTTATACTGGTACCAAAAACATTTCTGGTGGACATAACGTTTAGCTTTCTTCACGTGTAATAAGGTTTAACCCAGTAAACTGCTGTGTAAAGGAAAAATATGGGAGACACCAAGATGTGTCATTACAGGCAAAGGTAACCCAGAATTGCTAAGGTTTTGTTTTAGAGCCCACTCATTTTCATCCCACTAAAGGCAAGGCCAACTTTTGGAACAATTGTACCTTATTGTTTTCATATTTGTAAGGTATCTGGAGTGTGTCCATTGCTCGAATCATGGCCTGAATGGACATGTAGATGTTCTGATAGACCAGCTTAATGAATCCCTTCTTGTCCTCCTCAGAGTATCCTGAGCCATGAATGATTCTCATCTGCTTGATAAATGTGCTTTTACCGCTTTCCCCAGTCCCTACAAAACAGAAACCAAGAGATGACTAAACTGGATAACATGCATAAAGTAGTGCACAATAAACAACAGTATGATTTCCATAGCCAAAAAGGGGCGGACACCTCCAGCCAACTGTTCCACTGCACCTGCTAAACATGTGCATGCTTTAGCAGGCCACAGGCTTTGTAAAGCTGTTTCAAAGGTACAAAAATGGTTGGTATTTGATATTATTCAAAAAGCCCGGGCGTGCCATCTGTAACGTAAACATCCGAAAGTGATTCAAGCTTTAGGTCATTCTCCAGTCTTAACCCTTAACAATGTTCTAACCAATTCTGACAGTTTCTATAACGTTTTTTAATTTAATGCAACCTGACTTGATAAACTCTTCCTCAAAGTAATACAATTAAAATTAGCTTGGAATAAAAACAGTGGTTCTGGTCCTTCCATGGCTAATGTTTGTTTAGCATCGCAGACATCCAGCACCCACGTTTACACAAAAGCCATTTGCCGTCGTGGGAAACGTTATTTTATCGAAATACAAAATGTTCTACATTCAGCCACACATGCAGTAATTAACCTGTGGTGATTTGCATCTGCAAGCCTGGGTTAAGCGGTGTGCGTCAAGTTTTGCATAATAAAGCGGAGCCCGTAAACCACAGAGGATAAAACAGATTTCTGGATTTCATACCGAGCAGCAGGAGCTTGAGCTCTCGACGGGCGTCCTTCTTGTCCCGGCGGAGCTGCCTCTCTATCTCATCGTTGATCCGCCTTGCTTCTTTCGCCTCTTCAGTAAGGCAGCACGCCATAATGGAGTCGAAAGTCATGATTCTTTAGACGATAAATAGCGACAAAGCCAAGACGTTTCCAGGCGTTTTCAAAGAGAAGAAAAAAAATCGGCCAAGCATTTGTGTTGGAATTAATAATGTGCTTGAAATAGTTCTGTAGTTTATGAGGAAAGCAAAAAGAGGAGGCGATTTCTAAAACATAAGACTTAATTCATAAACAAATGTTTACAATTATTGAATATCCCTGGTTAATTAACATGCAGCCAAAACTTTAAAAAGCCTCACAAAATGCTTATTAAGGTTATTTGTATATGCCTCACTTTAAACGCAACAGATTGTTTTGCCAGATATGGTCCATAGCTAATCGATTTGGTTAGCTGTGAGTAACAGTCTCGGTTCTTTTACTAAAGGAACGTTTTTCTAGAGTAAAAAAAACCAATTGTGTTCCTTTAAGTTCCACATTCAAAAACTCGCATAAAAAAACTTCAGCATGATTTGAGTAGTTGATTTTTTTTCCTTAAATGCTTCACTCCGGGCGTGGTAAAGCGGAATATGGCGGAGTTTCACTCAAATTCCCCTCGACTGGAACAGTTGTCCACTAAACAGCCAGAGGAAAAATATCCAAGCATGCATGTGTTACATTAAAAATCCTAAATTCCTAACTGTATTTATTTAAATATTCCTTGGCATCTGCTATCAAGTAAATTTCAGTTGAAGTGCAGTCGAGTCCTCGTCCAGCTATTCCACATATGACTGCATTACCAGCTCCATCCACTCCCTGCCATGTGACGTTTCGATTAGAGCAAGGCCGTTTGGCAAAGAGGAAGCAGATTCTCTTCAGCCTGTGAGAAACACCCCCGAAGTATTCTAAGACTTTTTTTTCATTTGCATTTTTAATCCTCTTCTGAGAATTTTGTTTAAATATCAAACTTAACGGTCAGTAACTTATAGTGAATAACTGTGTGAACAAATATAATTGGTTGTAAACCATACACAGGGTAAACTAAGTCATTTAAATATTCACTCTTCTTGGTTAAATCACGATGTATTGATACCATTGTCCTAACTATTGGTCCTTTGTTAAGTAGCATTTTAACGTCATGTTTTTACACTTCGGTTACATTCATGACGGTAGTTACTGATTACACAAGGCGCATCAGCTCTCAAGGTTACATAGAACAGTCATGGACAATTTTAGTGTCTCCAATTCACCTCACTTGCATGTCTTTGGACTGTGGGAGGAAACCAGAGCACCCGGAGGAAACCCACGCAGACACAGAGAGAACATGCAAACTCCATACAGAAAGGACCCGGACCATCCCACCTGGGAATCAAACCCAGGACCTTCTTGCTGTGAGGCGACAGTGCTACCCACTTAGCCACCGTGCCGCCCTCATTACAGACTGTATGTGTTTAAATTTGAGACAATATATAGTAAACAATATATTGGATTGTTTGTACAATTCCAACTGTCACTTTTCAAATTTAAAGCTGTACAGAATTTCTTTTAATTATGAACACGTATGCATGTATGTATGTATGAACACTGCTTCTACAAAGAAAGTACCTTGTCTTGTAAAGAGTCAAAAAAGTTTATTAGAAAGCAATAGTTAAAAAGGAAAAAAAGTTGAAAGTGGGATATATATGTAAAATGTATTTTAAATCCAAAAATATATTACAAAGCTTGCTGTATTAATATGCACTAGTGTTTAAGTTTGTATATTTATTGAAGTTAAGCGTGGAAGGATAATGACTATGAAAAATTAGTACATGCTGTTGTAAACACTATAAAACAGGAACACCAACAAGGCTCAATGGATCTACATAAAGGTCAGGAAATTTACTTTCCTGCAAATGTACTGAAACGTTCAAAAACTAATATAATACAAATATCATAATGCATGATAGAAACAAGGAACACGTTTTTTATTTTTAAAAAATTGGCAGAGGCTTTATTACTTTGACATTACAATTTACAGAAATCAAAAGGGATAGAAGAGATGAGAATGCAGAGAGATCTTGCACAGATAATTACAGATGAGACTCTCCAGCTGACTGGTTTGTGTGTTTTTTTCCTTCTTTTTTATTTTATTTAGAAAGATCCCATCTAAAATGGTAAAAACTGTAGAAACACGTACAAAACAAGCATTTGCAATATTAAATGGATCCAATATCAGTAAAATTACAGTGGTCTAGAAATTATGGGTAAAATTTATATTAGTAATGAATTCATCTTCCACATTAAACTTCCACATTTTATCCTAATTATTTCAATTCAACCTTTAAAAATAAAATACTAAATGCTCTTCACAGTTCCATTTTAGACACCATGAACAGATAGGTAGCGTCTAACAATTACATCCCAAATTTTACATAAACTAGGCATGCACCTCTGGTAAGTGGATATTTAAGCCCTATTAACAACAAAACAATGCAGAATATGAAAGAAAAACAATAAAAAGACAAAATGTGCAAAAACAGGGAAACAATGGGATAGGAAAAAGATCCACTAATTCTGCTACTTTTCAGACACCTTTCTTCCCCTCCCTAATGTTTTCTTTTTAAGGTGTTAAGAGTAAGAATAACGGGGAACACATCTAAGGCAGAGGAATGTTGACTGAAAAGAAGCTAAAATTAGAATGTGTATTATAATTGTTCTTTGCTTGATGTCTTCTAGAAGAAACGTCCAGAGTACTGCTTCACACTGAAAGAGAATGACACAAAGTTAAAACAGAATGCATGCTAAGAAAGTGACGTGTTTTAAAGAAGCTAAGGCTGCCACTAAAGTATCTTATAATGGAGAAGAGGTCAACAAGCCCTTTAACATTTAATTATTATTACATGTAACAAGTGACAATGTATTGAAATTTAATATGTAATAAATGTAATACAGGGTGGGCCATTTATATGGATACACCTAAATAAAATGGGAATGGTTGGTGATATTAACTTCCTGTTTGTGGCACATTAGTATATGGGAGGGGGAAAACTTTTCAAGATGGGTGGTGACCATGGCGGCCATTTTGAAGTCCAACTTTAGTTTTTTCAATGGGAAGAGGGTCATGTGACACATCAAACTTATTGAGAATTTCACAAGAAAAACAACGGTGTGCTTGGTTTTAACGTAACTTTATTCTTTCATGAGTTATTTACAAGTTTCTGACCACTTATAAAATGTGTTCAAAGTGCTGCCCATTGTGTTGGATTGTCAATGCAACGCTCTTCTCCCACTCTTCACACACTGATAGCAACACCGCAGAAGAAATGCTAGCACAGGCTTCCAGTATCCGTAGGTGCTGCACATCTCGTATCTTCACAGCGTAGACAATTGCCTTCAGATGACCCCAAAGATAAAAGTCTAAGGCGGTCAGATCGGGAGACCTTGGGGGCCATTCAACTGGCCCACGACGACCAATCCACTTTCCAGGAAACTGTTCATCTAGGAATGCTCGGACCTGACACCCATAATGTGGTGGTGCACCATCTTGCTGGAAAAACTCAGGGAACGTGCCAGCTTCAGTGCATAAAGAGGGAAACACATCATCATGTAGCAATTTCAAATATCCAGTGGCCTTGAGGTTTCCATTGATGAAGAATGGCCCCACTATCTTTGTACCCCATATACCACACCATACCAGCAGCTGGAGTTTGTAAGGGTGCCATTTGTGAGTAGCTAATATCCGCCGAAGGGATGTTCGACTGATGCCACTCTCCAGTGACATGCGGCGAGTGCTACGCTGTGGGTTCTTGCTGAATGAAGCTAGGACAGCCACTGACGTTTCTTCATTAGTGACAGTTTTCATGCGTCCACATTTTGGCAAATCCAACACTGAACCAGTTTCACGAAACTTGGCAAGCAGTTTGCTAACTGTAGCATGGGAGATGGGTGGTCTCGTAGGGTGTCTTGCATTGAAATCTGCTGCAATGACCCGGGTACTGCGTTCACCAGACATCAACACAATTTCTATCCGCTCCTCACGTGTTAACCTCTGCGACATGTCAATGGCTGTAAACAAAGAGAAGCTTGTAAATAACTCATGAAAGAATAAAGTTACGTTAAAACCAAGCACACCATTGTTTTTCTTGTGAAATTCTCAATAAGTTTGATGTGTCACATGACCCTCTTCCCATTGAAAAAACTAAAGTTGGATCCAAAACAGCCGACTTCAAAATGGCCACCATGGTCACCACCCATCTTGAAAAGTTTTCCCCCTCCCATATACTAATGTGCCACAAACAGGAAATTAATATCACCAACCGTTCCCATTTTATTTAGGTGTATCCATATAAATGGCCCACCCTGTACATTTATATCCAAATACAATTTAAGTACTTCACACAAACACCTCTAAGGATGTCCACAATTATTTCACCAACACCTTTGACCTTTACATTTGATATATTTAGATGTCCAGTAACAAAGGTTTTACTGCTCTACTACTTAATATCTGTCTGTACATTTACATTTTCAGCATTTAGCAAATGCTTTTATCCAAAGCGACTTACACAATGAGCAATTGAGGGTTAAGGGCCTTGCTCAGGGACCCAACAGTGGCAACTTGGTGGTAGCGGGGCTTGAACCGGGAACCTTCTGTTTACTAGTCCAGTACCTTAACCACTGAGCTATCACTGGCTATCACATTGATTTGTAATTTTGTGTAGCTTTGCATATTTATTAAACAAATAAGCTGCTAATTCTTAATACACTAAATGCCTTAATCTTTAAGATGGCGGAGCCAAAATGATCATTTAGAATTTTGTAATGTATAAATACAGAGGAAACTATTTTTAACTTAATAGTTTAAATTTATCTTATCTGAAACAGTACAGTGTCTGATGTAAAATGAATGTAGTTAAAGGCTATGTGGCTGTATTATTTAAAACACTGGACTTTTTTTGCCCAGGATGGTGCAGAATATATTCCACTGTGTATTAAATACAACTAAATGATAATATTTAATAATAAAAACAAAATGTAAAAGACAATAAGACACCAATCTAGAATGTTCTGTAGCTCATTAACAGTTTTCAGCTGGATTTGTTATTGTAAATGTCATAATTGAGGGGAGCCACTGTCAGAGATGTCTGGCATAATATTTTATCCTTTTATCAAATAAACTTGATTGTGATTTGAATACCCTTCTACTTGAAGACATAAATTAATCTTTAACATTGTTTAATAAAATATAACCCCAACGATTTAAGTCAAAAAGGTAGTATGTAGGTTATAAATAGAAGCTTAATGGTTTAAAGCAGTAATAGAAGCTTAACAGCTTTTTAAAAAATATTTTTGTTTGCAGTTGGGCTAATAAAATGTTTACTAAAGACATGTTAATTCACAGTTGTTACAAAAATTTCAAAGTAAAAAATTCTGAGAAGGATTAGTAAAATGGGAGGAGGGTTAGTAAATGGGAAAGGTTGTGAAGAGGTTTGTATTTTGGGGTTTGGGGTAGATGAGGCTGGGCCTGTGCTGTAAGGCAGACTGTGATTTGTTGTCACTTCATCTAACTAACAACAACAAAATCACAAGTCTTCCACACAGAAGCAAGCCAGCTGTCTCCCACTCTTCTGGGCTCCAAGTAAATTGCCTCTTGGTAACCTTCAGTTTGGATTTCTGTATTGAACGGACCCGACACATCCTTCAGATGGGTGATATGACTATATCCAATTAACAGCACATTTAAAAGCCAATTCTTAACCAGTAATTTATTTTAAATGGCTTTAGTATATTGAGGGTTTGTTAAAACCAGGCAAAACAAAACACTGTAACAAGTATAACATATCGTGAGAATGTGTAAAGTACTGCACTGTACTGACATTTTTTGCCATATCACCCACCTCCATTCATTACCACAAAACACCACATTTCCCACGTCATATGAAATTGTTAGTAAAGTCAAAAGAGCATTCAACTTGCATACAGTTGTCAGAAAGATAAGTTGTCAATCTTTATGTCAATCCACCCTTAAAAAACATAACTAATAAGAGAAAACATAAGTGTCAATAGTTTGTTTAAAAATAGAATGAATATACAGTGGTGTTCAAAAAAATAGCAGTCCAACACCATTAACCTGACAAATCACAAATTTCTACATAGCAAAAAATTCACTTGAAAGTGTAGTAGAGTATTGAAAACAAAACAAACCCAACAATTAGGACGTGCATGCCGCTCATTCTGAGTAATCGAAGCATTGATTAAAAGGGGGTTGTTCAAAATAATAGCAGTGAGGAGTTCAATTGGTGAAGTCATTCATTCTGCAGAAGAACGGGTGTCAATTTTGGCCCTTATTTAAGGTAGGAGGGGGGCAAATGTTGCACAGGTTGGTCATAGCGCATTTCCTTCTGAAATACTGGGTAAAATGGGTTGTTCCAGACATTGTTCTGATGAACAGTGTACTTTGATTAAAAAGTTGATTGTAGAGGGAAAAACATACAGAGAAGTGCAGCAAATTATTGGCTGCTCAGCTAAAATGATCTCAAATGCCTTGAAGTGAAAACCAAAACCTGAAAGATGCGGAGGGAAGCATGGAACAACTGTTCAAAAGGATCGAAGAATAGCCAAAATGGCAAATACTCAGCCAATGATCACCTCCAGAAAGATCAAGGAACATCTGAAGTTACCAGTGAGTACAGAAGATGATTAAGTGAAGCCAATTTACCAGCTAAAACTCCTTGCAAAGTCCCGTTGTTAAGAAAAAGACGTGTCCTGAACGGGTTAACATTTGCCAAGGAACACATTGACTGGTCCAAAGAGAAATGGCTCAACATTTTGTGGACTGATGAAAGCAAACTTGTTCCTTTTGGGTCAAGTGGCCATAGACAGTATGTCAGATGACCCTCGAGCACTGAATTCGAGCCAAAGTACACTGTGAAGACAGTAAAGCATGGTGGTACAAAATGATGATATGGGGATGTTTTTCATACCATGGTGTTACGCCTATTTATCACATACGAGGGATCATGGATCAGTTTAAATATATCAGAGTGGCCAGCCCAATCCCCTGACTTCGATCCCATAGAGAACTTGTGGGCCGATATCTGAAACACGTTTTTTGAGGCAAAACCCAAAATTGCAGAAGAACTGTGGAATGTAGTCTAATCATCCTGGACTGGAATACCTGTTCAGAGGTGCCAGAAGTTGGTCGACCCCATGCAACACAGATCTCAGAAAAAAATTGTTATGCCACTAAATATTAGTTCGGTCATTTAAAGTAAAGTGAAACCTCAAACATTTTTTTCAGTTTATAGATAATTTTCTATAAACTTTTTTTAAAAACCAAGAGTTTTTAAAGAAAAATGCTGCACTGCTATTTTTTGAACAGCCTAATATTTATTTTTCTTAACTTTCTGTAAAGGATTAACACAAACTGGCTAAATTTTGTTAATGTTTTGATTTAGAATTGAAAGTGTAGTATTTCCAGTGCGTTTGCATTCATGGAAATAAAAGTTATTATAATGAATTTGTGCTTTATTCGCTTTTTTTAAATCACTGCTATTTTTTTTTTAACACTACTGTAACACACCTGCAAAAAAAGAACCTAAATCCTACAAGTGTTCTCTTTATTTTATCTACTAATCTTAATTTTAAAAAGTCAACTAATTTAAAAATCAACATTTAAACAAATAAAAAAGTAAATAAATCCTTCATACCCACCTACAAAATGTGTAGGAATGTAAATAATACGAATTTAATAAAAGACCAATTTTAAATGACACTAAAATTGACCAATCATAACCTCCCTCTAAACAGGTGGGCTTCGTTATGCTTTCATTATGACAAAAGCCAAGTGGGCATAATTGTTATGCGTTTTGAACTCTGACCCGAAATGGAACTTGTGATGATGTGCAGTTCCATTTCTAAGGCTGGACCATTTGCCAGCCGACTGTTTTGACAGCATACGGTCATGCCAAACCTCCCTCAAGCATTAATCATGCCATAGAACAGAAGGTAGAAGCTAACATGCAACAATCATAAAGCTTTATTTTCAACAACAAGAAGTTCAATGCAAAAAATAAAATGTGGTGTATGTATGTGTCAGCCATTTAGATCTTAGACCGGCCACAGACATGTCAGAGATATGTCATCTATGTAAGAACTGAAAGGTAAAAAGGCGAGGAAAGGAAAAAAATGCTGAAAAAAACTGTTCAGGTTTATGAACTTGATTACAATGTCTTGTTTCAAGATGCCTCTTCATTTTGATTTTAATTCAACTCATTTGGCACATTAAGCCATCCCTTATATATTCTTTTTGATAGCCCCAGCACTTACTAGAAGATTTTTTTTCTTATTCTCATCGTTTTATGCAGGGCCATACCTAAGGAAAATCTATTTAAATTAAAAAAAATAAAATAAAAAAATAACTTTTTTTTATATTTTCAGACAGAAAAACAGAAAATCATCTTGCAAGCCAGAGTTCAAGAACCGCTGTTGTGGAAGGTACTACATTCAAAAGTTCTTTAAAAAGACAGACTGTTGCATTTCATTATTTGCAAAAGTTTGTTGCGAGGCTCACTTATATATCCAAACCTAACTTAGACTCTCTACTTGCCTGTTCTGCAGTAGATACTGGGCATTCTGAATCTGGTCCTGTGTTCCTGTAATGGTGATGATGCGGTCTTCTGAACCCTCTAGAGGCTCATCAATTTTAATAGAGGCTCCAGATTCATGACGAATCTGCTTGATGCGTTGACCCCCTTTTCCAATTATTGAACCAGCCAGCTTAAACAGGAGAACATTTTGGACTAAAATTAATCACAGCTTCAACATGGTGTAAATTAAGTAACAGTCAGGGTTAAAAGGTCTCTTACATCTTTAGGTATCGTCACTTGTGTTGTGATGACAGGACCACCAATGTCACCATAGGAACCTCGGCCACCTGACAAATTATTTACAAATGATAATTTAATTCTACATCCCACTTAGCCATTATCGAAATAAATATACTGTACTGTACTGTACACTTACCAGACTGGAAAGGTTCCCAAGAAGAGTTATTATCTTTAATTTTCAGATAAAGGAAATAAAAATATAAGAAGACAGTAGAGGTATTAGAGAGAGAGAGATTACAGTAAAACAAAAAAAAAACACTATAGCCACACGAGTGTTGTGGCACTTATTTATGATCAAGCCAAAACAGTCTTAGAAAAATAGACTGTGTTTATGTGAACAAAGTCACAAAATAACACTCACCATATCCACCTCCACTCTGCTTAAATTATAGAGAGAGAAAAAACAAGTTCAAGCTTTTAATTTTTATACTTAATCATCAACTTTAGCAATACACTTTGTGGAAAAGGCACTTTGTATCCACTACTCCTACAATAAATAGAAAGCGTTATAGATATTGAACTGGACTACAGTAGACCCTTGAGTTACGAACGGTTTACCATACGAACATTTTGGGTAACGAACGATCTTTTTCAACTTAACGTACGAACAAATTTCGGATTACGTACAGATATTCGCGAAACACGTGACATCACGAACAAGTTGACTCCAAACGTCTCTCTCTACGTGTGTGTGTGTGTGTGTATATGTGTATATATATACACACACACACACACACACACACACACACACACACACACACACACACACACACACAGTGGGGGAAATAAGTATTTGATCCCCTGCTGATTTTGTAAGTTTACCCCCTTACAAAGACTTGAACAGTCTATAATTTTTATGGAAGGTTTATTTTAACAGAGAGAGACTGAATATCAACAAAAAATCCAGAAAAAAAACATTAAATAAAAGTTATAAATTAATTTGTATTTAATTAAGGGAAATAAGTATTTGATCCCCTACCAACCAGCAAGAATTCTGACCCCCACAGACAGGTTATGTTCCCATGAGGCACACAAATTAGTCCTGTCCCTGTATAAAAGACTCCTGTCACAGAATCAGTTTCTTCCGTTCAAATCTCTCGACCACCATGGGCAAGACCAAAGAGCTATCAAAGGACGTCAGGGACAAGATTGTAGACCTGCACAAGGCTGGAATGGGCTACAAGACCATCAGCAAGAAGCTTGGTGAGAAAGAGACCACTGTTGGTACGATCATTCGAAAATGGAAGAAATACAAGATCACAGTCAATCACCCTCACTCTGGAGCTCCATGCAAGATCTCACCTGGTGGGGTAAGAATGATTCTGAGAAAGGTGAGGTCAGTCCAGAATTACACGGGAGGAGCTTGTCAATGATCTCAAGGGAGCTGGGAGCAGAGAAATGCTGGATATGACCCCAAGAACACCATCCCCACCGGGCATTTCTTTGCCTCCAAACACGGCGAATGGAGTTGATGCCAAAGAGCTCAATTTTGGTCTCATCTGACCATATCACATTCTCCCAAGCTTTCTCTGAATCATTCAGGTGTTCATTGGCAAACTTCAGACGGGCCTGTACATGAGCCTTCTTGAGCAAAGGGACTGGTGTTAAGAACTGGTGTTCTTAAAAAATATTAGACTGTTCAAGTCTTTGTAAGGGGGTAAACTTACAAAATCAGCAGGGGATCAAATACTTATTTTCCTCACTGTGTGTGTATATATATACAGTGTATCACAAAAGTGAGTACACCCCTCACATTTCTGCAGATATTTAAGTACATCTTTTTATGGGACAACACTGACAAAATGACACTTTGACACAATGAAAAGTAGTCTGTGTGCAGCTTATATAACAGTGTAAATTTATTCTTCCCTCAAAATAACTCAATATACAGCCATTAATGTCTAAACCACCGGCAACAAAAGTGAGTACACCCCTAAGAGACTACACCCCTAAATGTCCAAATTGAGCACTGCTTGTCATTTTCCCTCCAAAATGTCATGTGATTTGTTAGTGTTACTAGGTCTCAGGTGTGCATAGGGAGCAGGTGTGTTCAATTTAGTAGTACAGCTCTCACACTCTCTCATACTGGTCACTGAAAGTTCCAACATGGCACCTCATGGCAAAGAACTCTCTGAGGATCTTAAAAGACGAATTGTTGCGCTACATGAAGATGGCCAAGGCTACAAGAAGATTGCCAACACCCTGAAACTGAGCTGCAGCACAGTAGCCAAGATCATCCAGCGTTTTAAAAGAGCAGGGTCCACTCAGAACAGACCTCGCGTTGGTCGTCCAAAGAAGCTGAGTGCACGTGCTCATCGTCACATCCAACTGCTGTCTTTGAAAGATAGGCGCAGGAGTGCTGTCAGCATTGCTGCAGAGATTGAAAAGGTGGGGGGTCACCCTGTCAGTGCTCAGACCATACGCCGCACACTACATCAAATTGGTCTGCATGGCTGTCACCCCAGAAGGAAGCCTCTTCTGAAGTCTCTACACAAGAAAGCCCGCAAACAGTTTGCTGAAGACATGTCAACAAAGGACATGGATTACTGGAACCATGTCCTATGGTCTGATGAGACCAAGATTAATTTGTTTGGTTCAGATGGTCTCAAGCATGTGTGGCGGCAATCAGGTGAGGAGTACAAAGATAAGTGTGTCATGCCTACAGTCAAGCATGGTGGTGGGAATGCCATGGTCTGGAGCTGCATGAGTGCAGCAGGTGTTGGGGAGTTACATTTCATTGAGGGACACATGAACTCCAATATGTACTGTGAAATACTGAAGCAGAGCATGATCCCCTCCCTCCGGAAACTGGGTCGCAGGGCAGTGTTCCAGCATGATAATGACCCCAAACACACCTCTAAGACGACCACTGCTTTATTGAAGAGGCTGAGGGTAAAGGTGATGGACTGGCCAAGCATGTCTCCAGACCTAAACCCAATAGAACATCTTTGGGGCATCCTCAAGTGGAAGGTGGAGGAGCGCAAAGTCTCGAATATCCGCCATGGAGGTCGTCATGGAGGAGTGGAAATGCATTCCAGTGGCAACCTGTGAAGCTCTGGTAAACTCCATGCCCAGGAGAGTTAAGGCAGTTCTGGGAAATAATGGTGGCCACACAAAATATTGACACTTCAGGAACTTTCACTAAGGGGTGTACTCACTTTTGTTGCCGGTGGTTTAGACATTAATGGCTGTATATTGAGTTATTTTGAGGGAAGAATAAATTTACACTGTTATATAAGCTGCACACAGACTACTTTTCATTGTGTCAAAGTGTCATTTTGTCAGTGTTGTCCCATGAAAAGATATACTTAAATATCTGCAGAAATGTGAGGGGTGTACTCACTTTTGTGATACACTGTATATATACACATACATACACATACACACACACACACACACACACACACACACACACACACACACAGTGAGTGAACATTCGAACTGCGGACGGCGTTTTTTTTTTTTATATTTTGTAAAATTCTATATTAAAATGTCCCCAAACAATGTGCAGAGGAAGCGCAGTTGTTGTATAATTACTCCTGCCAGTAGCTGTCACGGTGTATCAGACAGAGGGGACAGTGAGTGAGGGAGAAGAAGGAATTCGGCTGAGTGTGTATTGTTGTTTATTATTGTTTATTACAGGAATGTCTATTTTATAATTTAAGATTTAAGGGAAATATACTTGTATTTATAACAAAAAAGACCATTTAAGACATTAGAGAGGTTAGATAAGGAGGTGGTTTGGGAGGTCTGGCACAGATTAATTCTGTTTACATAGTTTCTTGTGTGAAAAATAGGTTTAACTAACGAACATTGACTTGAGAACAGCCCTTTGGAACCAATTAAATTCGTAAGTCAAGGGTCTACTGTATTCTCAATTGATCCAGCAGTATTATGCTGGTGTGTGTAAGACTACGCTTTAGGAACAGGAACACCATGGTGATCTTTTTTTATTTTTATAAAGCTATGCATTGGCATTGCCCAAACTCACTAGTGATTCTGATGGCTCACATGTACATATCTATCTGCTACTTGGTAACCAAGGCAACAAGTGATTTAAAAATCCATTGCCTAGCAACTACAGGCCAAAGCAGTGCAGTAAAGGAAAATGTTGCACATATGCATCCATTACACTGTCATTTTACAAAAAACAAGTAGTACATTTTCTACATGCCTTTCCGATTTACCCCCACACACCTATTAACTTTAAATATTAACAAAAAAATCTGTAGCTTACCATGCTTTCATAGCGCTCTCCAGGTCTTCCCCTTCTGTCATTTAAAATATAAACAACAGGAAAATTCAGATGCTTAATTAAGCATGTTTACACAGTTTATTTTGATAAACAATTGCCATGACCATAAGACAAAAGCTAAAAATTAATAAATAAAAACTGAGGCCCTCAAAAAATAGCAATATTTAATACATTTATTTCTACAATATAAATACTAACCCCACAACGTTCAGGCCTATTTTTGTGCATTTGCCCCTGAAGGACATACCCAGTTTTGAGGCTTGTTTATTCAGAAGGTTCATAAAAGGAAATGTATAGTTTAAGTTACAGAAAATCCATTAAAGTCTATAAGCCATGAAAATTTTAGGCGCATTTTACAATTTTTTAAATCCAATGTTTCAGTAAGTATAAGGTGTTGATCAGGAATGCCATTTACTACACCATACCAAATTTTAGCATCTAATATTTTCTAAAAAGCAACTATTTTAAACACCACCCTATATATAAACAGTGGTTTAATGTTATTCAGTGGCCTGACCTAAATCCAACAGAAAATCTGTGGATGGACTTGAAGAGAGCAGGAGTAATGGGCAAATATTCCCTATCTAGGTGTGCAAAGCTGGTGAAGACATATACAAACACAGTGATTGCAATAATAAAGCAAAAAGTGGCCCTAAAAAGTCCGTAAAAGTTGGAACATTTACTAAATTTCAACATTTATTAACAAAATAAAAAAAAAGAATCTGTGCTTTGTTCATTCTTATATAACTTTATTAAACCAACAAAAGTAAAAAGAAAAGATTTCCAATGTCAACTTATAGTTTATAAATATAAACATATTTGAAATTAATGCCTCCAAAAAAAAGAACAATCCAAAAAAAGTTGAAACAGAGGCATGTTTAGCACTGTGTTCCATCAGCTTTAATATTAATGTGACTTTTTGATGGTTTGGGAACTGAGGACACTAACAATTGGAATTGGAATTTTTCTCCATCATTCTCTATTCTTTTCTTCATATTGCACCATGAATATTCAAAAGCAATAATAGTAAGAAAAAGGCCTGGCATCATCTTGCTAAAATAGCCATGGACTTCCCAAGACGTCACCTTAATGGCAGCATGTGTCCCTCCAAAATCCCAGTGTACACTTTCACGTCAAAAGTACCTTCACAAATATGCAAGTCAGCCATGCCATGGGTACTGATACACCCCCATTACATCACAGATGTTGGCTTTTGCACCTTACGCTGGTAACACTGGATGGATCCTTTTTGTCTTTGGCATGGAGAACTTGATGGCTGTTTTTTTCTGGATTTTCTGAATCTTTTCATAATATGTATGGTAGATGGAAAAAGACCTAAATTATTTTTCAGTCTTGCATTGAGAAGTGCCACAACCCATCATTACTTGCACAAACCGAGCCTGTGGTGAATCCTACTTTTATAACCCAATCATGCTCCTTTCCTCTCCAATTTACCTGCTTATTTTGTAATGTTTTTTTGTAACTTCAATTAGAATATCTATAACCTTTTTACTCTTATTTTACCTCTGTATTAACTTTTGAGTGTGCTGCAGGCATCAAATTCTAAATGTGTCTATATCTTTAAACTACAATAAAACTGATCAGTGAAATATTGGAATTTTTTCTTTTTTTTTTTACTTTTGTCAGTAAAATAAAAATTCAATATAAATAACAAATCACAGATTCTTCAATTTATTGCATTTTATAAACTGTCCAATCTTTTCTGAAAATGGGGTTTGTAGAAAATCAGGGGACTGAATATTTTTCCAACTCTGTTATTCTTTTTAACTTTTAGAACTGTTTAC
The DNA here is from genome assembly GCF_030014385.1 of Trichomycterus rosablanca. Taxonomy (NCBI): domain Eukaryota; kingdom Metazoa; phylum Chordata; class Actinopteri; order Siluriformes; family Trichomycteridae; genus Trichomycterus; species Trichomycterus rosablanca. The sequence continues at coordinate 6,578,957 of NC_086013.1, forward strand.
TTAAACTTTATTAACACATTTTGCCTTAAAACATTTAAGAAGGTTATTTTGTGAGAATTTTGATTTCAGACTGTGAAAAAGTGACTTTAAAGAGGTGATTTCAAAGTGGTATGAAGAAATTCTTTATGCACTACCTGGAACTTGGAATTTACTTACCCTGGTCTGTCATCCATGCTGCCATGATAGCCTGGGTGGGAAAATCGTTCACATCTGTTTTTAAAAATAAATGAATACATACATACTGAAAGCGACTATTTATGAGCAAACAAACCAACAACATTTCATGTAAAATGTAAAAGCATTCATCCTGGTAGTACAAAGTTTAAACACTCTAGGTAAGAAGAACGTAAAGCCCAAATATTAAGAACAACACTGAATTAATGAAAGCAAAACACACACATTACTCAAGGTTCTCACTGCTACTTACCCTCCTCTAGGTGGCGGGGGAAGAGGAAGAGGCAGGTTTCGAGCACGGCTCCCACCTCGGCCCGATCTGCCTGGTGGCAGTGGTGGAGGTCCTCTACGAGGACTTATATCATCATATTCATGCCTGGAGGGGGGAATGGGGCGTCCACCACGACTCGGGGGCATGCGGTCAAAAACACCACGTCCACGCATCGGAAATCCCCCCATAGCCCGTCGGCCTCTTTCCTCAAACATCATGGTGAAGCCACCATAATCATATGTCTCATCGTAGAAATTTGGATCATAAGGCTGGGCACGTCCTTTAATGGGAGCCTGTTCAGAAGGACAGAATGTTATGGTGTGATTTAAGGCCCGTCTTGAATTAAAGCTTAAATTTGTTAGTTAACAAATTACCTCAGTCATCAGTTCAAGGATAACCTTAATGCACTCGACCACTCGCTGAGGTTTGCCTCCCACTAAAACCACACGGTCTGTTGAATGTGGGCAGCACTCCTGGAAGAGTTTTATGGTGGTCTGTGTATTCTGCGACAAGATGGTGGATGGTTAAACCCAAGCAAAGTAAAATACTATAACTTTACATTACACCCTTAAAGATAACATCAAAATGTTATCAGTGCAGATAAATAACATATGTAAAGCCACTTGTAAGATTAACACTGCTTGCCTCTCTTAGTTCTTTGATCTTGGCACCCTTGACACCAATGATGCCTCCTGCCAAACTCTGATGAATCAATAGGCGCAGCTCACAGTCAAAGTCAATGCCATTGTAGTGCTGATACTGCCAAATATAAGCAGATAAACAAATCCACTCTCAAAAGCTCATAACTGTGATAATAATTGTCTAGGCACATCTATTACATATATACAGTACATAAAATTAAAGCACAGAATTTTTTTAATTTAGGTCTTACCTCCTCAAGAGTAGGGATGATCTTCAAAAGAATCTCTCCAATTGTGTCGATGTCTGCACTTACACTCAAAATGCTGCACAAGCAGTCAGATGGCCAAATAAAAGTATATAGAAAGATAGAAGCAAACAAAAGTACACTCAGCAATGATTCTATGGAGTATTAAATCAAATAAAATGCTATTAAAATATAATTTGTTAAAATGTTTTAACAATGGACTGAAATATGAGTCCCTAACATGAATGTGCCCTTTGCATATTTAACAATGACAACAGACCTTAGAAGATGAAACAGTGGAAGAACTGAGCCTTGGTGTACAGTCTATGCTTCATCAACAGCAAATTCTAAAGGTAAAAACCCTAGTCTTTTACATAATTAACTATTGGCAAAATGTTTTGATTGTGTAATGAGAAAGGGAAGAAAAGAAAAAAAAAGCCATGCGTTAAAAAGCAAAGAGTAAGAGCTCAAGTAGAAACCATTGGTTGATGTGCAAGAGTTGAGGTAAGGCATTAGGTAAAGTGCATGTCACTTTTAACCAAAAAATAGGTAGTTTACTAAAAATCTAAGATACAAACGATGAAGACAGAGATGGGTCAAAAAAGGCCAGTCATGGAAATTATACCATCAGTAATGCTGAGAACAGTGAGGTGGGCTTAGAGAGCAGAATAGGGCAGAAAGAAATAAGACTTTTCTTTAAATCAACTCAGTAAGCAACAACATCAAAGGCAAGGAACAGCAACAATTAAAATATTTAAATATTTTAAGCATTTTCTATGAAAAGTGAACAACTGGGAAAGAAATTAATTTGCTTGTTGCAGCAGAACTAACTTTCTATTTATCTTAAAGAAAAAAGATCCCAAATAAAGACTCAATGGGGAGCTGAGGAGAGGGGAAAAGACATAAAATAAAACAGAACAATACATGTTTCCTTAAAAAGGGGATACTATGTGTATAAACTATAAAAATGAAACAGAAGGCAAGCTATCAAATACATGTGTTTTCTGTACTAATCAGGCAGTTAGGCAATAACTGGTGGGACATACCGCTCTGGGCCACTGCTGTCTGGGACTGATACACTGGCATTGTACTGCATTGGTCGTGGAGGTTGGCATTGGGCAAGGGCATTCAATCAGATGTTGTCAAGTAAGGTGCCCATTTAGGAAGGGGCACGTTTATGGGGCCAACCGGGGTGGGCGGGCGTTCGGGGCGGAGGTTGGGCCAACGTCAAGGTGGGCAACGCAGGAGGGGCATGTCGATCCAGTACATGGGCAACAGAGGAAGGTGGCCAAAAACAAAAGTAAAGGAGAGGGAAGAGGGGGAGAAGGAATACAATTTAATTGAATACAAGGCTATATTGACTATATTATAAAAAAATTGAAGAAACTTGGCAATGACTGCACAAGAAACAGGTCTGGAAGACAGATTAGATACAGAACTACAGCAATTAATATGACTATGGGTCAGCTCAAGAGTAAAGACATCTGTTTTTGGGCTTATCTCTAAATGGACAGGCCACAATAAATGATATATGGGGAAAATAAAGAGTCTGTTTTGGAACTTGATTATATGGCAAAGACAAAACCCCACCCACATTCAGGCCCCAATCAGAAATCATAACAGTCTGTCCAAATGAGCTAACCTATAGGTATAGGACATTACTAATATCTTTAAAAAGCTCATATTTTAGCATGCAAAGTGATTAGCACCCCTTATAGATCCAATGAGATTGACTAAATCCTATATTTAACATAAAGGCTAAATTAAGATGTTATATCAGTTGTTGCTTTTGAAAACAAATCAGATGATGACTAAAATGCTGACCAACAAAAATTAGCAAATATGATCACTGATAATTTAAAGTCAAATTTCAGCTTGACAGGTGAATGTCTTTTAAAATATTAAATGACCTCTCCAAATCTAAAATACTTACATCTGTCCGAAGGGCTTTAATATTTTTCCCACCTTTTCCAATCACAGCACCAGCATTCTGAAAATTCAAAAACAAAATGTTTTAGTTTTATTAGCTCACTAGGCTTAGTCCACACTACTAATGCAAAGTTCACACTACACGACTTTCCAAGTCGTCAGGTCGCTGTACAGTTCACACTACACAACTGGATCTCTTGTAATCGAGAGTCTTTCAAGTCGGTGTGGCTTTTACACTACACGACTGATCGGCGATAGGAGGTTTCACACTACACCATCTATCACCAACTGGAATCGCAGAAGAGCTTCTCTGGTGAGTTGGAGGTTAATAAATATTTTTGCAATGCAACGTTATGGTTATGGTGTTATGTTTTGTAGAGAATGATAAGGTCAGAAATACTGTAAAACTTGTGCGTGCGCCGATGTATTCTGATATAAACTATATTATGCCCCTGTCCCACCTTTTACAACTCCTCCCCTGCGTTTCCCCTACACGTTTACACTACACGACTGATCGGCGATAGGGGGTTTCACACTACACCATCTATCACCAACTGGAATCGTTTGTACGCTGATGTGCAGTGTAAAATCAAGAAGAAAAAATAAATGAATGAGTGGATTTGGCTACGCGAACAGCATGGATTGTTCTATAGTGAGTTGGAGGTTAATAAATATTTTTGCAATGCAACGTTATGGTGTTATGTTTTGTAGAGAATGATAAGGTCAGAAATACTGTAAAACTTGTGTGTGCGCCGATGTATTCTGATATAAACTATATCTTGCGTTCTCATTGGCTGTTCGACATACCACTCATTGCCAGTTGGGCGACTCATATCCAAATATTTGACATGCTAGATATATTTCTTCAGTCGCCGAGCGGCCAGCAAGCCGCTCAGATCGAGTTGTTGAGTAGTTCACACACAGCGATTGAGAGCTTCGATCGCCAAACAAACGTCGAGTTGCTCCCGAGTCGGCAAATCTAGCACCCGGCAAGTGAATCATAAATGTGGCATCTTATCTACAAATGATATTTGGGTTTGATTAATTAAGGTTTAACATTTTCCTAATACAAGAGAAGTAAGACTCACTTTGCTTTGTAGCAAAACCCTAAGCTCCACCATCTCATCTGTGTTGCGGGAACGTTTGAAGGTTTGTTCCTCATCCATGTCCTCAGCAGGACGCTTGCCTGTGACAATGAAAAGTTACCAATCTAAGAATGACTAATTATTTACAAAAATAACAATCCATTAAAAGCATAGTCATCAAGTGATCCGTCACCAAGCAGTTAAAATCAGATCTATTAGAATATCAATCAATTCTAAAACAGAATATTAGGGTCTGCTCTTATTTTGCAAAATAATCTAAATACACTATGGCTAAATACACTGCAATGTATGTGGATATGCAGGCTGGCTGCATTTGTTATAAAACAGTTAAAGTTCACATTTGCTGTTTCCTTCACACCAGCTGCGCCATGTGCCAGAGGCCACCATAAGCTTACACATTACATCATTATATTATATATTATATAAGAGAAATTAGCTAATCTCATCTGATACCATTTCTAGAGAAGTATTTTAGTAATGTCTGAATGTTAAAGAACTATTGTATTTAAATCAGTAATTTAAAAATCGATATTTAAACTACACTTTTTGCATTTACTTGAAAAATTAAAAAATGCATTATTTTTCCCTATAAAAATCACAATATATAAAACACTGCACTCATTGAAAAAGTTAATGCACAAATAATTGGTTAGCAAAAAATGTATTAAATTAATACAAATAATTGCAAAAGCCATTCAGTTCAACTTAAGTAACCCATTAGGCAGGAAAGTATTTCAACATTAGTATGAAAACATTTTTACAACATAATAAATTCTGAATTATCAAGCTTTCTGACATTCATTAAGAAGAGAGAGAATTGTCTGATCATTACTGCACATTGGGATGCATTTTTAGATTTAGTAATAAAATAGTAATAGTATGGTGGTACCTGCAATCTTCCTGTAAAGTCTGATTGTAGAGAAAATCAGCCACTCTTACAGTGTTATTTCTAATAAAAGGTCTGGCTCAGGGTTTATTTGCATAACAACTGATATAGATTATCTTGCCCAAATTTGCATTTTGACATATTCAGCTCACCCAAAAACCAAATCTTACCGTTGGTGTCAGTGTTGCTAAAGGTGGTGTCTTCGTCCTGCTGTTCAATATCTGTCTCCATTGTCTTCTATCAAGGACAAAATGTGAAAGGGCTTTTCTCTCTGTGGGAAAAGCTGAGATACACAAATGATTCAATCAACAGGAGCACTGTCTCTAACCTGTAAATTTAGCATTTCTCAGTTTCCTTATAATTATGCAAATTTTCAACATAACACGTTATGTGCACTTCTATGCACACCGAAAGGTTCGAAAAGTTTCTGGAATTGTATTGGAAGGATGGAAAAGTATTTGAAATATTTGATTGATATTTTTTTATTTATTCTTTTAATTTTAGTTGCTGGGACTTGTGTAATCAATTCCATGGTAAGGAATGGTGGTATGATTTAAAAACCCAAGGGTTGGTATGTAGCATGTTAATTCTGTTGAAATATGTTTGATCGTTAGGACAGTCTTACATGTAGCACACATCTGCTGTCTTGTTTCCCTTCATGTCAGGAAGTTAGTTAGTTTTATATCTAATTTGCCATCTTGTATATGTGACTTGTTCTATATGTATATGATCTTGATTGAAGAGAGAATCTTATATACTTTGTTATTTGTTTGGTAATTCCATTCATTTAGCCATTTTTCGGGTATTGTACTTGTTAAGGTTGGTTGTAATCTTGTGCTATTGTACTCAATCCTACTGTTTTCCTCGCCATCCAGGCCAGTTTTTCAATTCCGGGGATAACACAGTACTACCATACTAACAAAGCAGAAAACTGACAAATAATAAAAGAAGTTAAATACTTTGAGTAGTAGCATTTCTGTTTTAAAACATTTTAAATTTTTGTTCCTTAATTGTTTAATGTGGGCCAGAAATTTGCATACAACCACTTCAATTATATTTAATGGAGCAGAAGGTCTTTTTAAGCTTATTAGTGATTATGATTTACTAAAGCTGATGATTACCCTGTGCCTGTATAAACAAAGCCAGTTTGCATCCCATTACTGAAAAATTACATGGAAGTCTTTTGCTAATAGCAGAAAAAATTCCAAATTATCAGTTTATGGTAAGAGACATTTCAATAACTAGACAAAATTCAAATACAGGTCCATAAATACTGATTTGGTAGCACTGTCCACAGTCAGGAGAGCTTTACATCACCACGGGCTCAAAGGTGCAGAGAAAAAGCTTTTTTTTTAACTCCAAACTTTTGGAGACAAAATGTGTTTTTTAATAAGTCATGGTCAGTTACAGAAAACGAACAGTTGTCGAAATCACTGATATCACCTAAGAGTAACATAACATACATGCTTCTAACAAAGATACGTCAATTTTGACCTCGTTTGCATAGTTATCGAATTCCATAACACGTAAATAAAAACAATAAGCAAAAAAAACTGCCATGAAAAAAAGCGTTATTAAAAGTGACTCCACAAGGCCCACGGCACTTCCTCAAAATGGTGCGTGTGTAACGTTAGCATTTCATTCTGCTAGCTGGCGAAACTACAGCTATCTAATGTACTGAGTTATTTCGTATTTAGCTAATTAAGCACACCATTAAATAAGTGCATTTGTTACTATTATTATTATTTTTATTTTTTTTACCAATAAGGTTTACAGCTAAATATCTGGAGATTTCTGTAGCCATTTCTGTAGGTGCTAGCTATTTAGAATTTCACAAAATGGCTTGCTTATTTTTAAGACTTCTCCTCGGTTGGCATAATGCTGTAGCTTATCGAATCGGTTACATTGTCTAGTCAACCAAAAAAGGTTTATATCTCAAACAAATATTAAACACACAACTTTGAAACGGATGCTTTTGGCAGAACGGTAATTCGTTATTTAGGGCACTTGCCAAAAACACACTCCATTTTGTGGTATGCTAGCACACTGAATGTAAATCTAAGCTGCACATTTCATGACACGAGTTCAGTAATGTAGACAGACACAGTTCACTGTCTAAACGCCACAAAACACCAATACTTTACACCACTAACAGTAGTTAGCTATACAAACCTACGAAAGGCCCCGTCCGTCACTCCAATATTTGTTGGCCAAGACGTCCGGTTACGCGTTCTATCCTGATTTTATGGAGTTTTACACGAACGTCTGTCTGAATTTCCAATTGGTAGAGAGGGCATACAATGACGCGTCTCATTCAAACCCGTATTGGACAGTTGGCTTGTCAATTAAAGAGCTATCGTACACTATCAAAACCATTTGTTTAATAGTGCGTCAGTCAGCACAGATAACCCCGCCCCCTGTAATCTGCTATGACGTTATTGGCTCTCGTGTCATCGTCATAGCAACCATATAACGCGTATTTTATCATTGTAAATTTAAAAATATAATGATTGCATTTAAAGTAAGGTTACAGTCTACTTTCTAATAATAATATTATATATTATATATGGTATAAAAATAGAAAAATTGAAAATTATCCATTAAAACAGTAGTTCTGACCACGCAATCAAATTGTTAGATAACGTTCTTTTTAACTATAGCTATATCACTCCGCTGACCACTGGTTGCTTTGCTTAGTTTAATTCCTGCATTTCAGGCCTGCAGAAAAAGTTAGAAAAATAAAGCATCTACCACTTTGTATTGTTGCCAATCCTTCTCACAACAAAAGACGTGTTGGCACAAATAATACCAAGTGATGAAGTGTTTCAGGTGTTATTTTGTCACATTCTTACTGCAAACACGTCTCAAGATGTGCAACAGTACAAAGTTGTAGTTGTCACATTTGTTTGAAAATTCTCCACATACTCCCTATTAGGGACAAGTCAGGACTGCAGGCAGGCCAGTCCAGTGCAATATGTGGTTTTGCATTGTCTTGTTGAAAAATGCATGTACGTCCCTGGAAAAGATGACGTCTTGACAGCAGCATATGTTGCTCTAAAATCTCAATGTACTTTTCTGCATTATTGCTGCCATCACAGAAGTGTAAATTACCTTTGCCAAGGGAACGGACACAATCCCATACCACGACAGACCCTGGCTTTTGAACTTTGTTACTGATAACAGTCTGTATGTTCCTTTTCGTCTTTGGTCCCAAGCACACAACATCCATTTCCAAAAAAAAAAAAGATCAGTCCCAGAAAACTCGACACAGCTTCTGGACATGTTTAACTTTGCACAGTAAAGTTTTAAGTGACATTTGTGAATGTAACTGATATTTTAGTGCTTGACAAAGGTTTGTCAAAGGAATCCCTTGCCCATGTGGTTACATGAGCTACTGGTGAATAACAATTTTTGTGTTCAAAATGCATAAAATGTATCTGTGATTACAACAATTACAAGTGCATTACGTTTTAAACGTTAATCAATTAAAGGTTTTCAGTTAAAGTCAAATTAAAGTCAAAACTGACAGAGATGTCTGTAGACAAATATTAAATCATTTAATTAAGCACCAGGAAAGAAAATCAGCTGATTAAATTCTGACAGCCGTGGACTGGCCTCTACAGAGTCCAGACCTGAATATTATAAAGGCAGCATGGGATCAGCATGGGTATAGACAAAGAAAGAAATAAAAGACAGTCGCAATCTAAAGAAGAACCTCAGATAGTGTAGCCCCAGTTAAAACTGATTGGGGAGAAAAAGTTTGCTCTATGGTACAATGACCACAGACGTGTGCTAAAACAAGCAGCACAAAAATTAGAGCACAAGTGGCGACACACTACACTGGAAGTGTACAAAATAGCATGGAAAGATGCCCTAACTGAGTATAACCATGCACTTCTAAAAGCTAAAGCTTTATATTATTTTTCCTTAATAGAGAATAATAAGAATAATCCTAGATTTCTTTTTGTGACAGTGTCCAGGCTAACTAAAAATGTCGATGAAACTGAATATAATATACCAATTGACTGTATTGGTTTTATAAAATGATGATTTTTTAAAATTCTTTAATGATAACAAAAAAAAAAGACTTCAAAGTCAGAGTGTGTCACCTGGCAATATATAAAGCATCAATTCATACACCAGCATGGGCGATAATAGTGACTTAACAAACAAGGTAATCCAACTAAATTTCTTTAATTTAATCTCTCAAACTGAACTAAAGTTTCACTAAAGTGCATTAAAGTCATCGTCATCTATACTCGACCCTGTTTCAACTCGTTTACTTAAAGATTTACTCCCAGCCATTGTAGAGCCCCTGCTTTGCTTAATAAATGCTTCCCTTAGCCTTGGGTATGTACCCAAATTGTTCACATGTGCTGTTATTAAACCCCTGATTAAGAAACCTAACCTTGATCCACATGTTCTGTCTAATTATAGGCCAATTTCAAACCTTCCTTTTGTCTCTAAGATTAATTAGGGTGATTAATGATTTATTAATGTCCTCTAATAATGGATGCATCTCTTTTTCTTGTTCTATTAGATCTTAGTGCAGCATTTGATTCTGTAGATCATAACATTTTACTGGATAGGCTAGAAAATACAGTAGGTGTTAAAGGACTCACACTCTCTTGATTTAAATCCTATTTGACTGACTGCTCTCAATTTGTCTATGTAAATAATAAATGCTCGGAAACTACAAAAGTAAAGTATGGTATTCCGCAGGGGTCAGTATTGGGACCTCTATTATATAAACTCTATATTTTACCACTAGGAAAAAATATCCATAAACATGGCATCAGTTTTCACTGCTAAGCAGACAACACAGCCAAACCCAGTGACACTAACACAATCAGTAAGATTAAAGATTGTGTAAACAACATAAAAGACTGGATGTCTTGTAACATTCTTTTACTTAATTCAGATAAAACAGAGGTCTTACTTGTTGGATCTAAGGCTGCGAGAGACAAGCTGTCTAACCTGGTGCTAAACCTTAACACTTTCTCTGTAACTTTCAGCTCAGATGTATTAATAATATTAGTGTTATTCTTTCATTTGCGTGATATTTCTAAAATAAGAAATATATATATATACTGTATATATATATATATATATATATATATATATATATACAGGGGTTGGACAAAATAACTGAAACACCTGGTTTTAGACCACAATAATTTATTAGTATGGTGTAGGGCCTCCTTTTGCAGCCAATACAGCGTCAATTCGTCTTGGAAATGACATATACAAGTCCTGCACAGTGGTCAGAGGGATTTTAAGCCATTCTTCTTGCAGGATAGTGGCCAGGTCACTACGTGATGCTGGTGGAGGAAAACGTTTTCTGACTCGCTTCTCCAAAACACCCCAAAGTGGCTCAATAATATTTAGATCTGGTGACTGTGCAGGCCATGGGAGATGTTCAACTTCACTTTCATGTTCATCAAACCAATCTTTCACCAGTCTTGCTGTGTGTATTGGTGCATTGTCATCCTGATACACGGCACCACCATTGGATGCACATGGTCCTCCAGAATGGTTCGGTAGTCCTTGGCAGTGACGCGCCCATCTAGCACAAGTATTGGGCCAAGGGAATGCCATGATATGGCAGCCCAAACCATCACTTATCCACCCCCATGCTTCACTCTGGGCATGCAACAGTCTGGGTGGTACGCTTCTTTGGGGCTTCTCCACACCGTAACTCTCCCGGATGTGGGGAAAACAGTAAAGGTGGACTCATCAGAGAACAATACATGTTTCACATTGTCCACAGCCCAAGATTTGCGCTCCTTGCACCATTGAAACCGACGTTTGGCATTGGCACGAGTGACCAAAGGTTTGGCTATAGCAGCCCGGCCGTGTATATTGACCCTGTGAAGCTCCCGACGGACAGTTCTGGTGGAAACAGGAGAGTTGAGGTGCACATTTAATTCTGCCGTGATTTGGGCAGCCGTGGTTTTATGTTTTTTGGATACAATCCGGGTTAGCACCCCGAACATCCCTTTCAGACAGCTTCCTCTTGCGTCCACAGTTAATCCTGTTGGATGTGGTTTGTCCTTCTTGGTGGTATGCTGACATTACCCTGGATACCGTGGCTCTTGATACATCACAAAGACTTGCTGTCTTGGTCACAGATGCGCCAGCAAGACGTGCACCAACAATTTGTCCTCTTTTGAACTCTGGTATGTCACCCATAATGTTGTGTGCATTGCAATATTTTGAGCAAAACTGTGCTCTTACCCTGCTAATTGAACCTTCACACTCTGCTCTTACTGGTGCAATGTGCAATTAATGAAGATTGGCCACCAGACTGATCCAATTTAGCCATGAAACCTCCCACACTAAAATGAGAGGTGTTTCAGTTATTTTGTCCAACCCCTGTATATATATATATATATATATATTTCTTATTTTAGAGATATCACGCAAATGAAAGAATAAAACTAATATTATTAATATATATAATTATATATATATATATATATATATATATATACAGTGTATCACAAAAGTGAGTACACCCCTCACATTTCTGCAAATATTTTATTATATCTTTTCATGGGACAACACTATAGACATGAAACTTGGATATAACTTAGAGTAGTCAGTGTACAACTTGTATAGCAGTGTAGATTTACTGTCTTCTGAAAATAACTCAACACACAGCCATTAATGTCTAAATGGCTGGCAACATAAGTGAGTACACCCCACAGTGAACATGTCCAAATTGTGCCCAAAGTGTCAATATTTTGTGTGACCACCATTATTATCCAGCACTGCCTTAACCCTCCTGGGCATGGAATTCACCAGAGCTGCACAGGTCGCTACTGGAATCCTCTTCCACTCCTCCATGATGACATCACGGAGCTGGTGGATGTTAGACACCTTGAACTCCTCCACCTTCCACTTGAGGATGTGCCACAGGTGCTCAATTGGGTTTAGTCCATCACCTTTACCTTCAGCTTCCTCAGCAAGGCAGTTGTCATCTTGGAGGTTGTGTTTGGGGTCGTTATCCTGTTGGAAAACTGCCATGAGGCCCAGTTTTCGAAGGGAGGGGATCATGCTCTGTTTCAGAATGTCACAGTACATGTTGGAATTCATGTTTTCCTCAATGAACTGCAGCTCCCCAGTGCCAGCAACACTCATGCAGCCCAAGACCATGATGCTATCACCACCATGCTTGACTGTAGGCAAGATACAGTTGTCTTGGTACTTCTCACCAGGGCGCCGCCACACATGCTGGACACCATCTGAGCCAAACAAGTTTATCTTGGTCTCGTCAGACCACAGGGCATTCCAGTAATCCATGTTCTTGGACTGCTTGTCTTCAGCAAACTGTTTGCGGGCTTTCTTGTGCGTCAGCTTCCTTCTGGGATGACGACCATGCAGACCGAGTTGATGCAGTGTGCGGCGTATGGTCTGAGCACTGACAGGCTGACCTCCCACGTCTTCAACCTCTGCAACAATGCTGGCAGCACTCGTGTGTCTATTTTTTAAAGCCAACCTCTGGATATGACGCCGAACACGTGGACTCAACTTCTTTGGTCGACCCTGGCGAAGCCTGTTCCGAGTGGAACCTGTCCTGGAAAACCGCTGTATGACCTTGGCCACCATGCTGTAGCTCAGTTTCAGGGTGTTAGCAATCTTCTTATAGCCCAGGCCATCTTTGTGGAGAGCAACAATTCTATTTCTCACATCCTCAGAGAGTTCTTTGCCATGAGGTGCCATGTTAAATATCCAGTGGCCAGTATGAGAGAATTGTACCCAAAACACCAAATTTAACAGCCCTGCTCCCCATTTACACCTGGGACCTTGACACATGACACCAGGGAGGGACAACGACACATTTGGGCACAATTTGGACATGTTCACTGTGGGGTGTACTCACTTATGTTGCCAGCTATTTAGACATTAATGGCTGTGTGTTGAGTTATTTTCAGAAGACAGTAAATCTACACTGCTATACAAGCTGTACACTGACTACTCTAAGTTATATCCAAGTTTCATGTCTATAGTGTTGTCCCATGAAAAGATATAATGAAATATTTGCAGAAATGTGAGGGGTGTACTCACTTTTGTGATACACTGTATATACAGTATATATATATACAGTATATATATATAGTGGGGCCAAAAAGTATTTAGTCAGCCACTGATTGTGCAAGTTCTTTTACTTAGAAAGATGAGAGAGGTCTGTAATTTTCATCATAGGTACACTTCAACTATGAGAGACAAAATGAGAAAAAAAAATCCAGGAAATCACATTGTAGAATTTTTAAAGAATTTATTTGTAAATTATGGTGGAAAATAAGTATTTGGTCACCCACAAACAAGCAAGATTTCTGGCTCTCACAGACCTGTAACTTCTTCTTTAAGAAGCTCTTCTGTCCTCCACCCGTTACCTGTATTAATGGCACCTGTTTGACATCGTTATCTGTATAAAAGACACCTGTCCACAGCCTCAAACAGTCAACCATGGCCAAGACCAAAGAGCTGTCAAAGGACACCAGGAAGAAAATTGTAGACCTGCACCAGGCTGGGAAGAGTGAATCTACAATAGGCAAGCAGGTTGATGTGAATGAATCAACTGTGGGAGCAATTGTAAGAAAATGGAAAACATACAAGACCATTGATAATCTCCCTCGATCCCGTGGGGTCAAAATGATCATGAGAGCGGTAAGCAAAATATCCCAGAACTACACGGAGGGACCTGATGAATGACCTGCAGAGGGACCAAAGTAACAAGGCTACCATCAGTAACACACTACGCCGAGAGGGACTCAAATCCTGCAGTGCCAGGCGTGTCCCCCTGCTTAAGCCAGTACATGTCCAGGCCCGTCTGAAGTTTGCTAGAGAGCTTATGGATGATCCAGAAGAGGATTGGGAGAATATCATGTGGTCAGATGAAACCAAAATGGAACTTTTTGGTAAAAACTCAACTCGTCGTGTTTGGAGGCTGAGTTGCATCCCAAGAACACCATACCTACTGTGAAGCATGGGGGTGGAAACATCATGCTTTGGGGCTGTTTTTCTGCAAAGGGGACAGGACGACTGATCCGTGTTAAGGGAAGAATGAACGGGACCATGTATCGTGAGATTTTTAGCCAAAACCTCCTTCCATCAGTGAGAGCATTGAAGATGAAACGTGGCTGGGTCTTCCAGCATGACAATGATCCCAAACACACCGCTCGGGCAACGAAGGAGTGGCTCTGTAAAAAGCATTTTAAGGTCCTGGAGTGGCCTAGCCAGTCTCCAGACCTCAACCCCATAAAAAATTTGTGGAGTCCTTGTTGCCCAGCGACAGCCCCAAAACATCACTGCTCTAGAGGAGATCTGCATGGAGGAATGGGCCAAAATACCAGCTACAGTGTGTGCAAACCTGGTGAAGACTTACAGGAAACGTTTGACCTCTGTCATTGCCAACAAAGGTTATGTTACAAAGTATTGAGTTGAAATTTTGTTATTGACCAAATACTTATTTTCCACCATAATTTACAAATAAATTCTTTAAAAATCCTACAATGTGATTTCCTGGATTTTTTTTTCTCATTTTGTCTCTCATAGTTGAAGTGTACCTATGATGAAAATTACAGACCTCTCTCATCTTTCTAAGTAGGAGAACTTGCACAATCAGTGGCTGACTAAATACTTTTTGGCCCCACTGTATATATACAGTGCCATCAGAAAGTATTCACACCCCTTCACATTTTCCACATTTTACGTTATGTTACAGACATATTTGAAAACCAATTTGAGTACAGTTTTCTTTTAAAAAATCTACATGAAATAGCCCATAATGACAAAGTGAAAACATGTTTTCAGACATTTTTGTAAATTTATTAAACATTTAAACATAATAGGTACATAAGTATTCACACCCATGGCTTAATATTTTGTTGAAGCACCTTTGGCAGCAATCACAGCCTCAAGTCTTCTTGGGTATGTGTGTACAAGCTTGGCACACCTGTTTTTGGGCATTTTCTCCCATTCTTCTCTGCAGATCCTCTCAAGCTCAGTCAGGTTGGATGGGCAGCGTCTGTAGACAGCCATTTTTAGGTTTTTCCAGAGATGTTCAATTGGATTCAAGTCCGGGCTCTGGCTGGGCCACTTAAGGACATTCACAGACTGCTCCTGAAGCCACTCCGTTGTTATCTTGGCTGTGTGCTTTGGGTCATTGTTGTGTTGGAAGATGAATCGTCGCTCTAGTCTGAGTTCCAGAGAACTCTGGAGCAGGTTTTCTTGAAGAATCTCTCTATATTTGGCTGCTGTCATCTTACCCTCTATGCGGACTAGTCGCCCAGTTCCTGCCGCAGATAAACATCCCCACAGCATGATGCTGCCACCACCATGCTTGACAGTAGGGATGGTGTTAGCCAGGCAATGAGCAGTGCCTGTTTTTCTCCAGACATGACGCTTGTAGTTCAGGCCAAAAAGTTCTATTTTGGTTTCATCAGACCAGAGATTTTTGATTCCTCTGGTCTGAGAATCCTTAAGTGGGCTGCCATGTGCCTTTTAGTGAGGAGTGGCTTCCATCTGGCCACTCTACCATAAAGGCCTGATTGGTGGAGTGTGTTAGCAATGGTTGACCTAATGGATGGGTGTCCTGTCTGCACAAGGGAACACCGGACGGAGCTCTGCCTTAGTGACCATTGGGTTCTTGGTCACCTCTCTGACCAAGGCCCTTCTTCCCCGATTACTCAGTTTGGTCGGGCGGCCAGATCTAGGGAGGGTTCTGGTGGTTCCAAACTTCTTCCATTTCTGAATAATGGAGACCACAGTGCTTTTCAGGACCTTCAATGCTGCCGAATTTTTTTTTGTATCCTTGCCCAGATTTGTGCCTTGACACAATCCGGTCTTGAAGGTCTAAAGACAATTCCTTTGACTTCATTGCTTGGTTTCTGCTCTGATATGCACTGTCAACTGTGAGACCTTTTATAGACAAGTGTGTGCCATTCCAAATTATGTTCAATCAACTGAATTTACCACAGGTGGTCTCCAATCAAGTTGTAGAAGTATCTCAAGGATGATCAGTGTAAACTGGATTCACCTGAGCTCAGTTTTGAGCGTCATAGCAAAGGGTGTGAATACTTATGTACCTATTATGTTTAAATGTTTACATTTGTAAAAGATTTACAAAAATGTCTGAAAACATGTTTTCACTTTGTCATTGCTATTTCATGTAGATTTTTTAAAAGAAAACTATACTCAAATCGGATTTCGAATATGTCTGTAACGTAACAAAATGTGGAAAAAGTGAAGGGGTGTGAATACTTTCTAATGGCACTGTGTATACAGGTCCTTCTCAAAAAATTAGCATATTGTGATGAAGTTCCTTATTTTCCATAATGTAATGATAAAAATTAAACTTTCATATATTTTAGATTCATTGCACACCAACTGAAATATTTCAGGTCTTTTATTGTTTTAATACTGATGATTTTGGCATACAGCTCATGAAAACCCAAAATTCCTATCTAAAAAAATTAGCATATCATGAAAAGGTTCTCTAAACGAGCTATTAACCTAATCATCTGAATCAACGAATTAACTCTAAACACCTGCAAAAGATTCCTGAGGCTTTTAAAAACTCCCAGCCTGGTTCATTACTCAAAACTGCAATCATGGGTAAGACTGCCGACCTGACTGCTGTCCAGAAGGCCATCATTGACACCCTCAAGCAAGAGGGTAAGACACAGAAAGAAATTTCTGAACGAATAGGCTGTTCCCAGAGTGCTGTATCAAGGCACCTCAGTGGGAAGTCTGTGGGAAGGAAAAAGTGTGGCAGAAAACGCTGCACAACGAGAAGAGGTGACCGGACCCTGAGGAAGATTGTGGAGAAGGGCCGATTCCAGACCTTGGGGGACCTGCGGAAGCAGTGGACTGAGTCTGGAGTAGAAACATCCAGAGCCACCGTGCACAGGCGTGTGCAGGAAATGGGCTACAGGTGCCGCATTCCCCAGGTCAAGCCACTTTTGAACCAGAAACAGCGGCAGAAGCGCCTGACCTGGGCTACAGAGAAGCAGCACTGGACTGTTGCTCAGTGGTCCAAAGTACTGTTTTCGGAAATCAAGGTGCCAGAGTCTGGAGGAAGACTGGGGAGAAGGAAATGCCAAAATGCCTGAAGTCCAGTGTCAAGTACCCACAGTCAGTGATGGTCTGGGGTGCCATGTCAGCTGCTGGTGTTGGTCCACTGTGTTTTATCAAGGGCAGGGTCAATGCAGCTAGCTATCAGGAGATTTTGGAGCACTTCATGCTTCCATCTGCTGAAAAGCTTTATGGAGATGAAGATTTCATTTTTCAGCACGACCTGGCACCTGCTCACAGTGCCAAAACCACTGGTGAATGGTTTACTGACCATGGTATTACTGTGCTCAATTGGCCTGCCAACTCTCCTGACCTGAACCCCATAGAGAATCTGTGGGATATTGTGAAGAGAAAGTTGAGAGACACAAGACCCAACACTCTGGATGAGCTTAAGGCCGCTATCGAAGCATCCTGGGCCTCCATAACACCTCAGCAGTGCCACAGGCTGATTGCCTCCATGCCACGCCGCATTGAAGCAGTCATTTCTGCAAAAGGATTCCCGACCAAGTATTGAGTGCATAACTGAACATAATTATTTGAAGGTTGACTTTTTTTGTATTCAAAACACTTTTCTTTTATTGGTCGGATGAAATATGCTAATTTTTTGAGATTTTGGGTTTTCATGAGCTGTATGCCAAAATCATCAGTATTAAAACAATAAAAGACCTGAAATATTTCAGTTGGTGTGCAATGAATCTAAAATATATGAAAGTTTAATTTTTATCATTACATTATGGAAAATAATGAACTTTATCACAATATGCAAATTTTTTGAGAAGGACCTGTATATATATATATATAGATATATATATATATACATTCAAAAACACATTCATTTACTCAGGCTTTTGATTAGTCTTTCCAAACTAGTGTTGTGTGGCTCCAGTCCTAGGGGTCTGTGGTCTGGTGCTCTCAAGTTTGTCAGATTTGCTGACGCTGTGTGCTGGCTTCTGGCTGTGCCTGATTTCTGACCCCTAGGACCTCAATTGCCCACCCCGATTATAGACAAAGGCACAAGGCTTGAGGGTTCTAGGTCATATTTATTTATTTTTGCTAGTTATAACTTTCAGTTCAATTTATATTGTGTATGTATGATTTGTGTAAATCATATTCATTTAAATTATTTTCCAGATCACCCAAAGAGTATGGGGGTCCCTGCTGAGTCTGGTTCCACTCAAGGTTTCTTCCTGTAATTTTAAGGGAGTTTTTCGGCTTGCTCAACAGGGGTTTTTGGTCTGTCAGTCCTGGATTCTGTAAAGTTGCTTTGAGACAAAGTCCATTATAAAAAGCACTAAACAAATACATTTTACTTGAATTTGACTTGACTTGAAAGAAAAAAGCTGTAAAAGCTAAGGAAGAAGCTGAAATAAGCCTAATATATGTCAGTCCTCCCAAAAGAGTTCAGGATGTGCTTAGTTCCAAGGGAGGTCACACTAAGTGCTAACTTGCTACATATTTTCTGTATTTCCTGTTTACATCTTAAAAAAGAGACTGTAAAATAAATGTGAGTGGTCAATAAAACTTTGCTAAAACAACAAAGGTCTAAGACTTTACTGTAAAAATTAAAGTTAAAATGCCAATTGTGGAAGCTTCCAGAACAATGTTAATTGTATAATTTTAGTCTTATTTTGCCCTTATTTTGCCTTCGTCCCAACTTTTTAATATATTTTGTTTATGCATTTTCACCCCTTTTTCTCCAGACTTTTTGCGTCATGCTTCCTCTCCACTAATCCTCTAATTTAAGGAGAACGAAGCTAACCCATGCCCCCTCCGACACGTGGGCAGCAGCCGTATGCATCTTTTCACCTACACTAGACGAGATCAGCTGCGGATCAGCTCTGTGTACGGAGAGACACACCCTGATCCGCACTCTTTTCCCCGCCTTTGTGCAGGCGTCATCAACCAGCCAGCAGTGGTCGTAGTACAAAAAACTTTTTGAAATCTAATATGTTTGTATATACAGTATACCACCCACAATTTATTTCTCATTAGTCTCATTTCTCATTTCTAGTGGCAACCCTTAACACCCTGCTAAGGAAACACTGGCTGCAGGACAAAACCATACCCTGGACAGGGCGCCACTGTATTGCAGGCAGTGGTAAATAAAAAATCTTACCAGAAATTTACTTTAATAGAAGTCAAAGTTACCTCTTAGAATATTACTTGAGTAAAAGTCTTGAAGTATCTGTTGTTTAGTGTACTTAAGTATCAAAAGTTATTTTCTAATATTAAATGTACTGTACTTGTACTTTCCAGTATTGAAAGTAGAAGTACAAGTAAATGCTGTTAATTAAAACACAAACGGTTAGAAGTTTACAAAAATATAAAGATTGCTCTTTTACGCCTGTAAACCACCTTTACAATGGAGCCTACCCAAAACAAAGTCTTCACAACATAAGAATTTATAGAACAAAATAAATTTTCTTCCTTCCCTCTGAACATGACCAAACCATCATTACAATCACCTATTAACATCACCTGTTTAAAATCATGTCATTATTATTTTTTTTTACCTTATTACTATATATTATATACTATGGGTGCGTTCGAAAACCTAGGGAGCTGTCTTACTGTCTACATAGGCAGCTGCCTAAGTAGAGAGGATTCTAATAAGTCAATGACTTATAAGGCAGGTTATTCGAGCGCACTACTTAGACAGCGATTCCATTGGGTTTCGCTTACTAAGCTAACATGGCATCTTGCCATTCAAACTAATGGGATGGGGTGGCACAGCGCGCTAGCATGTCAACTAACATCTCCCTTCGTGTACCGAAAATGGTTACATTCGCTGACAAATCTGAATTTGCAAATAAATGTCACTTTTTTATACAAGTTAAAAATCAATAATAATTTATTTACATTTAAAAATAACTTGTTCGTTTTTTCCGCACCTTCCGCCATGTTTTTTTATTTTTCTGTGAGAGAAGAGCTGCCGCACTGAATTCTGGGATTGCCTTGATCACTAAGGACACTTCTGATGCTCACTCGTTTTTGAGTCAAAATAACAGTGAAATATTAAGATACCTTAGTAGTGCCCATATTAAGACATCTAGGAATTCGAACAGCCTATTTCTCGGGAGCGAGCGTAGGATGACGTAAAATGCTGTCTATGTAGAGAGCTCCCTAGGTTTTCGAACACACCCTATATATATTAACAGTTGAAATGAAGTTCACCAGACAAAACCAGTCAAACCAGATATCTTGGGTTCATCTGCAATGGAATAAGAGTCTATGTAAATGTAAGAAACACTGCGTCTTTTTTTTATTTGCATTTTTAATACTGTCCCAACTTTTTCTGGTTTGGGTTGTACATTTAAGTGATAGATATATCCTAATAACCTTTAACCTTTGAATTTTGGCAGAATTAATTTGAAACAAAACTCAAAAGAGTTAGCAAAACGTATGGCGCTTTTAAAGACATTTTCCTGGATACCATGAATCTTTCCTCTGTCGATGTAATACAGAAGTTACCTGAAAAAATATTTGTCGGCAGGTGAGTTTTTGACAATTATGAGCATGTCTTCTAGAGTTTTGCACTGAACTAATTCTATCAAAATTTAGTGAAACATTATATCTGTTATTCGAATGTAATCAAAAATGTTAGCCAGATATCTGAACAATCTTAATGCTAATTATCAGAAATAAAAAAAAAATTGATGTTTTACTTTGTTAATCATTCTTAGCTTATATTAACGTGTTTCTTGAGGTTGGATGGGGAGTTCTAAATTTCCATATCTTTGGGTAAACATAAGAGGCACTTCATCTGAAATGTACAACCCCAAATCAGAAAATGTTGGGACAGCATGGAAAATGCAAATAATAAAAAACACAGAGTTTCTTACATTTACTTTGACTTTTATTTCATTGCAGACAGTATGAACCTGAGATATTTCATGTTTTGTCTGCTTAACTTCATTTCATTTATTAATAAACATCCATTCTTACATTTCAGGCCTGCAACACATTCCAAAAAAAGTTGGGACACATTTACCACTTTGTAATGTTGCCATTCCTTTTCACCACACTTAAAAGACGTTTTGGCACCGAGGATAACAAGTGATTTAGTGTTTGAGGTTTTATTTTGTTCCATTCTTCCTGCAAACACCTTAAGATGTGCAACAGTATGGGGTCGTCGTTGTAGCATTTTTCGTTTCAAAATTCTCCACACATTCTCTATTGGGGACAGGTCACAATTTTATTTGACCACAACACAATTTCCACTGTGAGATTGTCCATCCCAGATGCCTCCGAGCCCAGAGAAGTTGACTCCGCTTCTGGACATGGTTAACATAAGTCTTATTTTTTGCACAGTAAAGTTTTAAGTGGCATTTGTGCATGTAACTCCGTATTGTCGTGCTTGACAAAGGTTTGCCAAAGTAATCCTATGCCCTTGTGGTTATATTAGCTATTGTTGAGTGTCGCTTCTTGATGCAGTGCTGTTTGAAGGATCGAAAATTACGGGTGTTCAGCTTAAGCTTGGCCTTTATGCACTGAAATTCCTCCTGATTCCTTGAATCTTTAATAGATATTATGCACTGTAGAGGGAGAAATATGCAAATTCCTTCCAATCTTTCTTTGAGGTACATTGTTTTTAGGCATTTCAATAATTTTCTCACACATTTGTTGACAAACTGGAGATCCTCTGGCCATCCTTGCTAATCCAAGACTCAGCCTTTCCTGGATGCTGCTTTTGTACCAAACCATGATTCACCTGTTGACATCACCTGTTTGGAATCACATCATTATTTAGTTTTTTCACCTCATTACTAGCCCTAAATTGCCCCCATCCCAACTTTTTTTGAAATGTGTTGCAGGCCTGAAATGCAGAAATGGAGGTATATTAACAAATGAAATGAAGTTGAGCAGACAAAACATGAAATCATAAAATATCTTGGGTGCAAACTGTCTGCAATAAAAGTCAAAGTAAATGTAAGGAACACGGCATTTTTATTTTATTTGCATTTTTCATACTGTCCCAACTTTTTCTGATTTGGGGTTGTATATAATAATAATAATAATAATAATTATTATTATTATAATTATAATTATTATTATTATTATCATCATCATATCATTATATAAGATAATAATAATAATTATTATTATATTATATAATATTTTTTTATTTTATTTTTATTAGCCTTCATTAGCATTGTAGTATAAAGAAAGACTACATGCCTTATGTGTATATCAACACCTCCCATGCACAACACTCAAAAGTTACGCAACACGCATAAAAAACATCTGGAGAGCGTTGTAATGTGTAGGTTTTATTAAAGAACGATTGTCTTGCTTACTTTTTCTGCTCCTCTGCCTTTTTGCTAAAATACGTGCTTTACTAGAGCAGTTAAACGAGCATTTTTTGTTCTGAAGTTATTTTTCTCAAATACAAAGCATCTTGTGCGTCAAGCGCACGTCATCCTCGGGTAATGGCTATCCATGGAGTTGGACTATTGTTTAAGAGCTGTTGCATGGCAGCTTAAGCGCGTGCCCAGTTACAGTTTTGACAAACGTTAGAAATAAATTCATTCCAAATTTTTAAAACACTTACGCGGTTCAACGTGTTTAATTGACTGATAAAACACACACGAGTACACACATTTCAAGTACGTGTCCGTGACTACACATATCTATCTCACAGTGATCAGCATTAACAGTACTGATGATAAATGTAGACCTGACACCATTGGAAAGAGCTTAAACCTTCTCGTCTAAATACTATTACAGTGACTGCTGGGGAGATGCTCCAGCGCAGTAATCAATACACTGGCAGGTACACTGTCTCGCACACATGGTGTCAAACTTTAGGCATCAATCATGCTTGTTTTCTTTAATGGCGCTGGATCAGGTGCCATCGCCCTCTGACAGCGTCTGTGGTGCCACGTTTTACATACGCAGTTCTAGCTTCTTGGTGAAAGACGTCGATCGCATCGCTTAGACCCGCTGCACCACTGCACTGGCATCAGCGCTCCCTCCCACCCGGGGTCTTCGGTCGTCTGGCCTACAAGTGCTCATTATCAGCAACACAATGTAAACGACTGGCAATCGCTCCGGAATTAAACACACAAACCTATTTGACCAAAAATATGGCTGGCAAAGTCAAAGGTTTTGCTTCGTAGGCTTTGCTTGGGGAATAACGGAGGGGGGATAAACGGCGACGCTAAACAGGAGGCGGGATTGTAGTGCCGTCAGCCAAGCGGTTTTGGATAACCTACTATTGCACGGCCGTATTGGTCGGAACTAATCCTATTCCACTCCACTAACGTCTACGGTTAAAAAAATAGTTGCACAGGCGTCTTTTTTTTCCAGCGAAAAATATTAAGACGACTCGAATCCATACTGAAAAACACGCAGCATCCCGCCGTTGTGAAATGTGGAGTCGACATATATGATGTGAGCCCACAATTCTGCAAAGACAGCCGAAGGCCACTCCATGCCAGTCTCGCCTCGCGCCGAACGTTTTTGCGCATCTCACATCAGCGGCGTTTTCTGGCTTAACGCTGCTCGCAGGAATCATTGAAGTGCAACCCCTCAACTAAAACCGAAGAGGAGCCGATTTTATCGCGCGCTGGGGCATTGTCGCGCAAACCTACCATGGTCACAGGGGTTACTGGAATGGCTGGCTGGGGATTTTATGGGGTTTTGATGGGGTTACTAAAGCTCAGCGCTTCTTGCCCTACATCTTGTTCTTGTAATACCTCCAGGATATTTTGTATCGATCAAGAGCCAGGCATTGAGGATTTTCCTATCTTGCTACCAGAAAGCGACATGGAAAACATCACCGACATGTAAGTATCATAGGCTGTGAATCACTCTGTAAACTGGTGGCGAGAATACGTGTCGTGCGGCTGTAGAATGCAAATGTGAGCGTTTTAAACAGTCATTTCAATGTAATGCATTATATTACAAAAACGTTTGAATGTCGTGTCCAAATCGCAAGTGATACCACGACATCGTTTATCGTATATATCTTGCTTCATGCACAATTATACAGTGTATGTAGCGGAATCACAAAACGCTCAGTGGGTTTACTTAACAAACTGAAGTTATACTTAATTTAAAATATGTAAACATGTTCACAGTAACCTATATCTTAACGTAAATGGTCGAGCGTGTGCGCCAGCGTGCCGCACGCGCGTGTGCGTGTTGCGCGATCCTGGAGTGTTGCTGCGCGAGCGTGAACGCGCATCTGTAACGGCCGAGTGGTGTGGTAAATAAAATTTGTGGCATATGTAAGGCCAGACAAATCTAGCGTTTCCTCCGATTAGCTAACAATAACACCGATCAGGATAGAAATAGGATGGCGTGTGTTTGTTTTCTCCATTATGCTGACATTTTCAAATAGTACATAAAGCACAACCGAGATATAATGCCCTGTAATTATCTACTGGTGCATGAAAAGATACTCAAAAACTGTCATAATGAGCGACATTATGATATAATTAAACAATGAACACATGAAAACGATACAAATGAACGCTACGCAATAATAAATAAAATGCACTATTATAAGTGACTTAGAAATCACACACCTGTTCACCAAATCTTTATTTTATTTAGTGCATGACTTAGTTTTTAGAGACTAACGTGTAACTAATCAACATCAGCTCCTACGCAAATATGTCACTAGGTTTCCACGACAACGGTTCGGTAAAGCTACTTAAGGCAGGTGTATAGCGCCATCGTGCTGCTTAAATCAAATGTTTCTGTGCCGTGGTCCACTCTGTTCAGGATTACATCCGAGTGTGTAGAACAGCACAGTTGACAACAATCACAAACAGTATTTTTATATTATTTGTATGTAAATCCATTTTTTGCTAAACAGAACAGAGCAATTTTGCCCCGTTTTTTAAAACCGGATTAAAGTTCTGCTTGGTTAGTTGGGTCTCACTAGATGTATTCAGTTAGGTTAAGATAAGAACTCTTGTAACATCTAGGCCACTTAAAACATCAACCTTCTTTATTTTAAACCACTCCAGTGTTGCTTTGGCAGTGCATTTTGGGTGTTTTGCTAAAAGGTTGGCAGATTTTCGACTTTAGCAGAATTTTTTTTTGTTTTTTGCTTTGCACTTTTTTTGTTTGTTTTTCACTATGTGTAAACATCCTTAATATGTTTCCTCTTTTAGTAAATTATTAAAGGCTTTGGCACTTGAATTTGAGTTGTGAGACAATTATATATTAAAGTTCAGTTTCTTAGAGGCACTACAGACAAAGAAATAACAATTAATTAAAGATACTTTGCACATCTTTAATTAATACACTGATTAATTTATATTTAAAAAAAGTCAATGTAAAGCCTTGGGTTATGGGCTTTTTAAAATCCAGGTGGTCCAAGTAAGATGAGATTGCGAGCATTGGTTTGTAAAGTTGCCCGTCACTAAATATTTCACAACAAAGTCTGAGTCTGCTTTTCAAATAAAGGTCTATGATTGCACATGTAAACGATGCATTGATAAAAACAAAATTTAGGGCCTTATAAGAAAAAAAAAATATATATATATACATTCTTAAAGCTGAAAAAGACCAATTATCACTTTCTAACTACAATACCAAAACACCATAAAATGTATTCTCAAATATAAAAAATGTAGTACATGTGTTAGTCAGCAGTGACATCTTGCAAAAAACACACAAGAAAAAAGGTACAAAAATAATACAAGGGTACAAGTAAAAGACTTGTGAGATAAGCTTGATGAAGTCTATGTTTATGTCTCAACAGTGGGAACTGCTAAAGAAAATAAATTGAACACCATTTGCTTATTAAAACACATGGCCGAAATCTTAAATGTAAATAATACTACCTGGATAATTTACAATGCTTGGGACAATGTTTCGTGCTATGTGAATGGACAAGATGGAAGTGTTTAGCAGAACACTGCAATGTTTAAGGTAAAAGGGCTAGGCAGACAGTCCAAGAACACTCATCCATAATGGAAGCATAACAGTAGGACATTGACTGGTCATGTTGCCATTATTAAAAGTAAAATTTTAACAATAAAATATACATGGTAGTAGGCCATCACCAGATGCTTACTTAAATGCAGATGATTCAATTAGATAATCAAACATGAAAGTGAATGTACAGATCATTTAAAAAATTAAATCAGTGGATGTTTTGGGTTGGCCAAGTGGTAAGTTGTAAGGCCTTAACACAACTGAAATGCTATGACATGACCTCAAGAGGACTGTGTAATTTGAAAATCCTCCACTTTTGTGCAAATGTGTTTAGAAGCTACAGAATATGTAACTGCAGTCAAACAAGCATTTTAAAATACAAGGTTTTATAAAACTGACATTTATTCAAGTTTGAACTGTGACTAATAACTATGGCCAATAAAAACATGAAAAGTTCAATAATTTGTAAGCTTTTTATTTATTAGTTTACACTGAATATGTCTATTATAAGAACTTGGTTAATGATACATTATGAGATAAATTTTAAGACATTATAACTTTTTGTTTTAGATATATTGCAAATCAAAACAGATTATTTACACTCACAGAGGACAGCATTAAGTTTTACACAAATCTCAAGAATTTGTGAGTATCAAATTTACTATTACATTTCATTATTTTGTTTATAACGTGAATATTTTGTCTAATAGTAAAAAAAAACATTTGTTCATTACAGAACAGCCATCAATACACAACTGACATCTGTATCATCAACAGCCTTTGTCAACAATGCCAAACTTCAGTATTTGTAAGTGTATTTTCCCTCAGTAACATAAAACTATTTATAGGTTTGACATTACTGTATTTTATTCATACTGATGCTGCATTAAAAAGTTAATAACAGTTTATCTGCTTTTATCAGCTTTATTGTTAATATTAACAGCTCTTGAAATTTTCAAAATTATCTAATTTACAGGGATCTTAGAGACAACAAACTGTCAACACTGTCATGGACAGCAATTCGCAATTCAAATGTATCTACTTTGTAAGTGTCTATGCTATTAATTACACTTTTAAAATGCACAAATACAAAACTTTCAATAAGGCTTGACCATCCTTCTTTCTGTCTGTGATTGAACAGATTTGTTTATTGTATATTCATTGGGTTGCTATCTCAAATGTTGGAGAATTGGTACCTTTTCTCTATCTTATAGGCTTTTGGCCGGAAATCCACTTCAGTGTACATGCGAAAACATGTGGATCAAGGCATGGCTGGAAGAGAGTGAGCGAGATCAATTACAGTGCCTGCTGGATGGAGGGAGGCTGAGAACCCTCTCCAAACTTACTGTACCCTCATGTGGTAATGACGAAAGATTGGCAGCACATGAAACCAATTACCTAAATAGATGTATTGAATCAATAATCAATTATTTGTGATTCACTATCAGTTAAATCTTCATTAATGGGTAATCGGGTAATTCAGGCAGAAAAAGCAGCATATGAAAATCATTTATATTTTCCACTCTTCAGAGTATCCACGGGTAGAAGTTGACCCTCCTATCATTAAACAAATGGCAGGAAGTGATGCAATGGTGGCCTGCAGTGCTTATGGATCTCCAGCTCCTGTGCTTTTCTGGAATCTTAACTCCAATGACCATCCTCCACTTACAACAGGCCATGAGGTAAAACACATTCCTGGAAACCAAAGTTATTTGAAGATCATTACTTACACAATCATTATATTTCATTTTCATCAGTGTTTACCCATTTGCATTTAATGGCCGTGCAATCTGCCTATTTAAGTTCAAGTGGGCTGCCAGCTAAGTAAAAATTTATAAAAATCCTTAGCATATGTACATCTGAATACTTGTACACCACAGTACTAATATCAAAGTTGCCCTTTGTTTTTGATTGAAGTAAGTTTCTTAAACACTTTAATGTCCTCTGTATAACCACATAACCTACATATAAATCATAGATAGTTTGTATAAAACAAATGTGTGCATTAAGAACAAGCACTCAAACACTTAATTGCCATAACATCCAGTAATGGGCCGGTAAATCCATATAAGATACTCTGACCACAGTTGCAGGTCTGTAACTCCTAAAAGCCTCATGTTTTCTATTAATATTTAATGCTGCCGCAATAATATTTACAACAAAGAGTCTCTTGTGTCCTCTCAAAATCAGAAGCCTATGGGATTCTGGTACACATGTGCTAGTGGAGTTACTGACATTTATATAATTAACATTTTCATTTCATTTTCATCAACCACTTTATAGTAGTCAGGGTCACGGCAGGTCTGATTTAACTGGAAAAAACTGGGTGCAAGGCAGAAAACTGGGTGCGAGGCAGGGTGCTAATCTATTACAGGGCTTCAGCCACCCTCTTCTCCAGACATAGCCAATGATGTCTGTGTAGAGGCCAATAGCATTGTGGTGATTTGAACCTGGATCTCAGCAGTGGTGTGATAGCGTAACAGATCGCTGCTCCACCTGAGCGCAAACCTATTAATTATTGATTCCTATTTGTAACGACATTTATTAAAACAGCTATTAGCTTTTCAGAATGTACGGTTCAGAGATGTTATCTCGGAATTTTGATGATCTCTGCAACTCATTTTTTCAGTGACTTAATGTTGGAAAACATCTTAGAATCTTATACACAACCAAATTTGTATTCTATGTTGCTGTTTTCATGAAATTATTATGAAAGTTCTTAAACGTGTTTTTTTGAAAACCAATTTGTTCCAATTATTCAGTCACAGAAAAAGAACAGTAGTGGACAGCTACTGACACATCTGTTACAAGTGTATGTAAATTTGAACCTGTTCTACTGTTTTGCCTGTTTGGTACCTGTTCTTTACCTACACCGCTAATTATTTGGAGCTACATTTCTTAAGTGCATGTTTTTCTTTACAACAGACTATAACACCTTAATACAATATTCAATTCATGCCCTTTATAGTATGGTTGTTTTTCCCTAGAGAAACTGGTTTATTGTCTATCTGTACAGTTAGAAGCTGCCCAGCCACAGTGTCTTTCTGTTTCCTCTCAATTAGATGAACATATCAGACTTGCAGTCCATCTTGACACTGAGAGACCTTTCCCCCAGTGACAATGGTCGAGAGATTATATGCAGTGCTGAGAATATTGTGGGCCAGAATGAATCCTCTGTCATCCTTAATATCCTCTGTAAGTATTCAGCAATTTGTGTGTGTATGTGTGTGTGTGTTTGTCCTTTTGTGTACTTTGAGGTATAGTTTTAGGGTTGTTTTTACTAGTATCTAAGTGCCTTAACTTTTGAAAAGGTATGTTAAATGTAGACCCTGATAACAAAGATACAGTAATATAATTTTTTGTGATTGATTAACTGTGCTCAGTGTGTGTGTGTGTGTGTGTGTGTGTGTGTGTGTGTGTGTGTGTGTGTGTGTGTGTACATGCGTGTGGTTCTTTATGGGATAACTGACTAGCTAATCTTGATTAGTAAGATTTAGATCTATTTATTAGTTACTATAAAACTCAGTAAAGCTGTATTTATGTGCTCCTGGGCAGAGCAGATGTACATTTGCTATCCACAGATGTTTGTATGTATCTGAGATATATAACACTTTAATTTCTAATTTAATTAAGTTAAATGAAATTGAGTTAGCAAAAACTGAGCTTGAAAATCAAAAAATCGATACTAATCAAAGAATGAACAATTGTTCATTATTGTTTACTAATAAATTTGATAATATAAGCTGCAGTCACAGGGAATCAGAAAGGTAAATCAGTAATAATATTGCAGCCAACAACACTCTTGCTTGCCTTTATTAGCCAAGTAGAATAGATCAAATTTAACAGCATTTCTGAATTTCGTAGTATTTTATGTCTGTTTGATACTGGTACTTGTCTTTTGTGACCACTACTTTGTTTATTTCTTTTGACAATAGTTTTAATATTTTTTATATGCTTTTATTCTTCTATATTCAAGTTTCTCTAAGCAAAAAAGTTTGTGTCTTCCTGAAAGTGGTTTGGATACAAATCATGTTTTTGCAATACTTTTTATAGTGTCAAGCATTGGCCCCTTAGAAACCCTAAGTTTAGTCATGATTTAATGGTAAGAAAGCCCCTGTGTGCAAAGGAGTTGACAGGGAATGAACTGGGTTTCCTACATTTTGCTTAATGAATTAGACCCACCGTGACCCAGACCAGTGCTAAATGCAAGAATTCGGAAATTCACACAGTTTTCCCCCCAAAGATTAAACATTTCATTCAAACTGCTATGCTGAGTTTACAATGTGAAATGAAAAACATTTTTACTAGTGGTCTAAGAATTTTGGACCCCATGGTTTGTAAAAATGACATTAAAAAAAGACTTTTTTAGATATTATTGCTGCAAATAATATGTTTGAAAAACAGCCTTGTCCTAATATCACCAAAAAATCATGCCCACAGAAAAGTGTGGAAGATACCATGATTTAGGCGTTACATGTCATCAAAGTAAACATAAATGGAGTAATGTAGTGGGATGAGAGTTTAAACTTATTGGACAGGAAACAAAATCTGGATGTTTTAACAAGACAGCAGCTTCAAAAATAAAGATTTTTTACAATATTATTACATCTAATCTATTAGATCTATTACAATATTATGTTTTAACAATATTATGTACAGTAGATGGTGAAAGACCAAATAATGCACAAATAATTAACAATTCTATCACAAGGTGGTGACACAAGACCCAACTTCACTAGCAAAGATCTTTGGTGGGTCCTCCTTTTATACTCAGTCATAATACCCTCAGCTGTTACCAATTCACCTGCTAAAGTAATTAAATAATTGTTCAAGGGAATAAACTAATCATAGATTCATGCATTTTACAAAATGTCCCAACTAACAGAAACAGGGTTTGTATAAATAAACTATGTAGTTATACAGTACACTGAAGATCCCACGTTCATTACACAATGTGTAATGATATTCTAAACCATGAAATCTATAATTAGTTTTGTTAAAAATACTTCATTCATGATCTTCCAACAAGCAGGTGAGGTAAGGCAAAGGACACACCCTTATTATTAGCAGAACTTTTTCTGTTTTTTTTTTTTTTTTTTTTATTATTTTTACATTTTACAATTCATTGGTTGTGATCCCAGTGTCATTCAAAATAAATTGTTATTTAGAGGTATGTTTTATTAACCGCAGAGGCAACATTTCAATAAATACTGATGAGCCAATCATTAGGACCACCAGCTTATCTGCTATTAAAACAGCTCTGGTCCATTGAGACATGAAGAGCACTTTGACTGGCCTGAGACTCTGCAGCCCCATACACAGAAGGGCTTAATACACAGTGTGTTGTGACACATTCACCTCATGGTAAAATTATCTGCAGTTTGATCCACGGTAGTCCTCTTGTTGGTCTGTTAGTCTTGTCTACCCAACAACCTGTTTGCGGTTCATGGCTTGTGTCCTCTTTTTCATGGCATGTCTGCTTTTAATACCTGTGCTGTGAGTAACTACCATCAGACCAACATTTAATAGATCTCTAACTATGACATGCACATTTACTATGAAAAAAGGCATTGCCAGACATATTTATGGAGGGGTGGTCCTAATCTTTTGGCTGATCTGTGTACATTTCGCTAAAGCCCAGTATGCCTGTTTATTTCTTATTGTTCTGTTTAATTTCTCCACCTAGTATTCCCTCTGTACTTTTCCCTTTCAATCTACACCAAATTACTATGGAATCTTACCACACACCTCCTTTATCCTTCTGGTTTGTCCTCTGCCATGTCCCTGTTGTCACTCTATCTTCCTCTCCTTTTCTCCCTTTTTTCTTCCTTATCCTGCTTTCACACCCATCCCTGGGTCAGTTCCCCCAACCATCCTGCAGTTAGATGAGCCAAAGCGCAACCAGGATTGGTGCATTCCGTTCAGTGTGACAGGCAACCCTGAACCTAAGCTGCAGTGGTACCACCAAGGCCAACCATTGAAAGAGCGGGACTACATCAAGACAAAGATCCATGAATCAACAGAGAATGAGTACCTTGGCTGCCTGCAGTTGGATATACCCACACACATTCACAATGGAATATACACGCTAGTGGCCACCAATGAGTATGGTGAGGACCAGAGGAACATTACTGCACACTTTATGCACATCCCTGATGTGGAGCCCTCAGGTGGGTGTATGTATACTGAGATAATGTTAGCTTCATAAAGATATTTTAATTTCTCACATTTGTGTTATACAAATTTTAACCATGTGTTTGTCTGGCCTACAGATGGATTCTACTATGGTAAGTTGCTTCATAAACTCAAGCATGACTTCAGCATAGTTACTATAACAATGAACTACTGTATCTGCCTGATTCTTTTAAAACACATAATAATTGAATTTAATTGAATGTGTGTATGCATGATGTACTGGTTTTGTGTTTACTGTGCCAGTCATTACCCTCCAGCAGGAGCTGTTATTCAGTCCTGGGTATCCATTGTTGTCTCCTTTTTGTGTAAAATATTGGGTTTTCCAAACTGCAGTTAAAATCCTAATTTACTGTTATATCTCTGTTGTAGTTTTAAATTTTAGTGAGCTTCTATATTTAAAAAAAATGGATTGTGGTAAAATGACGTATGAAAAAAAAGTTAATTGTATTTTTAAAAACTAACAAGTTTGTGTCATATTGTCTTTGCTATTGGATGGGAATTTGCTGTTTAGACACTACTGACATTCCAGGTATGTTAGTTTGGATACATTACCATCATCAGCTGTTGGCATGTTTACAATATTTGGACTTTTTCATGGATTTATAAAATGTTCGGTTTTAATGTTTTGTTTAGAAACCTCAGGAGTTCAGGAGAGCAAGGTTGCTGTAAGTATAAACTACATTTAATACTTACAATGATTATATGGGATTAAATGTATTATTTCAGATCAGGGGCTTAATTTGGAAACACTAAACTGGGTGGTATTAATTATAGTAAATAAATGATTTATTTTTTTAACTCATTAAAAACTTATTTCTTAATCCATATGCTTATTTTTTCAGGTATATGCTGTGGTGGGGATAGCTGGAGTTGCACTGACTGGGTGCATACTAATGCTGATCTTCCTCAAGTATGGCAGAAACTCAAAATTTGGGTTGAAGGGTAAGCATGTCTTATATTTACTATTATAGTTACAATTATTTTCAATTATTCTTAAATACACAGTATCTAAAAATGTCACTGAATATGTAATTTTCATGTCATAGTATCTCATTTGAATAATAATTAACAACAACCAACACTGTAAAAATTTAAAGTACCAGATCCACAGTTAAAGGATCAAATTTGACCTAGTTATAACTGTGTTTGTTTTGTCTTTATGCAAATGC
This sequence comes from Trichomycterus rosablanca, assembly GCF_030014385.1. Classification (NCBI taxonomy): domain Eukaryota; kingdom Metazoa; phylum Chordata; class Actinopteri; order Siluriformes; family Trichomycteridae; genus Trichomycterus; species Trichomycterus rosablanca. The sequence goes on from NC_086013.1 coordinate 6,612,549, forward strand.
AAAAGGATTTTCCCTTTTCATGCAGGGCTCCCAAAGTGCTTTGCATCATACTAGGGAGGTCCTAAACTTGGGAAAAAAAATTTTTATGTATGGGGTGGCTAGAGGTGGTTTGGTTAGTATAAAAGCTAAAGACAGGTCTGTAGAGTCAGCAGAGACCAGCAACAGGTCTGAGGTGAGAGCTGGTTGGGACTGGCAGCAATCCTAGGGAACAAACTGAAACCAGTGATAACTCAAGGTAACCAGTAGGAAACAAATATGAAACAGATATCAGGGGAGCTGGTTGCAACCAGTGAGACTATAAGGAGCTGACTGGGACCAGTGAGGCTTCAGGGTAGCCGGCTGAGCCCGCAGCAAGCCAGGCAAGCTATCTGAAAAGTTCAGGGGAGCAGCCTTGAAGCATCAAGATTGCAAAGGTGCCATCTGAAAGTGGCGAGGGTCTAGGGGAGTAGTCTGTAAGCAGCAAGAGTCCAGGGTAGGTGCCTGGAAGCAGCAAGAGTTCAGGGAAACTGTCTAAAAGCAGCAAGAATTCTGGGGAACTGGCTGAAACCTGAAAAGAGGGAAGGATCCAAAAAAGGGCCCAGGAAATAGCTGGAACTGGCAAACCGCACTAGGAGATCACCTGGAACTGTCTTTCCTTTCCCCATGAAAGCTGGTGGCTGACATAGATGGGTCAGCATACTGAGCAAAAGCATCAAGATCAACATCCCCAATGGGCACAGGAAGTAAAGTGGCATCGTCAGTGGGCACATGAAGTGGAGTCATGTCACCTGAGAATTGTGCTTTCAGACACAAAGTCCTTTACTCAGTTGGTTCGGCTGCCCTGATCATGTTGGAACTGTTACATCAACCTTTGTGGGGGTACCCTTTAGCCGGGACATTATAAAGAATACCTTTTCCTGTTCAGTGGGCTTAAAAACCTCATGGAGCTAAACTGCGGCATGAAAGCAGCCTGCAGCGTACATTGTTTGGCATAGCATTCTATGACAATGGATGCTCAAACACAGGTTAGTGAACACTTGTACAAGGTATTTGTTTTACAAAACAGTTCAATAATACACAAAGATCCACCATGCAGTATATTAAAAACACTGTAAATCTTAACACTAAGATGAGAAACAGTGCTAATGCTAGTAAATGGCGCAGTAGAGTGACAAGGCTATAGATCTATAAGAGGGGCAAGAATCAGCTGAGGGATGAGCTTTGAGGTGTGGGATGAGCTTCAGGTAGGGGACGATCAGGTGATATGCGCAGAGCATGATGGGACTTGCAGTTTGTTACAGTTACATTAAAACTGATTACAAAACAAAGGATTGGCCAAGTTAGCCACACATGCTTGATCTGGTTTACTGTTCCTGAAGTGAGTGATACTTTCTAGTGACTTTATAAGTATAAAAACGTGTCCACTGTGGCTTTTAATAGGTAAGAGTGAAAATCATTGTAAATGCATGGATAACTAAGAAGAGTGTGTACCCATAAAATGACGTCTTTGGTAAATAAACCTTGTACCTTGGATTTGATCAGTTTCTTGCTGATCTCTTCCCATGATCTCTAAGGTGCCCCAATCCATTTAATTAAATTAAATTATGCCAAAGGTTCAAGGTTCAGTTGCAGGTTCAAAGTCAAGTCAAATTTATTTGTATAGCACTTTTTAAAATGGACATTGTCTCAAAGCAACGTTACAGATTTCAGGACTAAATACCCCTAATGAGCAAACCTATGGCAAAACTGGTAAGGGAAAAAAATTGAGAGGAACCATACTCAACAGGGACCACCTATCCTCCTTGTGTAGCTGAGAGGATATAGAATTAAAATTAGATTAAATAAGCTAGATATGTAAAAAATTAAACATTTCTGATGCCATTTTATCAAGTGAAAAGCATAATTAACTTAGAGCTCATCGCCTGTCAGGGACAAATCTTGTAGTTAAAATGTTATATGAACTAAATAATTAATAAGATGGCAACTTTGCAGCATAGGACTAGTAGAGAATCCCTAATTATACCAGCATAGCTAAATAAAAGCTAAGTTGTGGGGCAATATATGAGAAGGCACTTACCCCTGCTGTGACTTTTTTATTTTATAAACTGTAAGTAACTTTGCACCTTGTGAACGAATTTAACATGCTGGGTTTTCATGCTCAGTTCACTCAAATATTGTGAAGCCAGACCATGTAGGCTTTATAAAGTAAAAGTGTTTTGTAATCAAACTTTTTAGGTCTAGTAAGCACTCAAGTTGTTGTATTTTGAACCAAATAGAGCTTTTCTATGGTTTTACAAGAGCATCCAGTGAGAAAAGCACTGCAATAACCTAACCTTGAAGTTATAAACGCGTAGATCAGTTTTTCAGTGTCATTAACAAAGTATATCTCTTATTTTAAAGATATTTCACAGATGAAGGTAAGCAACTCTCGTAAGAGTACTCATGTGCATTAAAGGAGAGGACTAAATCTCTTGTGACACCCAAGTTTTTACAGCTGAGCTGGGGGTCACAGAAAAAAAATGTTAAGGTTTAGCACCAGGTTATACAACTTATCCCTTGCAGCCATGGATTCAACAAGAAATACATCTGTTGTATTTGAATTAAATAGAACAAAGTTACATGACATCCAGTCTTTTATATCATTTACACAGCATTTAATCTTACTGACTGTGTGGATGTTGTTAGGTCATTAATATGTATCTGCCTTTCAGAATTTCCTGCACTTTCTGATTCTCTTTATTTTTGCATGTTGGTGACAGGGAATAATTTATTTAAAATACATTTATTTAAACACAAGGTTAACCTGACAACCAACATGAACTGGCTCTGAGTAAAAAAGTTATTGCCCCATTAATTACTCAATTACTGAATTTAATTAATTATTGGACTTTGTTGGACAATACACACCAATGTCTCAACAAGAGTAAACAATGTCATGATTAAAAGCAATTCTGGTAGAAATAATACAGAGTTATTAATATATATCAGTCTAGAAAGGGTCAGAAAACCATGTCCAAGGCACTGGGACTACAGCAAACCACAATAAATGAATTATCTCTAAATGGAGGATAGGTTAAACAGTGGTGAATATTCCCAATAACCAACCAATTAAAATTCAGTCCAGACTGTTCCTTAAAAATCTGTGAAATCTGTGATTTTCTGGAAAACGAGGTCCATGGAAATAAGCACTTTTTCCCGTGAATTTAGTAGGGCCCTACCGATAGCAGAACTGTAATTTAAACTAATTAAATATCAGCACTGGTGGGCTAGCATGTTTTACAATAACTAAATATTTAAATTGATGAAATTATATTCCTCTTCAGACGAGCTGATTGGTCTCTTTCCTTAACTACAGGTTCATCCTCAGTAATCAGCAATGATGACGACTCTGCCAGCCCACTCCACCATGTCTCCAATGGCAACAACACTCCGTCATCCTCTGAGATGGGCCCAGATGCTGTCATTATTGGCATGACCAAGATCCCAGTCATTGAGAACCCGCAGTACTTCCGCAACCCTGGCAGTGTGCTGAAATCTGACACTTGTGAGTTGCCATGGCACACCACGCTGCCACAGACATCCACTAATGCACACAGACACACATACACACACATACACTCACATCATCCCCCAACACCTTATTTCATTTTGTCATATGTTAAATCCCCACCATGACCTCCACATGGAAGTGTCACTCTGAATGTACATTTTACAAACTAGGACTGTGACTATGTTCTACTCTATGACAAATAATGCAGTAAAACATTTTGCTGCAAGGTGGCTGATTTTTTATGCTTTGTTTAATAGTTGTGCAACACATCAAACGTCACAACATAGTCCTGAAGCGAGAACTGGGAGAGGGCGCTTTCGGGAAAGTGTTCCTTGCTGAATGCTACAATTTGTCACCAGACCAGGAAAAGATTTTGGTTGCTGTCAAGGTATGAAGCTTTGTGATTTAGAAATATTTAGACGTATTAGGTCCAAATGTACATACAGTAGAGGTCAAAGGTCTGCGACCACTAGTGATTATGCTTCTGGTTTACATATTTCTTGTCTTGCATGTTTTTTCATTACAAAACCAATAATCTGCATTACAATTTGAGTGAAAAAATTGAATATTTAAAAATGCACAAATTATGAAAGGCCGCTCACATGGTGCAGTGATCTAATATATCCACCATGGCTACCTACACAGAAATAATTGGCTTTGTCTGGGGGTGGGGGGATTGTGCTCTGTCCATGGTATTCCTGTCTTGCGCTCAATGTTTCCCAGTAAAATCGGACCTGCCGCAACCCTGAGCAGGATAAAATTCAAGATTAGGAGGTGTGTCCCAATACATTTGTTCATATAGTGTATATATCTGCAGCATTATTTGAATAACTGTTTAATTTAATGTATAAAATGCTGTGTAATTATGAACATATTCAACCATAGATCAGCTGAAAGTGAATTGGCTGGTCTGAATCCTTAAGTGTGAGTGAGTAAATGGGCGAGAGTGTGATGCCTTGGGATGGATTAGTGCACTGTTTTCAAAATCGTGCCAAAACCACTGTGATGGGTAATTTTGTGTTAAATAACAATTGGAAGTCTATGTTGCTGTGACAAAAAACAAAAAGTGTCCAAAACCTACAAAACATGCAACATATGGACTGTAATATTTGGACTGTATTAATAAGACCGTAATAACAATCACAGTTGATTAAAATTATCCAGGTGGCATAATTTTTTTGTTGTTTTGTTAGCTGTGGCACAATGGTGCAGGCAGGTAGTGTGGGTTCTACATAGCACAAGGCTCCTGAGAACCTGAGTTTGTGTCTGAAGTCTAATCACTGTATGTGAAAAATTTGAGATTTTTCTCCATCTTCCACTTCTGCCGACACCTCCTCACAAACCTGCTGTAACCATCACAGCACTAAAAAGCATTACCTCATGCGTCACCACTTTCTTCTCCAGCACATGTCCGCAAAATAGACGCTCCTGCTTCAAACATTTGCGCTTCTTTTGTATTTTATACAGTCCCAAAATCCAAGTCTCTCTTCTGTACTTCCAGCATCTCAGCCTATAGCCTGTTTCAAAGATTCAAACACCAAGGATTCAACCCTATTTATCCCAACCCCCTTACCTATTAATCCCATCTTTTGCCCCAAAGGTTAAAGAGGAAGAGGACAGGATGGAAGGATACATTAAAAAGATGAATAAGCTGTTGCCATGTACACGTAAAATACAGTATATCTATAAGAGGCTCCCGAATTTAATAATAAAAAAAACAAAGAATGGTGAAGAATATGTTTGTGTATAAAATGGGTTAATAAAGCATAAAACATCTGGCCCTCAGCTGATGGCTTATTTTATGAAGAATAAAGTGTTTTGCATATTTTAATTGCTAAGTAAAATACTGGAATACTATTTGGCCAGAGTTCATGAAAATGATGTTTATTGCATTTTTTTTTTTTATCTCACAAAGACTTTAAAAGAGGCAAGTGAGAGTGGACGGGCTGACTTCCATCGAGAGGCAGAGCTACTAACTAATCTTCAGCATGAGCATATTGTTACCTTCTATGGTGTGTGTGTCGAGAGCGATCCCCTTATCATGGTGTTCGAGTACATGAAGCATGGAGACCTCAATAAGTTCCTCAGGTATCTTTAGCTGTTGGTTTGACAGTTTCTTCTGTAAATTAACAAATGTTTAAAATATAAATCTAAAAATGCAGTGTTTCCACATGTGTGTTTATTGGTACATTTGTACAAATGTTTTTTCCCTTTACTTTCTTTCTCTCTTGCATTTTTAGGGCTCATGGGCCAGATGCAGTGTTAATGGCAGACGGGCAGCAGAGTTTACTGGTGGAGCTGACTCAGTCACAGATGCTACATATTGCTCAGCAGATCGCTGCTGGCATGGTGTATCTGGCCTCACAGCACTTTGTTCACAGAGATTTGGCCACCCGCAACTGCCTGGTGGGAGAGAATCTGCTTGTTAAAATAGGGGACTTTGGAATGTCCAGAGATGTGTACAGCACAGATTATTATCGAGTAAGTATCCTTACATAAAAAAGAATTGTTCAGGACCTCCACTGTCCTTTCAGACACAGCTGTTATGGTAGAAACATTTTGAAAATGTAGATGTTAGTTATCCTACTTTGTTCTAAAAAATTTAACAAATTTCTATATTACTTAATAAATTACCTGCTTTTGCAATTGCAATTTGTCATCCACACAAGCAACATAATCCAGTCAAGAATTAGAAATGAGGGGGGAAAAGAGTGGGAGGGGGGAAAAAAATCTAGCAAAAATGCTTCTAAGGATGCCCACCCCCTGGTGCTGCATGTTGAGTCTTTTATTATGATATAATTACCATGAATTACTTTCTATGATATTCAAAGAAATTGAATGATTATAAATGTCTATGAAATTCTACAAAGTGTTTCAAATAGTTGTTTTTTTATTTGCCACTATAAAACTGCTGCAGTGACATTTTGAATGCCATTACTGACTGGGAACCAGAAGCATGTATTGTTGCAACACCAAAAACTTGAGTGAATAAAGCGTTAAAAAAAAAGGAATGGGAAGATTAAAACAGGTACTTGGGTGGTGCAGCAGTCTATTATGCTAGCCATCCACAGAGGCGATTTAACCTGCCTGTGGGCCCAGGGGCTACGGCTGGTTGTGGGCCCCCACGTGTGTATATATATCTATCTATTTATATATATATCTATATATATCTATATCTATATATATCTATATATCTATATATCTATATATCTATATATATATATCTATCTATATATACAGTGTATCACAAAAGTGAGTACACCCCTCACATTTCTGCAGATATTTAAGTATATCTTTTCATGGGACAACACTGACAAAATGACACTTTGACACAATGAAAAGTAGTCTGTGTGCAGCTTATATAACAGTGTAAATTTATTCTTCCCTCAAAATAACTCAATATACAGCCATTAATGTCTAAACCACCGGCAACAAAAGTGAGTACACCCCTAAGAGACTACACCCCTAAATGTCCAAATTGAGCACTGCTTGTCATTTTCCTTCCAAAATGTCATGTGACTCGTTAGTGTTACTAGGTCTCAGGTGTGCATAGGGAGCAGGTGTGTTCAATTTAGTAGTACAGCTCTCACACTCTCTCATACTGGTCACTGAAAGTTCCAACATGGCACCTCATGGCAAAGAACTCTCTGAGGATCTTAAAAGACGAATTGTTGCGCTACATGAAGATGGCCAAGGCTACAAGAAGATTGCCAACACCCTGAAACTGAGCTGCAGCACAGTGGCCAAGATCATCCAGCGTTTTAAAAGAGCAGGGTCCACTCAGAACAGACCTTGCGTTGGTCGTCCAAAGAAGCTGAGTGCACGTGCTCAGCGTCACATCCAACTGCTGTCTTTGAAAGATAGGCGCAGGAGTGCTGTCAGCATTGCTGCAGAGATTGAAAAGGTGGGGGGTCAGCCTGTCAGTGCTCAGACCATACGCCGCACACTACATCAAATTGGTCTGCATGGCTGTCACCCCAGAAGGAAGCCTCTTCTGAAGTCTCTACACAAGAAAGCCCGCAAACAGTTTGCTGAAGACATGTCAACAAAGGACATGGATTACTGGAACCATGTCCTATGGTCTGATGAGACCAAGATTAATTTGTTTGGTTCAGATGGTCTCAAGCATGTGTGGCGGCAATCAGGTGAGGAGTACAAAGATAAGTGTGTCATGCCTACAGTCAAGCATGGTGGTGGGAATGCCATGGTCTGGGGCTGCATGAGTGCAGCAGGTGTTGGGGAGTTACATTTCATTGAGGGACACATGAACTCCAATATGTACTGTGAAATACTGAAGCAGAGCATGATCCCCTCCCTCCGGAAACTGGGTCGCAGGGCAGTGTTCCAGCATGATAATGACCCCAAACACACCTCTAAGACGACCACTGCTTTATTGAAGAGGCTGAGGGTAAAGGTGATGGACTGGCCAAGCATGTCTCCAGACCTAAACCCAATAGAACATCTTTGGGGCATCCTCAAGTGGAAGGTGGAGGAGCGCAAAGTCTCGAATATCCGCCAGCTCCGTGATGTCGTCATGGAGGAGTGGAAAAGCATTCCAGTGGCAACCTGTGAAGCTCTGGTAAACTCCATGCCCAGGAGAGTTAAGGAAGTTCTGGGAAATAATGGTGGCCACACAAAATATTGACACTTCAGGAACTTTCACTAAGGGGTGTACTCACTTTTGTTGCCGGTGGTTTAGACATTAATGGCTGTATATTGAGTTATTTTGAGGGAAGAATAAATTTACACTGTTATATAAGCTGCACACAGACTACTTTTCATTGTGTCAAAGTGTCATTTTGTCAGTGTTGTCCCATGAAAAGATATACTTAAATATCTGCAGAAATGTGAGCGGTGTACTCACTTTTGTGATACACTGTATATATATACGTATATATATACATACATATACAGTGTATCACAAAAGTGAGTACACCCCTCACATTTCTGCAGATATTTAAGTATATCTTTTCATGGGACAACACTGACAAAATGACACTTTGACACAATGAAAAGTAGTCTGTGTGCAGCTTATATAACAGTGTAAATTTATTCTTCCCTCAAAATAACTCAATATACAGCCATTAATGTCTAAACCACCGGCAACAAAAGTGAGTACACCCCTAAGAGACTACACCCCTAAATGTCCAAATTGAGCACTGCTTGTCATTTTCCCTCCAAAATGTCATGTGATTTGTTAGTGTTACTAGGTCTCAGGTGTGCATAGGGAGCAGGTGTGTTCAATTTAGTAGTACAGCTCTCACACTCTCTCATACTGGTCACTGAAAGTTCCAACATGGCACCTCATGGCAAAGAACTCTCTGAGGATCTTAAAAGACGAATTGTTGCGCTACATGAAGATGGCCAAGGCTACAAGAAGATTGCCAACACCCTGAAACTGAGCTGCAGCACAGTTGCCAAGATCATCCAGCATTTTAAAAGAGCAGGGTCCACTCAGAACAGACCTCGCGTTGGTCGTCCAAAGAAGCTGCGTGCACGTGCTCAGCGTCACATCCAACTGCTGTCTTTGAAAGATAGGCGCAGGAGTGCTGTCAGCATTGCTGCAGAGATTGAAAAGGTGGGGGGTCAGCCTGTCAGTGCTCAGACCATACGCCGCACACTACATCAAATTGGTCTGCATGGCTATCACCCCAGAAGGAAGCCTCTTCTGAAGTCTCTACACAAGAAAGCCCGCAAACAGTTTGCTGAAGACATGTCAACAAAGGACATGGATTACTGGAACCATGTCCTATGGTCTGATGAGACCAAGATTAATTTGTTTGGTTCAGATGGTCTCAAGCATGTGTGGCGGCAATCAGGTGAGGAGTACAAAGATAAGTGTGTCATGCCTACAGTCAAGCATGGTGGTGGGAATGCCATGGTCTGGGGCTGCATGAGTGCAGCAGGTGTTGGGGAGTTACATTTCATTGAGGGACACATGAACTCCAATATGTACTGTGAAATACTGAAGCAGAGCATGATCCCCTCCCTCCGGAAACTGGGTCGCAGGGCAGTGTTCCAGCATGATAATGACCCCAAACACACCTCTAAGACGACCACTGCTTTATTGAAGAGGCTGAGGGTAAAGGTGATGGACTGGCCAAGCATGTCTCCAGACCTAAACCCAATAGAACATCTTTGGGGCATCCTCAAGCGGAAGGTGGAGGAGCGCAAAGTCTCGAATATCCGCCAGCTCCGTGATGTCGTCATGGAGGAGCGGAAAAGCATTCCAGTGGCAACCTGTGAAGCTCTGGTAAACTCCATGCCCAGGAGAGTTAAGGCAGTTCTGGGAAATAATGGTGGCCACACAAAATATTGACACTTCAGGAACTTTCACTAAGGGGTGTACTCACTTTTGTTGCCGGTGGTTTATACATTAATGGCTGTATATTGAGTTATTTTGAGGAAAGAATAAATTTACACTGTTATATAAGCTGCACACAGACTACTTTTCATTGTGTCAAAGTGTCATTTTGTCAGTGTTGTCCCATGAAAATATATACTTAAATATCTGCAGAAATGTGAGGGGTGTACTCACTTTTGTGATACACTGTATATATAGGTGTTGTATGGTTGTGCACTCACTGTGTATTGTGATTACATGTATTCTGATATTTCATTGTCTTTTAGTTATTTTTATATTTTACTTAACGAAGATATTGTCATGTTTTTACTTTCGCTATCGCAGCACTTTACTGCTAGCATTAGCCACTTGCTACCGTAGAGGGTCGGCTCACCTAGCCGCTGTCCGGTGGGGATGCTGCGGGTCTTTTGCTTTGCGGTGGTGGAGGTGTGGGAATAAAGCCACACGACAGGGTAGAGTCACTTTAACTGTTTAGTCAGGACTTCAATGAGCGTTACAGCACCTTAGCTCGCCTAGTTCCAGAACCCGAACTTCCATGCTGGGACCATAAGGCGAGTCTCATATACAAAACTGACTGCAGAACGTCCGAACGCACATGTATAAACCTAGTGCTGCATTCTGATTTGCTGAGCTGAATGTCACTCACATACTAGCTCGAATGTTCACGTTGCTTAACTGAAACCACCAATCAGAATTACAGCAGCTCGTTAGAGATTATCTGGCCAATCAATAGTCAGAAATATGAATAACGTGTAAATGATTTAGCTTCCCCATTCATAACAAAGTAAATAAAACATAAAACAGCCAATCCGGGGCCCTCAATTATTCGGGGCCCCTGGTAAGCCCGTGCATTAAATCGCCCCTGGCCATCCACCACTGAGATCCGTGTTCGAATGATTGGCTATGTTTGAGGGAAGATGGCCAAAGCCCCTTTGGATTTTTGGATGGATTTTTTACCCCATCCAGGGCACATCTGCTTTCAGCTCATTGTTTTTTGACGGAACCAGACCCACCATGACCCTGACTAGAATAAAGGACAGTTGTGGCCTAGTGGTTAAGGTATTGGGCTAGTAATCCAAAGGTTGCTGGTTCAAGCCCCACTACTGCCAGGTTGCCACTGTTGGGCCCTTGAGCAAGGCCCTTAACCCTCAGTTGCTTCGACTGTATATGTAAGTCACTTTGGACAAAAGCGTCTGCTAAGTGCCAAAAATGTAAATGTAAATGTAAATAAAGCAGTTGATTTAAAAAAATGAAAAAAATAAACTTAAATGAATAAGAAGCATCACATGTACAGACTGTAACTTCTTGTATCAGGCTGTAAAGGAAAGCAGATTGCAGAGAGCTGTTATGTCCCAAATACCATCCTATTTACTAAACGGTGTGCTAAATTAGAGACCGACTAGTGGCGAGGCTACTTTGTAGGATTTTGTGATTTTTTTGAGCCACAGTTCTCCAGCTGAAGCTAAAGCGGTGTCATCTCTGTCTAGATTAAGCTTAATACAGCAAATTATGGGTATCATACCCAAATAATTTTTGTTGAGTTATTGTATTGACTTTAAAACAATCCTCATATTTTAAGGATTTGCTTTGGATTATTTTGTTGACACAGTGCTTACTCACATCCTTACATTCAGGCCCTGATCAGGCTAAATAGCATAATAGTATACTTATATACAGTGTATCACAAAAGTGAGTACACCCCTCACATTTCTGCAAATATTTCATTATATCTTTTCATGGGACAACACTATAGACATGAAACTTGGATATAACTTAGAGTAGTCAGTGTACAGCTTGTATAGCAGTGTAGATTTACTGTCTTCTGAAAATAACTCAACACACAGCCATTAATGTCTAAATAGCTGGCAACATAAGTGAGTACACCCCACAGTGAACATGTCCAAATTGTGCCCAAATGTGTCGTTGTCCCTCCCTGGTGTCATGTGTCAAGGTCCCAGGTGTAAATGGGGAGCAGGGCTGTTAAATTTGGTGTTTTGGGTACAATTCTCTCATACTGGCCACTGGATATTCAACATGGCACCTCATGGCAAAGAACTCTCTGAGGATGTGAGAAATAGAATTGTTGCTCTCCACAAAGATGGCCTGGGCTATAAGAAGATTGCTAACACCCTGAAACTGAGCTACAGCATGGTGGCCAAGGTCATACAGCGGTTTTCCAGGACAGGTTCCACTGGGAACAGGCTTCGCCAGGGTCGACCAAAAAAGTTGAGTCGACGTGTTCGGCGTCATATCCAGAGGTTGGCTTTAAAAAATAGACACATGAGTGCTGCCAGCATTGCTGCAGAGGTTGAAGACGTGGGAGGTCAGCCTGTCAGTGCTCAGACCATACGCAACATACTGCATCAACTCGGTCTGCATGGTCGTCATCCCAGAAGGAAGCTGACGCACAAGAAAGCCCGCAAACAGTTTGCTGAAGACAAGCAGTCCAAGAACATGGATTACTGGAATGCCCTGTGGTCTGACGAGACCAAGATAAACTTGTTTGGCTCAGATGGTGTCCAGCATGTGTGGCGGCGCCCTGGTGAGAAGTACCAAGACAACTGTATCTTGCCTACAGTCAAGCATGGTGGTGGTAGCATCATGGTCTTGGGCTGCATGAGTGTTGCTGGCACTGGGGAGCTGCAGTTCATTGAGGGAAACATGAATTCCAACATGTACTGTGACATTTTGAAACAGAGCATAATCCCCTCTCTTCGAAAACTGGGCCTCATGGCAGTTTTCCAACAGGATTACGACCCCAAACACAACCTCCAAGATGACAACTGCCTTGCTGAGGAAGCTGAAGGTAAAGGTGATGGACTAAACCCAGTTGAGCACCTGTGGCGCATCCTCAAGCGGAAGGTTGAGGAGTTCAAGGTGTCTAACATCCACCAGCTCCATGATGTCATCATGGAGGAGTGGAAGAGGATTCCAGTAGCAACCTGTGCAGCTCTGGTGAATTCCATGCCCAGGAGGGTTAAGGCAGTGCTGGATAATAATGGTGGTCACACAAAATATTGACACTTTGGGCACAATTTGGACATGTTCACTGTGGGGTGTACTCACTTATGTTGCCAGGCATTTAGACATTAATGGCTGTGTGTTGAGTTATTTTCAGAAGACAGTAAATCTACACTGCTATACAAGTTGTACACTGACTACTCTAAGTTATATCCAAGTTTTATTTCTATAGTGTTGTCCCATGAAAAGATATAATAAAATATTTGCAGAAATGTGAGGGGTGTACTCACTTTTGTGATACACTGTATATTTTTTGCTTTTGAATTATGTATTAATAAATATTAGATGAGGAAGCATATTTTTTAACATAAGACTGGTCAATCAAAGATGTTTGTGTTTAAAGAGACCAGGAAGTTGCCACATTTTTGACAGTGGTGCATCCACAACCCAGACTTTTTAGACTGTTTAAAGAGGTTTAGACAGTAACTTTAAACTTGTTTATGAAGCACCATGATCCATAAGATAGTGTTAAAATGCCAGGTAGAACATAAAACTGCTGCCACACAGTGTTGCATTGCTTCATAATTTTATATTCAGTTGGCAGATCCCCCATCCCCTCCAACTGAAAGCATCTTCCTGTATGGCAGTTAGGAACTGTAATTCTGATTACCACGAAAGATCTACTGCAAAAGCTTTGCTGTATGTTAATTAATGTGACTAATTATTACCATTATTGTACCATCTGACACGGAAGAGCTCTTCCAAATTCACCCCATGCCTCTGCCCGCATTCAGCTGACAGCAAGCATTGTTTGTATGTATCTGTGTGTGAGTGTGAGTGTGTGTGTGTGTGTGTGTGTGTGAAAGAGAGAGCGAGAATGAAAGCAAGATGGACTCTCAATGCCCTCTACTGTGTAAAACCAGGCGCCAAATTAAAAGAATCTATATTTTTGATATAGGAGCTAAAAAGCTTCACCAAACTTTGGCATGTCATATTCATTTACCTGTTGTTGCAGGTGGGTGGTCACACTATGCTGCCTATTCGTTGGATGCCTCCAGAAAGCATCATGTACCGACGGTTCACCACAGAAAGTGATGTCTGGAGTTTGGGTGTCGTCCTGTGGGAGATCTTCACATATGGCAAGCAGCCTTGGTACCAGCTCTCGAATAATGAGGTCAGCATTAACTTTTGAATTCACCCAGATTTTGATTTGATTTGAATTATTGTTACGTACACAATTGTAATAAAAAGTTGTTCAGACATCAGATAAACATTAATGGTTATAAGGATAAAGCAGCAATGTTGTTGTTAGTTACTTTGCCAGTCACCTGCCATCAGTGTAGCATTTCCATAACTGCCTGAGAGGAGAAAGTTACACAACTTCCTGTCCTTTATGTCTTTTACACAATCCTTAATCTTACTGATTGTGTTAATGTCACTGGGTTTGGCTGGTATATACAACTGTGTGCCATCTGCAAAGCAGTAAAAATTGATACCATGTTTATGAATTTTTTTTTTCAAATGGTAGCATATAGAGTGTAAATAATAAAGGTCCTAATAATGACCCCTGTGAAACACCATACTTTACTTTTGTAGTTTCTGAGCATTTATTATTTACATAAACAAATTGAGAGCGGTCAGTCAAATAGGATTTAAACCAAGAGATTGTGAGTCCTTTACCACTCCTTTTACCACCTACTGTATGTTCTAGCCTATCCAGTCCAATATTGTGATTTACAGTATCAAATGCAGCACTATGATCTAATAGAACAAGAAAAGACACGCATCCATTATCAGAGGACATTAATAAATTATTACAACTACCCTTAAAAATTAGATGAATCACCCCGCAGGTTTTCAATTGTATTCATGTCTGGGCCAAAATTTTGATTTTCTTCTAATGAAGCCTTTTTTGTTGTTGTTTATGTGGAGGTATGCTTTGGGTTGTTGTTTTGACTACAGCTGCCGTTCCAGCTGAAAAATACGGCCCTAAAGCAAAATGCTGCCACCACCATGCTTCACTGTTAAAACATTTCCCTAAATTCTTTTGGTGGACATGATGTAGGTTTTTGCATAATGTAGCCGAATTTGGATGTATTTTTTTGTAAGAAAAGGCTTTAAGGAAAGGGAACTGCCCTGGAAGAATAAATTGCTGAAGAGGCAGCAAGAAATCCCGGTTTCCTGAGTTAAATTTGCCTGTAAAACCACTGGGGTGTGCAGAAGAGTGTGAGTTGGTGGTCTGTAATATTGTGACATCCAGGTGTTATTTATGCACTTTTTCTTTTCTATCCATTTTCTCAGTTCTAGGTTGCATACATTTTCGTGTTGTTTATTTGTTACTTAATTTTTAATAATTTGGCTTTTTTTTGGCAATGAATTAATCATTCTAACGAGGCACATCCAGCCCCCTTACAGTATGGCCAAACTCCCAAAGAAAATGTTTACTTCAAGTTATTTTTGCTAAATGTGTTCTACATGTTACTCAGTTGTAGGGTGTACATATTTTTCCCACCTGGTTTAGTTTTTGGAAAAAAAGTTAGTTTAATATTAAAATCTGTATTTGCTAATGCCACTTGATGTTATTTATATACTTTATTCATGTACTTTAAGAAACATACATATTTTTTACTTGTTGCATTGAAATGATGTAAAATAATAGCTCTTGATGTGCAGGTAATTGAGTGCATCACACAGGGAAGGGTACTGCAGAGGCCTCGTACCTGTCCCAAAGAAGTTTATGACCTGATGCTGGGCTGCTGGCAGCGTGAACCCTACATGAGAATCAACATCAAAGAAATTCACAATCTGCTTCAAAGCCTGGCTAAGGCCTCACCTGTATATCTGGACATCCTGGGCTGACCATCCTGGGTGTGTTGTGTTGTGTGTGTGTGTGTAACACATTGGGCTTATGTGATCTGAGACTGAAGGCCTTAAAGTTTATTTATTTCTGTAAATTCCTTTCTCGAAGACATCCATAACAGCCCTGCAGCAAACTTTTTGGATACCGGTGGCAAACAAAGAGGTTAAGACTGATTGATGTGAAAACTTTTTTGAGTGTGGACAGCAAAACTTGGAGGCTTTTTTATATCACAGTAACTAGTGGCAAGTTTTTTTTTCAAGAAGCAAATGTTTAAGGAAAAAGTATAAAACAAAAAACCATTTGAACAGACTTCAGTGTGGCTTGAGTGTGTCAACTTCAGTGTAGGCATTTGTGGAACCTGAATGTTTTGGAGTTTACAGAAAACATTTCTATGGATGTCATATGACCAACTTCAATCAGTTTTCATCAGTGTTTCTTTTTAGCCACCATGAGGCCATTTTTACACAATTTTTAAGACAGGGATGATGTTCCTGAGATACTGATCATCATGGCTGATTTGTCAGCACAACTCTGTCGCTTCCCTGGCCACACGTAACAACTTAAGTGTGGACTGCAATACAGTTTTTAACAATTCTGAATATATTTTAGCCATAAGAATATATTCAATAATTTTATGTATCTAGTTAAATCCTCAATTTTTTTGTTCTAAAAAAACCCAAAACATTTTAAGCGTCAGGTTTATGATTTAGTTCTATGGATAGAGCTAAGCTTTTTCCCTTCAAAATTGTGGGAATAATGGGTGAGTAACTGGAGAATTGACACCATTCGATTGTCACTGTTAAGCATTTGTACTGAGGACAGGTTTTATTTGATCATTTTCATTTGGTTTTAATAAGAGCACAGTGGCGCATTCACCAGCAGAGGCATTCGACATGTCTTTGGGAATAAGGAAAAGATGAGGGCATATTACACTTTTAAGGACAAATTGAACTTGCTACTGATCATTTCATTATTGACAGCATCAAATGAAACCGTTCCGAACTTTGGGCAGAGGCAAAAATGAATCACATTTAGATTTATTCTGCTAATTGTTTTTTCCTTATAAGAACCAGTAAGGCTGTATGGATAACCTGAATCCATTTCCTCTCTCCTGATACTGTATCAGATCAAAAAAAATTTAGCATTTTAGAAATCACAGAACTTAGATATGTAACAACCTACACCAAAAACCCACTACAGTTGCATTTGCACTTTTGATTAGTCATGTACTTTTATATATTCTGATTTACTATAAAATAACAGCTTATATGTATGAACAATTCTCTCTTGCTATATTTACTTTTGATGTATTGTGGGCAGTTTTAAAGCAATGAAATTTGTGGGCACTGTGACATGAGTGATGATGAGAGTGGTATGATGAAGCTTAATACTCCCTGAGGTCACAGAAGACCCTATGAAGGGAGAATCAGAATTCAATGTCTGTGTGTTTGTGTTTTACCTGATTTGAAAAAACATTCATGATATATTAACCTACTACTAGTCTCAGAACTCACAGTATTCATTTTTAAAGGTAATTAAAGTGACAATTTATTTGTTTACTACAACTAATACTTGGATTGTTTCATGTACACTACAACACAGGTGTTTTATTGTTTTATTTTATTTATTATAGAAGGTATCCTTGATGTCCGTCCACTAGTTACTTGTTGCGAGTAAGTTTTTGTGAGTGCAAACAGCAACGCTATGAAAAGTGTTGGATTGTGGAAGAAACTGGTTGTTGATAAACCAGAAAACTTTTATGTAAGTGCTTGAGTTGTAAAAATTGTACATTTCGTAATAATCAGATAATTGTAAGCACTGCAAAAATGCATATTTTTAAATGGCTGGTCAGATCCTTTACTTAGGATGTTAATTAAGAAAAATAATAAAGTTAAGATAGAGTTGATCCCTAAAATGTGCATTAAGCCAACCATCTAAATTAGCTAAAACCTTAAATAGGTAAACATAAATTTATGATTAATTCATTAATTAAAAAAAAAATCTAAATAGTAATATCTAAATAAAGTCTAAGTCTCTCCTAAAACCCAGATTGTTTTGATATTAAAACTATCAGTTTCATTGAATATATATATAACTTCTGTAAAGATACATGTCTGCTATAAATACCCAGCCTGTACATCATATCAAATGCTGTACAGTTCAAATGTTTGTGTATATTAATATGATGTTATATAAATATATATTCTGTTTAAGAAGAGCTATCTTGTCAGACGTGCAACACTTATTATAAAGGGTAGGAAGAAAAATTTTTCCTGGGCCAAAACCAACGTGTGTGTGTGTGTGTAAATATTAATTAGTGTGACAATGTGTTGCAAGATTTGATTCCTCTGCTTCTTTAGTTACCACTTAAAAAGACACAGCATTGTTTTTGGTTTATAATTTTATCTGTATGTTACATCGCCCTCCATGTTGATTTTTGACATTCTTATGATAAGAGCCACAGCTAAGACCAACACTAAATCCAATCATGCTAATTATAACTCTTTCCAACTTTACAATCGCCGCTATTCCTTTTTAAAAAAGGAGTGTGAATTAGCACTAAAACATTGTATTACTTTTTTTTTTAATGTATTTACACAAAATGTGGGCCTTTTTAAAATTTAACGCATCTTGTTTTTGTCTTTAGTTTCCTATTTATAAAACTTTTCGAATTACTTCTTCTAAAGAAGCCTTTTTAAAGAGTGACTGTGTTTGTTTACTAGCAGATTTGTGCATAGTATGTGCCTGTGTGAGTGTATTATCAGCTTAATTTTTTTTTGCTCCTGGCAGACTCAGTTTCACTGCTTAGAATATCAGTATCCTATGCTTTGTTCATTCTGTGAGCAGCTTCTTTGCAGTCAGTGAAAATGTTCCTTGTACTACTATGTATTTAATAAAAGTGGTATGTCTTGCACTTCCATGTTTTAATGCTAATTCTGCTAGTGCAACAATATACACCTTGGAAATCTACAGATGCTTTTGATTTTAACCTGCCTGAAACTAAAACAAATGTTTTAAAAAGACAAACATATTCAGAAACTACTGATAGTACAGAAATTGTACTTTTACTTTTCACTCTAACACATCTATAACTATTGATTAACACAGTCCAGATTGGAAAACAATAAGAAGGACAAAAGGTGTGATGTCATAGTATTGGATGTAGAGGTAATATAAGGCATATAAACAGGCACACAAAGTCCAATGTCTGCTCATCTTAAAAAGATCATTCTCTAACAAACAAATGACAGACAACCTTAAGAGATGTAAAGGTGCATGAAGTTTGATAAGGCTGCAAAGCACTGTAAAATACCAGAATTTTTTCATAATTACACATTGACATTGTTCAGCAAATAACACAATAATAAAATCTACTTGCTAAAAATAAATAAAAAAATAAAAAAACAGATTTTAAAATCAAAGCAGAGGTGCAAGTCTGTGTCTAAGACTGATTGGCACCCTAAGACGTGTGCTCATGCCTTGCACCATCATTTTCCAAAAATGCCAGACTTACTGGGACCCAAACTCGAACAAAGCAGTCAGTAAAAACAAATAAGTTTTAAAAGAACAACCACAAAAAGGTCATGCAACCTAAGCCACACCTAAAAATAGTGAGGTTTGAACCCTGACCCCAGGAGCCTGCCACTGTACAGCTTTCAGAACACCACCATGACACCCATTGAAAAAAAACTAAAATAAACTTGCACTAAAAAAAATAACCCATTATCAAAAAATGAAGAAAATTCTGCACTCCTAAATTTAAGAGTGGGCATGTCAAAAATAAGATAAGATACAAAAGATTAAATTGACTCATGTACTTTGGTTACTCGTTTGTTTGCTCGTCCATTGGATGCCGAAGGGGATTCCTCATAACTGATGCAATTACGACCTCTGCTGGCTAATTGATTGTGCCTGCACAGAGACGTGGGATAATGGAGATCTGTGTGACTGCGTACGCGAGACTGAGCCCCATATGAACCCACGAGGTGAAAATTGCAGTCAGCTACTGCACGTGTCAGAGGGGGCATGTGTTAGTCATGACTCTTCTCAGTCAGTAGTGAAGGTCAGCAGCAGCAGAGAGGAGGCGAAATGTGATCGGCAAATTGGACAAAACTAGATTGGAAGGAAAACTGGGCAAATATGCAAAAAAAAAAAATTTGAGTTGACAAGTATTTCTGCTGACTAGAAGCAAAGGTGACACCTTTCAAGGTTTTAAAACTGTAATCCAAGAACATTTTCTCGAGTTTCAAAAAAGTTAGGACAGTAGATAAAATGCAAATAAAACTAAAAAGCATTTGTTTGTAAACTGTATTTAATATGCATTTACTTAAAAAAAACTTTTTTTAAATTTATGGTCATGAAAAAAACAAAGTACATCTTCAGTTCTATGCTTTTATTGATCAGGGCCTACATAATATACTAATATACCAATATTTAAAAACCAGGTGGGGAACAAAGACGTACCCCCTATAATTTAGTTACATGAGGAATAACCTTTACAAACAATAATCTGAACATTTTATGTGAGTTTATTAGTCTCACGTCATTTAGAAGAAATTTTGCCCCACTCATGTTCAACATTGCTGTAAATCAATAACGTTTGAGGGTGTTTAATTATAGACAACTTTTTTATAGGGCCACAGCAACTTAAGGTTAATATCTGGGTTTTAACACCTTCATTTCTGTCATCAGATGTCAGTTTAAAGGTGCTTTTTCCTAGGCATCCTTTTATAAAAGCCTTACCTATTCAGTCTTCTTCTGTCATGAACTAACATTTCATGTGCTCTGTAAGTCATGTAATTAAGGGAATGCGTTGAAGGCTCTCATTCGTAAGCAGTTCTCTCTGTACATTGGTAAATTCTAAAATGTTTGCCTTATAAACCTTTCAAGGTTAATGACAACAGATTTTTTTTTTTTTAACGCCATGGCTGACATCCTTTGTTCCTGATATGATGAAGACACACCGGAGTGCTACAGAGCACCAAACTATTAAAAGTCTTGATTATTAACTAGTCTTATGCATTTGATTAGTAACACCTTACTGCATTACTTTACTGCACTTTCTTGATTGTGGAAATAAGAAGATGTACTAATTTTTCCCCCAACCATTTTCAAAAGGTTTACTTTTGGAATAAAATGACTGATAAATAAAAACACAGAATTAAAAGAGCGTACTTTATCTTATAACTGTATGCAAATTTTTAATTTAATGCCTGCAACACATTTCAAAAAAGCTGGGACAGGGGCCAATTAGAACAAGTAACTCTATAAAACATTAAAAAGCTTTGAAAAAAACGTTTGTCACTTTTGCAAACAATTCTGTGAGAACACAGACAGTTTTATTGATATTTCTTTACAAATAACTGCAATAAATTTAAAGTTTTTAAAATGCATAGTTCATAATATGATTTAAAGTTTTGATTTATTTTGAGAAATAGGGGACATTGTGTTTCCAGGGACAAAGAGAAATGGCGCATTTTAATTATTAACAATACAAAGTTTAAAACCCAGCGTCATGGTATTGAACTGTGCAGGTGCCGTTAGTGCGCATTACTTTCACATCTAGGAAGGCACTATTAATGCTGCTATCTATAAAGGCAAGGGCAGTTGTAGCATAGTGATTAAGATACTGGTCTAGCAAACAGAAGCTCACTGGCTCAAGCCCTGCTATTGCCCAGTGTCCACAGGTGGGCTCCAGGCCAAGGTCATTACCTTTAATTACAGATAGATAGGTCTTTATTCTAAGACGTTCGTGTATGTTTTAGAAAGACCAGATTTAAGCACATTCTGCATGTGCAGGTGCTAAGAGTGGCCTTTCTGTAATCCTGATTCCCCTTAAAATCTTATGGTGTTAAGTCGCTATTAAAACTACAACAATTGGTGTTCAGTCCCTAAACAATTTAGAAATGTCACTGAAAGAAAAATGTGGTAAACATTGGTAAACATGCCCAACTATTTTGAAACATGTTAAAAGTTAAAAGTAATAAAAGTTAGAATAAGCTTGTATACACAAAATCAGCTTGATCAGTTAGAATTTAATTTTAATTTAAGTTTAATTAAATGCAGGTCAAAAAGGATTTACAATCATTGCCGTCTGTTTAATTTACATTGTCCTACTGTCCCAACTTTTTGTTACTGGGGTTGTACATAAAAGGAAGTGTTTTAATGACTGCATGTAAAGACAGCTACAAAGAGCGAGAGAACTATAACTTGTTTTCTTGAAAAGCTGTGCAGTGTTTTTATTGTAGTATTCTAAATTTACATTATAAAAGAAAGTCTGCCCATATCCTATAACCAATATGAAAGTTAACGCACAAACTCAGTATACATTGTATATTACATAGAAGAGTATAGGCATGGAGATTTAATCACAACGCTTAAGAATAATGAATTTAAAAAAAAACTAAATAAATAGAAGGTGCTATCCTCAGCAGAGCAAGACCTAAAATGTCAATCTTTTTTAAAAATGGAACAAAAACGGCCAGATATATGGCAAATCTTCAGCTCTCCTTTGACTGAAAAAGAGAAAACGGTATCTGTAAAGAGAAGAGTTGGGTATAAATTTATAAAAAACCTAGCAAGTCAAACTGCTGATAAAGGAGGAGATTTCTCTTGATTTTAATGGTTGAAAAGAAAAATTCTAGATATGCACTCCAACTCAGATTTATTCTGAGCACTAGTCACTTATAAAAGCAGATGCAAAAAGCAGAGCTCAATGAGCATGAAGAGATTAACTGTTCTGTACAGGTGCAATGTTTGGAAAGTACATCTGGTGATAACACAATTGTCACAAAAACATCAATATCTATAAAAAAAAAAAAAAAAAAAAAAAAAAAAAAAAAAAAAAAAAAAAAAAAAAAAAAAAAAAAAAAAAAAAAAAAAAAACATTAGAAGGCAGGTTAGCATTTTGCCCATTGCTTTATTTTATGTTTTTTGTTTTTTTATTTCTTGGCAAAAGGAAAGCCACCGCCTGTTGTATTAAATTAGT
The DNA here is from genome assembly GCF_030014385.1 of Trichomycterus rosablanca. Lineage (NCBI taxonomy): Eukaryota > Metazoa > Chordata > Actinopteri > Siluriformes > Trichomycteridae > Trichomycterus > Trichomycterus rosablanca. The sequence goes on from NC_086013.1 coordinate 6,635,251, forward strand.
AAATTTAGGTCTTCTTGTTTTTGCAGCTTTAGGTACATCAAGGTATCGTTGTTGGTTGCTTGTAAGGAAGAGAAAAGCAGATTGGAGCAGAAAGAAAAAGCACTGCATTGCTTTCTTTCCAATGCAGATTCCAATTTTGTAGTTTTTTGTTTTTAAAACAAAAAAAATTAAAGCATCCTATTTCTAAACACTTTAGTTCAAGTACTTAAAAAAAAATATTGAAGAAAAGCTTTGGAATTTTTGCCATTTTAATGACAGGGTCATTAAAATCATGCACGCTGCAAATAACCTCATGCAGTAAGTATGGTAAATCATCCAAGCACTTTTTATTAATTACTATTCATAAATACACACAGCAGCTTCAATAGAGAAGGATTCTGTCTTCAGTTTTTGAATGTGGAGTATTTATAAGAAGAGCCTTTTGTTAGACACAGGAAGCAGAGGTCTGCCACAGCTACCTACACTCACCTGATAAATGGGGAAAAAAAAGATAAAAATATGGAACTGATTATCAACACACGCACACACATATACATATATATCTTTTTATGTATATATGTGTATAAAATTATACTTTTCTCTCACATTTGCACTGTATTTAGTAATTCTTTCACACGCTTATTCTCACTTGTTTTTCTGTCACTCACTTTTTAATGGATTTTTACAATGTAACAGAGGTGACAGATGTGAAACAATCACAAAAAAGCCAAAAGGAAAAAAAAATTGAGAGCTGTGTGTTTGCCCACCGTCATTGGCAGTTACAGCACAGAGGACAGTGTCTGCGTGATGGTGGGATATCATCAAAGAGGAGGAGGTGGAGGCTCTTTGCCTGCAGAGCTCTCCTTCAGGTTGAGGTTCTCCAGCGCCACGTCCAAAGGCATGATATCCACGCAGCCCATGGCACCAAAGTCAGCGAAGTCTCGGCGTTCATCCTCATCTGAGGAAGAGCTCTCCTCACGCATCAGTGTCGACAGTAGTAGCTCCTGCACAAAGAGGCTACGGTCTGCTCGTTCACTTTCCAGAGCCTGGCGCTCCACCTCTGACATCTTTGGCTCATTTAATCTGCAGCAAAAAAAAAACCCCACAAATAATCAGTTTACTTTCTGTTGTTCTTAAAGAGTTTATGTGCTTCTTACTAATGATTTTCTTTGCATAAAAAAACTAATACAATTTTTACTTAGCACTGCTTGTAAGATACACAGAGTAGAACTATGGCTAATATTGATTGTGGAATAAAAAAAGTACATGCTTAAATAATAAAAAAATGTTTAAATGAATGACAGGTATAGTCTTTTACACTAACAATATCAAACAGAAAATGCATAATGCCAACATTTTTGTCCTTTAATTTATTTTGGACTGAGGAGAACCATTAAACTAATACACTGTTCCACTAACAAAGTCAAAAAACAAAAATGGGGTTGAAATATAGATAATACACAGTGGATTCAGAGAGTATTCAGACCCCTTTGGCATGTTTGCTCTTTGTTTTGTGGAATGGACATTGTAAAGGCACACATTTGGATTTGTAAGGACCCACAATTGACACTGTTGGCACCAAACCATCAATTCTATGCAGAAACTCTGCCCACATGTCTGGGTCTGGAAAAAAGCATCAAGTTACCTGTACCAAAGATGAAAGGACCATCTAGACTTATCAGCTAAAGATGCAAAAACCAACATCTGTCATGGTATTAGGGTGACTGGTACCCACAGTGACTTGCATATGTGGGAAGCTGGAGCAAAGGTAAAACACCCTAGCACACCAGAGCGGACATCTCAAACTTGTCGGTTTGAATCTCAGCTCTGCAGACTAAGCGCCTTAACAAACAACGATTGGCTTGTTGTTCAAGAAGGGTGCCAGAGGGGATTTCTCATAGCTGATGCAATTAAGATCTGCTGGCTGAGTGATGGCGCATGCACAAAGGCGAGGGATGATGTCTGATCAGGGTGTGTCTCTCCGTACACAAAGCTGATCCACATATAAACTCGCCATTTACGTGTTAGAGGGGACATGTGTTAGTCACGGCTCTCCTCAGTCAGAGTGGAGGTCAACATCAGTAAAGAGGAAGCAAAATGCAATCAGGTAATTGGATACGACTAGACGGAGAAAAACCGTGGAAAAAATGCAACACATTTTTACTGAAACTATTTACTATAATGTTCCTTAAACAGGTCAGCTTTACCCAGCATGGTTGGAGCAAACACCCAGTCCTTGGTCTTAAAGATTGACAATTTCTTTGCAAAGAATGAACAGCTGCGTCTTGTTTATCTGCCTAAATGACAACATCCCAAATGCAGCTATCGAGCTAGTGGGCCAGACTGTTTACCGCTCAAATCGCTCAGCTGATTTCAGTAAAGACAGGGGCAGAGGTGTGTATATACTGTATGTGAGCAATGCCTGTTACCTAAATTTAGAATCCTGGAGTGCAAAGCTTTGTTTCTCACAGCAGTTTACATCCCTCTGCAAGCTAATACTAAGCTAGCACTAGCTAAACTGCAAAATGCTACAAGCAAACTGCAATGCAAAATGCTACAAACAAATTTGTATTCAGATGAAGTGTTTATTAAAGCCTGTCTACTGCAATGTTATAAATGCCTGCAGAGGGCAGACCCACCTCCCATACTGGGTAATCGGATCACATTTCTCTGTTCCTGACCACAGCATACAGAAGAACCCTTATAGCCAAAACAAAGCCCACCAAGCAGGCTGTCAGAATTTGGCCAGAAAGAGCCATGATTAAGCTACAAGACTGCATTGACCAGACAGACTGGGATTTTATTAAACTAGAAGCGATTTAGGACAATTGTACAGACTTAAACAGCTGTACCTCCCCAGTTTTAGCTATCATCAACTTCTGCATGGACATTGTTACCAATGTAAAGAGCATTCAAACATTCCCCAACCGTAAACCTTGAATGAACATGTTCAGCACCTAAATGTATGTGATGGATTTTCCGCACAGGTGACACAGGCAACTTTTTAGTGAACAAAACAAAATAAAGTGACAAATCACCTTTACAGTGGAATTATTACAATTTACATGCATTATGTATCTTAAATTTAAAGTTTATTTACTTAAATGTTTATTGTTTAACGCATTTTTTACTTTTAACATATTTTTGCAAAATTGCCTTTTTGTACAAAAATGGCTTTAAAAGGTAACCAGCTTCCTATGAAAATAAAAAACTAAAACCTGAACATTTGCTTGTATATTTAGCTGGAAGCCCTCTCACAAACCTGTCCATTTTATGCTAGCAGTGCTTAAACATGCCTCATTCATTTGCCTTGCTGTGTTGCCCCCTGCTATTGTCGTGTCTATTTTTAAATATTTAGTTGTTTTTGATGATAAGCAGGTGTAGTAAAGATGTAAAAACTAGGGCTGTCAAACGATTAAAATTTTTAATCGCGATTAATCTCAGAATTTCATATAGTTAATCGCGATTAATCACTTTTTTTTTTTTTTTTTTTTTTTAAAGGAGGTGGTTTTAATGTTATGGCTGATCGGTGTACATACACTAACATACACAAAAACTCATTCACAATCAACACAGTCTTGTTCCCTGGGTTCTGACAACTCATACTAGTGACTATATTACTTGCATCTTTGCACAATATTGCATTGTTTTTGCTCCTTATTCTCACCTTATTCTCACCTTATTCTACCTGTTGCTATATAAACCCTACGCTGCTAACTGGATATCAGAATACGTTTTTATTAGGGTTGTCGAAGTTAATGCGATAATAATAACGCGTTCCAGTGTTGCCAGATTGGGCGGTTATCTGCCAAATTGGGCGAATTTTGTTGGAAAACAATTTAATAGCATTTAAATAACACTTCTGTTTAAAAGAAAAGCACCAGCATTGTAGAAGGATATTAAAAGTAAAGTCAATTTTCAATGCTGATTTGGCTTAATAGTGTTGGTCAGAATGTATCATATTCTTGAAATGATAAAGTATTGCAAAGGAATATCTTTGTAATTCTTCCTCATAATGTTAAGGTTGCTATATTTTGGTTTTTCACTTGTCAGGGAAAATTAAGAGAGAAAAAAGCTTATTATTATCATGCGTGTGATATATATCATTTACGTGATCTGCGTATCACGTTACCACTGTGTGTTGTACGTCACTGAGCTGATATGTGTATCAGGTGACCAGCGTGTTATGTTTAAGTGTGATGCTTAAAGTTGTGGATTAAGCAATAAAGACAACACGTTCTCCACATAACTAGTGTCATTTGTATTTCATGGTTAAGTACAAAACATAACAATGCGGGTCTTCGTGATGTAATTCTACATGGCACTCACTGCCTGTATAGGTAAATTTTTCCTGTATAGAATTTGCGTTAACGGGACTATTTTTTAAAATCGCGTTAAATTGATTATCGCGTTAATGCATTATTATCACGTTAACTTCGACAGCCCTAGTAAAAACGTGCTTTTAATTTGCAGTTTTGCAATATTGCGCTATGTAACATGGTTTTGCACGCATCTAGACTGGGTTAAAAGAAATGGGCCTCCAAATGTAGTTTTACTGCTTATTACTGACATGAACATTGTGTCCCCAAACTATATACTACTGTACTAACTAGTACTTTAATATACAGTGTATCACAAAAGTGAGTACACCCCTCACATTTCTGCAGATATTTAAGTATATCTTTTCATGGGACAACACTGACAAAATGACACTTTGACACAATGAAAAGTAGTCTGTGTGCAGCTTATATAACAGTGTAAATTTATTCTTCCCTCAAAATAACTCAATATACAGCCATTAATGTCTAAACCACCGGCAACAAAAGTGAGTACACCCCTAAGAGACTACACCCCTAAATGTCCAAATTGAGCACTGCTTGTCATTTTCCCTCCAAAATGTCATGTGATTTGTTAGTGTTACTAGGTCTCAGGTGTGCATAGGGAGCAGGTGTGTTCAATTTAGTAGTACAGCTCTCACACTCTCTCATACTGGTCACTGAAAGTTCCAACATGGCACCTCATGGCAAAGAACTCTCTGAGGATCTTAAAAGACGAATTGTTGCGCTACATGAAGATGGCCAAGGCTACAAGAAGATTGCCAACACCCTGAAACTGAGCTGCAGCACAGTGGCCAAGATCATCCAGCGTTTTAAAAGAGCAGGGTCCACTCAGAACAGACCTCGCGTTGGTCATCCAAAGAAGCTGAGTGCACGTGCTCAGCGTCACATCCAACTGCTGTCTTTGAAAGATAGGCGCAGGAGTGCTGTCAGCATTGCTGCAGAGATTGAAAAGGTGGGGGGTCAGCCTGTCAGTGCTCAGACCATACGCCGCACACTACATCAAATTGGTCTGCATGGCTGTCACCCCAGAAGGAAGCCTCTTCTGAAGTCTCTACACAAGAAAGCCCGCAAACAGTTTGCTGAAGACATGTCAACAAAGGACATGGATTACTGGAACCATGTCCTATGGTCTGATGAGACCAAGATTAATTTGTTTGGTTCAGATGGTCTCAAGCATGTGTGGCGGCAATCAGGTGAGGAGTACAAAAATAAGTGTGTCATGCCTACAGTCAAGCATGGTGGTGGGAATGCCATGGTCTGGGGCTGCATGGGTGCAGCAGGTGTTGGGGAGTTACATTTCATTGAGGAACACATGAACTCCAATATGTACTGTGAAATACTGAAGCAGAGCATGATCCCCTCCCTCCGGAAACTGGGTCGCAGGGCAGTGTTCCAGCATGATAATGACCCCAAACACGCCTCTAAGACGACCACTGCTTTATTGAAGAGGCTGAGGGTAAAGGTGATGGACTGGCCAAGCATGTCTCCAGACCTAAACCCAATAGAACATCTTTGGGGCATCCTCAAGCGGAAGGTGGAGGAGCGCAAAGTCTCGAATATCCGCCAGCTCCGTGATGTCGTCATGGAGGAGTGGAAAAGCATTCCAGTGGCAATCTGTGAAGCTCTGGCAAACTCCATGCCCAGGAGAGTTAAGGCAGTTCTGGGAAATAATGGTGGCCACACAAAATATTGACACTTCAGGAACTTTCACTAAGGGGTGTACTCACTTTTGTTGCCGGTGGTTTTGACATTAATGGCTGTATATTGAGTTATTTTGAGGGAAGAATAAATTTACACTGTTATATAAGCTGCACACAGACTACTTTTCATTGTGTCAAAGTGTCATTTTGTCAGTGTTGTCCCATGAAAAGATATACTTAAATATCTGCAGAAATGTGAGGGGTGTACTCACTTTTGTGATACACTGTAGCTACACTCCTACGTACTAACTTGGCATACTAGGCAGTTAGCATAGTACAGCATTTAGCAGTTTCTGAGCTTTAGGCATGCTCATGTAATTTGCGTTGTGTGGTGAACATGCATACCGTGCAAGAAGAAACTGGGAGCTGTGGGTGACCACTGGGTTGCTCTCGGTTATGACTGTGTTTGTTGTGGTGCTGGGCGGTGGCATACTGGCACTAATGTTGCTGGCATTGCTGCGCTGGCGTGTAGCATTGCGTGCAGTTTCCAGCTGCTGGCGTGCTGCCTGTGCCTGCTGCCGCTCAAGCTGCAGTTGCATCTGCAATTGTTGGAGTTGTGAGGCTGACGGGCCCGAAGGATTTAACTGACCGCCTGCTGAACGCCGCACACCTGACAGCTGAGACAGAAGCTCTGAGAAAGGATAAGAGAGAGATCAAGACATACAGAGAAATGAGAGAGAGAGAGAAAAAGTCAATATCCAACTAAAATATGCTTGAGATAGGTCTTACAAACTGGATATAAACCTATGAATTAAGAGGCAAAGAAATGACACAGCTATGTTTAAGGGCAGCACTACAATGACTACAATTAGACACAGACAATCAAAAATAAAATGCAGCTGGCATTACAGCTGGCATAGCATAAACATACCTGCTATAGGGTCCATGGCTTCCCTATTACTTGGAGAGTAGGATGAGCTTTGTGAGGAGGAAAGCCCTGTGTTGGAGCTGCTAGTAAAGTGCATGTTAGTCCTCCGTGCCCGTGGCCCACCCAGCCCACGCCCGGGATGAAACATCCTGCGCACATGCCGCACGCCGCTGCTTTCATCGTAAATACTTCACTGTTAAGGGCCAAGAGGAAAAGAGTACACAACAAACACATGCCTTCCACAAAGTTTGCATTATGATTGATATACTGCAAGAAAAGGAAATGTGATCAAAAGCCTTATTTATTAAATAATAAATGACAAATATGATATGCGTTTGTGCATCTGTATAAATCTAGTAAAATACTAACATTTGTTTTTACAATTTAAGAAAAACATTTTCCACTCAGACACAGTGGACACAGACCCCTCGACTTTTTGCACACTTTGTTTTGTAGTGGATTGATTGATTCTGAATGAAAATTATTGCCTGTTGCATGTTGTAATTATCGTGTATGTGTGCCTAGAACTTATTTGGAGTGCACCTGTGGCAATTAGCTATAAATGGACAAAGTTGCAAAAGTTACACTGCAAGACAACAACCAGTCTAAGGAGTCTAAGGAACTGTCTGTGGAGCATCTTGATCAAATTTTGGCAGGGCATAAGTCAGGGAAAGAATAAAAAACAATATCCAAGGTTTGAATGTTCCCAGGACCACAGCGGCCTTAATAATTTTGAAATTGGCACAACTTTAGCCATCTGAGCATTCAGGAAAGAAGGGTCTTAGTCAAAGATCTTAAAAAAAAACCAACGACTCAGTGAAGACTAAAATAGCCAAAAAAAACCATGAAGAGATAAAAGAACCTGTTGGAGAGATGACCAGTTCTTGCAAACTGGAATTGCTGAGTAAAGACAGAACACTCTGCAAGAAGTTTGCTAAATGGCATTTAGGAGGAAAAAGATTCTCAGGTCTGATGAAATAAAAATGTAACTGTTATCTTAGGTAAACACTGTTAACTGTTACTGTAACAACTGTGGTAAAATGTAAGCAGTGGGATCATGCTGTGGAGATGCTTCTCTACAGCAGGGACTGGGAAACTGGTAAAATTAGGAAACAGATGAGTATAACCAAATACAGAAATATCCTTCAAAAAAAAGCTCCCCCAGAGCACAAGCAAACTCAGACTGAGGTGACACTTCAAACATTACAACGACCGGAAACATACAGCCAAAACAACACTGGAGTGGCTTCAGGGCAAGTCTCTGAATTTTCTTTAAGTGGCCAGTCAATACTTAGACTTAAACCCCATCAAAAGTCTACCTGAAGAAGACTCTTGCCATCAAATTTGAATGAGTTTAAGAGCATATGACATAAAAATGACATGTTGGTTACATTCATGACAAAAATGGTTGTTAATGGTTACACAAGATTAATCGGTTCACAAGTTTAATGTCAAACACAGTCATGGACAATTTTGTATCTCCAGTTCACCTCACTTGCACGCGACTTGCACGTGACTTGCACGGGACCTTCTTGCTGTGAGGCGACAGTGCTACCCACTGAGCCACCCTAAAAATGAAATAAACTGTCCAAATCAAGTTGTGCAAAGCTTGTAGTGACAACTAACCTGAAGGTGCAATTACTACCAACAGGGCTTCTACCAAATTTTGAATAAAGTGTCTAAATACTTTTGTGATGAGAGATTTAAGTTTTTGATTTTTTTTTTTTTTTACATTTGAGATCATAGTTATTTAACTAAATCAGGCTAATAATGACCAAGTTTTTATTAGTTATTTTTTGTTTTTCTTATTTCTATTGTTCAATTTCTGATGGCAAATTTCCTGTCCTCTGACAACATAGCTGTGTTCCAAATGGGCTACTGACCATGCCACTGCCGTCAGTGATTACAACTGGGTGGCCACATTTTATAGGGTATTGGAAAAAACAGATAAATTTTTTGATCATTTTTTTTCTGCCACTGGCACAAATTGAGCTTACACTTCTTAAAACAAATAAAATTAAAAAGGATATCAAATCTCTTGGTGCTCTGTGTTCAAGTGTGAGATGAGCAGCAAAGTCATCAGTCACATGATTGGGGTCACCTCCAGGCAAAGCTGCACATATCGGGCAGATCTAAAAGAAGAAGAGAGTGGTAAATGTATACTCCTATCCTCTGATGCTATTGTTCAAAAGTAATATGAAATATGCTGAAAATAAATGGCAAAACAGAGTTTTTTACTGAGCTACCAACCAGTAGTGATTAATAACTTTAGACAGGCATAGTAGCAAGATGCCATTATTGGCCCCTTTGTAATGCACAAAAGTAGACTGTATGCAACTGGAAATAGGCTGGCTGATAAAACCAAATGACTTCACAGCAGACTACAAGGACAAAACAGACTAAAAGAACTAGTTTCTTGTTACTGTGAACTCGTAAACCAAGTAATCCATAAGTATTCAAATTCAAATTAGTTTAGTTTATTATGGATGTTTATACATTTTGCCAATTAGTTCTACAACATTTAAATAAAGACTCTCCCCCTTCCCTTTTTCATTGACATATTTTAGAAATATCCCTAACTCCTGTGCACTCTTCTTTACATAGGTTGCACTATTGAGCATACAACCCATTGGGTGGACAATACACATAATGTTGTAATATTGTAGCTAAGCTATTTTTTGTGCATTTGTTGTTGTTGTTTTTTACATGTGCATGTATCAGTTTTCTTCTGTAAATGTTTGTCAGTTTAAAGTAAATATACAGTAAATCCTCTAGGTGCGAACCTTCACCTAATTAACTTTTAAAGATGCAAACGTGCATGTGCAATAAATTAAAATATTGAAATAAGTGTGAAATTAAAAACTGTGGCAGAATTTCAAATTGCGCAGCAGCTGTCTCAGTCACGTGCAGGCTTCATTACCAAGTGCTTGTGTTACCAATTGTGTACTTCCTTTTTGTGTTAACATTGCACTATTTTAAACCAATGATGTCTGGTATTAAGCGCAAAGCAGCAATCTTGCTTGTAATGCCAAGAAGTGGCAAGCAATACCAATGGACACTACAATGAAAACAGGAAAAGTGGAACAAGGAAAAAGGACTGTTGTCCCGTTTCGTCATTCAAAGTCAGTCTCAATATGAAAGCTGTTCTACTTCACAAGGTAAGATAATTTTTTTTCCTAAATTAGGATAACAAGAAATAATTTTTTATAACAATTGTATTATGCAGAAATAGCTGTAGGACCTGATACATAGGCTATCTCACTAGCGGTAAGCAAGACAGGTGTTGAGACTCATGAACTGGATGACTAGGCTAACTTTGTTGGACTTGCAAACTTTTAGACATGCAAACCCACTTTTGGAATGAAACTGGTGTGCATATAGAGAACTTACTGTACATGGTTTATGAATCTGAAGTGGATATATGCAGTGGAACATGTATACAGCACTTACCACCTCCGTGGAGGTCTCTGCATGCTCTGAAGTGACATGCTCCTGTAGAGAAACTTCTGTGTAACCCATTTTACCACAATAGGGACAGGTAAACGACTGGGGCTGCTCTACTGAAAATGCCTCTCCGCCATAATACAGATCTGCAGAAAGCAGAGAGCCAGACAGACAGGTTAATGTCAGTAAGCTGTCTAAAAAAGTCCACATTACAAACGCAGGCAGCTACTTACCAAAGTCTACCCTGGTTAGTATGCACTGCATAGGGTGCTCCGTGGTGTGTCTAGTTGTAGTGGCTCCACTTTCGTAACAAGATGCACACAAGTCGTAATCGTAGCAAATTAAACACTTGTATCTGCGCCCCCTGAAGTTTCCTTTTAAACATGCATCACAGCTCACACCTGCAAGTCAGGAAGAGTACACAGACAAGAGTGTTTACATCAAGTCTACATGTTCCACTTACTATCCTGAGTTATTTTATAGTAGAGTATATCTTTGTAGCAAAGTTTAGTTACACTTTCCAACAGTAAGAAGGAAGCATTACAACTTTGTTTTTAAACTGTTATACATTTCACTTTAACAGTTATTCCATCCTTTGAAATTAAAATTTCCAATTAAAAAAATCCACTGGCCACTTTATTAGGCACACATCTACCTATCTATTGGCATTTTCATGAGCAACATTTGCAATCTAATAGCATGATGACAGTAAACAACTGCTAACTATATCTTTTTTGTTGTATGCCCTGTCACTGCATCAACTCCAACCAATAGTAATCTAGGAAGATCCAGATGCATTAGGTTCTACAACCATCTCATCCTAAGCATTCCAGAAAAAGCTAAGTGTCTGAGTCTCTATGAAGAAGACAAAGGAACTGTGTCAAAATAAGTAAAAGCTAAAAAAATTTGCTACAATGCTTAGGAAATGCAAAATGTATGTCTTCAATGAATGCTTTTAACTTTAAATCAATACAGTCATCAAGTGTAGACCATGCCACATTTATAAAACAGATACTTTTCCTAATATTTGCTCTAAATTGAGTAAAACAAAAAAAGATCAAGCTGAACAAATATTATACTGTGTCAGGAAATTAATTAATTAATGGCTGACTTTGTAAAACTTTATTGGTTAATGAGCCTGTGCTAATAAAATCAAGTAGGTAAGTTATATACAGTAAGTTCTTAAATACATACGATAACCAATTTATGAAACTAAAGATGAAGAACAGAATAACGATTACTTACAAATAAACAAAATAACTGTACTTATATAAACATGATTTGCATACTAAATTACTTAATTCCTTCCCCATCATTTTGGCATTTGCCACATTATATACACTATGTAATAATACTCTTAACCAGTTAAACCAGTACATTTGCATAAACCACAGATTACTGAAGAGATTAATTCAATAGATTAATTTATTTATTTTATTTGGATTTATTTGCTATGTCATGCTAGGTATTATGTTTTAGTTGATCACACTTGATCATCTAATGGTTAGAAGACCTGAAACTTAAAAAAACCACAGTGTCTCACAACCACTGTGAACTTTCTGTTTGTTGGATTGATAATCTTTAATATCTCTAATATTAAAAGTAGTTTGATGATCTAAAACAAGTCTAACAAATGCAAAAATAGAAGAAATTGGGAGCGGAGTAAATACTTTCAGAGCAATGCATATGCATAAAATTTAAATAAAACCACACTTGACGCATCCAGGCTTGATTCAGTCTGCTAAATCTAATAATCAGTTAAAAAGAACCTTTTAAAGCAATGTAATCTAGAAGCAGCACAATGACGCAATTCAAACAAACTCTGAAAATGAAACTTACAGAAACATAAAGCCGAGGCCCAAAAGTTCAGACCATTCAATTTGAGGAAAAAAATGCAAAATATAATAATTCCTAATGCCAACATTAGAAGAAATCTATGTAAAATTGTTTGCATGATTTGGAAGGTGAAAACTGACAAAAAAAGAAACGTAAAGCATAATAAAAGTGTGTCCCATTACATCTGGCTTGAAGCAACTCAAGAAATGTTATACCAGAATTTAAACAAGTCAACCATAATATTATGTAAAATAAAAAATGGTAAAATTTAAGATCTCTTATTTACAAAAATCAAACAATTGGTGCCAAGCTGACCACCACCTAATTACTGATAAAGCACTGGAAGAACAACACTCACCATGAAACACTCATATAATTACCACAAAACCCACATAACACATTTAGTCCAGCACCACAAACTCTACCACGATACACTCACACCAGCAGAGATGTTTACAAGTCCGAAAGACCAAGTGAAATCATGAGTCTTTAGGTTAGAGTCTAAATCTCAAGTCAATATAACATATACTCAGCATATGTGGTAAATGTAGCGTAAAACAAATAACTAATATATATTTTTAGTTGAGATTAAAGAAACACAACGGAATAACTGTGTTCAAAGTACAACTGTATTTTCACAGCAAGTCCTTTTCTCTGCAGTATTGGTTTTGTTTTGTAAACTGAAAACAAAGATTGTGGTTACTTTTCATACAACCCTGAAATAGAATAATTTGGGATGGTATAGAAAAAACAAATAAAAAAATGGTGTTTCTTAAATTTTCTTTGAGATGGTATGACCCAAAGATATTTCATATTTTGTCTGGTCAACTTCATTTGTTAATGTACATTTATTCCTGCATTTCAGACCTGCAACTAGTGCTGGACAATAATTCGATATCGATATATATAGAGATGTTTCAATAACGGTGATATGATTTTTAAACAAATTCGATCGATATGCATACGTCAGTGCGCTTTGCCCGTGTTACTTTTTTGCTGAAGCATTTTTGCTCGCAGGTGTTCCCACAGGGACGCAATTCAACAGCGCACCTCAAGCGAGTAGTTCTCCATCAAAACAGTGCAGTTACACACTCAACATAAATGTCAACCACCAACACAATTACAGAAAAAGTACTAGTACTGAGTACTAATACCAGTTATTAATATTACTTCTTATTAGTTGTGGCGCGCTACGAATAAAGGCATCAACGGGATATTCGCGTTCCACTGTTGCCAGATTGGGCTCTTTTCCTCCTAATTGGGCGGGGTTTTTTTTTTCAAAAACAATTTAATAGCATTTAAATAACACTTCTATTGAAAAGAGAATATTCAGTTTTAAGAAGCCCCAGCATTGTAGAAGGCTATTAAAAGTAAAGTCAATTTTCAATGCTGATTTGGCTTAATAGTGTTGGTCAGAATGTATCATATTCTTTAAAGAAAATTAAAATGTGTTTTCCATGCATTCACACTAGCATGTTCTGGGGTTCAGATGAGTCTCATCAGTACACACAAGTTTGCAATCAAATGATCAAGTATTGCAAAGGAATATCTTTGAAATTCTGTTAAGGTTATAGGCTATATTTTAGTTTTTCACAGGGAAAATGAGAAAAAATAAAAAGTTTATTATACTAGGCTACTAGATCAACAGCTACTAGCCACATACAAAAATAAGGTATCAGACAGTTTCTGTGCCACCCCTGTGTGAGCAATGGTCTCAGTCTGGCCACCCCTATGGAAATTGTCTGGCTTTGCCACTGTCCACAGTTGAAAAAGAAGCAGACGAAATAGCTGATAAGAGATGAAGGACTAATTCAGTGGTGTATTCAGCTTGTATTTCTTGCCAGAAACCAGAAAAGAGGTTTGCAGGTACAGCCATCCAATTTTGGTGTTTTTAGCAGTTTTTCTGACATTTGTGTTATTCATATCGATATCGGAATTATATCGTATCGACCGAAATTAGGAGTCATATCGTGATATAAATTTTAGCCATATCGTCCAGCCCTACCTGCAACACATTCCAAAGTTGGGACAGTAATGCATTTACCACTAGACCAGGTTTCAGGTTGTAGCCCACTATGCCCCCGCCCCAATTAAAGGATTAGGTTCCCCATTCACACAGGCACTCTGCCAGTCATTTCGGAGGACTGCATATTAATGTACAAATTTCAGATCACAGGTGTTAAGCTTTTTGTGGATATTTGTGGACAAATTAAAAATCCTCTGCCCATCTATCTGTTAATGATGCCGAAAAACTGATCCACGCGTTTATAACTTCTCGGTTAAATTATTGTAATGCTCTTCTAACTGGATGCTCTGGTAGATCCATACACAAACTCCAGTTAGTTCAAAATGCAGCATCTCGAATGCTAACTAGAACTAAAAAAATTTGATCATATTACTCCTGTTCTATCATCTCTACACTGGCTGCAAGTTAAATTCCGCATTGATTACAAAATACTTTTACTAATCTATAAAGCACTACATGGTCTGGCTCCACAGTATCTGAGTGAACTTATTAATCACTACAACCCAGCACGTCCACTTCGTTCACAAGATGCAGGGTTACTTATAGTTCCTAGAATTAAAAAGACCACGGCTGGTGGAAAAGCATTTTCTTACAAAGCTCCACAACTTTGGAATAATCTTCCTGCCTCTATTCGAGATTCGGACACAGTCTCAATGTTTAAGTCTAGACTGAAAACATATTTATTTTCTCAGGCTTTTGATTAGTATAGACAAAGGAGCAGAGCTTGGGGGTTCTTGGTCATAGAAACTTGTGGTGATCAGGGATGTTGGGTCGCTGTCGTTCTGCCTCTCTTGTCCGATCACCCAGGTTTGGGTAGGAGAGGTGGGCGCTGATGTCCTATGAAAGCCTTCATGACCTTGTTACCTGCTCGCTCTCCCTTTTAGTTACGCTGTAATAATTAGGGCTGCCGGAGTCTAAAACTCTCTGTAAAACTGTTTTACTCAACTAGCATTGTACATTATTAACTACATTCTCTGTTGTTTTACCCCGAGGACATTCTGATGGAAACCTGTTTACCCGCCACGGTTAAGGATTAAAGTCGAGACTGCCGTGACAATGATGCTGCTCCCGCCGGATGTGACGGGTCTGGCGTAATTGCACCAAGAATGACAAGAACTCACTACAGACTTTATTGAAGACTAGACCGAATAACAACTCTATTATTATTATTTTTTTATTTTTTTATTGCCAGTTATAACTTTTAGTTCATTGAATTCTGTGTTTGTATGATTTGTGTAAATCCTATTTATTTAAAGTATCCTCCAGGCGACCCAAGAAGGATGGGCCCTGCTGAGTCTGGTTCCTCTCAAGGTTTCTTCCTGTAATTTTCAGGGAGTTTTTCCTCAAACAGGGGGTTTTGTATCTGTTGGTCCTGGATTTTGTAAAGTTGCTTTGAGACAATGTCTACTGTAAAAAGCACTGTATAAATAAAGTTGACTTGACTTGACTACCTACTTTGATGCAAAGGAAAAAGTGCACTGAAGAGGCAACAGCAAGACAACCCCACAAAAAAGAAATTGTTTTGTAGGTGGTGTGCACAGACAATTACCCTCCTCTTATCCGTTCTGATTGATTCTTCTCTATTTTAGCATTTTGCTAGTGTCCTTTTCACTACTGGTAGAATGAGGTGGTACCTGCAGCCCATTCAAATTGCACAGGTATTCCAGCTGCTCCAGGTAGCACATCCATGTCAGCAAGTGCCATTGCAAGAAGATTTGCTGTGATTTTGTATCCAGGCCTCAATGGGTTAATGATTTTGGTTTCCATTGTTCTTAACAAATAGAAAAATTATATTAATAAAATTTTTCAACATGAAAACTTTTGTTCATCAAAAGCCAATGTGTGGTTTAAGTGTTATCTTGTTTGAGCAGGGTTTTTTTTTTTTTTTTTTTAATGTGTTCAGTTTAGTGGATATTTCTACTTTGGTTTATGCAACACTGCCATGTTGTGGACTACTAACGAACTGTACAGGGAGATATACACATGTACAGGGGTTGGACAAAATAACTGAAACACCTGGTTTTAGACCACAATAATTTATTAGTATGGTGTAGGGCCTCCTTTTGCGGCCAATACAGCGTCAATTCGTCTTGGAAATGACATATACAAGTCCTGCACAGTGGTCAGAGGGATTTTAAGCCATTCTTCTTGCAGGATAGTGGCCAGGTCACTACGTGATGTTGGTGGAGGATGTTGTGCTATTCTGTGGCCCTCCCTGGTTAGCAACTATAGAGGTCACAGTAAAGCAGAGAGTGAAATAGAGGGCTTGGGGAGCTCTTTGTCAAATGTATGACAAGCCTTAAAGTTTCTCTTGGTTTGTCAAATGCATGACAAGAATTAGCGTTTCTCTTGGTTAGCAGGGTTTTTGCCAACAACTGTCTCAATGACACCATTGTTCTCTTCTTAATCACAAAATCATGAACGCTGACCTTACCCAAGGCAAGTGAAATCTGCAGTTTCTTAGATGTTTGTCTGGCTTCTTTTGTGACTTACTCGATCAGTCAATTATGTGCTCTTGAAAGCATTATGATAGACTGGCTATTTATTTCCAACAGATAACGGTTTACATAAATTAAGAACAGAGTGCTGATATCACACACTTTTAATGTCAGAGAATAGTGTTAAAATCCTGACTTATCATCATAAATGTCAACCCTAGCTCATACACTGGATCAAGATGCAAAATATCCAAAGGCTAGAACACTTTTTGTAAGCAAACAAAGTTACATGTAGACCCACATGTGCTTGACATGCAGTCAGGACTCCATACTGATGCAAAGCTGCTTCCCAATTTGTAATTCTGTGTACATTATTGCATGTAGCAATGATAATAAACTAAGCATGAGTGGATGTGAAATACATAATTTTTCAACAAAGATTAATATTTTGGGCCGCTCAGGTGGCACAGCGGTAAAAACACATGCTGGAACCAGAGCTGGGATCTCGAATACATCGTATTAAATCTCAGCTCTGCCTGCCGGCTAAGGCTGAGCAGCCACATGAACAACAATTGGCCTGTTGTTCAGATGGGCCGGACGATGCCGGATGGGGTCTCTCTCCCATGACTGGTGCAATTATGACCTCTGCTGGGTGATTGATGATGCCTGCACAGAGATGAGAAAAGAGTGCTCTCAGGGTGTGTCTCTCCGTACACATGCTGGGCTGCACTTCACTCGTCAAAGTGTGGGTGATAAGATGCATACGGCATGCTGCCCATGTGTCGGAGGGGGCGTGGGTTAGCTTCATTCTCCTCAACCAGAGCAGGGATCGGCATTGGTGGAGAGGAAGCATGATGCAATCGGGCAATCGGACGCAGTAAAAAGGGAGAAAAAAGGGAGAAAATGCATAAAGAAAATATATAAAAAAAAAAAAAAAGATTAATATTTTGGATTCCTTGCCTCATACTCCAATACAAATGTATGACTGCTGCATCTCTAATTAGCATTTTTAGCTTTACATTTAAGGCATTTAGCAGGCGCTTTCATTGAAAGACTTAACAAATGTGAAGAATTATACTGCTGTAAAAAGTACTTTTTTTTCTATCTTTGTTAATTTGTCATGTTTAAATGCTTTAGATCTTCCAAATAATGTTAATGTTAACTAATGTTGGAACAGTGGTAGCCTAGCGGGTAGAGCGTTGCCATGCAGTCACTGTTGAGCTCTTGAGCAAGGCTTAACCCTCTCTGCTCCAGGGGCGCTGTACAATGGCTGACCCTGCGTTCTGACCCCAGCTTTCAAAAATATATATATGCGAAGAAAGAATTTCGGATAAGTTGTCAATGTGTTTTAGTTACATTATGGTAGACAGGCTACTCTAGGGAAGGTTTACTACTGTTACAAGTTTTCTACACTGGCAGATAATGACTCTCGCTGTGGTTAACTGGAGTCCCAGAGATTTAGAAATGACTTTGTAGAACTATTCAAGCTATAAGTGAATCTCGTGTGTGGCATTATGTGCTGCTTTTTAAGACCTCACTGAAAAAAAATGTTGTATCTTTTTCAAGTGTTCTTGAGCTTTAACAGGTAGTGCAGTGATAGGTACTCAGGTACTGGACTAGTAATCAGAAGGTTGCTGCTCAAAATCGTGTTCAGTCATAATTGTAAGTCGCTTTGGATAAAAGCATCTGCTAAATGCCGAAAATATAAACGTAAACAGGTCTGGCAGCAAATATACCTGGGTGTGGCTGGTAAAATTGAACCCAACTGTCAACTGAATTTGGTTGTGTGATTGATACAGTAGCTAAATGGGCCATTACTTTTTCACATAGGGCCAGTTAGGTTCAACAGCATTTTTCCCTCAATAAATGAAATCATTATTTAAAATCAAGAATGTTGTGTTAACCTGTGATATCTTTGTCTAATACTGAAAGGGGCAAATACATTTTCACAGAACTAGACAATGTAAGCAATTTAGGGTTAGGGACCTTGCAGAGGCCAGTGGAAACTGAGTCGTAGGTGCTTAAACCAGAGATCTTCTAATCACTTCTCGAGTACCCTAACCTACCACTGCCCTGAAAAATGCTTTGTAGCCATATATAATGTACATATGAATGTATAAAGGACAATCAGAAAGCTAAAATCAGAGTGCAGGGTTACCTATTGTACAGCTCCCCTGGATCCAGGAGGGTTATGGGCCTTGCTCAGGAGCCCAACTGTGGATGCTTGGCAGGGCAAAGATTTAAACTCTCAATCTTTTGATTAGACCAGAGTCTTAACCACTGAGCTACCAATGTCCTATTAAACATTACAAAATACATTTAAGGCATTTAGAAGACACTTATAAAAAGCTCATTCCAATTGTAAAAGCCAACAATGCAATCAATTGACAGTTAAGGACCTTGCTCAAGGGTCTAAATATGGCAACTAGGCTTGAACTAGCAACCTTTTGATCAATAGTAGTGTCACTAAGCTACTACTGTGCAAGTTTTGATCAACTGCCTGCTAACTTTGTATGAAACGCACACACCAAATACTCAACTGGCACCGGTTTTAATGTTCCTGTTACTGTTCTACATTACTCACACATTAAACTGTTTAATTAAATAAAGCATAAACCCTTCTTTACATGAGTCAGTAATGATCATGGGGGTTGCAGTTAACCGCCAACTAATGATGGTCAGTTAATGTTTACAATAATTTGGCAAAATTTAAATCCTTGGTTTCAGTTTAAGTGATGTATAGAATTAATAGGTTGTGGGTGTGTCCAATTTGACTAAACCCAATTATTTATATAATGTGTATAAATTGTTAATTAAGCAATCACTTTTTTACCAAGTTAGTGTTAATGTTTTTCTTTATTAAATTTAAGTAATCTATTTTGAGTTAGCTTAGGTTGTCTTGGTGATATATTAAATTATGTTTAAACTATTTCGAACAGTTTTAAAATAAATCACTGTGACAAATGTGCAAAAAAGTAGAAATAAAAATTAGAAGTAGAATTAATTTTTAAGCTAAATTTGAACCCCTGTATGGACCGATTACTATAATATTTAATAATAAATATATGTAAAAGGATTTTGGCTAAACTGCCAAGACCTAACATTCAAATTTTATGACTTATTTGGACACTCTTACATATGAGTGTATTTATGTTTAGTGTATACATTTTTCACAAATCTATTCACCAGATGCAGTTTTTAGATTCCAAAAAGTTTTGTAACCGTTTTATAATTCATTATATTGTGCGCCACTTATATTCGTATTAATTTAGTAGGGTGGTGTCACATATCAATTACTGCAATATCAGCTTATAACGACAGATCCCCAACGACAGTGTTTGTTCTAAAACGATTCAGTTTTTGAAGCAGGTTACCAGTTAATAACTAGTAAACCAGCGTGTTCGTCTAAATGTAAAATCCATAAAGGCAAGCTATTCAAACAAGTAGTTAGCATATCTAATATGCTAAAGGTACACCTCACTGTACACAAAATACGAAATCTAGCTAAATCACATATTGTGCATTTGCAAAAAAAAAAAAAATCTTATGAGTTATATTCCGAAATTCGAATAATCAACAACAATTTATTGATAGTGATTCAACTAACAAGGAAGCAAGTGTTAGCCTAATGCTAAATCGAGAGGTGCAAGTCATTCACTTTTACAGAGCTACCGTCTACAGACTGAAAGCAGCTAACTAGCCTGAGCAACAAGGGCAGGCGAGGGTGATCTGACTTACTGTCGGTACCGGCGACGAGCCGGAGCTTTAGCTTAACTTGGGCCACAACATGACTTGCTGAATAATCCTGCTTTGGTAGCATAAACATGCTTAGGGACTAGTGTAAAGTGGCACTAAAGCAGGGCACTGATGACAGTGCAGTCGCATATCATGTGACGGACAGCCGGACAGATTGGAGTAGCTCAAAATGCACTCCGGTAGCTATCTGCGCTCTGTTCGCCCTTTGCGCCAGGCCGAAACCTGAGCGCTAGCCTGCTATTAGCATGCTAACAGCAAGGTAAGGTCTTAGCCATCACACGGCCAGACGCGTCGAAAGATACCTTGTACAGCAGAGAGCAAACGCTTTGACGGATGGGTCTGTTTAACATTATTAACATTAAATCATCAAGAAATAGCTGCGTTAAGGATATATATTAAATTTCATATTCGTGGCCATCGTGAGCGTTTCCCAATGTACTGCAATACAAAACATGGCAACCCTTGCCTGAAAGCTAGCGAGCCAGATGCTAAAATTCTTACAGAACGACGCAACGCTCAACTGTTTTTACCTACCTTCATGGCGGGACATCCTACAGACAATGACACAGCCCGCTCCTCGGGCCCCGAACTTGTGCTGCACTGAAAGATGCCGCTAAAAACGAGATAAAAACTGGACACAGCGATCTCTTTTCTATTTTCGCTTGAAGACGGATCCGGGGCTTCCACTTCTCGCTTTCCCCGTCTGTCATAAGCCACAGGCGATGGAGCGCCTATCCTAGGACACCTGCAGAGGGCGCAACAAAATCCACTACACATTTTTCTTCTTCAGCGGTGCTTAGTGACGGAAAATTTCAAAACTTTTTTTCAATCGTACATGAATGTAAATTTAAATTAAAAAACATCTTGTGTCACATTATTCCACAGTTCTCCTCTCATATGAAAACCTTTATTTAACACGTTTTTGCAATTTAAGTTTATATTATTGAGTGATGCTACCATCTAGTTATCATGTACAGAAATTACAATATTAAAATTGCGTCATACAAAAGGTAATAAAATTGTTTAACGAGCTTTTATGTTTAAAAAACTTGGTCTCTAAATTTTGAGGTCAGACAGAAAAGATGACTTTCATTTTTGCATGCCTTAAAAATAGTGAGCAGGGTGATTGGGTCATTAAATGTGTCTTCAGTTTACCTGAACCATCTAGACGATTTTTACACAGCTGCTTTTAAAATAAGTAAAAACGATGTCTACATGGCACATAAACATGTTTACCAGGTCGGTAAATGAGTAAAAAAAAAACAAGTAACGTTTCTGCAAAGATTACTAGCAACTTCCAAAATTTATGGAAAAGCATATACATTTTTTGAATAAGGGGTCATCAAATGTATATATGGTTTACCTGAACCATCTCGACCATTCATACACAGCTGTTTTTAAAATAAGTAGAAATTATGTCTACATGGTACAGAAGCATATTTACCAGGTAGGTAATGGAGTGCACCCAGTAAAAAACCAAAATAACATTTGTAGAAACTATGTCTTCAAATATCTGAATAAGAGGTCATCAAATGTGTATAAGGTTTACCTGAACCATCTTGACCATTCATACACAGCTGATTTTAAAATAAGTAGAAACGATGTCTACATGGCACAGAAACATATTTACCAGGTGGGTAATGGAGTGCACCCAGTAAAAAACCAAAGTAACATTTGTAGAAACTATGTCTACAAATGTCTGAATAAGGGGTCATCAGATGTAAAAGTATATACATTTCTTGAGAAGGGTTAGGTGGGTACTGTACCATGACATGTGGTTTTACACCTGTATTTTAAAATGGTTTAAACCCAGACCATGTATATGAATTAGTATATCTTTTTTGTTATGCAATTTTGATGCTATGAAGATGACATTTGATACACAATATATCATACACATATCATACATATATAATGCACAAAATATGTGTAAAAATGTTAAAATATCTCATGTTGGGCACTCAGATGGAACAGCATTCTAACATGCTAGCACACTACTGATGAGTGTTCAAACTTGAATCTCAGCAGAATCACATGGACTCCTACATGGCCGCATAGCGTGGCTCACCGTACAGGAATTCAAAATGACTGTATTGGGAGATAAAGAGGAAAATATCCAGGAAAAAAACATCATTTTACAGTGTGGTTGCTCACCTGATATTTCCTGTATGTTGAAATTCATAACCCAGTTAAAATAAATGTATGCTAAGAAACTGTTAATGTACAGTAGTGTTCAAAAAAATAGCAGTGATTTTAAAAAAGTGAATAAAGCACAAAATCATTATAATAACTTTTATTTCCATAAATGCAAACGCACTGAAAAAACTACACTTTTAATTCTAAATCAAAACATTAACAACATTTAGCCAGTTTGTGTTAATCCTTTACAGAAAGTTAAGAAAAATGAATATTAGGCTGTTCAAAAAAATAGCAGTGCCAGCATTTTTCTTTAAAAACTCAAAAAATGTATCTATAAACTGAAAATGTTTGAGGTTTCACTTTACTTTAAATTACTGAACTAATATTTAGTGGCATAACAATTGTTTCCGAGATCTGTGTTGCATGGAGTCGACCAACTTCTGGCACCTCTGAACAGGTATTCCAGTCCAGGATGATTACACTACATTCCACAGTTCTTCTGCAATTTTGGGTTTTGCCTCAAAAAACGCGTTTCAGATATCAGCCCACAAGTTCTCTATGGGATTGAGGTCAGGGGATTGGGCTGGCCACTCTATTACCTCAATCTTGTTTGTCTGTAACCAAGATGTTTTGGGTCATTGTCATGTTAAAACACCCATTTTAAGGGCATTTCTTCTTCGACATAGGGCAACATGATCTCCTCAAGTATTCTGATATATTTAAACTGATCCATGATCCCTTGTATGTGATAAATAGACGTAACACCATGGTATGAAAAACATCCTCATATCATAGTTTTGTACCACCATGCTTTACTGTCTTCACAGTGTACTTTGGCTCGAATTCAGTGCTCGAGGGTCATCTGACATACTGTCTATGGCCACTTGACCCAAAAAGAACAATTTTGCTTTCACCAGTCCACAAAATGTTGAGCCATTTCTCTTTGGACCAGTCAATGTGTTCTTTGGGAAATTTGAACCCATTCAGGACATGTCTTTTTCTTAACAACGGGACTTTGCAAGGAGTTCTTGCTGGTAAATTGGCTTCACTTAATCATCTTCTGTACTCACTGGGAACTTCAGATGTTCCTTGATCTTTCTGGAGGTGATCACTGGCTGAACCTTTGCCATTCTGGCTATTCTTTGATCCATTCAAACAGTAGTTCCACGCTTCCTTCTGCATCTTTCAGGTTTTGGTTGTCACTTTAAGGCATTTGATATCATTTTAGCTGAGCAGCCTATCATTTGCTGCACTTCTCTGTATGTTTTTTCCCTCTAAAATCAACTTTTTAATCAAAGTACGCTGTTCATCAGAACAATGTCTGGAACAACCCATTTTACCCAGTATTTCAGAAGGAAATGCGCTATGACCAACCTGTGCAACATTTGCCCCCCTCCTACCTTAAATAAGGGCCAAAATTGACACCCATTCTTCTGCAGAATGAATGACTTCACCAATTGAACTCCTCACTGCTATTATTTTGAACAACCCCCTTTCAATCAATGCTTCGATTACTCAGAATGAACGGCATGCATGTCCTAATTGTTGGGTTTGTTTTGTTTTCAATACTCTACTACACTTTCAAGTAAATTTTTTGCTATGTAGAAATAGCATTTCTACTAAAAAGTTTGATTTATCAAGTTAATGGTGTTGGACTGCTATTATTTTGAACACCACTGTACAATAAAGCTGCATTTTGTCATTTTTTACACCATTTTAGCCATTTAAAAACCTGTTTTTAAAAAAGTGATAGTTATTGTTAGTTTTACATATGGTAATAAAGTGACACTACATTTTTTGAAATAGAAATTTGGCACAACCTTAAACCTTCTAAAAATTTAACTCTTTTTGGCAGAACAGCCTGCATGTCTCTGACAGGGACAGTGAGACTAGTGAAAATCAAGGGACAGATAAGTGCAGCCAAATTCAGAGACATCACTGAAGAAAGCCAAAGCCCAGACATAAACCCCATCAAATATTTTTATAGAGACCTGTTATCTAGTCTGCAAGAAACTTTAAAGGATCTGAAGTTAATCACAGAAGAATGGAATAAACTTCCTAAATCTAAATGTGCAAAGCTTGTGATAACATATCCAAGAAGAAGATGCAATTGCTGGCAGAGGGGCTTTTAAAAAGTGTTGGACAAACTTCAGTTTTTATTTTTATTTATTTTTTATTTATTTGTTTCATAATTTCATCATTTGGAAAAGAAAAAAAGAAATGTATTAAAATATATGAGCCTAAAGAGAGATATTAAGCCATTTTAAGGGCACACAGTAAGAACTTACAGTAACATTACAAAATCTTCCCAGAAGTTGCTGGTCTACCAAAATTTTTGAAAAATCTCATACAGGAAGTCACAAAAATATATTAGATACTGCAGGCCTCAAGGTTAGTGTTCACAATTCTAACACTGGAAAGAGACTGAACAAAACCAGTATATAAAACAAATATAAAACACTGTCTTACATTTGCCAAAAATAATTTTCTTCCAAGTTCTGTGGTGTGGCAATTTGCAAGGTAATATGTGACAAGTTTCCTCCATATTGATTTTAAAGCCTGATTTCAGAGATGTTTAGTTGCTAAAAGCATTTGCTTACAGTTACAAGCAGTTACAAATCACATTTCCAAAAAGTTTCATAAAATGCAATAAAAAGAATTTATGATTTGTTAGTTCTCGAAAATAATACTTTGGAATAAATTCTGTTGCTGTCTGCATCTTATGTTTAAAGTTGTATTAACATGATTCTACATGGCACTCAGGTGGCACAGTGGTAAAACACGCTAGCCCATTACTTACAACCTTTTGCTGGCTAATCGATGGCACCTGCACAGGGGACAGGGGATAAAGGAGATAAGTGCGTGACTCTCTGTGCACGATACAGATATTAATATAAACCCGCCTTGTGCATGTGAAAATAAGTGCCTGGCTACTCCACACGTTGGAGGGGGCATGTGTTAGTTATGGCCCTCCTCCGTCAGGAGTGGAGGTCTGCAGCATGAGGCAAAATACCATTCCTCAAGTTACTCATGTTTCCTCTTGAAAAACATGCATGAGATTTTAAATTGCCCTTAGGTGTGAGTGAGCTTGTGTACAAACAAGTTAAACTGATTGGATAATTTAAATGTAAGGACACACTTAATTCTTAGTGATTACTAAAACTAATGTTGATTCCAGCATAAAAAAAAGATCATTTGTGCAAATGACCACTTTGTGCAAAGAACCACTTCCTGATCAGTCATGGTGGGTCCAGTCTATTGCAGGGCATTGCACAATCACTCATCCTCTCACTCTTGAGTGTGTTTGAATTCAAGTACATTTACATTTTCTGCATTTAGCAGACGCTTTTATCCAAAGCGACTTACAGTATTGGGACAGTATATTGTCTAAGCAATTAAGGCTTAAGGGCCCAACAGTGACAACCTGGCAGTAGTGGGGCTTGAACCAGCAACCTTTTGATTACTAGTTCAGTACCTTAACCGCTGGGCTGCCCTAGGATTCAGTAGCGCTCATCAGAGCATTCAGTCATTTTTAATAACTGCTTTATCCTGATCAGGTTTCCAGTGGGTTACGTACCACCTAAACAGGAGGGCACAATTACAAACTAGACAGGGCAGCAAACCATCACACCTATTTATTCACTTACACCTACAGTAGATGCAAGTCAAGTCAAATTTAGAGCTTTTTTCAATCAACATTGTCTAAAAGCAACATTACTGACTCCAGTACCAAAAACCCAGAAGAGAAAAGAAACATTGAAAGAAAGCAGACTCAACAGGGACCCTTACTTCTTGAGTGGTCTAGAGAATAATTTGAATGAATTAGATTAAATAAACTAGAATTGTAAAAAAAAAAAAAGATAAAAAAAAAAAGATTTAATTAAAGTTCACCATCTTTTAGTTCAGTCTGTGGTAGAATAAAGTCTGTTGGTGAGTTCTGGACATGAGTGCATTCACGGCTGATTCCTATCACATCCAGCTGGAGCGGCATTGTTGGCATGGCAGCCTCAAACCAACAGGCTTCAGCCTCAGGTGGGTAAAAAGGTTTATGTCAGAACCACCTTGGAATAAACAGAAGATAAACAGAAGTTCAAATGTAATATGAACAGAATCATTAATAATAAGATGTCAGTTGTGCAGAGAGTAGCTCTGGTGTGGTGATTGCGCAACAGAAGCAGAACAGCAGCAACCCAAGAACCCAGATTAACACAAATCTCTATGACTTTGAAACCCCAACCTCTACGCCTTTGTCTATAATCAGGATGGACAGTCCCAGTCCTAGGAGGCTGAACCCATCACAGCAAGATGACACAACATTTCATAAAACCTGTCCAGCAAGTGTGATATAACATTATAGCAACAGACTGTTCAGACCCCATATCCCCAGGGCTTGAGTCACACATTCCTGGTTGGAAAAGACTTATGACTAGTTTAGAAAAAAAAAAGTCAAAAGCCTAAATAAGAAAGTGACTTCTTAACTTTTTAATCTAGACCGTGTCTGAATCCTGAACAGAGGCAGGGGGATTATTTCAAAGTTGTGGGGTTATGTATGAGAACACTATTCTCCCTGCTGTGATTGTTTTATTCAAGGAACTATAAATAGCCCTGCACATGAATAAAGTAAATGTGATGGATTGTAGTGCTCAATACATTCAGCCAGGCCATGTAGGGCTTTAAAGGTCACTAAACGTTTTTTGTAATTGATGTGCAATTTAACTGGCAGCCAGTGCAGAGAGAGTAGAATAAGACTAATATGATCAAACTTTTTATTTCTAGTTAGCACTCGAACTGTCACATTTTTAACCAACCGGAGTGCATCCAGTGAGAAGCATGGCTGGATTACTGACCGGGCCAGTGGGGCCAGCGCCCAGGGGCCCTTGAGGTCAGGGGGCCCCGGGGGGGCCCTGGCCCAAAACATTTTGCGATGCCTATCAACATTTATGATTTAATATATTTTTATTTCCGAGGGCCCTCCATTTTAAGGATCCTCTGACTATTAGGGACTTTGACCCCAGGGCCTCTTGGGGGCCCTAGCCATGCTTTTGGGGCCCCTAGCCATGCTTTTGGGGCCCCTAGCCATGCTTTTGGGGGCCCTAGCCATGCTTTTGGGCCCCTTATGAAAATGGATGAGGCGTTGTGGCACTGCTCTGACTTCGACTTCTGGCTATTAGGGGTCCTAGGAAAGAGGGGGGCATATTTTTAGAGGGCCCTGGTTATGAGAGCCCCTACCAGGGGGCCCTGGAGAAGAGCAGGGCATACCATTAGAGGGCCCTTGATCACGAGGGCCCCTGCTATGGGGCCCTTGACTTCCATAGAAGTTGTTTACCATGGCTCCTTGACTTTCTAGGGACCTACAAATTGCCAGGCAAGCTACCATATTTCATAACAGACGTTTTGTTGCAAATATGCGATTCAGGCCCTTACTTAATGTTTCTGAATTTGTATTGTTTCAAAACTATTATGTTCAATTTCTCTTAAGCGCAGAGACACAAATTAATTTAGCAATTTTGCAATTATTTAAATTTAAGACAAGCAATTTGTCTGATGAATGCTATCTTTGACACCGATTAAATTGAGTGAATTTGGCCAAGGGTGTGATTTCACTTATGTGAAAACAACAAGCCATTTGACTAGTTTCATGTTTCCCCTTTACCAGTGGTCACTCTAGCTCTTAAGGAATGCATGAAAGGAAAAGTGCCTTTTCATACAACAGAACTGCAAGCAAATTTTACTGAGTAGCACAATTTTGGTTTGGTGACAGATGATGAAACAGCAAGTGGTTTTGTTGTAGTAGCTGTGGCTGCGTATGCGAGTAACCCTGATATTTTGTTTGAGGATTATTTATTGGAAAACATATTTTATTCAGCTTGTTATTCAATGACTATTCAATGACAGTTTGACATGACTTGACATGTTTCAAGGCAGTGTGAAGGGGTCTCGACAATAATTAAACTTGATTTAATATCATTAACACAGCATTTTTAATATATTCAAAACCTTCCCCCTGTCTCCCTCTCCATGCCTCTCTCTCTCTCTCACACACACACACACACACAAAACAGCATTTTTTGTAGTAGATAGTGGCTGCCCCTCCCCCACTCTCTCACTCAGTGGTGAAAAATTGTTACATTGCCCTAAATTCCCACGGGGGCTGAGCCAATCAGGTGTTGCGAGAACTTCCAAGTGAAGATGCAAGATCTATATAAAACCCCCTGCCAGTATCAAAACTCCTCACATTCAGACAGTTCAGCTTGCAAACTTGCTCTGTGCTTTTACTACAACTTTTACCTTGCTATTACCAGATCAGCAACCAACAGCCTTTTTAAAGGCTCATTGCCCTTTATACTGCATTATATTATTTTATAATATATATAAATATTTTTATATTATATTATACTATACTATATTGCATATATTCTGTTACATTCTTTTCATAGTCTTTTCAAAGGCTTATATATTATATTATATTATATTACATAATATAATATTATACTACTATATATAATATATTAAACTTTGAAATGTTCACAGCCTTTTTCAAGGCTAGTGTAACGTTGCTAACTAGCAACTCACAGCTTTTTTAAAAGCTTATTGTTATTTGCATATTACATTATTGATAATAGTAGAAGTGTAAGCTTTATAATATTAGTACATACATACAATACATTTACAATAACAACAATTTATAGCTAAATAGTTATAGGTCAGCCTTTTTTTATTACATATTGTATCTGGTTCTACAATTTTGTGATTGTATTTTTTTCCTGAACATACAACATAGAAACAACATAGTAAGTATTGGATAGGAATTTGCAAGACAAGCCTCTATATTTGCATCTTAAGAAACACTTGCCATTCATAACATGGATCCCAAACAAAAAAGTGGTGCCTCAAAAAGAAAAGCAAAAAAGATTAAGGAAGCAAATCAGGCAGATTTCCTGAAAAGCGTTCCTTTGATCTCAAACTTCTTTGAGAAACCGCTGGATATGAGTGAGACAAGTATTGCTAATGTTAGCAGTGATCAGAGTTCTAGCAATGAAGATGTGATCACCACTGGCTTAGTGTCACCTGTCAGTGACTATGTACCTTTGCAGACCCAGTCAGGTGCAGAGCAGGAATGCCAGCCCTGCCAGGCTACCACAGACCAGCAGCAGAAAGACCATAAAAGGAAAGTTGCAGGTGTGTCAGACCCACAATCAGACCAGCCAGCTGCATCGTGTGAGTGTTGTTTTTCAAATGAGGAGGGCAAGCACCCCAACTCCTGGTGTGAAACGGTCAACGACCCTGCTTTATGGCCCAGTACCATTACCGACCAAGACAAGTCGATTCTTGTTAGTAGAGGAGAAGCTGCATTTCAAAACAGAAGTGCTAAGTACCCAGCCTCAGTCAGGGATAGAGGCATTGGGGGTACCAGTAGGAGCTTTACAAATGCTCTGCTTTATAATTGCTCTCTACCCAACGGGCAAACTGTGACTAGGCAGTGGCTACTTCACTCTCCTTCAACTGGCTGTGTGTATTGTTTTGCTTGCAAACTGTTTTCCAGTAAGCACAATACTTTTGTTCATGGATTTTCTGACTGCAAACATTCAGAGCGGATTGGTGAGCATGAGGGGAGTGTGGAGCATAGGGCTTGCATGCTAGCATTATATAATCGCTCCAGAGGCACAGCAACAATTGATTCTGATATTGTCAAACAAATTGATGCAGAAAGACAATACTGGCGGGAAGTTTTGAAAAGAGTTGTTGTCATCCAGTTTTTGGGGGAGAGGAGACTTGCTTTCAGGGGAGATGATGAGCTATTAGGATCAGCCCACAATGGTAATTTTTTGGGCATCATAGAACTCTTAGCCAAATTTGACCCATTCCTAGCTGAGCACCTCCAAAGGTTTGGAGGTAAGGGAAAAGGTTCTGTGTCCTACTTATCATCGACAGTGTGTGAAGAATTTATCCATTTGATGGGACAGAGAACAAAGCAGGCAATTGTTAATGAGATCAAAGAATCAAAATACTTCTCTGTTATAGTTGACTCCACTCCAGACCTTGCTCATGTGGACCAACTTACTTTTATTTTCAGGTTTGTTAATAATGATGGACATGTAGTTGAGCGTTTTCTAGCTTTTGAGCCTATTGAAAACCATAGTGGGGACAGTTTGGCAGAGTGTGTCGTTGCTATGGTGGAGAATCTGGGCCTAGACTTATCCAACTGTAGGGGCCAGTCATATGATAATGCAAGTAACATGTCGGGAAAGTACAATGGAGTCCAAGCTCATCTTAAACAAAGAAACCCTTTGATTTGTTATGTCCCCTGTGCAGCACATTCACTGAATTTAGTTGGTGTCAATGCTGTTGACAGTAGCCCAGAAGCTGGACGTTTTTTTGACTTTGTACAGGCAATGTACACATTTTGTGCATCATCTACACACAGGTGGGGAAAGGTTTTCCGTGATACTGATATCAAACTCACACTGAAATCACTGTCAGGTACTCGATGGAGCGCACGAGCTGAGTCAACTAAGGCACTTTGGAAATATTATGCACAACTGAGAGAGGCATTGAATGATATGTCTAAAGATATGGAGGAGAAATGTGTAACTCGAAGTGAAGCCTCTGCACTCTGTGACAAATTGGACACGTTGGAGATGGCCTTCATGGCATACTTCTGGGACACAATACTACAGAGGTTCCAAGCCACAAGCCTGCAGCTGCAGAAGCATGATACTGACATATGTACAGCTACACAACTTCTCTTGTCTTTACGAGACTTTGTGGCAGCACAGAGAGATAACTTTGAGGTGTTTAAAGGGGCAGCTTTAAATGTCACCACTGCTGTCTCCCAAGAGTACAGGCATGACCTCCAGCGTACAAAGAAGCACAAAATTATGTCTGATGATAGTGCAGAGCCAGGTGTAGCATTTAACGGAAAAGACAAGTTTCGGATCGAAACTTTCAATGTTGTCATTGACAAACTTGTGTCCTGTCTCAACCACCGTTTGAATGCATACACACACTTAACTGAGCTTTTTGATGTTCTTTTCATGCCTGACAATATGTCCAACAGTGAACTCACTTTAAAGGCTAACTCACTCGCTGCAGCATATCCTTCAGATCTGAACATGAGCCTGGCAGATGAATTGATACAATACAAATCATTCATAACAGAAAAAGTTCCTAGTAAAATGCTCAAAACCATGATAAATTTGAATTTACAGTCAACCTTTCCAAATGTCTACATAGCACTTAGACTTTTTTTGACTGTGCCTATCACAAATTGTGAAGGGGAGCGTTCATTCTCCAAACTTGCTCGTATTAAGAATGAACTCAGGATTAGGATGCGCCAAAACCCCCTGAACTCACTGCAACTCTTTGCCCAGGGGCCCAGACTATCCTTAATCCGTCCTTGGTGAGAAGGGCATTGCAAAAATATAACCTTGAAGTTACAGTATAAATGCATGAATCAGTTTTTCATCATTAACAAAGTATATTTCTTATTTCTGAAATACTATGCAGATTGAAAAAACTACTCTGGTAATATTACTGATATGTGCATCAAAGGAGAGGTCTGAATCTATTGACGCCCAAGTACTTTTTTTTTTTTTTTTACAACTGAGCTGGGAGTGACAGACCAGGCTAGACAACTTGTCCATTGCAACCTTGAATCCGACAAGTCAACCTCACACATCTACATTTAGCATTAGCTAGCACTTTTAGGTTTGCTCTGCCCTGACCCCCAAAATACAGGTGAAAATGATTGCTGGTGTCTGTGGGGGTGGCAATTCGTGATGTCGAAGCTGAGAGTCTCCGATAACCAGAGCATTTTTATTAACAGGTTTCCCAGTGGGTGAGTCACTAAGAAGGGAATATCTGTTAGGCATGTGGACCTAAAAAGTTTGCCATTCAGCTTTACAGCTATGTTCCAGAGACGTCACCCAGTCACCTCGCTGTGAGGGCTCAATTGTGTCAGGGCCCTACCTCTGTACTAGGGGATTTTTTTCTGTTTACAGTTTTTTAAAAAGTATTCTTTATAAACAGTTTTCAAAGCCCAAATGCACCCTTTTAATGCTGGACTTCATCAGACTAACAACTAATCTACACTTATCACATGTAAAATTACTACTAGCAACATAAAGAGAATAAGGAAACATACCACACTCAGCACTGGGAAACGAAGATATTTAGCTTAGAATGATGAGTTAGAGTACTGTTTGGGGTGGATCCTCCAGGGTTTCTGGTGGTAAATGAAGAGTGATCATAGGGGAACTGTGAAAATACTGTGCTGGGGTTCAGGGTGACTACTTTTTCTTAGTGCTGGGCAGCCAAATGCTTACACTTCTGACCATATAAAATATGAACATTTGAGGGTTAAAGGCCTTGCCGAAGGCCCCAGCAACCTGGGGATTTTAGGCTTGAACCTACACTTAGAAATGCAAGGCAGGTACCTTAACCCCTAAATTACCACAGCTACTATTTATTAAAATTTTTAAAGTTTTTTTTGAATGAACAAAAACATGAAATTTTTGTGGAGCTGTAGATGGAGGTGGGTGTGAGGATTGTGAACAAAGGGAAAGACTAAACCAAAAATCAGCAATGCAAAAGATTCATTGCAAGTTATTGCAAATGTTGCAGTTATTACTGCCATGGTTATTAGGTGAAGGGGGCAATTACTTTTCCATGTGGGTGATATAGGTTTTGAATTAATCTTAAATAATAAATAAATAAATAATTTTATACAAATATACAATATTTAAACTTTAAATGCCCAATAAAATGAATGATCATTTAAAAAGCTTTGTGTTCTTGTGTTGTCTTTATCTTATATTGAAATTAGTTGGAAGATCTGAAACAATTAAATTAGAAATAGTTAACATATTTTCACATCACTGTAGATGTCTTAAAAATTATAACAAGCCACTTGTACAATGTATTTTTTTATTACAAGCATATGCAACAAAAATCTAATACACTTGCACAAAATATTATTTAACAATAGAAAAAAAAAACATTAAAAAAATAATCCAGGGCAAGGGTGCATGTGGACTTCCTACAGCAGAGCACTCTTGATGTAGGATAGAAGGCACATGCTTTGTTTCATAAGTGTCTGGACTGAAGTCCATCTCTCATCTAACAGGTCAAGCACTTTTTCTGTCTCCTCCTTCAGGAGAGGCTGCTTTGCAATTAATCCAAGGTGAAGCTAAAATAAAATAAATGAGTTAACTACAAACAAACTTCATTCAAATCAATTTACTAAAGATTTGTTCTGTGTTTGCTGTGTTTATGTGGCATTTAAAAAGTTAAAGCAAGTTCATATCACCCATTTGCTAGCTGTAGTGGACAAGTAAGACAGATTTTCTACATTAACACTAATGTAAAATAATGTAAGTCTACCAAGACAACCAACACCATGACGTCACATGCTATGCTATACAGCCTTACACTTGTTGTTTGAAAAATGTAATTTAAATGGCTTAATATTATTAATCTAGTTTCACTGACTGTTTCACAGTGGGAAACCATCTTGTATTTTCATGCTGACTACATTTAGTGTATTATGTCCCCTTTAAGCTCTAATACAACCCCAAATCAGAAAAAGTTGGGACAGTATGAAAAATGCAAGTAAAATAAAAATGCAGTGTTCCTTACATTTACTTTGACTTTTATTTCATTAAAGACAGTATAAACCTGAGATATTTCATTTATTAATAAACATCCATTCCTGTATTTCAGGCCTGCAACATATTCCAATAAAAGTTGGGACAGTAAAGCATTTACCACTTTGTAATGTTGCCATTCCTTTTCACCACACTTAAAAGACGTTATGGCACGGAGGATACCAAGCAATTTAGTGTTTCAGGTTTTATTTTGTCCCATTCTTCCTGCAAACACCTTTGTCTTAAGATGTGCAACAGTACAGGGTCATCGTTGTCGCATTTTTTGTTTCAAAATTTTCTATTGGGGACAGGTCAGGACTACAGGCAGGCCAGTCCAGTACCTGTACCCTCTTCTTCCACAGCCATGCCTTTGTAATGTGTGCAGCATGTGGTTTTGCATTGTCTTGTTGAAAAATGCATGGACATCCCTGGAAAAGATGACATCTTGAAGGCAGCATATGTTGCTCTAAGATGTCAATGTACTTTTCTGCATTAATGCTGCCATCACAAATGTGTAAATGACCTTTGCCAAGGGCACTGACACAGCCCCATACCATGACAGACCCTGGCTTTTGGACTTGTTGCTGATATTAGTCTGCATGGTCCTTTTCATCTTTGGTCCGGAGCACACGGCGTCCATTTTTTCCAAAAAAGACCTGGAATGCTGATTCATCTGACCACAATACAGGTTTCCACTGTGTGATGGTCCGTCCTAGATTCCTCAGAGCCCAGTAAAAGTCAACGTCGCTTCTGGTCATGGTTAACATAGATATTCTTTTTTGCACAGTAAAGTTTTAAGTGGCATTTGTGCATGTAACTCTGTATTGTAGTGCTTGACAAAGGTTTGCCAAAGTAATCTCTTGCCCATGTGGTTATATCAGCTAGTGTTGAGTGGCGGTTCTTGATGCAGTGCCGTCTGAGGGATCAAAGATCACGGGCGTTCAGCTTAAGCTTGCACCCTTGGCCTTTATGCACTGAAATTCCTCCCGATTCCTTGAATCGTTTAATGATATTATGCACTGTAGAAAAAGAAATATGCAAATCCCTTCCAATCTTTCCAAACATTTCAATAATTTTTTCACACATTTGTTGACAAACTGGAGATCCTCTGATCATCTCTGCTCATCAAAGACTCAGCCTTTCTTAGATGCTGCTTTTGTACCAAACCATGATTACAATCAGCTGTTTAAAATAACATCATTATTTAGTTTTTTCACCTCATTACTAGCCCTAAATTGCCTCTGTCCCAAATTTTTTTGGTATATTAACAAATTAAATGAAGTTGAGCAGACAAAACATGAAATATCTTGGGTTCAAACTGTCTGCAATCAAATAAAAGTCAAAGTAAATGTAAGGAACACTGCATTTTTATTTTATTTGCATTTTCCATACTGTGCCAACTTTTTCTGATTTTGTTTGTAATTGTTGCTCATGCTATACTCTGCACTGGTGATATGTTATTATTAATTCTTTTTGTATCAAACTTTAAACAAGGTAATAAAGTGTGATGAATCAGAAAGTCATACTTTGAGGAAGAGTGCTAAGTAGGCCTGAGCCAGGTCAAAATCTTGCTTCAACTGCAGCATGGTGCCAATCATCCTGAGGAAACTTTGCATTACATGAATATCTCCACCCATATCTGGTGCCAATGAACGCAGCTCTGTGTCAATAGCAGAAGGACCCAACTCCTTCAGGTGCTTCAGTGGGCCCTCATCTGAAAAACATTAAGATAATTTGCCATTATTCACAAATATATTTAGATATTTGGAACCAAATTAGGCAAAAGATTAAACACACATAGTTATTGGCCTTACAAAGATTATTGTCTAGTGCCTCTTCAAGCTGTAGGTAGAAACTAGACCTTTGGGTCAGAACTCCAAAGTTGACCACCTTTGACTGTTAAGAAGATATCAGCAGAAAATAAGAACTAATGATAATCCTATAAAGTAAATTCAGAATGTCACAAGTCCTAATACAAGTCTAAATACTATACAAATTATCTATTCAAAAATTGTAGTAGTATAATAATAATAATAATAATAATAATAATAATGTGATGACCTGTTCTCCTGAACACTTATCAGGTAGCGCGAACTGAGGTACCAGCCCTGGAATGGTAGGGATGAAAAAAGGGGCTGCTCCTGGCACTTTGGGGGCTTCTTTTGGCTTGTTCTTTTTCTGTAGCAACAAAATTCAGTTGAAAATCTCCTTCAATAAAAGCATGATAAAGTGTCTTTTATATTCAGGCAAACATGTAACACTCACCTTAATAATGTCCAGATGTAAAAGGTTTTTCCAGCGGGAATCAGGCAGCAGAGAGAGTGTGACCAGCTTTTCATCCAGCTGTGCTGGAGACACATACTCGTCCATTTCTAAACTTTCTGATATTAAGTCCTCCTCTTCATCATCTGTCAAGTCAACAAAACGCAGAAATTCCCTGGTTTTAGGTTGAATTACAAAATTACTCTTGCTACAAATTATTACTAATTACTATTGTCTCAAGAATAAAATATTACAGTACATATTAACTTGCCTTTGCTTGGGCAAGTGCCAGGTAGCATGATAACAGTAGGTTCATAGTCTGCAGGTAGAGGGCGCAATGAAACCAAACTACACAATGCGTTGTTGGACCTGGAACAAAAAGCCATGATTTTCAGAAATGTACAGTGGTGTTCAAAAAAATAGCTGTCCAACACCATTAACCTGATAAATCAATGTTTTTAGCAAAAAATTTACTTGAAAGTGCAGTAGAGCATTATAAACAAAACAAACCCAACAATTAGGACATGCATGCCACTCATTCTGAGTAATCGAAGCATTGATTGAAAGGGGGTTGTTCAAAATAATAGCAGTAAGGAGTTCAATTGGTGAAGTCATTCATTTTGCAGAAGAACGGGTGTCAATTTTGGCCCTTATTTAAGGTAGGAGGGTGGCAAATGTTGCACAGCTTGGTCATAGCGCATTTCCTTCTGAAACACTGAGTAAAATGGGTTGTTCCAGACACTGTTCTGATGAACAGTGTACTTTGATTAAAAAGTTGATTGTAGAGGGAAAAAACATACAGACACGTGCAGCAGATTATAGGCTGCTCAGCTAAAATGATCTCAAATGCCTTAAAGTGACAACCATACCCTGAAAGACTCAGAAGAAAGCGTGGAACTACAGTTCGATTGGATCAAAGAATAGCCAAAATGGCAAACGTTCAGCCAGTAATCACCTCCAGAAAGATCAAGGAACATCTGAAGTTACCAGTGAGTACAGAAGATGATTAAGTGAAGACAATTTACCAGCAAGAACTCCTAGCAAAGTTTCGTTGTTAAGAAAAAGACACGTCCTGAATTTGCCAAGGAACACACTGACTGGTCCAAAGAGAAATGGCTCAACATTTTGTGGACTGATGAAAGCAAAATTGTTCTTTTTGGGTCTAGTGGCCGTAGACAGTATGTCAGACGACCCCTGAGCACTGAATTCAAGCCAAAGTACACTGTAAAGACAGTTAAGCAAGGTGGTACAAAATGATGATATGGGGATGGTGTTATGCCTATTTATCGAATACGAGGGATCATGAATCAATTTAAATATATCAGAATACTTGAGGAGATCATGTTGCCCTATGTCAAAGAAGAAATGTCCTTAACATGGGTGTTTCATCATGACTATTACCTCAATCTTGTTTGTCTGTAACCAAGATGTTTTGGGTCATTGAGTGGCCAGCCCAA
Organism: Trichomycterus rosablanca; assembly: GCF_030014385.1. NCBI lineage: Eukaryota > Metazoa > Chordata > Actinopteri > Siluriformes > Trichomycteridae > Trichomycterus > Trichomycterus rosablanca. Next base: position 6,673,141 of record NC_086013.1, read on the forward strand.
TCCCCTGACTTCAATTCCACAGAGAACTTGTGGGCTGACATCTGAAACGCGTTTTTTTGAGGCAAAACCCAAAAATGCAGAAGAACTGTGGAATGTAGTCTAATCATCCTGGACTGGATACCTGTTCAGAGGTGCCAGAAGTTGGTCGACTCCATGCACCACAGATCTCGGAAACAATTGTTATGCCACTAAATATTAGTTCAGTAATTTAAAGTAAAGTAAAACCTCAAACATTTTTTCATGTTATAGATACATTTTTTGAGTTTTTAAAGAAAAATGCTGGCACTATTTTTTTTTGAACAGCCTAATATTCATTTTTCTTAACTTTCTGTAAAGGATTAACACAAACTGGCTAAATTTTGTTAATGTTTTGATTTAGAATTGAAAGTGTAGTATTTTCAGTGCATTTGCATTCATGGAAATAAAAGTTATTATAATGATTTTGTGCTTTATTCACTTTTTTAAAATCACTGCTATTTTTTTGAACACCACTGTATTTTAACCTCTAAATATATAAAAGGCCTTTCTAGACATTTTGAAAAGTGTCTCTGAACACTACTTAAATGTTAACAAAAAACACCAGAGCAGTGTGTTGAAAATATAAAAACAGAGGAAATACTCTTATGTCCAAAACATTAAATCATTTTCACTTTTTAATTAGCTTATTAAAATATTAAATGTGCTCATCTACAGCATTCATGAGCAGTAAACATCACACTGATAATTACAGTAATGCTTACACTACAATAAGTATTATTTTTGTTGTCTTGTTTGCATCCAAAAGGTAGAAAAATACCAGACACACCATACAAACAATTGCTTGACTTGTCACTAAATTAGAATTCCACACACAGCTGCAAATGTAAGTTATATTAAGGCAATTTCTAATTAACAGCATACACTGATCAGCCATAACATTAAAACCACCTTTTTGTTTCTACACTACCTGTCCATTTTATTGGCTCCATTTACCATATAGGAGTGCTTTGTAGTTCTACAATTACTGACAATTATTTCTCTACATACCTTTTTAGCCTGCTTTCACCCTGTTCTTCAATGGTCAGGACCCCCACAGTTCCACCACAAAGCAGGTATTATTTAGGTGGTGGATGAATCTCAGCACTGCAGTGACAGTGACATAGTGGTAATGTGTTAGTGTGTGTTGTGCTATTATTGTGCCAAATAATACCTGCTCTGTAGTGGTCCTGTGGGGGTCCTGACCACTGAAGAACAGCATGAAAGGGGGCTAACAAAGCACGCAGAGAAACAGATGGACTACAGTCAGTACTGGGAGAACTGAGTGCTTCTATAAAGTAAGTGGAGCTGATAAAATGGACAATGTGTGTAGAAACAAAGAGGTGGTTTTAATGTTATGGCTGATTCTATAAAGTAAGTGGAGCTGATAAAATGGACAATGTGTGTAGAAACAAAGAGGTGGTTTTAATGTTATGGCTGATCGGTCTATATAATAAATGCCTGAATTGCAGGGCAACAGTCACAAAAACTGGAAAGGTATTCACTTATTTATTTAGATGTCTTTTAAATAATATTTACAAACATGTCAGTTGTCTATTTATAGTTGTTAATGCTGTGTCTTAAAGGAATCTTAATATAAACATAGAAGTCTTTTCAATGCAGTCTGATGTAACACGCACAGAGAACACGCTATACTCCAACTATTCATCTGCTTCTCATTCTGACACCTCAACCGGACAATAGGAGTCACAGTCGCAGGAGCAACGAAGTAATATCCCATCTGGCCTCACCTACCTCAGACCCAGCCAATGTGTCTATAGCAAACAACCAGGCTGGTGCCCTTGATGAGATGGTAATGGGCTAGCATGATAAACATTTGCACAGTAATATGATATTAAATCAGCATGTCTTTATTGTAGCTTAAACATAATGATCAGAATACCTGTGCACTTAATAATTTATAATTTAATAATAAAAACAATAACTGCAGTTCTTGAACTATGCTTAAATAACCTTATGATATACACAAAATCTTACCATAAATAAATACCCAGACTGTCAACATGGGAGGAGGCAAGGACGTTTCCTGTTGGTGAAAAGCTGATGCTGACTGCTGCTGAGTCTACCAAGAAACAGTCAACCAAACTGTTGAGACAGAAAGTAAAAGTGCAAAAAGATCAAGAAGGGGAAAGTCTTGTTACCACAAGGCTAGATAGGGGATTTAATAGCAATTGATAAACCATTATATATTAGGCATCACTAAACAAGATAAGCATTATCTCTGTAGGGATGATTTTACAGGTTGCTTTTTGTGTAACACTGTATGACTCGACAAAAAGGTCATCACACAAAATCAGATTAAGTAGTTCAAGGTAATTCAGAAAGTGAAACCACATGAAAAAACCCGGACTTCCCCACCTTAAAAGGAGTGAACTCTTTGGCACTTGGGTGGTGCCAAATTTCACTAGCAAGTATAATAAGATCAACAAGGCAAAGGCCAAAACATTCCTGATGGAGTTACCTGCCAGAGGGAAGGTCCCATGTCCTGATGGTGCAGTCCATTGAGGCTAAAATCAGCCATCGTCCATCTGGGCTGAAAGTCTAAACACATTTTAAAAAGTTTTCATTCATTAATTACGTACCTAGAGCAACAGAATTGCAATCATGTGTTCAAATAAAGCTTTTATAATTTCTGAGTGTTAGACTAATGTGTGTTCTGCGGGTGTTAATGATTAAACAATAACTGAACATTTTGCAAATAAATACACGTCTATATACACCTCTGTATGGCCAAGAAACATGTAATTTCCTAATAACATTGAAGATGTATTAGATAATTAGTGCCGACTGAAATGGAATCAAGCTTAAAAAATATATATATTTAAAAAAAATAGAGCAATGCGGATCTTAGTCTATTATTAAAAGCCTTAATAATGTAATTTAATAATTAAACTAATAATAAAAAAAAGTTGCATTTATATAGCACCTTTCTAATACCCAAGGTCACCTTACATAAACACTTAGGACAGAGGAGCAGGGAAGAGGTAATGAGAGAAAAGGTAGGTTTTTAGCCGAGTTTTAAAGAAGAAAATGAATAGGTTGGGTGCCATAATGCTGAACAGTCTACCATCAGTCTACCATACTTCAATGAGATAGTAAAACACAGTTTCAAATCTGCCCACCATGAGCATTCCAACATTTATCTTAGTAGGCTTGTTGCAAAACTGCACTGAAAAGGTTGTCTGTTTGGCTGCCTAATGCCAAATAATTACCAAAAGTAGTGTGTGATCTATGTAGTTGGATCATGGGACATAATAACGTATTTGCTAGTTGTCAACTTATTAGCTACTGCGTTTAACTGTGGTAAAGTTGTTTTTATTTTGGACATTTGACTGACATTTCAAGATTATTTCATCATGTTCTGCACAAACTGACTCTGCAGTAAACAAGGAATAAACTACAATCAAATATGTTTCAAAAAAGTTTTTCCGTTAATTTTTATTTAACGCTTTTCCGTGATTGTGAGGTTCATCTGCGTTGAAAAGCTAAGGAAGCCTCTAAAAAGAGCATGAAGCCGAGTTGTAGTTATTAGCTAGAGGCATGTTCAACTGGAAACAAGAACTATGTCGTTACCTAGTGACACGTACCACATACTACACTTAAATTACAGAAAAAAGCCCTACAGCATGGGCACAGTAACAAATCATAAAATGGTTTTATGAAGGTTGTAGTAGTTACCAAGTCAAGTCACTTGCACTACTTACTACACCTGCATCTGTACAACAGGTACAGATTTTTTTTTTTTTTTTTTACAGATACAAATTTTTCACAGGTGTGCAAGTTTTGCTACATATTTACCTCCATACAGTAAAAGGGTGTGGCAGTAGTCTAAACGAGACGAGTTACATGCATCAACTAGAATTCCAAGATATTTTAATAAGATCATAGGCAAGCAATTTAAATAAATTTTTAAACTGTTAAAGGTTCAGATTTAAACTGAGAGTGGAGCTTGCACTTCTCAGCAACAATAAAACATAAAAATGCGCTGTGATGAAATTCAAATTTAACACTCTCAGCACACACATTTTACAGTGGTATCATGAAACTGCACATCTGAAATTCACCTCAAAGAAAGTGAAGCGACAGTAATTAAATAGCTTTTCAACTAACATGGTTCTGATACTTTGTCTAATAATTAATCATGATGAAAAGACTTTACTGAACTCTGAATATAATAAATATACTGGTTGCATTATTAATAAGCATATTTAGATGTAATAGACTGCAAACTATTGACTAATATAGATTCTGAATGCTGAATTAACTGGCCTTGATATTCATGTGCAGGTATTTGTTCCACATATTTGCTATCATAAGAGTTATTTATTTTAATATAACCTTAATGCCACAATTGACACAAACCTTAGTGATGTGTTTAATATATTTTAGTGTTTTGACCAATGATACTCAGTTATGAGTTAAAAGAATTTGGCAGAATTTGTATTCCTAGTGAAAATATAACTAAGTGGAACTGCAGATATGGTATGACCTTTTAATGGAGAATAAAATGCTTACACTTACCATATCATTAATCTGACCACGCTGGCCACAAAACTGGCGTACAATCCTCTTTGTTTCCATGTCCAATATACTGACTGTGAAGTCATCAAGAGCAATGGCAAGCATCCCACTACAAAGCAATCAGTTAAGCAGATTTTTTTTTTACATTTAGTTTAAACCAATGTATACATTTACATTTTCAGCATTTAGCAGACGCTTTTATCCAAAGCGACTTACACAATGAGCAATTGAGGGTTAAGGGTCTTGCTCAGGGACCCAACAGTGGCAACTTGGTGGTGGCGGGGCTTGCACAATGACAGGTACATGCTCCTAACTAATCCTGAATATTTTATAATCATTTTATGTAATAATAACATTTATGTTGTATTTAATAAGATATATTTCATTTTATTAATCACTTTACCCTTCGCAGGTCTACGGCATCCCCCCTCCCAGACATAGCCAATTTATGTGTAAATGAATGGCAGGCCAGTAGCGGCCAATTAAAGTCCTCTGTGCCACTCCAGCACCAATAGGATGTGTATTTATTTTTATTACATTTTTATGTTTCACCACCGCTTTATTCTGGTCAGGGTCACAGTGGGTTCGGTTTCCCAGAATCACTAGGCACAAAGTATGCAATTCTCCTTGATTGACCCAGTCAACTGACAGATCTCACCTTTCTCTGTGCAACAGCATGGAAGCAGGTAATGCTGGAAGGCTGATTGTGTGTAAAAGTTCTTTGGATTTGAACCTCCAGACTTTCAGCAGCTTATCAGCTCCAGCACTGACCATCAGCTGGTTAAGTACATCAACAGCAACACCACGTACTGCTCCAGAGTGCGCTGCACGCACACACAACACTGGATCAGTTTTTGTTCAGTAACCACAATGTTTGGAGCAACCTTAAAAGTAATAATGTGCACAGAAATATAGAGTTTCTATAAAAGTACTGATATTAAAGGCTGACCTTTGTCTTCTCCATAATGTCCTCTGTGAAGACCTGACTGCATGTTGTACACATCTATGTGTCCAGAAGACAGGGCAATCACTGCAAAGTTACCACAAGAAGTGATTTCCACAGCCTGTCAGAGAGAGAAAAACAATGCAATATATTGTACATACATAATAAGTTGTACATAAATTAATAATATAACAACAAACACACTGACTGTGGCATGAACATTGAGAGCCCGGTTCTTGTTAAAACGCTCTGGTTCCATCTTGTGAGCCCCCATAGAGCCTTTCTGATAGTTCCAGGTTGTGGTAAGTAGAAAACCTTGGTGACATGCTACTATGCCATCCCAGTCACTTTGACGAGCACTTTCTATATATGGTCACACAGATTAAACAATTACACAGTGTAGCAGATATGCACATAACTAAGACCAAAAATAAAAATGTCATTTTGAATGTTTTATCCAAATACAACAGTTGAAAAATATAAACAAAAAAATGATTAAAGTAGCTCTACACACCTGAAGCAAAAGTGGTGATGGGTGGAAGTTTTGCTGTGTCATACATCACCCCTTTCTTTCTGGCTTTCTTCTTGGTAAAAGACCCTGATTAATGGATTTAAATAATTACAAATCATTATACAGTTAGGGAAACAGGTTTAAACCTTTCCCGTGTCCTGTACATGCACTTGACATGGGGACTGAACAAAATTACTTATTTACACTAAATAACAGAGATGTGTTTTAATACGATAATGTTATATTAAATCTTTGTGATTTGTTAATTCTTTTAAATCTTTATTATCAGACAAAAGCAGAAAGAAAAGTTTGTCAATGTTTTAACTGATCAGCTTAATTGTATTTTGTAAATATAAACATTTGCAATTTGATGCCTCCAACAAAAGTTGGGACAGAGGCAAAATAAGAGTGAGAAGTTAAAGTTACAATGTGTTGAAACATTCCATAAAACTAGGTGTTTCTTAATTTCCATCATTAATATTACAAACCTTTATTTTAATGTAACATTTACACATACAGTCACTGGCCACTTTGTTAGGTTCACCCTAACTATTGTGCTTCAAAATGCTTCAAATATTTTAAAAGGAGACAGGTCTGGACTGCAAGGCAGACCAGTCAAGCAACTGTACTCTAAAAAACCATGCTTTTATAACATGCAGAATGTGACCTGGAATAATTTTACTAAAACACACATGGACATCCCTCAGAACGATGTTGTCTAGATGGCAAAACACTGTGGATCAGTCGCTGCCACTATCCCATTCTTGTTAAAATAAAGGCACAGGGGTCAGTGGTAACTCAGCAGTTAAGGAACTAGACTAACAGTCAGAAGGTTGGATAGGGTTACAAAAATCTGGGACTAGCAAATCAGAGAAAGCCATTATTAATTATAATTAAATGAAGAACACTTGAAACAGTGGTGAAACATCCTGGGACCATTTTATCAAGATCGCATCAGTGACTCATTCAAGAGGTCATAAAAGAACCCAGACAAACGCTTAATGGCCATCAGCCCTCACAAAAAATATTTAAAAAAACATATTTAAAAACATTCAGATGATACCAAAGATTTTTAGAATAATATTCCTGGACTGATATGTCAAATGTACTGTGATATGTCAACTGATATGTCAACTGTTTAACTGATTAAAACAATTTGCAAAGGAGAGTGGGCCAAAATCCAGCAATGTAATCACAGTAATTTACATTGAACAGATCAGGGTGCTGTAGAAATGTGAGGATGAGATTCAGCCGTAATGTCTGTGTATTAGTTTTGAGCAAATTTGCAAGCTTTTAAAATGGTGTGGCAGGACAAGGAGTCCAGCAAGGTAAGTGCCACCCCCATTCTGTATGTAAATAATAGCACACCTAGCACTGAGTTGTTTTGCTGTTTCATGTGCAAGGACCCCTAATACGGTGTTGTGTAAGTACCCCTAATATGCTGTGTAAGTACAAATGCAATCAGAAATATTCAATTTTCCAAAAAAATGATTTATAATAAACAAAGAAAGCGGATGATGTATATACTGCCCTGTCACAATGATTTAATATCACATAATACTCTGATCTTAAAACCTGTTGCTAGTCTGTATGATCTAAAGTTAAGTTACAACATGATCAGATCCATTGGGAACTCAAAAATTATGATTCAGCTGTGATGCTTTATATAAACAACATCCAGAGATTCAAGTGTTAAAGGTGTTGCAATCAAGGTGAAAAACTAAGGAAGTGTCACTTAAGCTGAAAGAAAATTATTGCACCAAAAGCACAATCTGTATAAGAAAATTTCCAAGACCCTGAACATTCCTAGATACACTACTGGGTGTATTGTCCAGGAGTTCCAAACACGGGGCACAGCAGCAAACCGTCCTGGTCATGGGAAAAAGCCCAAAATTTCATTCAAAAGCCTTCTCCTCAGGAAAACACAGAAAAACTTATAAAGGCTGGGACAGCAGAAGACTTATAAAGGCTGGGACAAATGTATCAGTGGCAACCATAAGACGATGATGGTTGTTGTCAACCATGAGATGAGTTAACAACTGAGGACTTCATGTGACTGGCATCATGAATCAACAGATATACTAGGGCATTTTGAGGAGAAACAACATGCCTCCAGTGGTGAAGCTGAACCTTAATGATAAGAGTACTCCAGAAAGACAGCAATCCCAAGCACACTTCCAAGACAACCAAAGATGCTATCAGTCCTGGACCATCATGGAGTGTCTTTTTTAGTTTCCAGATTAAATCCCATAGACAATCTTCACTGGGATTAAAAAGTCCCACACAGTTGCAGCACAAAAGTGCTAACCTCAATAAGCTGAAAGAATTTGGACAAGAAAAATGTACTGATAATTCTTGTTGTATATTTTTATTAAATTTTACACATCATCATAATATCTTTCAAGGTGAGGGGGGTTTAATTTTTCTGATTGCAAATGTATATTATATAAAAAGGTATTTCTCACTATATACACTTCTCACTAGAACTGATTCACTGTTGTAGCTGACTATAGGAGGCTGGACTGCATGTTCAGCAAGGAATGTCTTACCGTGCCCCAAACTCTTATTGAACCGTTCATGTACAGTAGAAAAGGACTGAAGTGATCCATCTTGGCCTGAAACGATATATAAAAAAAAAACATAAAAACAATTACTATATTACATTTAGGTAAAATGTAAAGTTTGTGAAACATTTCTTCCCTGTTGTAATTACTAATAAAATGTGGTGTCATTATTTAAGAAAAAAAAATTATACAATAACTTTATCAAAGCAAATAATAAAAAAATTAAAAATGAAGAAATAATTTTTTAGAAATCCTTTTCCAGATGTTGACTTTTTTTTTAAATGATATTTATTAATTGTTTAATCCTGAGAGAACAGCAGGAATATCCCCTGGGCGTAAATCCAGCACAAGACATTCAATTAAGTTTAGCCAACACAACTACTGTGTTTTGAGAGGTGGGAAAAAACCAGAATACCCAGAAGACACAAAATATTCCAAATGTCCTAAGGACCTTGTAGCTGTGCAGCACCTACACTACCTGCTGTATCACCCTTGCTGCCCTAAAGCAGAAATTGTAAATGACTAGTGTTTTTAATAATAACATGAAAAGTACATTTTGTACTTGTACATTTGTATGTCGTAATGTTTTCCATTATTTCAAGCTAAATAAAAATGACATCACATTTTAAAATTAAGTAATGCTAAAATTTAGGCCATCCCAAAAGGTACACAATTGTTCCCTATTAGCTGTATTACCTTTGCAGGTGGTATGTAAAAAATTTATAAATTAATAAATAAATAACAGGAATACCAGCACTGAGAATGTTTTGCCCACTCTGGTCATAGTGCTTGATATTGGTAGGTGGTGCACTGTGTCCCATGCGAAATCTTAAAAGACGTCCTTCGCCTTCTGCTGCATCAAAAATCCATACCTACATCATATACAGACAAGCAATCAATAAACACAACTCTTATATGGAGATATATTGCTTACAATTATGAAAACCAGTAGAATATCAGACTTCTTTACAATGCAAGTGATGGTACAATTAACCATGTACAATGAGAATTATAGCATTTAATAATAATACACAATTTAATTTAATAATACACAATCATAAACAAACATGCAACATTCATGTAAATAAAATGTATGACATTTATTAGAAAAAAAACAAAAGCAAACAGACCCGAATGGCATTATCAGCTCCATTAGTTAAAAGAAGTGGCTCTCCATAGAGAAAGGTGAGTCCAGCAATAGCTGTGGTATGTGCATCTCTCATCTGACCCACCAGCTTCTTTTCCTCTAAATCCCATAATCCTATGTGCCCAACAGGACTTCCAGCAGCCATAATTGAATGACCATCTACACAAACAATATAATATGCATTAACAAAGCAACATGTGATTCTGTACGTTTTTTTTTTTCATAATACTAAAAATGAGAAAAGTTATAAATTAATACTTCAATAAAAACAATTAAAAATATACCTGTTCTGAAAGATAAGGCAGTGATTGGACCCCAATCTTGTTGAAACGTCATCAGAGTTTCATTAAATTTGATGTTGTGGACAATGATCTTTCCCGAAGCCAAGCCTATACCAACTACATCCACAGCTGGAGTCTATCAGGAAATAAAAAAGCTGTATAAATCACTAGGGATCTTTAAAGAATAAAACGAAGTTAAGTTAAGAAGGTCATTTGAATTAAAAATATTATCATTTTCTTTAAAAGCATACATTTCTGACTTGCACTCACCTACCCTTGGTGCATATGTGCCAGTTTGTTTTTTTGTTAGCTGCTGTAATGGACTGTTGGCCACCAAAATTTACATTAAGAGCTAGCTATTCTCACGCTGTTACATAGCTGCCACATTTACCATGTTAGGCTGCACAAGTTAAGTATAAATACTTGTTGATTTTAAATTCTGATTAGAAAAGCAGCACTAACCTGCTGAAGAACAGTGACTGCTGATCCCCATCCAGGAAATGTGAACAAAAGTTTGCTGAGGAAAGGATTTAATTGCATAAACAGTTACACCTCATACATTTGAAGGAACTAGGCACATTTCTATATACACTCTTACAATTAGCTATTCAAATGTACATTTCAATATTCTATATTAAAAATACCTACTTGGATTTGACATTCCATAACTGAAGAGTCCCTTGGCTGCTTCCAAACAGTATTTTATTTAGGTAGGTACTTGGATGCATAACAGCTCTAACTTCAAATGATGTTTTATCAAATGAAATCTGCAGGTATATGTCTAGAAAACAAACAGTTTAAGTTAAGTAAAAAAAATCCTGCATTAGCGCAACATTTCTTAAAAGCGTAATCAAATCGTTTTGTTATGAAAGTAGGTTAATGTCTAAAGAGCCATTGGTGTTTTAATTTGGACTACTGACTCTAATCTAGAGCTTTTGTGTTTAAATAGTGTGTTTTCATTGTAGACTTTTATAGTGGCAGCACACCAGGTTTACAGTGTATCACAAAAGTGAGTACACCCCTCACATTTCTGCAAATATTTTATTATATCTTTTCATGGGACAACACTATAGACATGAAACTTGGATATAACTTAGAGTAGTCAGTGTACAGCTTGTATAGCAGTGTAGATTTACTGTCTTCTGAAAATAACTCAACACACAGCCATTAATGTCTAAATAGCTGGCAACATAAGTGAGTACACCCCACAGTGAACATGTCCAAATTGTGCCCAAATGTGTCGTTGTCCCTCCCTGGTGTCATGTGTCAAGATCCCAGGTGTAAATGGGGAGCAGGGCTGTTAAATTTGGTGTTTTGGGTACAATTCTCTCATACTGGCCACTGGATATTCAACATGGCACCTCATGGCAAAGAACTCTCTGAGGATGTGAGAAATAGAATTGTTGCTCTCCACAAAGATGGCCTGGGCTATAAGAAGATTGCTAACACCCTGAAACTGAGCTACAGCATGGTGGCCAAGGTCATACAGCGGTTTTCCAGGACAGGGTCCACTCGGAACAGGCTTCGCCAGGGTCGACCAAAGAAGTTGAGTCCACGTGTTCGGCGTCATATCCAGAGGTTGGCTTTAAAAAATAGACACGAGTGCTGCCAGCATTGCTGCAGAGGTTGAAGACGTGGGAGGTCAGCCTGTCAGTGCTCAGACCATACGCCGCACACTGCATCAACTCGGTCTGCATGGTCGTCATCCCAGAAGGAAGCTGACGCACAAGAAAGCCCGCAAACAGTTTGCTGAAGACAAGCAGTCCAAGAACATGGATTACTGGAATGCCCTGTGGTCTGACGAGACCAAGATAAACTTGTTTGGCTCAGATGGTGTCCAGCATGTGTGGCGGCGCCCTGGTGAGAAGTACCAAGACAACTGTATCTTGCCTACAGTCAAGCATGGTGGTGGTAGCATCATGGTCTTGGGCTGCATATGTGTTGCCGGCACTGGGGAGCTGCAGTTCATTGAGGGAAACATGAATTCCAACATGTACTGTGACATTCTGAAACAGAGCATGATCCCCTCCCTTCGAAAACTGGGCCTCATGGCAGTTTTCCAACAGGATAACGACCCCAAACACACCTCCAAGATGACAACTGCCTTGCTGAGGAAGCTGAAGGTAAAGGTGATGAACTAAACCCAATTGAGCACCTGTGGCGCATCCTCAAGTGGAAGGTGGAGGAGTTCAAGGTGTCTAACATCCACCAGCTCCGTGATGTCATCATGGAGGAGTGGAAGAGGATTCCAGTAGCAACCTGTGCAGCTCTGGTGAATTCCATGCCCAGGAGGGTTAAAGCAGTGCTGGATAATAATGGTGGTCACACAAAATATTGACACTTTGGGCACAATTTGGACATGTTCACTGTGGGGTGTACTCACTTATGTTGCCAGCTATTTAGACATTAATGGCTGTGTGTTGAGTTATTTTCAGAAGACAGTAAATCTACACTGCTATACAAGTTGTACACTGACTACTCTAAGTTATATCCAAGTTTTATTTCTATAGAGTTGTCCCATGAAAAGATATAATAAAATATTTGCAGAAATGTGAGGGGTGTACTCACTTTTGTGATACACTGTATCTAACAGCAATGCACAGGGAGCTAAGCCAGTAAGAATTCAAAATATTTCACATAATGTGCATTCTTTTTTTTACTATTTTATTTATGCATTTTCTCCCCAATTTAGAGTAGTCAATTTGTCTTTCGCTGCTGGGGGATCCCTGATTGCAGTAGAGGTGGGAATATGGCTGCTTATGTCTCCTCCGACCTGCGCACAGCCCTTTGCATAACCCTTTTTCACCTATGCACTCTGCACAGGCACCTCTCTATCTGCCAATCAGGGTCCTTACACAGCCTGTCTGCTTGAGGCACTGCCAATTATGCCCGCTAGATGGCGCCCAGCCGACCGGTGGCAATGCAGAGTTTCGAACCGAGTTCAGAATCTCGGCGCCACTACATGATGTGCATTGTAACCCCATATTCAAAACATATAGGCCACATTACACAACAAAAAGTCCAGCAGGAGCCCACACAGTTCCTATTTTACATACTTGGGTTTTACTCGTCTTATTTCTACTAATCTGACACCGATTAAAATTTTTACGGTGGTACCTTGAAACATAACGTTCTGGGAGTGGCGTCAAGTTTAAAGGCATTGAGTTGCAAGGTATTTTTTCCCATAAGGATGTATGGAAAACCTGTTAATGCATTCCATGGTCCAAAGGAACAGCATATATTTTAAGCTAATGGAAAATAATGGGGTTGTGTTTGACACTTATACACTGAAAATAACACAAATATAATATAAAAAAAAAAAACACTATCGGTTTTGCGCTGGCTGTGCCATTATTTTCCTATGGAGTGTGGCAGTGTACAAAGCTTAACAAGCCTTATTGTACTAAAACAACGAGCCAGGAATTTTGTTAGTAAAAACAGTCGTTCTTTTAATACATTAGGTCACATTAAGCTTTTTTTTTTTTTTTTTTTTTTTGACCCAACGCGTCCACTTCGCTTACAAGATGCAGGGTTACTTGTAGTTCCTAGAATTAAAAAGACCACGGCTGGTGGTTTCTTACAAAGCTCCACAACTTTGGAATAATCTTCCTGCCTCTGTTCGGGATTCGGACAGAGTCTCAATGTTTAAGTCTTGACTAAAAACATATTTATTTTCTCAGGCTTTTGAGTAGTATAGACAAAGGCGCAGAGCTTGGGGGTTCTTGGTCATAGAAACTTGTGGTGATCAGGGATGTTGGGTTGCTGTCGTTCTGCCTCTCTTATCCGATCACTCAGGTTTGATGACAGTGGGGAGATGGGCGCTGATGTTTTGTGAAAACCTTCATAACCTTGTTACCTGCTCGTAATAATTAGGGCTGCTGGAGTCTAAAACTCTCTGTAAAACTTATATTTTTTCAACTAGCACTGTTTTACCCCGAGGTGGTTCTGATGGAAACCTGTTTAACCACCCGAGGTTAAGGATTGAAGTTGAGACGACCATGCAAATGATGCTGCTCCTGCTGGATGTGACGGGCCTAGAGTATTTGCAACAAGAATGACAAGAACTCACTACAGACTTCAATACATTCTGAACTGACTAATAACTCTTTTATTATTAATAACTCTATTATTATTTATTTACTTAATAATAAGTTATAACTTTTAGTTCATTTAATTCTGTGTTTGTATGATTTGGGTAAATCCTATTTATTTAAAGTATCCTCCAGGCCACCCAAGAAGGATGGCCCCTGCTGAGTCTGGTTCCCCTCAAGGTTTCTTCCTGTAAATTTCAGGGAGTTTTTCCTTGCCACAGTCGCCCTCGGCTTGCTCAACAAGGGGTTTTTGTATCTGTTGGTCCTGGATTTTGTAAAGTTGCTTTGAGACAATGTCTATTGTAAAAACGCTATATAAATAAAGTTGACTTGACTACTTCATACTTCCTTATTTATGGGTCCACGCTTCCATTACAGGCCATGTTCATGTCATGCACAATTAAAAAAAAAATTTAAACTTTAGCAATATAATTATTTATTCTTTCAAATTGGTAAATTCAAATTACTGATTTGATTCCTACTTAATATAAATGGTTTGAAAGTAACAAAACAAACAAGCAGTATACCACATGATGGTTCCACTGCTTGAAAATGGTTTCTTAAGCAAGATCCACGATCAGGTACAAATCAATCCTGTTCAAGCAATTTTTAAAAGATTTTTATAATTCATGCCTAAATTAATAACACAATTATACGAACCTTGTGACTCAACATCCCAGATAATAACATTATTTTCCTTGTCCACTGATATGAAATGGTCTCCAAATGGCAGCAGAAGATTGACGTCAGCTTGGTGGCCTTCATACGTGTTGACAACCTGAAATACAGTTTAACATCTTAAAAATTCTCTGTATCGTGAGGGCAAAATTGCATAAGTGTATAAGGATATAAATTTAATAAAGACTGATATGTAATTTGTTAATTTACTTGAATCTTACTTGAACAGACAACATGACAAAAAAATAAATTTCATTGTTATCATTGACTTAATTCTATTCGTTAAATTATAAAGCAAATTAGAAACTGATGCCGGCAACAAACTCATAAACTGGGACAGAGGCATGTTTACAAGCTTTTTTTAATTATACTTTTTATCGCATATAAATTGAAGATACCAACTGCTGTAATTTGAACACTCTCATTGCATACAAGTGGTGTCAAGGGTTGCCGTTGTCTAATTCTCCTAATGACGCACTACACATTATCAATAGAAGACAGATCTAGACTGCAGGCAGGCTAGTCAAGCACACTCACTTTATGTCTACAAAGCCATGCTGTAACTCATGCAGAATGAGACCTGGCATTGTCCTACTGAAATAAACATGGAGTTCCTGGGAAAGTACACTTTGAGTTCCGTAGTTCTGACAGCAGCATGTCTCTCCAAAATACAAGCAGAAATGTAAACTTGTTTCACTATCTTTCAGTCCATCTCATATTAATTCAAACCCAGAAAACATGCCAGCGTTTCTGTGAAAGATTATTATATGGCTTCCTTCTACAGTTTAAGGTTGCATTTCCTGATGCAGGGGTGGACTGTGTTAAGTGACAAGTACTGCAGAATATAACATCAATCAAGACAGCATTATGGTTTCTCAAACAATACTGCCTAAGGCTCTATGGTCACACACATTCAGCAGTGGTTTGTGCCCTTGGTCTTTATGCACTGAAATCTCTCAAGACTCCCTGAATCTGTTCATGATATCAACCATAGATGGTAAAATACCTAAATTCTTTGCAATCTTGTGCTAAGAAACATTGCCTTTGAACTGACTGATAATTCTTTCATAAATTTTGGCACAAAGTAGTGAACCACGACCCATCCTTGCTTGCAAAGATAAAGCCGTTGGTGGATGGTCCTTTTATACTCACTCTTGATGGCCTCACATATTAGTGAAACTGCTAATTGTTAAACTGCTAACCTTCCAGAAAATTGTTACTTGTATAACCTTAGTCTTATTTCACATTTGTCTCAGAGTTTGAGACTTGCATTTGTCGCAGAGTTCTATTTTTTTAATTAAAAAAAATTCAACAAACATGAATAGTACAGCCTTTGAGAAGCATTCAAGCAATTAGAAATTATCTTAACCTCAAAACTAAATTGCAGTTCTACTCTAGAATATGCTCTATGCCAAATGATCACCCACTATACCAAGATTAACAGTCCATGCATCATCTTTATATCTAATATATACTTTACCTCACGATTCTTTGCAAAAGCTGAGATAACTTGTCCATTTGCAGCATAGACAAGCATTCGGTCAGCAGCAATGCACGTAATGTCTGTAGAAAGAGCATTGCCTAAAAAAAACCCAAAACGAATGTTAACCAAAGGTGCCTTATTTATAAAACAAATACACCAATCAGCCATAACATTAAAACCACCTCCTTGTTTCTACAATCACTGTCCATTTTATCAGCTCCACTTACCATATAGAAGCACTTTCTAGTTCTACAATTACTGACTGTAGTCCATCTGTTTCTCTGCATGCTTTGTTAGCCCCCTTTCATGGTCAGGACTCTCCCAGGACCACTACAGAGTACAACACACACTAACACACCACCACCATGTCATTGTCACTGCAGTGCTGAGAATGATCCACCATATAAATAATACCTACTCTGTGGTGGTCCTGTGGGGGTCCTGACCATTGAAGAACAGGGTGAAAGCAGGCCAAAAAGGTATGTAGAGAAATAGATCAACTATAGTCAGTAATTGTAGAACTTCAAAGTGCTTCTATATGGTAAGTGGAGCTAATAAAATGGACAGTGAGTGTAGAAACAAGGAAGCTGTTTTAATGTTATGGCTGATCAGTGTATAGTGGTTAATTAGATAATAATTGTAAGAAAAATAAATTGCCATTACTTACTGACAGCAACAATTCCTAGTTTCTTAACCTGCAGAGTGAGTAGAGAATAAAGTAAAATTTAAATTTACCCAAAAATGCAAGTGGCATTAAAAGCATTTTGTAGCAACTCTATGGTTTATTAAAAATGGGTTCTCTATTCTTTTTTCCTGCTCATTAAACATGAAAAGATTAAAACAATTGTAGTAGAAATTAAGTCCTACGAGGGGTTGGCAAAATACAAATAATCCTATATTAATATTTAGAAGCAATTACAAAATAGGGCCACCCATTGACTCGAAACAACTTTCATTATTTTAGAATTTTGTTAAATGGTGGATCGTTCTGCAAATTATAAATTGTCCAGTTCTTTAAAAAATAAAGACGGTGGCAGTATCGTACAACAAATGACTTCTTTCTATTGTTCAGGGGTCATAGTTTTGTTCCTACACATCTTTGTGTAAAGCCATTTGACATTACATTTACATTTTCGGCATTTAGCAGACGCTTTTATCCAAAGCGACTTACAGTATTGTGACAGTATACAGTATGAGCAATTGAGGGTTAAGGGTCTTGCTCAAGGGCCCAACAGTGGCAACCTGACATTAAAAGGTACTCATTATCTAGTGATTGTTTTTCTGCATTTTGGGCACTGAGCATCAACATTGTAAAATGTCCATCTAGTCTTATAACAATGTGTTAAATATCAGCGCTGTTAATACATCTTATATATTGATCCATGTCAGCCACTGTATACTAGTAATATCATATGATTACACCTCCTCACTGAAAGTAAACACAGTGATCCGTATTTGAAGAAATTTTTAACCGACTAGATTAGCTACATGGTGCTATAGGTAAACACATTTTAATGACTTACATTGTATGTGTGGAAACACTGTCCAACTGCTGTCACCACATAGAACTCCCGGTGTCTCTTATGAAAACGCACCACGTGTGCTAAATGGTTTGAGTAAAGTCCCAGTGCCCTGAAACCAGATAATATCGCGCTTCCCTTTTTACCCCCACCGGACATTTTGTGTTTGTTTAATTTAATCTGTAACTACACTGAATACATTATTACAGAAGTCGCCGTTTCTAGAATAAAACACTGTTTCGCCTCTCTATCAAGCAGCTAAACGATGGCTGTTAACTTAAAGGGTAACATTGAAAACGCTCCGGGTAGCGACTTTCCGAAGTCAGTTCCTACCTTCAAGAGTTAAAATGGTCATTGATACGAGGTGTTTCGTGCTGTTTTTCTTTAAAATAACTAAATAAATCTTTATTGATGAATCCTTTATTCGTTAAATCCTTATGTAAACACTATCAATTCGTCCAAATAAAATCTAATTTGAAAATGTGTATTGTTACACAGCATAGACATTAACATTAGGAGTCGTTTATTTATTCTCTGTTGTTTGAATTATATTGAACATGGGTGGCATTGTCCACAGTCAAGCTTTACACTGTAATTGATCCTAAAACTGCTGCGCAAGGAAGGGGCTGCAATGGATTTTTGCCAGTAAGATTACATTCTCCCCTAATATCCCATTACATCACTTAATGTGATAGCATATTGCCCCAATACTATTTATTGTTCTTTGCAGCTGTTATTTCCCTGTAATTAATGTATAATACACATATGTCATTTATATGTATTTATTATTTTACGAGCTACACATTTGTGAGTATATTACTATTGACAATAAACTCTAAAAGCATGTCTTTATTTTGTCATTATACAATGGATATACAAATCTACACACCCTGTTAAAATGCCAGGTTTTTGTGATGTAAAAAATCTGATCAAGATAAATAATTTCAGATTTATTTCCAACTTTATGTGACCTATGATCTGTGCAATTTAATTGAGAAACAAACTGAAATCGTTTGGATGGAAAAAATAAATAAATAAATAAAATAAAAACTAATGTGGTTGCCCTTATAACTGGGGATCACTTGGTTTTGAGACAGACCCAGTGTTATAAAGCCACTATGAAATTTAGTGGAGGATTGGTGATAATCTATGTGTGCTTCAGCAAGGCTGGAATCAAACAGATTTGTCATTGTGAAGAATACATAAGTTGAGGCATGTGCAAGTTTAAAATTAGTTCAAAGAACTATAGAAGAAAGTAAATGACAGCATAATGTTCTTTGGTGTTCAAGTAGTAGTTGTGTGGATTTGAGGTTTGTTTTGGGTCATTATACTGCTGCAGTATAATTCTTCTCCATAAGGATCTAAACTCAGGTATAGCATGAAAAATTGATTGGTACTTCTCCTTTGTCAGGGTTTAGTTGTGCAAGTGCCCAGAGTAAATATACTGTGAAATGTTATTATGTTTTATCCAATGCCAAGCATTTTGTATTGTTCACCTTCTTTAGAAGTGGTTTAGATACTACTCCTGTCCTTTGAGACCAATGTCACATACAACTGATGTATCAGATCTATTATTGCCAAATGATCTGGTTTCCCCACTGTCAACATGCTACTTAGTATGTTCTGCTGAAAACCTCTAGTGTGACCATATTTATAATAGGTGAACAATATCTGTAAAGTTAAGTATTCTGAGTGAATCGAATCCACTTGGGTGTAATCTGAGCTTGTTCTTTTTTCAGCAATGTAAATACAACACCAAATCAGAAAACACAACACAAATTGCAAGGTATGAATGATTTATTTCATTGGATCTGTTGATTGTGAAATTATAGGTAGATAAAATAAAATTACATCTAATCACTTATTACACACCAATATGGTCCCCCTCTATTACAAAAGAACTAACATGATACATTTCAAAATGTGTTTGGTTTTAGTAGTGTAATTAATGTTTCAAATTTTTTTAAGTGTTAATTACATGTTCTACAATGAAAACACATTAAATCTGAGAAAAATGCAAAATAGCATTTTATGTAAAGGTCACAAGACTTAACTTTTACATTGTTTTTCAAATTACATTGTGTGACATTCAATTGCCAATTATATTTTCATTACTTAAATGTTTTCAGTAAGGGTATCAACCCCTTTTTAAAAAAAAAGTTTGACATTTTGCATTATAAATAAAACCAAGAATCTTAATTTGTTAATCTGACATTTATTCATAATTATTCATATTTTCAATGTTTTTACTGACCAAGTTAATTTGATTTTGTAAATATAAACAACTTTGATGTCTGCAACACCACTGTGTTACATCACCTTTCCTTACACTTTTTACTTATTTGGCACATGAGGATAATTGTTGTAATTTTGCAGAACAAGAAACGTTCTTTTAAACTGACTGACAATTCTCTCATGAAATCGGCACAAAGTGGGGACACATCTTTGCTTGCAAAAACTGAGCTTTTGGTGTATCCTTCTTTAATAACCAATTTAATTCCATGGCCCAAGTCGTAAAGAGTGGAAAATAATGGCATGAGCATCAAGGATCACTAGCAGTTTTAAGGTTAATATTTTTTAAGATAAACACACACCAGCATTTAAAAAAAGCCTTTAAAGGTTTTTTGGGAGTCTTCTTGTTTTTCAGATCTTTTGTGGTGTTGCAGTTGGTTGAATTCTGCAATTACAAGTAAATATTGTATTACTGCTTGTCAGAGAAAATAACAGAAGGATAATTTGCTTAACAAAAGTGTTACGACTTACCTTTGCTTGTCCAAGTAACTTTAGTACTGTCTTCAGTGCATCAGATTTTTTCAAATTCAAATGTTTCTCATTTATCCAGCGGAAAATACAATTAGGCTCTGTGTGTGTCTAATTTAAAAAAAAAGAGAGCACAAACCTGCACAATGTAATAATTTCTTGTCTGGTGTATCTGATACAAAAGTTACAACATAACATATACATATTATCCTAGAATAAAAATGACCATTAAGGCCTACCTTATTAAGCTGGGTGTTCTTACACTTCTGAGCCTCTGGTAGCCTCTGTGAAAAAAGTTTGCAAATTGTCAGGTCCAAACTATTCCCAATGCATAATCAGTATTAAAGTACTACATTATTTACAATTCTATAAACTTTGTACACATTTATATTCAAAAACCATTAGATTAAGAATTTTAGCATAAACATTAGAGGTGCTTTATACACACTTACTTCCACATGCCTAATGATTATACTATGGGCATGAGTTTGAATATTTTGAAGGCATGCAGTTTGATTTCTCTGCTGGCTCACATCCATCTTGAATGCAAGCAAAACAAAAACCAGCCACAAATTTTCTGTTAACAAAAAATAAAATAAATTAATAAGTAATGCATTTAATTTTGAAACCAATTATTAACTTCCAACCCAAGGTTCTTTCTTACCTGTAAGCATTCTGTTTATCTTGAGCTATTGGGGGCAGTGATTGATGGAGGTTCTTTTATAACCAAGCTCAAATTAACTACTACATATTATCAGCTTGGTTTATCTTTTTTCACTTTGTGGCATGAAAAGTGATTACACATAACAGACTTACTATATTTATGATGAGTCAAAATGTGAAAACCCTAAGTGTTCTGTGCAACTGACAGCAAAGACTATTCCCATAAATATTCAATAAGATATTCATCAAATTGGAAAAGTAAACTGACAACTGTTTGTAGATGTTAATTAGGTGTAGTGACATGAAAATCAGTAAGTAAACACATTTTTACACAAAAAAGTTTTTTAAAATGTTTACATTTTACAAAAATCAGATTTTTTTTATGTGTATGCCAACTATCTATAGTTGTTTATAGACAAACTCAAAGTTGTCTATAGGCAGACTTAAACTATTTTAAATTTATTTACACATATACCATTTATGGCCAAAGGCATTTGGATACTCCTCTATCACAAATAGCAAAATCTAAATATTTATTTATTTATAAGTGCAAAAGTATTAAAAGCCATGCTGAAAACTGCCATTCATTTTTGAGCTGGCTAATTAGTAAAGACATGAATTCCTAAGTAACTGAAAACTACAATATTTACATTTTTAACAAATTTCCCATATCTGGTAGCACTTGTGTTTGGAAGAAGCCAGAGGATACCTTTAACCCACAATGTCTGCTGGCAAGTGGTATGTAAGGGGGATATTTATATTTTCTTGGCAGCCATCTCATGGATGTCCTTAGGTCCAGTGAATTCTTGTTTTGAACTGTTTAGCCACAAACAAATAAAGCCCATTTCACGTGTTTACCTACTTTTTATGTAGTACTATGAAAACATTTAAAAGTAAACATCAATTAAGTTCAGTATAACTGCTGGGTAAAAACTGTCCGCCTATATGTAAATAAAAATTGTTGAGTTTTATAATATATATCGGTATATATATACAGTGTATCACAAAAGTGAGTACACCCCTCACATTTCTGCAAATATTTTATTATATCTTTTCATGGGACACTATAGACATGAAACTTGGATATAACTTAGAGTAGTCAGTGTACAACTTGTATAGCAGTGCAGATTTACTGTCTTCTGAAAATAACTCAACACACAGCCATTAATGTCTAAATGGCTGGCAACATAAGTGAGTACACCCCACAGTGAACATGTCCAAATTGTGCCCAAAGTGTCAATATTTTGTGTGACCACCATTATTATCCAGCACTGCCTTAACCCTCCTGGGCATGGAATTCACCAGAGCTGCACAGGTGGTCTGGAAGACTGGAATCCTCTTCCACTCCTCCATGATGACATCACGGAGCTGGTGGATGTTAGACACCTTGAACTCCTCCACCTTCCACTTGAGGATGCGCCACAGGTGCTCAATTGGGTTTAGTCCATCACCTTTACTCTTTACTCTTTACTCTTTACTCTTACAGCTTCCTCAGCAAGGCAGTTGTCATCTTGGAGGTTGTGTTTGGGGTCGTTATCCTGTTGGAAAACTGCCATGAGGCCCAGTTTTCGAAGGGAGGGGATCATGCTCTGTTTCAGAATGTCACAGTACATGTTGGAATTCATGTTTCCCTCAATGAACTGCAGCTCCCCAGTGCCAGCAACACTCATGCAGCCCAAGACCATGATGCTACCACCACCATGCTTGACTGTAGGCAAGATACAGTTGTCTTGGTACTTCTCACCAGGGCGCCGCCACATATGCTGGACACCATCTGAGCCAAACAAGTTTATCTTGGTCTCGTCAGACCACAGGGCATTCCAGTAATCCATGTTCTTGGACTGCTTGTCTTCAGCAAACTGTTTGCGGGCTTTCTTGTGCGTCAGCTTCCTTCTGGGATGACGACCATGCAGACCGAGTTGATGCAGTGTGCGGCGTATGGTCTGAGCACTGACAGGCTGACCTCCCACGTCTTCAACCTCTGCAGCAATGCTGGCAGCACTCATGTGTCTATTTTTTAAAGCCAACCTCTGGATATGACGCCGAACACGTGGACTCAACTTCTTTGGTCGACCCTGGCGAAGCCTGTTCCGAGTTGAACCTGTCCTGGAAAACTGCTGTATGACCTTGGCCACCATGCTGTAGCTCAGTTTCAGGGTGTTAGCAATCTTCTTATAGCCCAGGCCATCTTTGTGGAGAGCAACAATTCTATTTCTCACATCCTCAGAGAGTTCTTTGCCATGAGGTGCCATGTTGAATATCCAGTGGCCAGTATGAGAGAATTGTACCCAAAACACCAAATTTAACAGCCCTGCTCCCCATTTACACCTGGGACCTTGACACATGACACCAGGGAGGGACAACGACACATTTGGGCACAATTTGGACATGTTCACTGTGGGGTGTACTCACTTATGTTGCCAGCTATTTAGACATTAATGGCTGTGTGTTGAGTTATTTTCAGAAGACAGTAAATCTACACTGCTATACAAGCTGTACACTGACTACTCTAAGTTATATCCAAGTTTCATGTCTATAGTGTTGTCCCATGAAAAGATATAATGAAATATTTGCAGAAATGTGAGGGGTGTACTCACTTTTGTGATACACTGTATATATATATACCAATCAGCCATAACATTAAACCACCTCCTTGTTATCAGCTCCACTGACCATATAGAAGCACTTTGTAGTTCTACAATTACTGACTGTTGTCCATCTGTTTCTCTGCATGCTTTGTTAGTGATGAAATGTTTTTTCTTTTATTTTACTATTATTATTTATTATATATTTTATATGTGGCTATAATATAGAACCATCTTACTGCTGTTGAGAAAAAATGCAAAAACTGATGTCTGTTATATAATCACAGTGATGTAATTAGGGGTTCAAGCACCAAAGATGCTGGAACCCAATCGTTTTGTTAGAATTTTTCTTCTTTTTCTTCCCTATGTGGTATCGAATTACCCTGAGAACTTGAACTGTAATAATTATTAAAAATGTGGGAATCTGTCTACAGTTTTATTGGGTGGGGACAACCTATTTTAAGTGCACATATACTGCTCTAACTTAGAAACCATTGCACTGATTGTCACCAAACTTCAAAGGCACGTACCATGGGCAGTTTGTTGGCTAAGGCAATAATATAGTGCTGCAGTGCTAGGTGATGTTTTACACCAGAGGTCACTAACAGGCGGACCGCGGTCCGGACCCAGAAGCTGTCCCATACGGACCCGGACCTACAGCCAAAACAGAAAGTTATGATTTGAAACCTGACGGAGCGCTTCTATTTTAACCGGCGCAGCTTCTGTACCATTTACGGTAGCGGTTTAGTGGATGAGAAAACGCACAGACACCAGAGATCACGTGACACCACTCAGCCAATCAAGTCTGTGCATTCCAGTCGGTAAACACTGCAACTCTACAGATGAGAGAGTTAGAGGCGAGTTACATGTGAAAAGACGGTGGAAAGAAAAAGAAAGATAGCGAACGTAGAACAAACGAAGGGAGAGATACAGACGACCGTGCCGGAGAAAGTTGAGAAAAGACGAGTGAGACAGGAGACAAATGACGCTCTCCAAAAAAGAAACGTGTACAGCGAAATTACAGCATTTAATCCGTGATGGAGAGACTCATTTCTGTTCTTACTTCCCACTGGAGCACAATTTATTTTTATTTTCTCCTAATTTGATAAGAGAAAGGTTTGATAAGGTGGGGTGGTCCGGGTCCTCTCTGTGTGGAGTTTGCATGTTCTCCCCGTGTCTGCATGGGTTTACTTCGGTGCTCCGGTTTCCTCCCACAGTACAAAGACGTGCAAGTGAGGTGAATTGGAGACACTGAATTGTCCATGACTGTGTTGGATATAAACTTGTGAACTGATGAGTCTTGTGTAATGAGTAACTACCGTTCCTGTCATGAATGTAACCAAAGTGTAAAACATGACGTTATAATCCTAATAAACAAACAGACATTTGATTTGACAGTCAGTTATTGATTACATGCAGATGTTGATACAACTACTAGGCTACTTATATATAATATATATCAATATATATATTATATGTTATGCAGTGATAGCTCAGTGGTTAAGGTACTGGACTAATAAACAGAAGGTTGCCGGTTCAAGCCCTACCACCACCAAGTTGCCACTGTTGGGTCCCTGAGTAAGGCCCTTAACCCTCAGTTGCTCATTGTGTAAGTCGCTTTGGATAAAAGTGTCCGCTAAATGCTATATATGCTATATGCTATATAGTTAAACATTCCGGACCTTTGCTTCAAGAAATTTTCCCTAACTGTACCTCTTCAAATTTTAGTTGAATACCCCTGTTTTACACATTTTGGTTACATTCATGACAGAAATGGTAGTTACCCATTACACAAGATTCATCAATTCACAAGTTTAATGTCAAAACAGTCATGGACAATTTTGTATCCCCAAATAACCTGACTGCATGTTATTGGACTGTGGAAAGAAACCGGAGCTCCCAGAAACCCACGCAGACACAGGGAGAACATGCAAACTCCACACAGAAAGGACCCGGACCGTCCCATCTAAGGATTGAACCCAGGACCTTCTTGCTGTGAGGCTACAGTGCTACCCACTGAGCCACCATGCCACCCTCTATGCTCTTGCTGTCATATTCAGAAAAACATTGCTGTCACTCATCAATCAGATTGCAGGAAGTATTTGACCTGCCACACAGATCAAACTTGGTCAATGGGTAGTATATCCTCCTGCTACTCAGATGCTCAAGCTCAGCTAAATTGGCCTAATGGTGGCACCATAGCATAGCGTCAAAGTTTAAGGTTCATATGTTTTACTTCGTTTGGGTAGAGATTCTTTCTTTCCCGATTACTTGTCTCATGCCCTGCAAAAAGCCTCAAGAACCATATAGCTCCACCCACATATTTAGCTAATTTGCATAACATGCAATATCATACAAATTTTAGAGCGTGAATACTTTGTCCAGTTGAGACCAAATTTGAGTCTCATGAACAAAATAAGACTTCAAGACTATGCCAAATTTGTACTGTATTGGGCCTCACTGGGCTAATTGCCATTTGCAGCTATATTTATATTAAAAAATTTAAGCTCATTTTAGGCTTGCACATTTTTCCTCTGTCACAAGAGACATCTGTAGATAAAGTTAACTGTTAGTATGTGTAATTAAAACATTGCTTAGACTCTTTGTCTTTAAATGTGTAATACAACCCCAAATCAGAAAATGTTGGGACAGTATGAAAAATGCAAATAAAATAAAAATGCAGTGTTCCTTACATTTACTTTGACTTTTATTTCATTGCAGGCAGTTTGAACACAAGATATTTCATGTTTTGTCTGCTCAGCTTCATTTCATTTGTTAATATACCTCCATTCCTGCATTTCAGGCCTGCAACAGATTCCAAAAAAGTTGGGAGGTGAAAAAACTAAATAATGATGTGATTCCAAACAGGTGATGTCCTCTCTGTAATCATGGTTTGGTACAAAAGTAGCTTCCAGGAGTCTTTGATGAGCAAAGATGATCAGAGGATCTCCAGTTTGTCAACAAATGTGTGAGAAAATGATTGAAATGTTTAAAAACAATGTACCTCAAAGAAAGATTGGAAGGAATTTGCATATTTCTCCCTCTACAGTGCATAATATCATTAAACGATTCAAGAAATCAGGAGGAATTTCAGTGCGTAAAGGCCAAGGGCGCAAGCTTAACCTGAACACCCATGATCTTCGATCTCTCAGATGACACTGTATCAAGAACTGCCACTCAACAATAGCTGATATAACCACATGGCCAAGAGATTACTTTGGCAAACCTTTGTCAAGCACTACAATACAGAGTTACATGCACAAATGCAGCTTAAAATTTTACTATGCAAAAAAGAAGCTTTATGTTAACCATGTCCAGAAGCGGCGTCAACTTCTCTGGGCTCAGAGGCATTTAGGATGGACCATCACACAGTGGAAATGTGTATTGTGGTCGGATGAATCAGCATTCCTGGTCTTTTTTGGGGAAAATGGACGCTGTGTGCTTTGGACCAAAGACAAAAAGGACCATCCAGACTGTTATCAGGAACAAGTCCAAAAGCCAGGGTCTGTCATAGTATGGGCCTGTGTCAGTGCCCTTGGCAAAGGTCATTTACACTTCTGTGATGGCAGCATTAATGCAGAGTACATTGAGATCTTAGAGCAACATATGCTGCCTTCAAGACGTCATCTTTTCCAGGGACATGCATGCATTTTTCAACAAGGCAATGCAAAACTGCATGCTGCACACATTACAAAGGCATGGCTGCAATGGAAGAGGGTAGGGATACTGAACTGGCCTGCCTGCAGTCCTGATCTGTAGCCAACAGAGAATCTGTGGAGAATTTTAAAATGAAAAATGTGACAGCAATGGCCCCGTACTGTTGCACATCTTAAGACAAAGGTGTTTGCAGGAAGAATGGGACAAAATAAAACCTGAAACACTAAATCGCTTGGTATTCTCAGTGTCAAAACGTCTTTTAAGTGTGGTGAAAAGGAATGACAACATTACAAAGTGGTAAATGCTTTACTGTCCCAACTTTTATTTGAACTTTTACTTGTATTGTGTTGCAGGCCTGAAATGCAGGAATGGATGTTTATTAATAAATGAAAGTTTACCAGACGAAACATGAAATATCTCAGATTCATACTGTCTGCAAAAAATTTAAGAAACTCTGTGTTTTATTATTTGCATGTTCCATGCTGTCCCAACTTTTTCTGATTTGGGGTTGTAGATGAGAAATGTACTGGTTATGTACAGACCGTAACAGTGCCAATAAAGACCTTGTGCTATTGTGAATGAAAGAAAGCATTGTAAAACCCAAGTGATTAGTGGCTAGTAAACTTAATAGATGTATTTGTACACACAAATATAAAACTGTATTTATGCTACAGAGATTTGGAAAGAGTATTTGACCCTTCCCAATTTATTCTGTTTTCACCTATTTGTCACCTTTAAAATTTTCAGATCTTTCAACTAGGTTTATTATAAGATAAAGACAACACAAGCAAACATTGCAGCTTTTAAATGATTATTCCACTTACTGTAGACAAAGATTTGTTTAAAACCTATATTATCCATGTGGGGAAAAAAATTGCCCCTCCCTAAACCTAATTATCAACTACAATGAAATGTGTGCAATAACTTGTGATATTCTGGTAGGGAGCAGAATTAATGGTTCAATCAATTATGAGAAAGTATCCAGGTTCTGCAAAAGCACAGCAGCAAAATGGAAAAATTTTCTACACAACAGTAACATCCATTTATTTTAATCACAATACCCAGTGTAGCTAGCTTTTTATAAAGTGCAGCTAAAAGACTTTTCTAGAAGTGCTGCTGTCACATTGTATTGTTTTGAAACAGAATAGTTATGTATCAGCTTTTGATGTGTAGCACTTTTTACTTATGGGGCTGCATTAAAGAAAGATGGTGAAAAATTAAATGCATTATTAAAACAAATTTTGAGTGCATAACTAAATTACATTTACAATCTCATACTTTTTTTATGAACAATAAATATTTACACAATATGGAAGAGCCTTAAAAACATTGCAATAACAGTTCAAAATTGTGCACAATGACAGAATTAGATACTAAAAGAGGACAAATTGGAAGTAAAAAGCGGTAGAAACCACATGATGATTTTTCTATGCAGTAGAACAAAGTATAATTAGCTGGGTATTTTAATTGTGCCATTATTAAACAGTAAAATATTTAACCTTTATACCAATGACACACTGAATGCCACATGCAAGTCTACTAATGGTTAAATAAAGTAACATTACATACAATAGTATTTAGGTCACGGTTGTTGGAATTATGTTCTTTGAAGGCCCTACCACATCACAAAAATGAGGCACTAAAAATCTAATATTTTATTATTTTCATTTAGGCATTTCGCAGTAGAGTTGAATAAATTATTTTGGTAATCTGTAGCACTGCTGCATGTAGTGAATACTGTATCATGACAGTGCCAAAGCCTTTGTAGAAGCCTAGCAGGCCCTCCTCTCGGTGCATTATGTTTATACAGTCCCTCATCCCCTCATACTGAGTATTAATCGGAAACACCTCAAAGCCTAAGTCAGTGTTATCAATGATGGTGCGAGTTCCCTGGACATGTAGCCTGTGCAAAACTGTCTCCAGAGGAAACAGTAGCACATCAGTAAAGAGGTTAGCCACAAAGCTAGCAATGAGCTCAGGAAAGTAAGCATCTAGCATGTTCTGTACAACATCTGAACTAGACTCGGCACCTGGGCGCTTGGGCGATCCTATGCTGCTGTGGCGGCGCAACATATAGAGTACCAGCTTCTGCACACTGAAGCTTAAGATGTAATGAAAGATGCCATGCACAACAGTGGGAAAGACCAGCGCCCACAAAGGCAAGAGGCGCTTGCTG
Source organism: Trichomycterus rosablanca (assembly GCF_030014385.1). Classification (NCBI taxonomy): domain Eukaryota; kingdom Metazoa; phylum Chordata; class Actinopteri; order Siluriformes; family Trichomycteridae; genus Trichomycterus; species Trichomycterus rosablanca. Next base: position 6,702,757 of record NC_086013.1, read on the forward strand.
TGGGGCACACCCAGGCCCAAGACACGCCCGAGTCCCTCCTTCACACAGTCCAGGATGCCAGGATTGTCACGAATAATCTCGCTCTAGAAAGGTAAATATAGAAATTAATGAATGAATAAGGAAAACTTATTGCTAACAGAAACAAATTAAAAAAATAAAGATGGCAAAAAAGTATTTGCAATAAAAGACCAGTATTCAAATAAAAGCAACATGTTATTAAAGCACAGATCTAGCTGAATTTAAGTTAAATAAAAAAATTATTTAAGAATAATAAAAAAAAATAATTTGACAGTTTAATTATGTTTGACATTATATGTGTAATTTGCTTGATATAGTTTAACTGTAGACAGAGTGCATTTACTCAATGTACAAAACTACACAACTTACCTGGACAGTTTCAATTAGGCTTGCTGAGTAAAATGGCATTGCAACCACATACGTTAAGCTGCAGGGAAAAAAAACACAACGTGAAAACTTTAAACAGTGTGAGATAAGAGGATGACAAATTGTTAAAATGTCAAATGCTAGGAATTCCCTATTTACAATTTCTAGACCTTAACAGAAACAGAAAAAACACCACAAAGATTTTTTAATAAAAAAATTAAAATAAAACAAGCCTTAGTTTAAATTATTTATTTTTGGATGAGCAAACATATAACTTGGTCATCGAAGGTTTTAATGTCTTGATTTTATTTAGCCTAAACACTGCCTATTTCTGGCATAATAATGTGCTATATCTACTAATGCTGAAACTATACAAATACACACACTAGACACTAGATACAATAGACACATTGTTTACTAGGTGTAATTAAAAACAATATGAACAAATCACATGCACAAAACCAGGGTTATGTATTTTTTTTAAAGGCTATGTAAACATCAAATACAAATCCGATCCTGAAAAGCAGACCACAATGTGTATTAGCGTTATCTCAACCTTATACTGTATGTTTCTAAATAGCTGAATTTGTATCAGATTAAATGAGGAATATTTCCCAATCTGATCCACTGATATTTTTCATCCAGTAAACATGTGTATAATGGAATAACACTTTACAGAATATCCACATAAGACAGCAACAGAGTATTGGCTATACTCCAAGCCTTGCTATTGGAATTGAATAATGACATCCCTAATACAGGGCAGAAATATTACTTTAATCTTATAAATACTGTTTGATGTTTGGTGAATAAGCTGTTTACCCTTTCAGCACGAAATGCCCCACAATTTGTTTTGGATTCCATTTTTGTGGCAACTCCCTGTAATCAAAAAAGAAATACAGTACATCAGTTATACTCAAGTACCCAACAGGCACATGTGGCGATTGTACCATATATACAGGTCCTTCTCAAAAAATTAGCATATTGTGATAAAGTTCATTATTTTCCATAATGTAATGATAAAAATTAAACTTTCATATATTTTAGATTCATTGCACACCAACTGAAATATTTCAGGTCTTTTATTGTTTTAATACTGATGATTTTGGCATACAGCTCATGAAAACCCAAAATTCCTATCTCAAAAAATTAGCATATCATGAAAAGGTTCTCTAAACGAGCTATTAACCTAATCATCTGAATCAACAAATTAACTCTAAACACCTGCAAAAGATTCCTGAGGCTTTTAAAAACTCCCAGCCTGGTTCATTACTCAAAACTGCAATCATGGGTAAGACTGCCGACCTGACTGCTGTCCAGAAGGCCATCATTGACACCCTCAAGCAAGAGGGTAAGACACAGAAAGAAATTTCTGAACGAATAGGCTGTTCCCAGAGTGCTGTATCAAGGCACCTCAGTGGGAAGTCTGTGGGAAGGAAAAAGTGTGGCAGAAAACGCTGCACAACGAGAAGAGGTGACCGGACCCTGAGGAAGAATGTGGAGAAGTGCCGATTCCAGACCTTGGGGGACCTGCGGAAGCAGTGGACTGAGTCTGGAGTAGAAACATCCAGAGCCACCGTGCACAGGCGTATGCAGGAAATGGGCTACAGGTGCCGCATTCCCCAGGTCAAGCCACTTTTGAACCAGAAACAGCGGCAGAAGCGCCTGACCTGGGCTACAGAGAAGCAGCACTGGACTGTTGCTCAGTGGTCCAAAGTACTGTTTTCGGAAATCAAGGTGCCAGAGTCTGGAGGAAGACTGGGGAGAAGGAAATGCCAAAATGCCTGAAGTCCAGTGTCAAGTACCCACAGTCAGTGATGGTCTGGGGTGCCATGTCAGCTGCTGGTGTTGGTCCACTGTGTTTTATCAAGGGCAGGGTCAATGCAGCTAGCTATCAGGAGATTTTGGAGCACTTCATGCTTCCATCTGCTGAAAAGCTTTATGGAGATGAAGATTTCATTTTTCAGCACGACCTGGCACCTGCTCACAGTGCCAAAACCACTGGTGAATGGTTTACTGACCATGGTATTACTGTGCTCAATTGGCCTGCCAACTCTCCTGACCTGAACCCCATAGAGAATCTGTGGGATATTGTGAAGAGAAAGTTGAGAGACACAAGACCCAACACTCTGGATGAGCTTAAGGCCGCTATCGAAGCATCCTGGGCCTGCATAACACCTCAGCAGTGCCACAGGCTGATTGCCTCCATGCCACGCCGCATTGAAGCAGTCATTTCTGCAAAAGGATTCCCGACCAAGTATTGAGTGCATAACTGAACATAATTATTTGAAGGTTGACTTTTTTTGTATTAAAAACACTTTTCTTTTATTGGTCGGATGAAATATGCTAATTTTTTGAGATAGGAATTTTGGGTTTTCATGAGCTGTATGCCAAAATCATCAGTATTAAAACAATAAAAGACCTGAAATATTTCAGTTGGTGTGCAATGAATCTAAAATATATGAAAGTTTAATTTTTATCATTACATTATGGAAAATAATGAACTTTATCACAATATGCTAATTTTTTGAGAAGGACCTGTACATAGTTCCAATTTGATTTAAATCAGAATGCCAGCATATTTAAAGTTGTTTTACCAGCTGGAGAGCATTGTTGAATTGTTAATCATTTCTGATAACTGTGCACATTTTAAAGTTCTTTTTATTCATCATGTCAGGGAACCTGGGTCTTGTAGGCATTAAACAGCCACAATTCAACAGAGGAAAAAAAAGTATTAATCATATATTCATTGGCTTTCTCTGTCTTTTCACACATGTTGCATATATCTAAATACCTACTACTTTGCCTATGGAGGGATACAACAACTGCATTTAAAGTATTTTTACAACTTAGTCACTTTTTAGACTTTTTAGATTTATTGTCATTATTATAACAGTTGATGTATACATGTAACAACCATTTTTCCATACTGAATGTAAAGGAGAATTTGGAACAATAAATAATGAACTTATAGACTGATTAAAACACAATTAACAAACTTTTGGATGTATTATGTTTAATCTGTACATATTCTAAGATTTAGTTACATTTCAATCAAATTGTTCCAAATTACATTCTTGCATATTAATGGCCTGCCTATTTCTTTAGTAAACTATGGAGCTTTATAACCAGATAAGCTATTTTTGACTCAAACTCAGATAGCCATTACACAAGTCTCGGACCAATGGGGAAATCCCAAAATGACTGTTTCCTAGCACAGACCAATGGCCATGTTTGCAAAAAAAAAAAAAAAATTCCTACCGTTAGTTCTTTTAAAACCAATTTGGAAAAACTGTTTAACTTTTTACTTACAGCTTTTAAGAACAGTCAGCAGAATTCCTTAGGGGAAAAGTTTTACTTTAATGTATTATATTAAAGTTACACTCTTAATTTAATATCCCCCTTTAATTGTCTTGTAGGTATTGTGACTAATGCACCTGATTTTGTACAATGACTATTTGACCTCTTTGGAACTGTTAGTTGCCTTATTTTAACTCACAGATCAGTGTGCCGATTGTTAGAGCTCTTTAACAGCTGACACATGCTGTTAATTGGCAATCAATGTAATTTAACTGTGCAGCTCTGTTTGCAATTAATAACCTGTAGTATGTATAATATGCTTTACACTTTTCAGTTACAAAATGGTAGCAGGATAATTCCGAGGCAATTCTAGAGAAAGTTATTTTAGTATTGTTTGTGATTTGAGTCTATTTTATTGTGGTTGTAGTCTAATACACCAGCCCACCACAACAGTTTGAGCACTTTTTGAGCTTTTGCTGCAATAGCAGCCTCTGCTGTCTGGTCAGTGTTTAGTGGTGCAAGTGATAAAAGAATTGTAGTTGGATACTGAAAATAACCAGATTGGTCGAAGGGGGGTACAAAAAAGGCAGAAATACAAATGAACAATCTATACAGCCCCGGTTCTGGACTGCTTTGCTTGGGGGGGCAGTAAAACCTAATGAGGGGGCATGTTGATAGTCATGTTTTTGAAGCCAGAAATATATTCAAGGCTTGATTTGTGCATGAATGATGACAGCCAAGCTATTGATACTGGCTTAAAGTGATGTATGAGGTAAAGAAATAAAAATGCATGTTTTCGAACTTAAACTTAAAACCCAATGATTAAAAAATACATGTTGATTATGTAAATGGAGAAAAAAGATTATCTAATTGTATTTCATTTTAATACGCCCCCTTAATTAAATTGCCATTACTAATAGAACAACTCTATTTCTTGAAAGGCTTTAATACTAATTTAAGTCAAAGCTGACAAATGTACCTACACACAGACTGAGAATATTCAAACGTGGAAATAGGAATGAGTGAGAATATTTATATTATTGGGAAATTAAAATATAAAGAAAACAAAAGAATACTAATTCTGTAAAAAAAAAAAGTGTTTACCAGTATACCTGCCTCTCGCTCACACTAACAGAACATATACTGCCGAACTGAACTGTTTGGGGCAGTCTGCCGATTTTTATATGACTCAAAGAGCCAATCAGGAATAAGCAAGGAAATATCTTCACACTGTAAAACAAAATGCATTTTTGTGATTGGTTCAGAGATAATTTTAAAAATAGCCGTTGCTTGCATTTGCTTGGGGGGGCAAAGACACAATTTGGGGGGGCAATGCCCCCCTCAGCCCCCCCTAGCGCCGGCCCTGAATCTACAGTGTATCACAAAAGTGAGTACACCCCTCACATTTCTGCAGATATTTAAGTATATCTTTTCATGGGACACCACTGACAAAATGACACTTTGACACAATGAAAAGTAGTCTGTGTGCAGCTTATATAACAGTGTAAATTTATTCTTCCCTCAAAATAACTCAATATACAGCCATTAATGTCTAAACCACCGGCAACAAAAGTGAGTACACCCCTAAGAGACTACACCCCTAAATGTCCAAATTGAGCACTGCTTGTCATTTTCCCTCCAAAATGTCATGTGATTTGTTAGTGTTACTAGGTCTCAGGTGTGCATAGGGAGCAGGTGTGTTCAATTTAGTAGTACAGCTCTCACACTCTCTCATGCTGGTCACTGAAAGTTCCAACATGGCACCTCATGGCAAAGAACTCTCTGAGGATCTTAAAAGACGAATTGTTGCGCTACATGAAGATGGCCAAGGCTACAAGAAGGTTGCCAACACCCTGAAACTGAGCTGCAGCACAGTGGCCAAGATCATCCAGCGTTTTAAAAGAGCAGGGTCCACTCAGAACAGACCTCGTGTTGGTCGTCCAAAGAAGCTGAGTGCACGTGCTCAGCGTCACATCCAACTGTTGTCTTTGAAAGATAGGCGCAGGAGTGCTGTCAGCATTGCTGCAGAGATTGAAAAGGTGGGGGGTCAGCCTGTCAGTGCTCAGACCATACGCCGCACACTACATCAAATTGGTCTGCATGGCTGTCACCCCAGAACGAAGCCTCTTCTGAAGTCTCTACACAAGAAAGCCCGCAAACAGTTTGCTGAAGACATGTCAACAAAGGACATGGATTACTGGAACCATGTCCTATGGTCTGATGAGACCAAGATTAATTTGTTTGGTTCAGATGGTCTCAAGCATGTGTGGCGGCAATCAGGTGAGGAGTACAAAGATAAGTGTGTCATGCCTACAGTCAAGCATGGTGCTGGGAATGCCATGGTCTGGGGCTGCATGAGTGCAGCAGGTGTTGGGGAGTTACATTTCGTTGAGGGACACGTGAACTCCAATATGTACTGTGAAATACTGAAGCAGAGCATGATCCCCTCCCTCCGGAAACTGGGTCGCAGGGCAGTGTTCCAGCATGATAATGACCCCAAACACACCTCTAAGACGACCACTGCTTTATTGAAGAGGCTGAGGGTAAAGGTGATGGACTGGCCAAGCATGTCTCCAGACCTAAACCCAATAGAACATCTTTGGGCCATCCTCAAGCGGAAGGTGGAGGAGCGCAAAGTCTCGAATATCCGCCAGCTCCGTGAGTGGAGGAGTGGAAAAGCATTCCAGTGGCAACCTGTGAAGCTCTGGTAAACTCCATGCCCAGGAGAGTTAAGGCAGTTCTGGGAAATAATGGTGAGCACACAAAATATTGACACTTCAGGAACTTTCACTAAGGGGTGTACTCACTTTTGTTGCCGGTGGTTTAGACATTAATGGCTGTATATTGAGTTATTTTGAGGGAAGAATAAATTTACACTGTTATATAAGCTGCACACAGACTACTTTTCATTGTGTCAAAGTGTCATTTTGTCAGTGTTGTCCCATGAAAAGATATACTTAAATATCTGCAGAAATGTGAGGGGTGTACTCACTTTTGTGATACACTGTATATCATGTGTACTTTGTGTCATTTGAGAGCTTTTTTAATCAGACCACGTAAAGGCAATGGAAACACTTAAAAGAACTCTCCTAAAACCAAAAGCTCCTAAAATCAATGACTAACTTTGAAGATGGGTTAGTAAAAATGTTCGAACAGGTGTGGTTAGAGCTTTGTTATGGGTAAGCAGGTTCGAGGCAGATATGCCATGTCCCCGACTGTCTACTACAACATTAAATAATGAGCCAAATTTGTATTTCATTAATTTTTTTTTTTTTAATTTTTTTTTCAAAAATTTTCTCCCAATCTTCTTGTATGGGCATCAGTATCATGTAGGCTATGAAGAGTCACAGACTGATCTCCTGATTATCCCGTCTCTGTGCAGGCACCATCGTTCAGCCAGCCGAGGCAGTAATTGCAGCAGTTCCCAACCTTGGACAAGCCAGTCATTGTCCGTATAAGCGCCTGGCCTCGCGAGCTCGAGATGTCAGCTCTGGTGTGCCAGCATGTTTTACCGCTAAGCCACCCGAGCTCACATTGATGTTAATATTAAAAAAATATAGGTAGAAAGCAGACTTGGAGTAAGCTCCTGTTGTATTGCTAAAACAAACTGTAATTTCCTTGAAAAAGACTTTGTCTAGAGCCCAGAGCACGTTATAAATGTTACGTTTTGCTTGCCTTGGCAATGGAGTACATTCACTGATTATGCCCTCAGTCCCAAGCGTCACTCCCTGGACCACAAAAGTGCTACCCATACCTTTCCAAAGAGCCTTTGGACCCTGTAAGAGAGAAAAGTAATGTCTGTTACATTTGTTGTTGATTTGTCAGTACAAGTAAAATTTATATAGGTTCTCCTGCATATATGGTGGATTCCTGAATGATACCAGTGGTCCTTTTGTCTTAGCCTGTTTGCCATCAAATGATTCCCCCAACCACAAGGCTGGATAAATATAAAAAAAATAAATTTGATTTACTGATTAAATAGATTTCTAAATACAGTATTTACAGAAGAAAATGCCAGTGCTCCAAAACCAGCACAAAAAAAAGCCAAGTTACAGTTTGTAACTGCACATAGATCTTACTTTTTGGAGAAATGAAATTATGATGGCCATAATGACCATCATTGTACAGTATATGAAGGAAAAGCGGGATGCTTGCAAGCCAAAGAAAATGATCCCAAATCATGAGGGTGGCAGCATCATAGTTTTCACCATGGTTGCAAGACATCTTGAACACATCTCTGGATGTTGTTTATATAACATATCAAAACTGAAGCAAATTAAGATTCATTATCGATTCCCCAATGGGTTACTTACAGTGGGGCCAAAAAGTATTTAGTCAGCCACTGATTGTGCAAGTTCTCCTACTTAGAAAGATGAGGTCTGTAATTTTCATCATAGGTACACTTCAACTATGAGAGACAAAATGAGGAAAAAAAATCCAGGAAATCACATTGTAGGATTTTTAAAGAATTTATTTGAAAATTATGGTGGAAAATAAGCATTTGGTCACCCACAAACAAGCAAGATTTCTGGCTCTCACAGACCTGTAACTTCTTTAAGAAGCTCTTCTGTCCTCCACTCGTTACCTGTATTAATGGCACCTGTTTGACCTCGTTATCTGTATAAAAGACACCTGTCCACAGCCTCAAACAGTCAGAAAAAACTCAACCATGGCCAAGACCAAAGAGCTGTCGAAGGACACCAGGAAGAAAATTGTAGACCTGCACCAGACTGGGAAGAGTGAATCTACAATAGGCAAGCAGGTTGGTGTGAATAAATCAACTGTGGGAGCAATTGTAAGAAAATGGAAGACATACAAGACCATTGATAATCTCCCTCGATCTGGGGCCCCACGCAAGATCTCATCCCGTGGGGTCAAAATGATCATGAGAACAGTGAGCAAAAATCCCAGAACTACACGGAGGGACCTGATGAATGACCTGCAGAGAGCTGGGACCAAAGTACAAAGGCTACCATCAGTAACACACTACGCCAGAGAGGGACTCAAATCCTGCAGTGCCAGGCGTGTCCCCCTGCTTAAGCCAGTACATGTCCAGGCCCGTCTGAAGTTTGCCAGAGAGCATATGGATGATCCAGAAGAGGATTGGGAGAATATCATGTGGTCAGATGAAACCAAAATGGAACTTTTTGGTAAAAACTCAACTCGTCGTGTTTGGAGGAAGAAGAATGCTGAGTTGCATCCCAAGGACACCATACCTACTGTGAAGCATGGGGGTGGAAACATCATGCTTTGGGGCTGTTTTTCTGCAAAGGGGACAGGACGACTGATCCGTGTTAAGGGAAGAATGAACGGGGCCATGTATCGTGAGATTTTAAGCCAAAACCTCCTTCCATCAGTGAGAGCATTGAAGATGAAACGTGGCTGGGTCTTCCAGCATGACAATGATCCCAAACACACCGCTCGGGCAACGAAGGAGTGGCTCCGTAAAAAGCATTTCAAGGTCCTGGAGTGGCCTAAAATTTGTGGAGGGAGTTGAAAGTCTGTGTTGCCCAGCGACAGCCCCAAAACATCACTGCTCTAGAGGAGATCTGCATGGAGGAATGGGCCAAAATACCAGCTACAGTGTGTGCAAACCTGGTGAAGACTTACAGGAAACGTTTGACCTTTGTCATTGCCAACAAAGGTTATGTTACAAAGTATTGAGTTGAACTTTTGTTATTGACCAAATACTTATTTTCCACCATAATTTACAAATAAATTCTTTAAAAATCCTGCAATGTGATTTCCTGGATTTTTTTTTCTCATTTTGTCTCTCATAGTTGAAGTGTACCTATGATGAAAATTACAGACCTCTCTCATCTTTCTAAGTAGGAGAACTTGCACAATCAGTGGCTGACTAAATACTTTTTGGCCCCACTGTATGTTCTAACTCAACTTTCATACAGCAGTAGGTTTTAGGATCAGCAATATTATGTAGGGGTTAAATAACTGTGATGTGGCAGTATTGACAAGATACTCTGCAAATCTAAAGTAAAACATCATTTCTTTCCTTTGTTCTTTTACTGTATTATTTAACTGATAAAAACTTAATTTAAATCAAAATAAACTGTCTAGAATATTTTTAGTTATAATTCTTTATTTTCTTTGGGAGTTAAATATTTCCAAATGTAGCTGTAATTATGTGTATCGCACAGCAGTCATTTTGCATGTGCTTTTGAGTATTTAACCCTTACAAATTAACTGTTGAAATAAAAAGGTACCAGTGACTGAGCTGGTAATATCCACCCCTACAATATGGTTAAAACTAAATATTTTCCAAAACCCACAGATTTGGTTTATTTGTATACCCTGTAGGTAACACATCTTGTAGCAAGTACTTGTTTCAGATGCATTGGATGAAGAAACTAAATGCAGGTGCTTAAGAATGTCAATATGGTTAGGGACCTGAATTCTACAATTGTAACTTGCATATAAAAGGTATAGAGCCTTTGTTACCTGAGTTTTCGTGATGTTATACATCACATTAAGAGCAGACAATGGTGACAGGTGGTAGCATCTAGCATGGTAATTGACCTGAAACAGACCACCATTAAAAAGGTTTTAGTTAACAAAAGCACCAAAAACCACAGTTAATAACAACAACAACAATAAGAAAAATAATAATAAGAATAATTATAGTATAATAATTAGGGCTGTCAAACGATTAAAATTTTTAATCGCGATTAATATCAGAATTTCATATAGTTAATCGCGATTAATCGCATTAAAAAAAATCTGTGTAAATGTTATAGAAAACAAGGATTTTTAAGTGAAATGTTACAATTAAAATGGTGAACACATTTTATGCTAAATGTACTGATGTTAAAAACTGCTGGGACAAGAGAAAACTGTAAGGGAGTTTTATTCACTCACATACTAGGCAGTAAATGTCAGATTGTAGTTTAGAATTTCTCCATCAGCAAACATTTAGATCAGCGGTGCTTTAGGTGGGATAAGGCATAGTTATTGTAACAGACTTTTCTGTGGTTGTATTGTGACAATGGTTTGATGGCCGTTTCTACACGAAGTGAGTGTGTTTTGACCCTTTGGGGCTTCCATAGTGCATGGACTAACGTGCTTGACTCAGCTTTCCGGTATTTGGTACCTTAACAGAATAAGTTAATAAAAGTGTTCTGCTCCCGACAACTTGTGAATATAGCGTGTATTTATTTCTTTATAAGTGCATCACTACAACGCTCGGTTACATTATGTTAACAAACCGCAAATGAAAAACGGTGGCAAGTCCGACATTAAAACGTTTTTGTTAACATAATGTAACCGAGCGTTGTAGTTTTACCAGTCAAGTCTCAACATTAACTAGAATTTGCGTTAACGGCACTATTATTTTTAATCGCGTTAAATTGAAATCGCGTTAATGCGTTATTATCGCGTTAACTTCGACAGCCCTAATAATAATAGAATGTCATCAGCATTACACTGAAAATGAAGTCCATGATGGCAGATAATCTGACCAAGGGATAACATATATAGAAAATGAGTAAAGGAATAGAGTAACTAATCCATGGGAAACACCTTGTGTAGCAGCACTAATAGCAGAATTCTGCTCACCAAGGGAAACAAAGTGAAATCTATTAGTGATTTAGTATATGAACCAGGCAAGGGCAGTGTTAGTAATGCCAACAGCTGAATGGTGGGTTATAAGTATATCAGGATTAATGGTGTCAAATTCAGAACTTAGATTTAAAAGGAGTAGAACATTTATAGCTGCAGATTAAGGACAAAATCATTAGGAACCTGTAAAAGGGATGCCTCAGTGCTATGCATTGACCCTTTCTAAGCTTGGCTAAAAAAAGCAGATTAGAAATTGGCCCATAATGTGCCGATAAGGGTGGCTGTATGCAAACCTGGCTTCTTGAGAATGGGAGTGACAGAGGTTTAACTAACTTAAAAATACACAAAACAAGAAGGATCTGGCTGCAGACATGCACTCACAGCCTGACATGCACTGTCAGCATATTCATGACGTCATAAACAAAAAAATTGCAATCATCATACTTCTGGGCAGCATTAATAGAAATAACATGTAAATTTTACTAGCAGAAACAGCAAAAAGGTCACTGCTACGCTGCATGAAAAATTAAATAGGTGTATTAAATACTGTTTAAAGATTTGTTTAAAGATTGACTCATTAACCAGAAACAAACACATGGTGACATGTCACTGTGCTGTTTCTGCCATTCTGGCAGAAGTGTGTATGTGCATGTGATGTGACATCACTAAGGCTGAGAATGCATCTGGTTGTGAGTGCATGTCTGCAGCCAAACTCTATTGCACAGAGCTGCTCTGACAATATACACTATATTGCCAAAAGTGTTCGCTCGTCTGCCTACACACGCGTATGAACTTGAGTGACATCCCATTCTTAATCCATAGGATTTAATATGATGTCGGCCCACCCTTTGCAGCTATAACAGCTTTAACTCTTCTGGGAAGGCTTTTCACAAGGTTTAGGAGTGTGTTTATAGGAATTTTTGACCATTTTTCCAGAAGCGCATTTGTGAGGTCAGACACTGATGTTGGACGAAAAGGCCTGGCTTGCAATTCATCCGAAAGGTGTTCTGTCGGGTTGAGGTCAGGACTCTAATTATTTTGCATGTTATAGCACCACTTAGCACTGCAGTTACACCATATTTTTTGCTATAGCCTACAAACCTCCTATGGTATGTGCCTTTGAAGTTTTAGAATCAGTGTACAGAAATTCCAACTAGTTTATGCTCAAAAAATTGTGATTTTGCTTATAATGCAAATTAGTTTAAAATCTAAGAGGACGGAGCTACACGGTTTTTAAGGCCTCTCAAACGGGGTAGGAGAAGTTTGATGCAATGCTATAACGCCACCATCAGGCCAATCGAGCTGATAATAAGTTTCTTTATTTTCTGGTACTTACCTGGCACTGGCGCCGAAACACAATACAAGGGTGTGCCAGTACATTTTCTGTAAAGAGGCTGAGGAAAAAAAACAACACAATACTGTTAAAATTCTTAATAAATGTTTGTCACTGTATTTTAATTGTGTGCACTGAGCACAAATTACCTTGCAAGACCTATTCCAAAGCCAGCAAATCTGTTCAGTTGATCTGAAAGTTTACAAAGGAAGAAATAATATGCATTTAATATACTATTATTTAATATACTTTATTATTAATTACGTTGTGAGTTTACATTCATACTACAAAAAAGTTTAAATCACTGTAGACAACTTTGCTTTTTTATTGTGGAATATCAGGGGAAACACTGACCTTAACAAATTTCCCTAATTTCAGATTTCAGAAATTTTCTTGGATCAGATTTGTTGGAAAAGTCTCCACCAAGTAATGCTGAAATGTGTGCTAAAATGCAAAAACTCATCTGCCTATAGATACTATAGATTCCAGACTTACTTAGCCTAAATTAACCTGTTAGAGCTAGAATGAGCAAAGGCATTTGGTACTTTAAACGAATTAAACTTGTTTTAAATTACCCCATTCAAATCAGTAAGAACATTAGACCTCATTAAGTTACCTTAGTAGTAATACAAATAAACATCCTATTTTTAGTTTATTTCAGGTTAAAGCGCAGTAGTAAAGCAAAAGCTGGGGCGATTCATAAAAGTATTTAGGTGTTACACAGTGCTTTTTACAGAATATTTCTAGCGATAGCTAAGACAGACAAACCTGAATCTGAAAATGGTTATTATCAGTACACACTGATGCTGTATTTCCATCAGAAATGTCTACATTTGACTGTGAAATTAAATCAAGGCACAAATTATTGCTTTCCACCGTGCGGTGTTTCAAACATGACTGTCACATTGAAATGCTATCATTACAGTGAAAAATGTTAAATGCAATACAGATGAGACCTTTACATTTGCGGCATTAAGCAAACGCTTTTATCCAAAGTGACTTACAATTATCAGTGAATACAATTCAAGCAATTAAGGGTTAAGGGCCTTGCTCAGGGGCCCAACAGTGGCAACTTGGCGATGGTGGGGCTTGAACTGGCCTGTCTGTGACTGCACTGTCTGTCTTAAGCACCGACTGTGCTTAAGACTGACATGCAGAAAATGTGCCAAAATGAAAAGTAAAAGATCCATTGCATAGATTTAACATTGCCTGACCTCTTAACAGAAAAAAAACATGCATGTATGCTTGTATTTTAAAGAATTAAATGCTAAATATGTCAGAACTGAATACAAATTTAATCATGAAATGCGATCATCACACAGCTGTATTACAGTTTACTGTGTGATGCTTTTAAAAGCAAACCTACATGTATTGTTTATTCTGTTAAAAGGTTGAGTGACATTAAATCAATGCAATGGATCTTTTACTTTAAATTTTGGCTTTGTGATTAAGTGTAGCTTGATGGGTGCAAATGACAGGTATATGCATTCAAAAAACAAAACAAAACAAAAAAAACACACAAAAGTGTAAAAAAAAAAAAAAAAAAATGTAAGAGGGCTGAATACTTCCTAAATCCCTTCCTCATACTATGCCAAATGTGTTTGCTGAGCACCCAACCAGACACCAACAGCACCACAGAGACTCTGACATGGAAACTTGAACTCTCTGCAGCGACACTGGACTGCTATATTAAATACACTATATGGCCAAACGTACTGGACACCTGACCAAGAGCTTTTTGGACATCCCATTTCAAAAACAAATTGAATTTTTGAATTTTAAAAATGAAATAGTTTAGAGGTGAAAATTATACTTTGTTGACATGGATCCATTTAACGGAGGGATAAAAATGAGTTACAATGACTTCCAACTGTAGCAGCATTTCACCAAAATGGTAACCCCAAAACATTTCAAACGTTTCATTTAGGTGCTTTATCTTACTGATTGTGTTGAACATTGTGTTTTTACTGCCTCACACGTCAGCAGTACAGACATTACAAACTCTTGTTTTTCAATGCAAAAATAATTGCAACCCAAACATGCTTTTAGTGTAATACAAGTATGCATTGTATGCAAGTCTCTTACAAAATCGGTATAAACAGATGGCAACAATACACAACCAGTATAAACATATATATGTACTAAACTATCAAAAAAAAAAACAGCATTATATGGATTATAGCATAAAGAGACCGAATATAAAAACTCAGGATATTCCTAAAGATACATTTTCACCACAACATACAGTCCTTTATACAATGCTCTGTAATTATTTTAGGAAAGAGGACACAAATTGTTGTTAATGAGAAACTAAAATATTTCCCATCACTGCCCGAGACAACACTTCGATGCTCCATTTTAAAATATTTAACTTAACTTAAAATATTAAGCTTCACAATAAGCCATCATTTTCAATAAAAGACAGGTGTTGAATGCAGCCAGACCAGTCTTTCAGCTTCAATATAAGTAAGACACGTATAAGTAATATAAGTGTTAAATACACAGTATAAAACAAAGTTGTGCCCAAAGTATTGCCAAGTAGAGCCAGCAATGTGTGGACATTTACCTCAAATTATTCAGTGGCATGTTTAATATTTTTCTGCATTTTCGTTCTTAGTGAAATCATGTTTATCCCAACCTACCAGGTGGTGGAGCAACTGACTGTATGTCGTCTCCTGCCCCGGGTGCCGTTTCATTCTGCGGCGTGCTATAACCAAAATGCAGATTTCTGCTACCAGGTATATCTGGAGGAGTGGTGACCCAATTCTGAATATCAATATTGGATGAACTGTTAAACGACCTTCCCGAATAGCCTCCAGCAAACGACGGATCCTCCCTGGTCCTATAACCCAAGTCATCTAAGCTATCTGGTCGTCGAAAAGTCATGTTGAGGACAAGAGACAAATTACTTTGAACGAAAAATATTCGCTTTAACAGTTCTTTAAAACCTGCGCACCCAAGTACAACTGAACTGAAAACATAACATGTCAAAATGAGATAAATTAACACTTCTGTTTTGCTGTTGCCCAGCTAGCGTTTGTGTGACAAAACACACTAACATGCTAACTGACAGTTCAACTCTGACCTTCCTTCGTCGCTTCCGCTTTATGGGATATGTTATTTGATTAAAGTCCCAAATAAACCCAAAAATATATTCTAGATAAGCTTGTATGCATACATATTTCTATGATGCTATTTTAATATAGACTTAAAAATAGCTGTATAATTTTATAGTGTTTTCGTAATTCTGCAAAAAAAAAAAAAAAAAAAAAAAAAAAAAAAAAGAAACGTTGTACCTACCAGCGAATGTATAAGGATGCACTGCGCGTCTGCACGGCGCTCGTTTCAACACAGCTTAAATCAACTGATGAATGAATGAAGGAATGAATGAAGGAATGAATGAAGGAATGAATGAATGAATGAAGGAATGAAGTCAGTAATTCATTTATAGATCTAAAAGGTTGAGGTAAGTCTGTATTAGTTCTGATTTTTAAACATGCGATATCCAACAAAGGACAAAACGTTTCTTGTTGAATCAATGTATGCAAGGTTTGCACCGATCATTATATGAAGTTGTTTACAGTTGTCAGCCTGTTTAGCCTACTGGACAGCTGAACACATTGGTGAATGACGACCATTTTTGAGTACAGTTTTATTGTGTTTACTTACACTTCTTTAAATCGGCAGTGTTAGCGATTAAGATACTGGGCGAGTGGTCGGAATGACGCTAGTTCAAGCCCCACCACCCACCAACAATTTGCCACTGATGGGCCCCTGACCAAGGTCCTTAACCCTCAATAGCTTGCATTATATATAATCACTACTAAAATACCTTAAATGTAATACATACAGTTGCAATCTGACATATTCAAACTAAATCACCATAAAGGGTATTATGATGCGTATAAAATTGGATGAAAATATACTCTTTAAACAGAGAACATTTATTCATACATACAGTTATGTTGTCATAATTTTAAAATAAAAACATTTAGTTCTTCAGACAAATGTCCATGTGCAAATGTTCATTATTCAAATCCCCAGCCTATAATAAGTGATTTTGGTAAGTGCTAACAAGCTACTGAGACCTCTCTTGTGAAATTTTTCTCCACAAGCCATAATTGATGGCTTTCTTGCTGCAAATGCTCACCAAAGATTTTTTAATCAGATTTAAATCTGGAGACTGAGCCACCCCAAGATATTCCAGGGGAATTATTTGAAATTCCTTAACTAAGCTTCGGTAGGTCTAAATAACATTTATATTTTCATGTGTTTTTGCTTGACTTTACATTTACAAGTTCCACAGTCCTACATCTTTATGCAATGCCAAACACCATGCCAAGCCTAAATATTAGTTACTTTAGAAATACACTGAAATTACTGTCATTATTGTAATTACTTTTTTCATTTGCCTTAAAAGACCTTTAGAATAGATCTTTGTATTTTAGAAAAGTTTTTTGTTACTTGTTACTATTTAATAATGTCTATTTATAAAGTAAGTATATAATTGCAATACAACTACATTGCAAATAATTTACAACATGCAGTGAAAAAGAAAAGGCAGAAATTGCTAATGACATTCATTAGCTAAAATTTCATAATTTTGACTGGTCAGCTTTGACAGAACAATGATCCATCCATACAAAAAATATTTCTTTATGGCAATTGATTAGCTGTGTCTCAGCCTTTATTTTTAGCCTCTACACTGTCTATGTTTTTTTTAATAAAAAGTCCTACAATTGTGGATAAAGGACATTTTGAAAAGTCTATATTTTTTTGCCATTGTGCCCTTGTGTTAAATGTTTTACCAATCATCACTTTCATCACCTCTGAAGACTGTCAGATGTAATTAAACCCGTATTTGACCTGTACTGAGGTCCCATACTGCTTTCACCTTTACTGCACTGCATGGCTTCATCTGTTTTTCCTGACTGCATCTCTTGTCCTTTCACCACACTTTAATTCTGCAGCTCCCCCCATGCTTTGGAAACAGGCTCTACAAAAACTGCCCAATGACTGCCTGGATTGTCTTGCCAGTCAGCCTGTCAGCATTCTCCATCACAGGGATTTGGATAGTGTAAGTTTGTAAGATTTGTATGTCTGTACATTTTACATGACAGTTTTCTCCTATGGCTTATGTTTTAAATGAGTAATTCAAAAAAAATGCTTTGATACAATATTTAATGTTGTAATTATGTATCAGGTTATGAACAAAAGTTTTTATTATTTTTAGGTATGCCATGGCAGTGATGAACCACCATGTCTGTCCAGTAGAAAACTGGTAAGTCAGGAATTCATGTTGATGTAATTATACAATTATCCAGTCTTGTGGCACAAGCACTATGCATTTACATGGGTAAAAAAAGATCGGGGGAAATAAAATGACCTGAATGACTTTGACTGTGGTATGGTTGTTGGTGCAACATGCTGGTTTGAGTATTTTAGAAACAGTTGGTCCCCTGGGAATAGTGCGGGATGTGGACCAGTACTGTGCACAGCAACTCCTTGTTATAAGACAAACATGACCAAACCTGTTTGAGCTGAAAAAAAGGCCACTGTACCTTATTATTATTATTTTTAGTAGTAGTAGTAGTAGTAGTAGTAGTAGTGTTAAGTGCCATCAAGTGGATTCTGTTTAGTTTTGTCAAACTAGCTCTATTAGCAGCAGATCCTTCAGGTCCCGTAAGTTGTGAGGTGGGGCCTCCATGGATTGGGCATGTTTGTCCTGCATATCCCACAGATGCTTGATTTGATAGAGATCTGTGACATTTGGAGGCCAGTCAACTGCTTGACCCCTTTAAAAATTTGTAAAAAAAATTTCAGGAATGGTTTGAGAAAAATAACAGTGTGGTGAGGAGTCTTATTCAGCCGAAAGAGCTGACTGTTATTAATTAATGTCCTTTATGTTTTCTGCAAGTGGTTTAATCACATGGCATGTGTGGTTCCACACAAGAGATAGTCCAAATAAATGGCAAGCCAACCATAAGCCAGATCCTTTTTAAAATACTTGTCTGCAGTAAATTAGGCCATCTTGCAAATGGCAAAAAACAATAAAAGAAAAAAAAGAAAAGTGCTAGAAATTAAGTACAGTATATGGTAAAAAGTATTCGGACACCCCTTCTAATTTTTGAATTCATGTGTTCCAGCCACAAACAAAAATATTACAACATGTGTAATAAATTAGTCATATAAAGAAAATGATATGTTTTCAACTTTGCAGCAACAGTTTAGGTAAGGCCCTTTCTTGTTCAAGCATGACTGTGGGATAAACATGACTTTATATAAACATGAAGGTTTATAAGGACATAAAGAAAAGCTTGGTTTAACTTCAGTGACCCGTACAGAACCCTGACCCCAGCCCAAGTGAACTGCTTTTTTGACCAACATCAGTGCCCAGCCATACAAATGCTCTTTTGAATTAATGTGCACAAATTCCCAGACATAAGATTCAAAGTCTTGTGCAAATCCTTCTCAGAGGCTGAAAAGATCACATAAAGATCTCTCTATTTTAATACCACTTGTTTTTGAAATGGGATGTCCATCAAGCAGGTGTCCAAATACTTTAAGCATATAGTGTATGTTAAAAAGTCCTGACAGGTTGCTTTTCACCACCAACTCATGCACTGTTCCATTACAGGATGTACAATGTAACATGTAGTGAGGAGACAGCAAAGAGAGGCTTCCCTAAAAGCTGCTGCACTCCACAGGACATTCCACTTATCAGGTTTTTTTTTTTCTTTTATTACAGCCTAAAATGTGCTTAGAAATACTTCACAATGTACTATGTTAATAATTTAATAATGTTTTAAATATGTAAATCGTATATTTGATTTTTATTGACAGAATATGCTACTTTTTGTATTTTCTCAGCAAATGTGGCTGCTACCCACCTGAGAGCTGTCTCTTTAGTCTCATAGGCAATGTTGGAGCCTTTATGGGTAAGAAGCAACTTTTTGCTTAAATTAAACTAAAACTGGTAGTTTGACTGTTGTCTGCTGGATAGAGTTAAAGGCAAATGTTGGGAGGATGTTTTGGGGTGTTTTTTTATAACATTTTTCTTCTGTAGTTGTTCAGGTCGTGTCAGGATTATCAGAAGCGAAATCTTTATTCCGGTTATTCCAGTTGGTTCATTGGTCTTGGTTCATTGGTCTTGAGCACTACCAGGGTTACAGCCTCTAAAGCTCCTCCTTTTATTCCAAATGAATTATTAAACACAAACTTCCTTGTTTTGGAAAGTTGGCAAGTGCTGCAAGAATGGCTTTACTCTCCAGCTTTGAAATATGTTTTTGCTCCCTTAGACAGGTGTACATGTTTTAAAACTAGCCGACATAATTTTTTTCATAGGAAACATGCAGAGCTTTAAATGTGGTGGATTGGCTCTTGCTTCCATTCTGTCCTGGCTCTTGCTTCCATTCTGTCCTGGCTCCAGGAAATACCTTGATTACGGCACTCCGGGGCAGCAATATCAGTAGTAAGGAAAATAATGGTGTAAAACAAACACTTGTTGCAAAGTTTGGCACTAGGTAAAAGGCAATACAGTACAAGCAAATTGAACATGTCTGCAACTGAGCAAGTGGAGAACATCACTTTTTTAAATGATCAGAACTAAATAAAAGTGGATTAATATGACGATGTAAATATGAGCAGACATCAGAATTTGCTTCTCAGTTAGAGAACCAGTTCTATTCTCTAGATTAAACAAATGCTTTTCATGTGGTTTAGTATGGTGATAAAAGTACAAAAATATAGATCAGTTTTATGTTATTAAGTGAAAAAATAAATTAATGGGATAGTGTTTGTTTTTGTTGACATGTATGTATCTAACATTAGAAAACTAAAAAGCTGTAATTACAACAGTAATGTAATCTTGTTGATGGTGGGATGTGGGGGAGGCATCAAACCTTTTTGTGTATGGGGCTGCATGCATAGTTGCAGGCCAGTCAAAGTGACCATGCTAACACATGTCCACTGTCAATAGAAGAAGATATACTTTATTTGTCATTTATACATATACAGGTGTACAGTACAATAAAATTCTTTCTTCGCATATCCCAGCTTGTTTGGAAGCTGGGGTCAGAGCGCAGGGTCAGCCATCGTACGGGGCCCTGGAGCAGACAGGGTTAAGGGCCTTGCTCAAGGACCCAACAGTGGCTGCATAGCAGAGCCTGGATTTGAACCCCCAATCTTCCAGTTGATAGCCCAATGCTCTACCCACTAGGCTACCACTGTTCCTAATAGTGTCTACAATGGGCATGCAAGCATCAGAACTGAATATAGGAGTGATGAAAAAAGGTAAACTAATCTAAAGAATCACATTTTTATCAAAATCATATAGATGGTCAGGCACTTGTGCACTGTTTAATGTAGAACAGATGGCACCTGTATGTACTGTAGGATGATCAACCTCAAAACGTGCAAAAGTTGATGGACCTTCTGGTAATGTTCTGATACCAGATAACACAGGACTCCTTCAGATGTCTTGTTGAGTTCATGTTTTGGCAGGTCAGAGTTCTTGTTCTGACATTATATTAGGCAGGTTTCTCTAAAGTTATGGCCCATCTTTGTACATAGATAAACATAGTTTATATATTAGTGGTGCAACATTGGGAGGTTTTTATGCTTTATTGAAAAATGCACTGCAAATATACAGATGAGGCTATAGCTAACACACATGGCACACCTGAATCCAGCAATAAGATCTGAATGTATATTTTGTAGAGCTGAGAAAACTGTGGATATAAAACTGTTGATATATTGTAAAAAGTTTTAAACACCATTTTACTGAGTGTTTACTCAATGGGACAGCAAAACTTAAAATATGGAAAACAAGAAAAAATATTCAAGGTACTGGCTTAGTTAATCCTGGAAAAATGGAAATGTTTAAAGGGCGTATCTTACGATGGAGTATGACTATTTTACATTTTTGTAGATTTTTGTGAGATGTGGACTGTAGAAAAGCTTTTATGTGTAGATGAAGAACAAGAGAAGCTGGTTTTCATTTAAACGTTTTGTTGGTACCTGTATTGAATAGAGTTAGCATTTTAACAAACCATAATTTACTGTTGTAAAAGTTCATCATGGTGTTAAACCTAAAATCTCTCTCTCATCCCCTCCCTCTCTTTTCCTTTCCAGTGGTGATGGTATGTATGTTACGTTATGCTCAGGTGATTGAGCACAGCCAGCAGTCCTGGGTCAACACAACTGCTCTGATTTCTGGCTGCATTAATGCCCTGGGACTTGTCATGGTGGGCAACTTCCAGGTGGGTAAATGGTATCATAAAAACAGTAGACAAATGAATGGAAAAGTCAAAGTCAACTTTATTGTCAATACTGCAATATGTACAAGACATACAGAGGATTGAAATTATGTTACTCTCTTATTTATTTTATTTATTTATTGTCTTTCACAGGTTGACCATGCAAAAACTCTGCATTATGTGGGGGCTGGTGTTGCATTTCCTGCTGGCCTGCTCTTTTTATGTTTCCAGTGTGTGCTTACGTACCGGATTGCTGAGACAGCTCTTGACTACTGGATGGCTCACATACGAGTGGCTCTGTCAGCTGGAGCATTGACCTCTCTCGTTCTCAGTATCCTTTTTGAATTATGAGTAATTGTGTTGTAATACTTTTTGCCTGAGATCAGTGTCATTAGTACTCAGTTTAAAACTAATTCTAATACTTTTAATTGTTGGGTTTTAGGAACATAATTAAAGCAAATATGAAGAACACTGTGTAAATGCTAATGAGGCTTACATTGTTATTATTTTTTCACTCTCAAATGCATATGATTCATAATCCCAATATTTTTCAACAAAAAACATAAAGAATGCAGTTGTGATTAATAATCACCTACTTTCTTTTGTGCTCTCACTGGCTGTTGTTTATCGCTAGCTTTTGGTAAGTATACCAAATATCATATATGTTAAAATATCAGCCTGATAGTGACTAAAAACAAGCCCTTGTTATAAGTGGGCATTCAGATGCGATACTTTCTCTGAGACACATTGTTGGCACTTTTTGTTTATATTCTCCTGGTTGGGATTCAGTCAATTATTTTTTTTAATAATTCTAACAGTTAATATACACTGCCTGGCCAAAAAAAAGGTCACACACTGTAATATTTCGTTGGACTGCCTTTAGCATTCGCTGTGGCATCGTTTTCACAAGCTTCTGCAATGTCACAACATTTATTTCTGTCCAGAGTTGTATTAATTTTTCCCCAAGATCTTGTATTGATGATGGGAGATTTGGACCACTGCACTGCTCCAGCACATCCCAAAGATTCTCAATGGGGTTCAGGTCTGGACTCTGTGGTGGCCAAGCCATGTGTGAAAATGATGTCTCATGCTCCCTGAACCACTCTTTCACAATTTGAGCCAGATGAATCCTGGCATTGTCATCTTGGAATATGCCTGTGCCATCAGGGAAGAAAAAATCCATTGATGGAATAACCTGGTCGTTCAGTATATTCAGGTAGTCAGCTGACCTCATTCTTTGGGCATATAACGTTGCTGAACCTAGACCTGACCAACTGCAGCAACCCCAGATCATAGAACTGCCCACACAGGCTTGTACGGTAGGCACTAGGCATGATGGGTGCATCACTTCTGCCGCCTCTCTTCTTACCCTGACGCGCCCATCACTCTGGAACAGGGTAAATCTGGACTCATCAGACCACATGACCTTCTTCCATTGCTCCAGAGTCCAATCATTATGCTCCCTAGCAAACTGAAGCCGTTTTTGCCGGTTAGCCTCACTGACAAGTGGTTTTCTTAAGGCTACACAGCTATTTAGTCCCAATCCCTTGAGTTCCCTTTGCATTGTGCGTGTGGAAATGCTCTTACTTTCACTATTAAACATATCCCTGAGTTCTACTGTAGTTTTTCTACGATTTGATTTCACCAAACGTTTAAGTGATCGCCGATCACAATCATTCAAGATTTTTTTCCGACCACATTCCTTCCTCGAAGATAATGTTTCCCCACTGTCCTTCCACTTTTTAATAATGCGTTGGACAGTCCTTAACCCGATTTTAGTAGTTTCAGCAATCTCCTTAGATGTTTTCTCTGCTTGATGCATGCCAATAATTTGACCCTTCTGAAACAGATTAACATCTTTTCCACGACCACAGGATGTGTCTTTTGACATGGTTGTTTACCAAATGAGAAGCTTCTCACTGCATCAGTTAGGGTTAAATAACTTGTTGCCAGGTGAAACATAATCACCCATGCAGTAATTATCCAATGGGAGGCTCTTACCTATTTGCTTAGTTAAATCCAGGTGGTGACCTTTTTTTTGGCCAGGCAGTGTATTAAAACCCTTAGTTTGTAAATAGTGTAATGACTGTAGAATGTGTACATCCTAGTCAATAGTTTTTATTCTGTAGATGGTGCTAAAGATTTAAGTCCTCAGTATTTACTGAATAGGAGTAAAGTGTAATAAAATGTTCAGAGCACAATCGTTCACAGTCTGTCATGAAGTTAATGGACAGTAAGCTTCTTTATAATCATATTTGTTGGTTTCTTTAACCATTACATCAAAGGTGCCATTTTCTTCATCCATGAAAGTTTTGTGTTGCAACATGCTGCGGCCATTTGTGAATGGATCTTCACTGTTCTTGTCCTGATCTATTATGGAACTTTTACCTATGAGTTTGGCACAGTCAGCAGTGAAACTATGATGGCTGTCCTTATTCAGTATAGGCCACACAACAGCTCAGGCTCAGAAGCCATTGTAGGGGACATTAGGAAAGGGGTTGTTATGGGTTGTGGTGGCCAATGCCTAAAGTCATCTGGAGGAAGCAGCACCTCTGCACACCTCAACTGCACCCCGGAAAGTGTTGTCATGTTATAGTGAATTCACTCATTTGTAAAATGTTAAGCTAGTGTTATAAAAAATGTTCTACAACTGAAAAGAATCTTATATACAGATGATGTAAATACTAACTGAAACACTGCATGAATAGCCTGACTTTAAAATGACTAACAAATTCAGCTGTACAGTACAGGTGAATTAAAATAGGTTGATGCCAGGTAACAAGCAAGTTCCAAGGAGGTCAAATAGTGGGTTTTTGGTGGGTGCAATATTCAGTTTTGAAATACAATTTAATAGAAGACAGTCTGATAAAATCATATGTTTAATGTATAAAACAGAGACGTATAGCAATAACTGGTTAGTATTAGTCTCTTTTTTAATGAGGGTTGTCTTAGTGACATAGTAAAGCAATTATCTTTGGTTCACAGAACTTTTTTTGCTTACATAAATTTGAGCCAAATAACCCAAATTTAAAAAATGACATGTTGTTTTTTATCTTGCTACAAATGAAAAGTTTTAATGCCTCTGCCAAATAAAATAAAAAGAATTACAGTTTAAATTACAAATAGAAATAATTTGAATAAATGTCTACATGTGACCATGCTGTTTGGTGCCACACTGGACCTTACACCATTTGGCCACTATGGCCAGCTGGGTTTACCTGGCCAGCCAAAGCTTGTACTGATAAAAAGGCATAACCTGAGAGGAACATACAGCTAAAATTACAGCATTCATTACAGACATTATGTTCCAGCTGCATTACACATTATTGGAGAAAGTTTATCATTATGGAAGAGCAAGATGAAAAGTTCCAGTTTAGATTCCAGGTTTCTTAAGGATTTAGGCTTAAACAAGTGAAAGAAACAAGTGTTTATTAAAAAATGAAAATTATTATACATAGTATAAGTGAGACTAGTGACATCCCTAAATGTTTTGGCAGTCATTATCATTTAAGCTTAGCATATGTTACTGTAATCACTCTCATTTAAGAACACAGTGTGACTGATCCTGATACACACAAAGACTACTAAAGTGCAAAATCACTATTACCTTCACCTGTTAAATGTTAAATGTGAGTGATGTCTAACAAAAAGTAATATATTGTACAAAGCTGACATTTTAATCAAATTGACATCCTATTTGACGTTTTAGTTAATCAAATGTTTGTGTATACACAATACAGTGAATATACACAAACATTTTGATTTGACCATACAGTGTAATCCACTGTCAGCTGGCTATGCTTGTGATTTGAAAGGCTCAACAGTTACTTTTTCTTTTTACAAAGAAGTGCTATGATTGCTCTGATATGTTTGATTTAGAGGTCACAGCAGCCCTCTGCACAGTTTTATCACTTGAGCTTGTGCTGCTAAACATGGCAGCCAATATGATGATGATTACCAGTGCCAACACTGTCACAACAGCTATCAGTCCTGCTTTGCTCCTTAGATAGTCTTTTCTATTCTTCTGTTTGGCCTCCTTTGCCTTCTTCTTGAATTTCTGTGACTAAAATAAGCACAATTTAAATATGCAAAAAAAACCTACTTATTCATCTTTTTTATTTTTTTAATCCAAAAAGCTACACCACAAAATAAATAAAAATGCACAAAGTATGCTGTGCAAATATTGTTTTGTTTTGTTCATATACACTATATGGCCAAAAAGGAACATTTAACTTTAAGCTTGTTGAAAAACATGGGAAACATGAGCTTAGTATAAAGTTGACCCCCTCAGTGCGACTATATAACAGCCTTCACATTCTAAAAAGACTTTGCAAAAGATTTTGCATATGGGAAATCTGTGCCTACTCAGTCAATAAATCATTTTTATGGGCATGCACTGATGTCGGATAGCCAGGCTCCCAACTGACGTTTTAATTCATTTTAAGTGCATTCAGTGAAGTAGAGGTTGGGGTCCTGTGCAGAATCCACAACAAAATTGTCAGTCCATGTCTTTATAGACCTCACTTTGTGCACAGGAAACAGTGTAGTTAGTAGTTTTTGTGTGTATCACTTTGTGCACAGGAAAGTGCCTTCCCAAAACTTTTGCCATAAAATTAGAGGCTTATAATTTATTTTATATAACTGATTTTATCACACCTATTAACTCAGTAATCAGGAGGGAGTTGTGCCTCATTTTGACCATATTCTGTATGTTTGCACCATTTAAAAATGTAACAGTTTTATTTAAATTTATAAAAAGATAAATTTAAAATTTGTAAAATTGTAAATTAATTATTATTTTTACTAAGTGTATTTACATGCTATATTTGTCAGTAAATGACAAACATATAAAAATATATACAAAATATACTATATACTCTGTACAAAATCTAAATGTACAGTGGTGTGACAAATTTATTTCACCTTACCTGATATATTGCATTTTGGCACAATGAATAATAGTTAAATAAAACAACGGCAGATATTACACAAAGAGGACTAACTAAAAATACATTTTGTATGAACAATTTCATTTAATCTACAAACTCCATTTCCGACATTGGAATCTGGGATTTTAATTATCTTGATTAGTTATTTAACTGACAACTGTAGAAAGAAAGAATTTACAATGTTTTTACTGATCAACTTTATTGTATTTTGTAAATACAACAAAAAAAACACGTTTAGAATTTTATGCCTGCAACACACCCCAAAAAAAGTGGGACAGAGGCAAAATAAGAGTAAAAAGTTTCTTAAATATTCAAGTTAGTGTTTCACACTAAGCAGGTAAATTGGTAACAGCCACCTGTCTCCTATTGAAAATGTGTGGTGGAGCCTGAAGCAGGGAATCAAACATTGGTGACCATGGACTGTTAGAGTAGCTCGTATCAAGCAAGAATTAGGAAAAATTGTACTTGCAAAATTGCAACACTTAGAGTCCTCAGTTTGCAAACCATTAAAAAATTTAATTAATAGGAAAGGTGAGTATCCACCCAACATTTTTGAAGTGTGTTACAAGCATCAAATTCTAACAAATGTCTCAACTGAACATACAAAGAGAAGCGTGCTTACTTTTTTCAGTAACTCTGCGCCCCGCATGTCAAGATCCTCCAGTTTTTCTTTTCGTTCCTCTGCTTTACTTAAATTGTCCAGCATAATGTCTTTCACCTCCTCTGCTTCTCTCTGAGAAGCTTTTAGTCTGCTTTCCTGTTAGAAAATTATGGGTGCAATTCAAGATTGAAAAGACTCATGCAAATTTGTACACCTTTCATATAAATACAATGTTGTTGTTTTTTTTATTTGAATTTACATTTTAAGCAGTAATAATGTAAATGTACAAAGGTAAGCAGTTATAACAGGCTAAGTCAGGGAACAAGTCTTGGATTAAAACCTATCAAAGCTGTTCTGCAGCAATAAAAAGTTGATGTAGACAGTTAATACAGGTGTCCCATATTTTGTTGATTGCTGTGTGTTTAAAAAGTTTTGATTGGTGGAACAAGGTCTTGGCATGGAGACAGTTTTCTAGGAATATATATCAGCTCGGCTGTACTGGGGTTAAGTTTTAGCTGATGACATCCTGACATCCATAATGAGATATCTGCCAGACAAGTTGAGATGCGAGTTTGATGCCTGAAGAATGGAATAACAGGATGAGCTGCGTACCATCAGCATAGGAATGGTAAGAGAGGCCATGGGCAGATATGACTTTACAAAATAGTAAATAGTACACTGATACAGTGCCTAGCAAAAGTATTCGGCCCCCTTGAACTTTTCAACCTTTTGCCACATTTCAGGCTTCAAACATAACAATATGAAATTGTAATTTTTTGTGAAGAATCAACAACAAGTGGGACACAATCGTGAAGTGGAACGAAATTTATTGGATATTTTAAACTTTTTTTAGAAATAAAAAACTGAAAAGTGGGGCGTGCAATATTATTCGGCCCCCTTGCGTTAATACTTTGTAGCGCCACCTTTTGCTGCGATTACAGCTGCAAGTCGCTTGGGGTATGTCTCTATCAGTTTTGCACATCGAGAGACTGAAATTTTTGCCCATTCTTCCTTGCAAAACAGCTCGAGCTCAGTGAGGTTGGATGGAGAGCGTTTGTGAACAGCAGTTTTCAGCTCTTTCCACAGATTCTCGATGGGATTCAGGTCTGGACTTTGACTTGGCAATTCTAACACCTGGATACGTTTATTTGTGAACCATTCCATTGTAGATTTTGCTTTATGTTTTGGATCATTGTCTTGTTGGAAGATAAATCTCCGTCCCAGTCTCAGGTCTTTTGCAGACTCCAACAGGTTTTCTTCCAGAATGGTCCTGTATTTGGCTCCATCCATCTTCCCATCAATTTTAACCATCTTCCCTGTCCCTGCTGAAGAAAAGCAGGCCCAAACCATGATGCTGCCACCACCATGTTTGACAGTGGGGATGGTGTGTTCAGGGTGATGAGCTGTGTTGCTTTTACGCCAAACATAACGTTTTGCATTGTGGCCAAAAAGTTCGATTTTGGTTTCATCTGACCAGAGCACCTTCTTCCACATGTTTGGTGTGTCTCCCAGGTGGCTTGTGGAAAACTTTAAACGAGACTTTTTATGGATATCTTTGAGAAATGGCTTTCTTCTTGCCACTCTTCCATAAAGGCCAGATTTGTGCAGTGTACGACTGATTGTTGTCCTATGGACAGATTCTCCCACCTCAGCTGTAGATCTCTGCAGTTCATTCAGAGTGATCATGGGCCTCTTGGCTGCATCTCTGATCAGTCTTCTCCTTGTTTGAGCTGAAAGTTTAGAGGGACGGCCGGGTCTTGGTAGATTTGCAGTGGTCTGATACTCCTTCCATTTCAATATGATCGCTTGCACAGTGCTCCTTGAGATGTTTAAAGCTTGGGAAATCTTTTTGTATCCAAATCCGGCTTTAAACTTCTCCACAACAGTATCTCGGACCTGCCTGGTGTGTTCCTTGGTCTTCATGATGCTCTCTGCGCTTTAAACAGAACTCTGAGACTATCACAGAGCAGGTGCATTTATACGGAGACTTGATTACACACAGGTGGATTCTATTTATCACCATCAGTCATTTAGGTCAACATTGGATCATTCAGAGATCCTCACTGAACTTCTGGAGTGAGTTTGCTGCACTGAAAGTAAAGGGGCCGAATAATATTGCACGCCCCACTTTTCAGTTTTTTATTTCTAAAAAAAGTTTTAAATATCCAATAAATTTCGTTCCACTTCACGATTGTGTCGCACTTGTTGTTGATTCTTCACAAAAAATTACAATTTCATATCTTTATGTTTGAAGCCTGAAATGTGGCAAAAGGTTGAAAAGTTCAAGGGGGCCGAATACTTTTGCTAGGCACTGTAGATAGGGGGTCAGATCAGTACTGATAATAACAATATCAGTATCCTTTAAGGACAAAGGTGCCCTTCCAGTAAATGGTTTTAAGGACTACCGAGAATACACATTTCAAGCAAGAGTACTAACAAGCTCTTTCAAGAGTAAAGCAGTGCTAAACAGCATGAAAAAGAGACACCAAACCATTTGTTTACAAAATAATGGGTATTGTATACATCACAACAGTGCTATTCTAAGTTTACATGTACAAGGCGTTTTTCTCCACTCCTTTTATCAGCGAATGAAAAGAGCAACAATAATGTTAAACCTAACCTTGCTGATCCTTAGTCTCTTAGACAATTATATAACTGATAACTAAATCAGCAACAAGAGGCAGAGCAACTTAACTTCAACAGTTAAGCAGAGATTAATTGTAGGTTCACACTGACCAAAAGTCTGACAAAAATGTGAATACCCACCAAAAAATTAAAGTTTAGTTGTTTATTTAATACTTTGCTACTAAAACATTAATGCCAAAGGATGCTACTGGAAGAAAATGTGAAATGTATTCAGTGGGGAAATGAGAAATGTACACTGCCGTCTCTGTGGTTGGCAAGTTGCATAGAGTCGTGAGATATCATAAGAAAGATATCAAAAGATCCTTATATAAGAGGGTTAAAAAGTAAGTAAAAATCTATTAGACCAAGGCTGAATAAATAAGTCTAACTTATCACATTCATTTTTGGTGGTTTGATTATGATAAAGTACTCAAGCTTGTGTGCTCTGGGAGCTCTGGGAGTTAAAGATCATTCCTGACTGCTACCCCCTCTATTTTAAGTTAATGTTAAATCTTTTACATTTAAGTTACCAGTTAAATTGAGAAATAATTTATAACTTATAACAAATAAGAGGGTTTGTCAGTAGATGGCATTTTTTCCCCTCCTGATCATAAGAAAATAACAGCTTCTGGCAAAGTTAAAAGCTAAAATAAAAATTTATTAATAATAAAATAATAATAATAATAATAATAATAATGCAGACAATAAACCCACAATAAAAAATCCTATATAGCCAAATAAATAAAGTTTATTTCTTTTTCCTGCCTAAAACTTTTGCATAGTTTCTGTCTATATTAAAAATAAAATACAAATACAAATAAATACAATAAAATTAAAGGAGTGACACTATTAATCATTCTTTTTTATTATATATTATAATAATATATGATAATATCATACTGTATATGACAAATAAAGGCATTCTATTCGAACTGTTGTATAAAATGTGTATGGGGACAAAACTTGTTTTATAAATTGGTAATTACAAATCTGCATTGATGTATCAAATATATTAATGTTTTAAAACATTTTAAAGTGTGTGAATCAATATCAAAACTGAATGATCGATTTTTTCATCCTGACAATGTCGGATAGTACAAGAAATTTTAATTTTAAGTTAACTGCAACCCCTAAATACATGTAATACAATACACCGGGGGTCATCATCCTTGCTACCGTCAAATAGTGTATATTAAAGTTACATTACAATTTTAATTACATTCGCATGATATATTTTGTGATTTGCTGTTTTTGTCGATGGTCAGTTTGATTCCAACCTTCATAAATGTTTTCTTCTTGTATATGTTACAGTCACCTAACGCTGTTGTTTGAAAAAAAATGTACAAATTAGTATTTACAAAATTAAAATACAGTTAATACTAAGTTTTCAGTATGTAGTATTTGCCTTAACGATTTTGTCAAACTCAAAAAACGTCGTTGCTTTTTATCGTATAACCAATTTTACGACTTCCGCCTTGCAATGTCAACCTACAAATGTCAGAACAAAAACGAAAGACAAGATAGTTCAAGG
This sequence comes from Trichomycterus rosablanca, assembly GCF_030014385.1. Classification (NCBI taxonomy): domain Eukaryota; kingdom Metazoa; phylum Chordata; class Actinopteri; order Siluriformes; family Trichomycteridae; genus Trichomycterus; species Trichomycterus rosablanca. The sequence goes on from NC_086013.1 coordinate 6,734,309, forward strand.
TACACAACACAATGATAAGTGTATTGTTTCACAAAAAAACTTACCATGTTGAACTATTTTTGCTGTTCACTGTAAAAAAAAAAAGTCCAAAAAGGAAAGAAGCAAATCTTAACTAATTGTATAGTCAACGAATCCGCGTCCTGAGCTCAAAATGCCTAAAATAGTTTTCCTTGTTGGCGCTTGTTTCCACCAGAGGGAGATGGTTGATGATAAGATGTTGACAATACAAACTGCTGGGCTTTAATCTATAAATAACTTTTTGGGGGGTAAACCCTAACATTAATATTAGTAAATTGTGCTTATTTTTATTCAGTGAATTTGGACCATTCTGTGTTTGGTTTTAAAGGCTGCAGTAACCTTGATTAAACTACTCATCTTATACAAGCGCACGCCCTTACATAAAATAACGTCTTAAAAGAAAATCATTTCTAGATTTGAATGAAATTATATGTAGGAAACACATGCTTTAATAAAACTATTGTTTTGTTTCATTCCCAGTCATGGTAAATATTATTTTCCTGAAAATTTAAATAATCTGAAACTTGAAAAACCTTTCGCCTTCTGTCTCGTTTCAATATACTGGTGCTGGTCATAAAATTAGAATATCATGAAAAAGTTTATTTATTTCAGTAATTCCATTCAAAAAGTGAAACTTGCATATTATATTCATTCATTACACACAGACTGATATATTTCAAATGTTTATTTCTTTTAATGTTGATGATTATAACCGACAACTAATGAAAACCCCAAATTCAGTATCTCAGAAAATTAGAATATTGTGACAAGGTACAATATTGAAGACACCTGGTGCCACACTCTAATCAGCTAATTAACTCAAAACACCTGCAAAGGCCTTTAAATGGTCTCTCAGTCTAGTTCTGTAGGCTACACAATCATGGGGAAGACTGCTGACAGTTGTCCAAAAGACGACCATTGACACCTTGCACAAGGAGGGCAAGACACAGATTACCTTTGGAAATCAAGGTCAAATCCAGGCAAAAGGAGCCCCAACTAAGTATTGAGTGCTGTACATGCTCATACTTTTCATGTTCATACAGTACTTTTCATTTGGCCAACATTTCTAAAAATCCTTTTTTTGTATTGGTCTTAAGTAATATTCTAATTTTCTGAGATTTGCCTTAACGATTTTGTCAAACTCAAAAAACGTCGTTGCTTTTTATCGTATAACCAATTTTACGACTTCCGCCTTGCAATGTCAACCTACAAATGTCAGAACAAAAACGAAAGACAAGATAGTTCAAGGTACACAACACAATGATAAGTGTATTGTTTCACAAAAAAACTTACCATGTTGAACTATTTTTGCTGTTCACTGTAAAAAAAAAAAGTCCAAAAAGGAAAGAAGCAAATCTTAACTAATTGTATAGTCAACGAATCCGCGTCCTGAGCTCAAAATGCCTAAAATAGTTTTCCTTGTTGGCGCTTGTTTCCACCAGAGGGAGATGGTTGATGATAAGATGTTGACAATACAAACTGCTGGGCTTTAATCTATAAATAACTTTTTGGGGGGTAAACCCTAACATTAATATTAGTAAATTGTGCTTATTTTTATTCAGTGAATTTGGACCATTCTGTGTTTGGTTTTAAAGGCTGCAGTAACCTTGATTAAACTACTCATCTTATACAAGCGCACGCCCTTACATAAAATAACGTCTTAAAAGAAAATCATTTCTAGATTTGAATGAAATTATATGTAGGAAACACATGCTTTAATAAAACTATTGTTTTGTTTCATTCCCAGTCATGGTAAATATTATTTTCCTGAAAATTTAAATAATCTGAAACTTGAAAAACCTTTCGCCTTCTGTCTCGTTTCAATATACTGGTGCTGGTCATAAAATTAGAATATCATGAAAAAGTTTATTTATTTCAGTAATTCCATTCAAAAAGTGAAACTTGCATATTATATTCATTCATTACACACAGACTGATATATTTCAAATGTTTATTTCTTTTAATGTTGATGATTATAACCGACAACTAATGAAAACCCCAAATTCAGTATCTCAGAAAATTAGAATATTGTGACAAGGTACAATATTGAAGACACCTGGTGCCACACTCTAATCAGCTAATTAACTCAAAACACCTGCAAAGGCCTTTAAATGGTCTCTCAGTCTAGTTCTGTAGGCTACACAATCATGGGGAAGACTGCTGACAGTTGTCCAAAAGACGACCATTGACACCTTGCACAAGGAGGGCAAGACACAGATTACCTTTGGAAATCAAGGTCAAATCCAGGCAAAAGGAGCCCCAACTAAGTATTGAGTGCTGTACATGCTCATACTTTTCATGTTCATACAGTACTTTTCATTTGGCCAACATTTCTAAAAATCCTTTTTTTGTATTGGTCTTAAGTAATATTCTAATTTTCTGAGATACTGAATTTGGGGTTTTCATTAGTTGTCAGTTATAATCATCAACATTAAAAGAAATAAACATTTGAAATATATCAGTCTGTGAGTAATGAATGAATATAATATACAAGTTTCACTTCTTGAATGGAATTACTGAAATAAATAAACTTTTTCATGATATTCTAATTTTATGACCAGCACCAGTATATATCAGGACTCTTGGGGGGGGGGGGGGGGGGGGGGGTCATTGTCTCTTCACTTTACACTAAATTCTGTAATATTAAATAAATTGTTTTAGCTATGCCTTTCTAAACGAACAAAAAAACCCCAAATTAAATAAAGAAAAACAAATGGACCCCTTGAACAGTGGTGGTTCTTCTGTCCCTCTGTGTGTGTTTGTGTTTATGAGTGATGTTGTGTGTTGTAAGTGTTTGTGGCAAATTTTCATGCCTTGATGACTGATATTGGGGGCTCCCATTTAAAGCACTGTGGTTCAATGTCAGCCATTTTCATGGTCATGAATCACGTCCCTGGTTTTGGTTTTATTAAGCCCTACCATGGGAAAAACCCTCTCTGCATTTGAGTGTGGCAGAACTAATACCAGTTTGGCAATCGTACACTCTTAAAAAGTCATGTGTTAAAAACGACACACACTGTTTGGAATTTCAACACATGTAAGGAGTGTGCTCAGGGACGACACATACTGTGTTGATTTAAACACAGTAAATGTGTCATCCTGTTTTTGCACACCCACCGTGTTAGGATACTTAACACACACAATGTGTGTTGATCATGTGTAATCAAGAAAATGGGTAAAATAAAGACGAATACACATGTAGCCATTTTATTTTACTGTATAATATTACAAATGTTTCAATAAGTTTAACAGTAAATGTACAAAATATATCTTCCTTGAACTTTCTTTTCCATTCTTAAAGATGGTTGCAAAAACTCGTAAAACGACTGCTCCTCTGTCCTAAAAGAAAGACAAAAAATATCATTACAAGGTACTGTGTAATCACAATACAAAATATTAACTGAGACATGTACAACATTTAATATTTTGAATAACATTCTGATTAGTCAACCAACCAAATGAGTAATCAGCTAACAACTACTATTCATCCAAATTTGTCATCAGATTATTGTCTAATTATTCACATAGGCTGTTTAACAAATTATTAAACAAGTCACCTGAAAGCTACAGTTACAGCATACAAGCTGTTTCCTTTACCAGAATAAAGTAAATCGGATGATGCATTTTGGAAGGGTTGTGCTTTACCCTAAATATCCACCACTACTACTTTAATGCTAATAACAATAAGCAATGTTGCTGACGATTCGATTTAAGGAACCGATTCTTCCGAACCAATTCTGCACTTCCGAACCAACTGCATTAGGACCAGATGATTTAAAAGAACCGATTCAGTAAAACGAACTGAGCTAAACTAAGCTAAAACAAATGTTAAAATGATTAAAATTCGCTTCTCATAATGAGATTTAACTTAAATAATGTTACTTAATCGCTGTAATCACATAGTCAGTTAAGTAAATTACCTTGAGAAAACGACAAACAGAGGGTTGCTGAGGTAATTTTATCCAGTCAGTCTGTTTTGGTGCCATTTTGAGCAAACTAAAAGTCCAATTAACGGTTAGCCAGTTGGCTAACGATAAATAATACCAATAAAAAGAAAGACTAGTCAGGTTTAACAGAACATTCATTGCTCAATAGGAACAGAAAAGCAAACTTAGGTTTATATTAATGTAATTCAGTGCCTCCTTTTTTACTTAACTAAGTCAATTGTCAATTAAAGTCGATTGTTAAAACAGGTCACAGGGTTAAAACCTACGTTTTATAGCTTTGCTTGACTTCATAAAACACACAACAAAACACTGATAAACATGATCTACATAAACATTAATAAAACAAAGTCAATACTAGTTCCTTTTGCAACTTACCAATAAGGGTATAAGGACGGGTCCTGCTGCCTTTCCTTGCATGGTCCAGAAAGAGGGAATCAACCGTGAAACACAGATATACTTGATAGGAGAAATGTGATTGGTTAACGCATATTTTTATTTATTAATTTATTTTAAATCTTACATGTGAAATAATCTATGTTTTTAGTCATAAATGCCATTATTTTATCCAACAAATTTAAGTAAAATTGAATAAATATATATTTTTAAACAATGTATTTTCTCACAGTTCTACACATAAATGTGTAGACTAACTATTGGAGTTACTTTACACTTGTCTGTGTAAAAAGGGGCCAGAAATGACACAAAACGTGTTACAGACTGCAGGACAAAGTAGCTGTGTAGAAAAAATGACACATTACTTCTTAGAGTGTAGACAGCCTCGGAAATCTGCTCATACCAGTCACCTTTGGAAAAAAATGAACCAAGGAAGCCTAATTACACTCCTACATATTTTTGCAGTTATTTAGTTGCTCATGTCAATGGGTGTGTGCTGAATATTTCTTACCCTATTCTTCAGTGAGGTCATATTCCCCTAGAAAGCCTCAATGTCAAACATGACTGGGTCTTGGGACATAGGGATGTCCATCAACTGGTAGTACAGGAACTCCTCACCCAGCAACAAGAAATTCTATTTTCTGATTGGCTGAGAAATTCTATTTTCTGATTGGCCGATAGGTCGCTAATTCAAGACAGCTGTATGAGCTCAGAGTAGTCTGCCTTTGACTCGTTTGTAGGATAGGCTATAGTCATTTCTGTGCGGCGAAGTTAATCATTTCTCAGCGTGAGAAATACCATGTGTGGCGTGTGAGCTTGTTGAAGTGAGTGTGTCTCACGCTCAATGCGGGAGACTTGAGAGCCCTGTATATATACAGAGGCGATTTAACCTGCCTGTGGGCCCGGGGGCTACGGCTGGTTGCGGGCCCCCCACGTATGGTTTTCATAAAATCAGTACACAACGCAAGACAACAGAGTTCAGTGGCGTAACTAGGAGCTCATGGGCCCCAGTGCAAAAAATAATTTTGGGCCCCCCTATATATATACTGTATATATAGGTCTAGTAACGTTAAGCAGGTTACACAGATTCCCAAAATCCCTTGCTGTGCACTCACTGTATATTGTGATTACATGTATTCCGATATTTCATTGTCTTTGAGATATTTTTATATTTTACTTAACGAAAATATTGTCGTGTTTTTACTTTCACTATCGCGGCACTTTACCGCTAGCATTAGCCACTTGCTACTGTAGAGAGTCGGCTCACCTAGCCGCTGTCTGGTGGGGATGCTGCGGGTCTTTTGCTGTGCATAAAGGCACACGACTATGGCAAGCCGTTTTAGCTTTTAATCCTCTTTTTCTTGATATCAGGAACTCAATTTTTGATATCAAGAATTAAATTCTTACTAGTAAAAATTTAATTCTTTATGGCAAGCCGTTTTAGCTTTTAATCCTCCTTTTCTTGATATCAGGAATTCAATTTTTGATATCAAGAATTAAATTCTTACTAGTAAACATTTAATTTTTGATATCAAGAATTTAATTATTACATGTTCTAATGATAATTAGATGATTTGCATGTGGATTTAAAGGCGGGGCTAATTTGGGTTGTGCTTTTCTTAAAGAGAACATCATGAACTACATGTACTGCAAGCCATTGTAAACAAAATAGTAAAGGTTGTACATTACAGATTTTGCAGCATACTCGAGCAATTACATTAAAAAAAAACATTTTCAAAAACGGTTTAAAAACTGCAGACTGAAAACACATCTAACCCCTAAATCTATGCTCTATCGCGTAATCTACATATCAGTATTTGTTTCACTGTGTTCCTTTTCTTGACTATCGTGTCAATAAACAGAATGGACGGTTAAAACTTTGTATTAGCTTATTTTATATTTATTAAATGTACAACAGTAACGAACTTCAACTATCACATGTATAAACACACTAAACCCCGCATACATGTGTGCGTCGCTCTATTTGTTCCGTACTGAAACATAAAACCGTCATACGTTCCATACATAAACACATACTGTAGACGCAGACGTCTTAATAATGTGTGGAATGACGTGTATGAAAGCTGTAAAATGTAACATCACTTCATTACTGCATCCCAACTCTCTCACATCTACACTTTACAAAGTCAACTACACTAATGACAAACTTTCTAATGGAGTTTCTCTGGTCCAACTTACAATGTGCAACAGTCCAGTAGATGGCACTTGGAAACCAGAGACTGAACGGTCTACTAAATAAATACACATTTATTTGATTTCTCTATTAATGATGATTATTTTAGGGGAAAAAACAGATCTTAGATTTTTTAATAATTACATTTGATTTCCAATCACTTGCAATGTCTCTTTAAGTCAAAGCTCCTGATTCTCAGTGTTTCACATGACAGTGATTTATATACAGTGTTAGAGACGAAAATCACGGTCAGATGTGTGTAATGCCAGGTCTATGGTCAGTGTAATGGGAGCATGGTTGTCAGACACCTATGTAAGTCATTAAATTCTTGAGAATTCATTTTTTACTAGTAAGAATTTAATTCTTGATATCAAAAATTAAATTTTTACTAGTAAGAATAAATTTTTTACTAGTAAGAATTTAATTCTTGATATCAAAGATTGAATTCCTGATATCAAGAAAAGGAGGATTAAAAGCTAAAACGGCTTGCCATAGTATGGGCTACTATTGGATATATTTAAACAGACTCATTTTAATACAATTTCATTCTTACATTTCATTCTTACTAGTAAAAATTTATTTTCTGATATCAAAAATTTAATTCTTGATATCAAGAATTAAGTTTTTACTAGTAAGAATTCAATTTTTGATATCAAAAATTAAATTCTTGATATCAAGAATTCAATTTTTGATATCAAAAATTAAATTCTTGATATCAAGAATTGTATTTTTTTATATCAAGAATTGTATTGTTGATATCAAGAATTCAATTCTTGATATCAAAAATTCAGTTTTAACTAGTAAGAATTCAATTCTTGATATCAAAAATTCATAGTTAAATTTTTTATATTAAGAATTGAATTCTTACAATTCTTATGTGAGTTTGATAAATGACAGTGATTAATAAAATGACAATGGATTATATTAAACTTAATACATTTTCTTAATGTTTCCTTAAAGTGTTTAGCTAATCCCAAAGTAGTTAATATTTTTTAGTTTTGGTTATTGTAGCGCTTTTGTTGTTGCCATCTGTAAGATGACTTACATAGGTGTCTGGCAACCATACTCCCTTTACACTGACCATAGACCTGGCATTACACACATCTGACAGTGATTTTCGTCTCAAATCACTGTCATGTGAAACACTGAGAATCAGGAGCTTTGACTTAAACAGGCATTGCAAGAGATTGGAAATCAAATGTAATAGATTAGATGAGCATAGATTTAAGTACATGTAGTTCATGATGTTGTCTCTTTAAGAAAAGCACAACCCAAGTTAGCCCCGCCTTTAAATCCACATGCAAATCAACTAATTATCATTAGAACATGTAATAATAAATCAATTCTTACTAGTAAGAATTTAATTCTGGATATCAAAAATTTAATTTTTACTAGTAAGAATTTAATTCTTGATATCAAAAAATTATTTTTTACTAGTAAGAATTCAATTTTTACTAGTAAGAATTTAATTCTTGATATCAGGAATTTAATTTTAAAAAGAGGATTAAAAGCTAAAACGGTTTGCCATACAATACATCTTAAATAACCTGTACTGAGCAGTCACACACTATGCAATGTGCAAATCAACCATCACTAGTGCATGCTCTTCAATCAGACAGCAGAGGTCGCAATTGTAGTGGCAATGAAACCAAATCAAAATCTGTCCCTCAGGCATAGCTGACTGTGACTGGATGGTAGGTTGATAGCACTGTCTGGAAACTTAAGAAAAGTTCAAGTTTTAGTGCTTTTGAACCACAAGAGATATTGCAAATCTGATTGTTTGTTTGTTTATTAGGATTTTTAATGTCATGTTTTACACTTTGGTTACATTCATGACAGGAACAGTAGTTACTCCTTACACAAGATTCATCAGTTCACAAGGTTATATCGAACACAGTCATGGACAATTTAGTGTCTCCAATTAACCTCACTTGCACGTCTTTGGACTGTGGGAGGAAACCGGACTCCCCGGAGTAAACCCACGCATACACCAAATCTGATTCAGGCAATCGATTTCTGAGAAAATTCTGGTCTTCTTTGATATGCTACATGACCACCTTCTCACTGGGAAAACTTGTCCTTGATCCAGTATGGCGGCTTTCAAGATGGCGGCCATGTTCCGGACATAGCCTAAAGATAGGCCCCCTCACCCATTACTTGCTGGGGTATTCAGATATGTTCATTTCCCTTTCGTTTCTGAAATAAAAGAGTGTCCTGCGACTTTTGACTCACCCTATACTAAGATTTTATATAGACTTTTCGTTACCCGAGAACATTATTTACTATAGAAAATTATTAACTATATTACTCACTCACTTTTTTCACCGCTTGTCCAGTTAGGGTCACGGGGGGTGCTGGAGCCTATCGCAGCTTTTCAATGGGCGCAAAGCATACAGTAACACCCTGGACGGGGCGCCAATCCATCACAGGGCTGATACACATTCACACACACACCCATTCACCTATATGGCAGTTTAGTGTCTCCAATTAACCTGGCTGCATGTTTTTGGACTGTGGGAGGAAACCGGAGCTCCCGGAGGAAACCCACACAGACATAGGAGGGAAATGCAAACTCAGCCCAGAAAGGACCCGGACCACCCCGCCTGGAGATTGAACCCAGGACCTTCTTGCTGTGAGGTGACAATGCTACCCACCGAGTCACCGTGCCACCCATTTACTATATTAGATCATGCAATTTTATTACAATTGTCTCATTAATTTTACATTACATTTCATGCAGATAAGAGCATTAATTTGGACAAGCCATAAAATAAAATTTTTTTTTTTTTTTTTTTTGGAAAAATTGCTAAATTGATATAACTGGTGGAATAAAAGGATCAGTTAAAAAAAAAATTACAATCAGCATCATTGTATGTGGTAAGTGTATTTATACACATACACATGCCTCATGTATGTGTATTTATATTTAATATTTATACATTTCTTTACTTCTTTCTTTTCTCTAATCTCTCATTTATTTATTGATGTGATATGATTTTAACGTCCTGTTATACACTTACATTGTATAGTTACATTCATGACAGGACAGATTACAGGTTACTCATGATTCATCAGTTTAAGTTCATGTCATACACTGTCACAGGGAATTTTGTATCTCTGATTCACATAACTTGCATGTCATATGATCACAATCACACCACCAGAAAACACTGGGTGTAAAATACAGCCCAGGCAGAGTATCTATTGCAGAACACTAGGCACCACTATGACTCACTTACACCAAAAGCCAATTAAAATTATTTTTTATTACACTGTATTCCACAATACAATTTGCTACTATTGTCCTTTTCTAATTGCACAATGATATTTGTAAAGGTAGGAGGAGTTCAGTTAAGGTGAGTCCGCCAGATGCTTAGAGCAAAAAAGCCACTCAGTGCTTGAGTAATATTTTATTAAGTTAAAAAAAAAATCTAAAACACAGTGAATGAAAGTAGCACAGACAAAGAGAACAAGATACAATTGGTGTGAATAACAGATACATACAAACAAGAACATGCAAGACCAGAAACTAAGTTCACTACATGATTAGATATGATTTAGACACAGGTGGAACAGATAATTGGCTAATGGTTGAAAGACCAATGAACATTAAACAGAAGAGAAAACAACAAACAATAAAACATAAACATATGAAAACTGGAATATTGGGGAAACTGAGCACTGGAGGTAAGTTGCTGAAGACAACTAAGGGCAACTTGTTACAGAAGCTCCTAAAGGCTTACTGGGGAATCTGGCTCAGGGACAAGGTACTGGCCAGTCCGGAAGTCACTAAAGTTAGCTTTCAACATACAGTTTAAAACATCCACAGTAAATTGTTATGATCTCTCATCTGGGCCATAACCTTCCAAGTATTGAAGCTACCTCATTTGCTGCAGTGCAAAAGAGCCTTTACTGCATTTGTTGTTTACACTGGTATGTACTGTACATATGATGTTTGTGGTACATATACATCTTGCTGCCCTTATTTCAGCATGATGAAGGGTATCTCTTTGAATACACCTCTGCACAGCATCTTGCAGGGGTCTTGAAACTACTGACCTAAGAATAGAGACATAAAAGGAGTTAATTTTGTTTAATTACACAGCAATAAGCACACTCTCTTTTCAGGCCAGTATTCCAGAGCCTCACTGTGGTTGCAGTCTGCTTCGTGTTGAGGTGGGAGTTGTTGGATCCTACTTAAACCATTACAATGGTTGGTATAAATGGGTGGAGAGCACCTTTAAGCCAGTGACGCCATTTCTCCAGTGTTAACATCACTGCCTTTACTTTCTTATACTATCCTTCTACACCCTCTGGACTTAAGACATACCAGAATTAACAGTGGTTAAATTGAAAGTACACATCTCCAAATTAACATATCATTTGTGTTATAATAATTGGGCCAATACTGCCCGCACATGTCTGATGTGATTCTTCAAGGAGGCAGAGTAGATCTCAATGTAGACTACAGCAAGTGGTGAAGCATATTTTAGAGGACAACAAAAACCAAGGCTCAGAACAACCAATCGACATAGTAAAAAAACAAAGAGCATGAAAGTGAATTTGTAGTGACTAAACAATGTGGACAGGGTGGTTTTTAATTGAATTCAGTTTGCAGTAACTGGACCTGTGACTCCATGCAATTGCTCCAGTGCAGCTGACACTTTATTTAATTTATTTAATTTTACTAAAACCTCTGCCAGGTCCTTATACTCCCTGGAAATGTTTATAGATACAAAAATGGGAGTCTCAATGGAGTTGGAGCTACACTGGACACAGAAACAGTGGCTGTGACAACCAGAGGACCAACCAGATAACTTTCTTTGCATGCATTTGCATGCAAGGATTGTGGAATGTCAACCTAGCTAAAACTAAAAAGTGAATGATCTGGGGTGGAAGGAAATTACGTTTATACAAAATGGTTACCAATTTTCAGTGTAACAGGCTGATAGTTGTCTAAAGTCAGAGTAAAACTTAGCAGGGCATCCTTATCATATCCTTAAGGTTTGGACCAAGTATCAGCCGATTAAGTAAATTTATTAATATATACTGGGTTTTTTTACAATACACATTGTTACAAAGCAGGAACAACATTGGACATCATGACATCATTAAACAAATGAGCTTCAGCCTTAAGTAGGTAAAAGGTCCATGTCAAAATCAGATTAAAAGTTGTCACCGGCAGATTTAGGAGAATTTAAAAACACACACAGTATTTTTTTCTACATTTTACTCAATGTCCCTTCTCCCAACTTTTCTGGAGACAGGGTTTGTATAAAACAACATGAGATTTGTTATAAATTGATAATTAGCCTATTATTTACATGTTTACATTATAGTTGATTGTACAACTGTACAAATCATATCCATCCCCTAATTTTAAAAACAGTCTGTAAATAAACTTTAAACTTATTCAATTCAATTCAGGCATGCTCTTGTGCTATTTGCAAAAATGCTGCTGTAACAAATAAAGAAGATACAGAAAGTAGTAACCTATGTCTTTCACTAAGAAAAGGTCACTCAAATATTTTCTAGCAGCCTGTTGAATGTTTGCAAATGATTGCCCAAGCCAACATAGAACGCCACCACATCATTTGAAATTCCTTTCCCTTCCTTTGGCAGCACAAAGTGATTCCTTAAGCACACACATGCACAATTGCTGTAGAACTTAACCTTTGATTTGTCCTTTGCAGAACCCTTTAAATATCTGTGTTTACTTTACCATAACAATTGTACGGATACAGCTGATAGCACAAATAATATCTTACCTACCCTAATATTATAATATAGACATGTTTTAGTGTGTTTATTTAGCGAGTAATATCTAACTTTTACTTTATAGTTAACCTAAATAAAACTTGATTTCATAAAAAAAAGTTAAAAAAAACAAACTAAAATATAAAAATCAGACTTAAACACATTGCTGTTTGTTTTCTCTGTGCCACATTTGTTGTTTGTTTGTATTAGGATTTTAATGTCATGTTGGTGTCATGTTGACACTTTGGTTACATTCATGACAGAAACGGTAGTTACTCGTTACACAAGGTTCATCAGTTACATTTACATTTTCAGCATTTAGCAATTGTCTAAGCAATTGAGGGTTAAGGGCCCAACAGCAGCAACCTGGCAGTAGTGGGGCTTGAACCAGCAACCCTCTGATCACTGGTCCAGTACCTTAACCACTAGGCTACAGCTGGCCCTTCACAAGGTTCAGTTCACAAGGTTATATCAAGGTTATATCAAACACAGTCATGGACAATTTAGTATTTCCAATTCACCTCACTTGCATATCTTTGGACTGTGGGAGGAAACCGGAGCACCTGAAGTAAACCCACACAGACACAGGGAGAATATGCAAACTCCACACAGAAAGGACCTGGACCGCCCCACCTGGGGATCGAACCCAGGACCTTCTTGCCCACATTTGTTGTAAGATTAGCTAGGTTTAAATTGTACGTCACTTCAGTGTTGTGCAATGTAGACTGCTTATTAATATATATTTTAATTAAGACAACGTAGACTGCATATTTATATATTTTTAATTAAATGTCATACTAAAAACAACCATTTTTACTTTACTGTTTTTTTAAGGTTTGTAAAACATGCACAACTCAAGTCCAAACTGATTTACAAAAAAGCTTTTATGAAGGATTGCACATGTAGAATGCAACAAAAGCAAAATAACATGTCTAGTTCTTTTCACAGGTTTGTCCTATACTATTTAAGCATTAAGTAAAAGAACCAGTGTAAATTATTAGGCTGTGTGAATAGATTTGACCGTTATGTACTGTTTTCTCATATGTGTTTGTTTGTTAATATAAAGTACTTGTAATAGTCTTTACTGTCTTTTGATTATTTAGTGAACTTCAGACAATGATGATGATAATAATAATAAGGCATTTGATTAATGAAGCTTTTCAGACCTACCTTATCTAGCACATCTGAATCTGAATGAAGCTTTTCAGACCCACCTGCCTTATCTAGCACATCTGCTAGATCTACATTCCAGTTGTGTCAAAGAACAGAAGAATGTGTTAAAACCAGTGTGTGCACATAAACATGTTGCAGTGAGCATAAATTAGCATTTGTGGAAGACCTTAAATAAAACAAGATATTTGTATGAACATTTACATAATGTGCACATTTTAAGAAAAAAAACATTGTGTATCTATCACTTTATCTGTCAGCTTTGTATTTTTCAATTTGTATTTTTTCCCCCTTAAAACCATTTACAGTGGTACATTGAAACTCAATGTCAATTGGTTCTGGGAGTGAGTTTAAAAGGCGTTGAGTTTCAAGGAATTTTTTCCCCAAAAGGGAAACCTGTTAATGCATTTCATGGTCTCGTGGAACTGCAAATATTTTAGGGTAATGTAAAATAATAGTGTTGTTTTTAAAACTTATACACTAAAAATAATACAAATAATAATATAAAAAAACTGAAATACAACTGAAAAAGAGTTAAATACAATAAAACCTGCTCTTTACCTTTACGTCTTAATTGTTTTCTTATGCTTCTTAATTCTGAAGATGCTTGATCTTGGAATACCGTAAACAACGAGAGAAGAATTTCATTAGTAAATAGAACTTATGAGCAGTTATTTAACGATAAGCATTTTAGACTCTCTGAAAAGCTGAATCTCACTATTTCACAGCACCCCGAGCTAACACAAGTTTAAAAGTGAAATGGGAAAAATCCAGCTAAACATAGATACATGTGGATGCTTTCGGAGTGATTTTGACGGTTATTCAACAAAAATCATATTCGTCTCATGCTCGCACTTTGATGATGATTTACTGCACCACTCAAGCCAAGCGCTAAACAAAGCGGCAGTCGCACACATGCCGAGTTTAAGGTAAACACCTTTAAGGAGCTTAAGGGTATACATTTCTTGACTACGGGCATCAAGTTTCAAAGATTTTGAGTTTAGGGCAAGTCGAGTTACAAGGTACCATTGTATAAAAAATAAGCCATAGAAAACTCATCCAGTGGTGTCAATGTATGTGAGTATATTATAAACAAATAAACAATCAAATAAAACTCAACTACTTGTCTGTTGAATCCAGGGTTTAAATCCCCAGTGGTGCTATCGGCTGGTCGGACGTCTACATACAGACATAATTAGTTATGTCTGAGGGTGGAAGGCCGAAGACTGTTCAGAAGAGTTCAGAAGTGCATGACCAGGCTGGTTCGAAACAACCATATATTTTAGACCTGCATTTAATTCTTATTTCAAACTCCCCTTCTGTAGATAAAAAGGCATGTACAGTGTATCACAAAAGTGAGTACACCCCTCACATTTCTGCAGATATTTAAGTATATCTTTTCATGTGACAACACTGACAAAATGACACTTTGACACAATGAAAAGTAGTCTGTGTGCAGCTTATATAACAGTGTAAATTTATTCTTCCCTCAAAATAACTCAATATACAGCCATTAATGTCTAAACCACCGGCAACAAAAGTGAGTACACCCCTTAGTGAAAGTTCCTAAAGTGTCAATATTTTGTGTGGCCACCATTATTTCCCAGAACTGCCTTAACTCTCCTGGGCATGGAGTTTACCAGAGCTTCACAGGTTGCCACTGGAATGCTTTTCCACTCCTCCATGACGACATCACGGAGCTGGCGGATATTCGAGACTTTGCGCTCCTCCACCTTCCGCTTGAGGATGCCCCAAAGATGTTCTATTGGGTTTAGGTCTGGAGACATGCTTGGCCAGTCCATCACCTTTACCCTCAGCCTCTTCAATAAAGCAGTGGTCATCTTAGAGGTGTGTTTGGGGTCATTATCATGCTGGAACACTGCCCTGCGACCCAGTTTCCGGAGGGAGGGGATCATGCTCTGCTTCAGTATTTCACAGTACATATTGGAGTTCATGTGTCCCTCAATGAAATGTAACTCCCCAACACCTGCTGCACTCATGCAGCCCCAGACCATGGCATTCCCACCACCATGCTTGACTGTAGGCATGACACACTTATCTTTGTACTCCTCACCTGATTGCCGCCACACATGCTTGAGACCATCTGAACCAAACAAATTAATCTTGGTCTCATCAGACCATAGGACATGGTTCCAGTAATCCATGTCCTTTGTTGCCATGTCTTCAGCAAACTGTTTGCGGGCTTTCTTGTGTAGAGACTTCAGAAGAGGCTTCCTTCTGGGGTGACAGCCATGCAGACCAATTTGATGTAGTGTGCGGCGTATGGTCTGAGCACTGACAGGCTGACCCCCCACCTTTTCAATCTCTGCAGCAATGCTGACAGCACTCCTGCGCCTATCTTTCAAAGACAGCAGTTGGATGTGACGCTGAGCACGTGCACTCAGCTTCTTTGGACGACCAACGCGAGGTCTGTTCTGAGTGGACCCTGCTCTTTTAAAACGCTGGATGATCTTGGCCACTGTGCTGCAGCTCAGTTTCAGGGTGTTGGCAATCTTCATGTAGCGCAACAATTCGTCTCTTAAGATCCTCAGAGAGTTCTTTGCCATGAGGTGCCATGTTGGAACTTTCAGTGACCAGTATGAGAGAGTGTGAGAGCTGTACTACTAAATTGAACACACCTGCTCCCTATGCACACCTGAGACCTAGTAACACTAACAAATCACATGACATTTTGGAGGGAAAATGACAAGCAGTGCTCAATTTGGACATTTAGGGGTGTAGTCTCTTAGGGGTGTACTCACTTTTGTTGCCGGTGGTTTAGACATTAATGGCTGTATATTGAGTTATTTTGAGGGAAGAATAAATTTACACTGTTATATAAGCTGCACACAGACTACTTTTCATTGTGTCAAAGTGTCATTTTGTCAGTGTTGTCCCATGAAAAGATATACTTAAATATCTGCAGAAATGTGAGGGGTGTACTCAATTTTGTGATACACTGTATATGTTTCTTTTTCAAATAGAATCAAACCTAACCAGAGTGAAACCAGACAGTAACAGCTTTATGCAATAAATGTATTAGTTGACATCATGAGAATTGTATTGTTCCTATAAACAATTAGAATTCCCAAAGAATTCATTTGTTATGAACAATCTAGGTGTATATGTATGAAAGTGGGAGGGACACTGCTGAGCCAACCACCCCCAGCCCCCCCCCACAGAAACTCAACAGCTTTGTGGCTCTGCTTGAACACACAGGGGTGGGGTTAAAGATACACTCCCTGTGAGGCTTAAACAGAAGGTGACATTCACCTAGGCAGCCACCTTTTTCACAATGGTTCAAGTATTCCACAGTGAGTTAAAGAAATTAAAGTAAAACTGATATCTTGCTTACTGAAATAAAGTACACTTACTCTGGGACCTGACAACACCACCATTTTTATCTTCAGAACACACGTCTTCAGCGGTAAGAACTTCATTCCTAATCTGTACTTTTACTACATGTGTATGCCATTACACAGCTTATTCGGTGTGTAATTTAAAAAAACTTGTTTAATTTTAATATAGAAATATGTACACAATACAATAACAATCACTATTGAGTAAACAGTACAGTTTTGTTTGGAATTAACTCTTTAAACAAATATATGTAAAAACTACAGGGTTTTTTAAACTAAAGCCAAAATATTGTAGTCACATACTGACACATTTTGACATTTTCGGCATTTAGCAGACGATATTATCCAAAGAGACTTACAGTACTGTGACAGTATACAGTTTAAGCAATTGAGGGTTAAGGACCTTGCTCAAGGGCCCAACAGTGGCAACCTGGCAGTGGTGGGGCTTGAACCAGCAACCTTTTGATTACTAGTTCAATACCTTAACCACTAGGCTACAACTGCCACATAAATAAAATATTGTATAATATAACCCATTAACTCTATTTTACTATAATATTTTCTTTACACAGATATCAAGTTGTAGAACATCCCATCTCTTCTCATCAGTGTCTCCTGTTAGAGGCTATGGGTTAATGGCTTAATAACAGAAGAGTCCTTCACTCTGACTAGGAAGTAAAGGTTCCATTGACTAACAATCTTAAGCCAAGATTAATACCATGAATCTTTCTTTGGACAACCCTTATGGTGATGTCACCATTCCTCGAGCCAAACTGCATCTAAATGGCGATTCCAGCACAGTTATCATTAACCCTATGGCCCTGGAGAGCTCCTACAATAGTAATTCTTCCGGGAATCCTTATGGGAGTTTTAAACCTCAGGCAGGGGGGACTCCATCTGGCATGCCTGCATATGGAGAGGTTAAAGATGGCCACCAGAATGCCTCTCCATACAACCAGGGCACCTACACTGTAAAGGAGGATGAAGAGCAAGTGAGTCGCTGCTATGCCTGCTGCTGCTGCTTCCGACGAAGAAAGAAGTGAAAGCCAATCAGCCTTGTGTAGGAAAAAGCATGGATTGGATTTACAAAGCGAGAGAAAGTAAACAGGATACATTGGATTCAGAAAGTTTCAGATCCCCTGACTTTGTACATTTTGTGTTAAGGATTTGATTTTGAATGCATTTCCATCACCCATTATGTTTTTACGTTTTCTTAAAAATAAATAAATAACCAAAACCTGAAAGATCCTATTGACAAAAGTATTTAAACCCTTAATCCAACACAATGATAGATCCTTTCAGAGTCTATCAGACTGGATGGCAGGTCTTTCCACAGTTGGGCTTTGGCTGGGCCACTAAAGGGCATTCGAAGACTGTATGTTTAAAGCTGAAGTGTTGCCTCAGTCTGAGTTTGCGTGCAGTCTAGAGGAAATTTTCTTTTGGGTATTTGGCTGCCTTTATCCGTTGTTTAGTTCTTACCTGTCGCTGAGGAGCACTCCATCGCACAATGCTGCCACCACCATGTTTCACTACTGATTGCTGTTCTGCCCAGAGTGTTCAATCAATTCAAACTGCAACAGGTGGACTCCAGCTCTAGATACATTTCAAGAACAATTAAACAGAATGCAGCTATGCACAATCTGGAGTGCCACAGCAAAGGGTCTGGATAATTTTGTGCATAAGAAATTAAGATTTAAACGTTTTTAAAGTTTTTTTTTTTTTTTTAAAGTTTTTAACTCTTAAAAACATGTTTTTACATTATCATAGGTGGTTTAGTGTAAGCTGATGATAAAAAAACAAAAATTATATAAATTCACAACACAAAGTGCACAATGTCAGGGGGTCTGAATACTTTCTGAATCCAAACCTTTTAACAAGCAGTATTTGATTTTGAAGAACTCCTTAATTCTCTCTTCAGATTGCTTTATGCAAAATGACTAAGTGTCCAAATTATTAAGACTTATTATTATTAAGGGAGTACTGTTTTCAGTCTTTTGACCATTGTGCTACTTTGTATTCTTGGTGAAAAGATAGAATCAAGTTTCAGGTGAACCCCACCCTGTGAGGCAGCCTCTCACTTAGTTTCACTCTATTCCACCCAGCCTTTGGGACTTGCTTCAGAAGTTTATTGGTATTAAACTGTGCCTTTGACTGAACTTTACTACTTATGCATATAAATTGCTCAGTATGTGTAAGTTAAACCAGCAAATCAGGTTAAACCAGAGTTAAAAAATACCTGGGATTTTTTTAAACACTGATGCGTGCGAACATAAAACAACATAATGTCTTATGACTAAGCAAATACTTTAAGGCGTATCTTAGCATCTAGTGTCAACAACCTTCAGGAAGAAATAGTTTTAAATAAATCTCTCAATGGTTAACAAATACATTAGAGACAAAAATGTATGTGGAAGCCATGAGACTTTTAAATCTAATCTTCGATTAGTTTTTAAAAGCAATAAAAAAAGCTAGATATTTTACTTAATAGTCACAAATAATATTGAGTATAACGTTACTGCTGATACTTTTAATAAATTTGAGTTTAAGAATAATCACAAGATCATGATAAATTAGTCATTTTTGGCATTTGTAACCTGAATAACTGAACTAGCTAGGGTCTATATATTTACCATTATCAGATAAGTGTTTGTGCATTAAGCAGCCTTCTGAATTATTACTGGCTTTGTCTCTGTAGAAAAAGTCTCGACAGTCACACAGTAACAGCAACTAAACCGGTTTGAAACAGAATGCCTACAGAAAACAGCTCCGGGTTAAAAAAACTGAGTTAGCATAAACAATCAAATAACTGATTTTGAGTCAGGACAAACTGCTAGTTGTCTCAATAAGCAGTGTTGCATTTAAAGCCTAAAACTTTCTGACTTTATTTAGAGACAAAAGCTTTTTTCTAACTGCAAACTATGTATATTTAGTGCCACCCATAACACCTAAACAATTCTGAACAGTGTCATTTTTTGCTTACTACAGTATCAGTTAAATGCATTTTTAGACCAAAGGCAAGGACCATTCTTAAATCTTCTAGTGGTACCATGTTTACTAAAAACTTTAAAATCTAGCCATTAAAGGAACTATGTTTATAATTTTTGTGTAACATCTATTGTTATAAAAGCAAAGTTTTGTTTTTTAAGACAAAAAGCTGTGCATACATTTTTTTTTTGCATTTATTTGAATAAAATTACCCAATTGCATTTAGCTTCCTCTAATGCTGCAGTCCTCAACTCCTGACTGAGAGCCATGACTAACGCACGCCTCCTCTGACGTGTGCTGCAGCCGACTGCTTCTTATTCACTCTTGCAGGGTCACTGTGCAAAAGCCATTGACCAGCAAGCAGTGGTCATAACTGCAGCAGTTTTGAGGAATCTTGGCATTCCCAACCCTTTGTGCTCAACCTGCTGGTAGCAGAGCCGAGATTCAAACTTGAGATGATAGCTAAGGATGGTTATATTTTAAAATGAATTAATCCACGGTTGATATTACAGCTTTAATATCAAACTAATGTAAAAACAATTTCTGCAATCATGCATGTCTGTGGTAATTTCTTTTGTCATATACTTATTTATCTAAAGAGGCATGTTGTGACAACTTAAGATGATCATTCTATTGACACCCAACAATTACAGCTGTTGGTTGGGATGCCAAAATAAACTAATAAACTGTATAACAGCAGATATGTTTTATTTCAACTATCTTAAATGACTTGTTTTGGCGAGCAACAGTGCAATATTTGTATATCACTTTTAATAGTGGACTAAGTAGGACCAAAGTTTTTAGAAGAAAACTTTCATGTGTTTTTTTTTTACCGACAGAAGTAAAACCCAGATGTGTTTTTTTTTTTATAAATTAACTGATTAGTTCAATTACTTAAAAAGTCAAAGCAATTTTGTGGTAGTGTTGTCTACAGAACTAATGTATAAACCAGTAAAACCACTGTTTAAATGAGAATTTGTTTTTATTACAAGTTGGACAGATTTTTTGTAAAATAAAGAACAGGATAAATTATCAAGACAAAGTTTGGAACAGGTTGTGTACAACTGAAGCTGTTGGTCTGAGTACAAATTACAAATATCATTCTGATGAATCTGATCAAAGGCAGTATAAGCAAAAAAACAGTTTGCAAAATATAACTAAAACCGACATTTGTTGGTTTAGGTTTAGTCTTTTAACAGAGAACAAATAATAAAAACAACATTGTTAAAAACCTCTCCTAAGCAATTGGGAGGACTCAACAATGTGTGTAAAAATAAACAGAGCTCTGTGTAATCCAGTGAGCTCCTTGGTGTCCATTGTGTGTTAGTTTGTGAGACCCTTTTTGAAAGTACGTCTGCTTAATGCAACTACAGACAAAATCCACTATCATGTCTCCATAGTCCCAAGAGGTTCTCCAAAGCGGATCTTCTGTCCAGCTTTGAGGTTGAAGGTAAAGTCATGTGGTGCTTCAAACAGCAACACAATAGTGGAACCCAGGTTGAACTCGCCCAAGTGCTCACCTTTACGCAGACACACGCCCTCGTGGTTGTTTTTGGACACATAGCTGAAGTCATTAAATGAACCTTTACGGTAACGAGGGCTGTTTGTGTGCAACTCCTGAAAAGAAAATCATTGTAGAAGGATTTGTTAATTGTGGTTAATCCATATTTAATATAACATACAGCATAAAGAACATATGAGCAGTATAATGTCTCATGTCTGTTTTGCATGCTTCCTTAAACTAAAAGATTAGGACAAGATAATGCTATTAAAGGTACCAACTATTTGCCCTCTCAATTTCTACTCCAAAATCTTTATTTTGTGTCTTTTAAGTCATTCAGAAATGGACTTGATTGTGTGCTTTGGATGGATAATTTTCCTGTTGAATAACCTAACTGCGCTTTGGTGGACTTTCTTCTTCTTCAGTATTTGCTAATAAAGAACAGAATTTATTGTTCTGGTAGTCCAGGTCCAATTCCAGACCAGCAGACTAACACCACCATGTTTAACTTCTGAAATGATGTTCTTGATGATGGAATGCGGTGTTAGCTTTACACCAGATGTAACGGGACCCGCAAAGTTTCTCGCAAAGTTTAACCTTGGACTTACCAGTCAACGGAATATTATCGCAAAATTCTGAAGGGTCATTTTGATGTATTTGGCACATGCAAGGCAAGCCTTTGTGTTCTTTTTGGTCAGGAGTGGTTTGCACCCTGCAACTGTTCCATGAACACCATTTTTGCCCAGTGCCTTTCTTACTGTGGAATTGTACACTGAACTTAACTGAGATAAGTGAGGCCTGCAGTTCTTTAATGTTTGTCTGGGTTCTTTTGTGACCTCCAGGTCATTGATGCATTCTTGGTAAAATTTTGCAGGCCGGCCACTCCTGGGAAGGTTCACCACTGTTCCAAGTTTTCTCCATTTGTGGCTAATGGATTTCACTGTGGTTTGCTGGAGTCCCAGAGCCTCAGCAATGGCTTTGTAACCATTTCCAGTTTGGTATATTTGAAAAACTTCACCTCTGTATCTTTTTAGAAGGTGGCATCATGTATTGTTTTTTGAGGTTGCTTAACGTTGCCAGACCGGTTCTATATAAGTAATGCCTTAATTCGACAACTTTGGCAGTCATCACACCTGGGTGTGGCTAGTAAAATTAAACACAGTTGTTAGGCGAATCTGGTTAAATAGTTGATTTAGTTGCTAAGTGGCAATTACTTTGCCTCATGGATTATTTAGGTTGTGAGTAAATCTTTATTTTTATTAAATGGAATGGTCATTTAAAGGCTGCATTTTATGTTAACTTGTAATTTAGCTTATATTAAAATTAGTTGGCAGATCTGAAGTATGTTAATGTGACAAATTAGCCAAAACTATAAAAAATTTAAATGGGACAAATAGTTTTCCATAAATATTTGCCTTTTTTGTTCAATGTCTTTTTTTTATTTTTTTTATTTCCAGACAACAAAATAGCCACTTTCTCCAACTAAGCCCACAAATATAAACTGCACTAATGTAACAGCATATCTACAGTACAGTATGAAAAAAGTAAACTTGAACAAACCATTACATGAGAATGAAAACAATCCAACTATATATCAATCAACAGGTTACAACAAGGTAATATTTTAAGAAAACAGTAAATAGTATTCAGCAGTCATTTTGACATGAAATAGTGGGACAAATACAGGTGTTGGCAATGACATTAATTAAAGTTCTATTCCATTATTCCATTTAGGTTTACAAGTGCCAGGTTCCTGCTTTTACTCAAGTATAGGGAGAGGTCACACTAAATACTTGCCATTATAACCAATAAAAAAGCCAAAGCTACAATTATAAGCATACTGCCAAAGCTACAATTAAGTGGTTCAAAACCAGGAACCACCATGTTTTGAAATGACCAACAAAAATAAAGACCTTACTTGAATTCAGAATCAGTAGCAAAACCTGTTAACCAATGGTTTGCATCCAACCCACCAGGAATTTTATCAAAATACATGGGCAAAAATATCAGAATACAGATGTGGTTTGATGAGGTATTAACTTAGAAGGTGAATAAATATGCAAAACAACAAATGTATGCTTTTTGTTTAATTAGATTTGATGTCAGTAAAATATTTTGCACATATAAAATTAAAAACACGTAATTAACACAATATATCCAAAGTTGTAACATGAAGTGTAATATGGACCCTGGTAAAAAAATTTTTTACATTTGGCAAAATACTAGAGCCTTTTCCCTAATTGTCGCATACACCACATGATGTTCACGCACCACTTAAAAAAAGGTCTGGGCAAAATTCTCCCCTTTTCAACAAAACTGTGGTAAACAAACTACTATGTACAATAAATGAAACATTTGAAACAGAGTTAAATGAGAATAAATGAGAACTATTTACTGACCTTGTCAAAGTAAATTCGGATCGACCCAACATTGGTGGCTCCAACAGCAGTCAGTGAAAAAAAACCATGTCTCCACTCCCCATTCAACACCACTCTTTCATTATGACAAAAGAGCTCTTTAATCCATCGTGCTACCCCTGGGTTCACTGACATTAAAGAACCTGCAAAACACATTTTTTTTTTCATTCAGGCAATGTCAGAGTTTTCAAGACAAAACAAATTACAGTTGATGTACTCCGAATTACTTAAACTATTTAATAGTTAGAAGCTAAGACCTTATAATTATACAAAAAATGTTTTAGAGGTGGAGTTGGCCCTTACCAGGAAAGTGGCGTCTGTGTACAACTTTCCAATCAGTGGGTGAGTGAAAGCAGTGGTAATCTCCTGGGGCCAGATACACCACACAGTGGAACAACTCATTACCCTCTTTTGTCACTAACAGGTTTTGGAAGTTGCTGTGGTCACCCTCATCTGAACAGAGGTTATATGACAAAAACACATTTAAAACTGCAATTTACAGAAAATCACAGAACGGAATATACAGTACAGACCCAAAAAGTGGAATAGTAGGAAAAATGTCATGTTTATGTTACCCATGCCATTGGCAAGATGGACGCTAGCTGTTAAACTTTGCAGTGGTACCAATCAGGATGGTCTTTCAAAGCTGCATCCTTTGTTCACAAAAACAACCTCAATGTGGACAAGTCAGCCAAAACACACATTTACACTTTGCATTGGTCCATCTTAAAGACAGAAATGTCGACAGCATTTAGAGGCTTTTGCTCTAAATAGTACTGGAATCTTAACTTGTACTTGTACTTGTAGATAAAGCAAAACTGTGTGTTAACTGAATGTGGTTTCTTAAAGTATTCCCAATGTTTAGGTAGTTATATTCTTTACTGAAGTAATTTTTCAATGCCGTATCATTTGTTTTAAGGATTGGTTTTTGGCCCTGCCCTTTAAGCAAGATTTCTACAGATTCTCTCAATCTTTAAAAAATATTTTAATCAATGTTGTGAACTGTAGATGGTAAAATTACTAAAGCAGTTTGACTGGTTCAGTGCAAACCTTGACCCATCCTTGTTTGTAAATGACTGAGCCGTTTGTTAATGCTCCATTTATCTCATTAATTATACCAATTTATCCGTTTATTTCAAAACAGGTGCGATTGATTATTTCACAAACTTTGCAGTATTA
Source organism: Trichomycterus rosablanca (assembly GCF_030014385.1). NCBI lineage: Eukaryota > Metazoa > Chordata > Actinopteri > Siluriformes > Trichomycteridae > Trichomycterus > Trichomycterus rosablanca. The sequence continues at coordinate 6,759,229 of NC_086013.1, forward strand.
CATGGCCTGTCTTAATGTTTTACAAGTTGCATATGTCTTATTGGGAATTAGCATAAAAACAAAGCTGATAATGTAAAAAATCTTTCTTTCAGATAGTTACACAGAACAGTCTGTTCACAAATCCCTGCTTTTAATTGTATTTTCTTTACTGTAAAATCCTATCTTTTTTTTCTAAAACATATTCAAGGAACTTACTAGTGTTGACAGCTAACCTCTCAGCCCATGTGCATGGACCAAGAAAAGTCTCCAGAGAGTAGGTGACCCCCTTCACCTGCTCCACCTCACAGTTCTTTACACGACCAAAATGAAGAATCTTTCCATCAGCTGGACTAATCTACGGATGTACAAATCAAGAAACTCAGTGATAGCATTTTGCCTTGATATAGATGCTTTCATTAAGATGAATATCTATTACAAGACATATTGCTAAAATAGGTGTTAATTTGAAGATATTACATTATTTAAAAAATTTTTACCATGATCTTAGAAATTAATATACCCAATACACTAAAGCTTAATACTTTGCTAGAGTGGTACTCAGTATGCCTTGTCCATAAACACTCATCTTAATTGAACCCTTGTGTGGTGTTTGGGTCTGTGAGACCCGTTTTCAATGTTTACCAAAAGAAAAATGATGCTATTTATTATTAGTTTAACCTCAGACTCCTTGCCTTTGGCTCATTTTGTGTGAAGAACATAAAAAACAACACATTTTTAATGAGTTCACACTGTACACCCCCCCTACACATTTATATTACACATGTGGTGTTCGGGTCCACTGGACCCGCAGGTATAAAAGCGTGTCCCTTTACTCTGTCCTACTACAACATGTCCTGCTGTGAGTATGTGTGTCTCTGCGTGTGAGAGAGAGAGACAGACAGAGTGCCAAACAGAAAGAGAGGCAGACAGACAGAAAGACAGAGAGAAACAGACAGAGACACACAGAGAGAGAAAGACAGACAGAGAGAAACAGAGAGACTGGCGGAGAGAGAAACAAACAGGCAGGGACAGACAGACAGATAGATAAAAACAGACAGGCAGGCAGAGACAGACAGACAGACAGATAAAAACAGAGACAGGCAGAGACAGACAGAGAGAAACAGACAGACAGAAAGAGACAGACAGACAGGCAGAGACAGACAGGAAGGTAGGCAGTCAGAGAGAGACAAACATTCAGAGAGACATACTGATACAGACAAAGACAGACAGAGAGAGAGACAGACAGAGACACAGGCAGAGAGACAGACAGCTGTCTTTATTGCTTGTAAACATCTTAAAGTAAACATATGATATTAGTTATGGCTGTATTGATTTTAAAACACAATAAATGTGGTGGGTCCACCAGACCCGCAAACATTGGCAGAGTAACAAAACTATGATCACCACACAAGGGTTAAATAATATTTTTGGCAGAATGATGCCTAAATCATATTATAATATTTAAAACAATATTTTTTTAACTAATTGCTTTGTTCAGGGTCTCATGGGTTTGAGGCCACCTGGAAATGCACCCTGGACAGGGCACCTATCCATCACAGGTCAACTTACTGACTCACACACCCGTGGGGAAGAAAACAGTGTACTTGAGGAATCCCCAACAGAAACAAATAAAACACACAAAATACAGTTCTTTTCCCCTTGCTTTAAGAGGATGTCTTTCAATTATCATCTTGCATCCTGTCCATTTTTGTTTACCATGTGACTAAAATATTGTACTGATATGAAAATTATTCTTCTCAGTACCTCATACAACCTGTTATTGTCATCATATAAATTAATACACTTGTTGAAGAACCATACTAAAAATTCTTCCAACAGTAATATTAGGTGTAACATTCATGACAAACAGGACAGATTCTGCTATTTTGAATCTGCTATCTTGTCTTTTAAGTTTATGTTGATTTTATTTAAACTATCAATTTCTGTTAGTCTTACTAATTATCAATACTACTGTGGTGACTTACATAATAAAGATAAAAATATCACAGAATCCCTAACAAAGTCAACATATATTAAAATTACACTGTCCACTTACCACACCTTGTGAATCACATACAGGCCTGGACTGTGGCTTAAGCTTGCGTCTGAAGAACTCGCCCAAATTCTTGTAGTGTTGCAAGTCCTCTACAGCTGCCTCCTTCATGTTCACCCCAAATGTCCATATGTATAGACTGTAAACAGGCTTCCGCAACCACACAGGTAGGTCAACCTGGTTCAGCCGACCCCAAGCTCTGGAAAGCAGCCTTGTGGGTATGGACTTGTATATGGTAACCTAAACAAGCAGAGGTTTAGTTAGGATTCTGGCTGCTAAATAGACAACAATAATGCCATGATATTAGTGTTATACACAAAAACAGAAAAGTAACTCCGATATGAATTTATAATGCTTCTGTATGTTAAATTTGTGTGTATTAACAAAGTGTTTCAATGCTAGCTTATTCATGTATTAATTTCCAAGCAGCAGCAGTAACAGTTAATCTGCCTAAAGGTTGAGGCTTTTAAAGTTATAGAAAATTTAAACCAAAGTGGTTCTCTAGCTTAAACAACAACCTTATTAATAAAAGAAGATTTACTGTTTTAGTTTGTATCACGGAGGGTGGGTGAGGCTCAAATCAGCAGCCTGACCTCTTGTGTGTAGAGATATGTACATGTGCTTTTAGTTTAAAAAAAGCAACAGATGTTAAAAAATGAATATAATTGGCTTTTTAACAGACAGCTTTAATGGAACAATGATGTCTTTGACAGTAATCAATTAATGGATTCATCAATAACATCCCTACTATCTACAATTCATAACATTAAAGAGTCAAAAAACACTTGACAGTGATTACAGTTTATTGCTGCAACTACAAATGGAATTAGGACTCAAAGGCAAAGCCATATAACATCATTTAGAAATGCGTTCGACTCATCCGAGATAAAAAGACACAAAATGGAAGCATGTGCTGTGGTCTGATGATTGCACCTCTAAAATTGTTTTTAAAATATGGATGTCAAGTACTTTGGGCCGAAGAGTAACTAAAAAGTAAGTAAAATTTATTTACAAAGCATTATAAAACAACTTGACCCAAGTGCTGTACAACAAAAACATATGAAGATAAAAAAAGATAAGATGAAGCAAACACTGACTCTAAAACACACAATCACAGCAGTCACAAGTTTGTACTAGTATATTTCTAGCCCTGACTTAAAAACAGACTGAAGGGGGTTAGCGAATAGTGGGTGGAAGACAAGCCCTAGGAATAGACAACAAATTCTGTGAGAATAAGCTCAGGGATCACCAGTGTTGTTGGATGTGATGTGAGCAAATTACCAATATAAGAGGGATGCAAGTCGTTTAGTGCTTTGATAACAAACAAAACCACTGTATCCTGTTTTGAATTAGCAGCCAGCAAAACCAAGGACTGGTGTAATATGGTCTCCTTTCTTGGCGCCTAAAAAGGTGAAAAGGACAATTCTAAAGCTTACCAATGAAAAGTGTCTGTCATGGTATCGGATGTGTGTGTGTGTGTGAATGCTACGGATAACTTGCACATGCGCACAATCTGCTGAAGGAGGAAAGACCAACTAGGATTTCACCGTATTGCCTATGCAACAGTGCCACCTGCTGTCAGTGGAAAACAGTTAAAAGTTGAACTAATTTAGAGTTAACATATACACCAATTAGGCATAACATTATGACCACCTTCCTAATATTGTGTTCCCCCCCCCACCTTTGCTGCCCCATACGCAACAAATTGCGATGCACAGTGTATTCTGACAGCATTAACTTCTTCAGCAATTTGAGCTACAGTAGCTCATCTGTTGGATCAGACCACACGGGCCAGCCTTCGCTCCCCACGAGCATCAATGAGCATTGGCTGCCCATGACCCCGTCACCGGTTTACCACTGTTCCTTCCTTGGACCACTTTTGACAGATACTGACCACTGCAGACCAGGAACACCCCACAAGAGCTGCAGTTTTGAAGATGTCGTCTAGCCATCACAATTTGGCCCTTGTCAAACTCACGTTTGCCCATTTTTCCTGCTTTTAACACATCAACTTTGAGGATAAAATGTTTACTTGCTCCCTAATATATCCCACCCACTAACAGGTGCCGTGATGAAGAGATACAGTGCCTTGCAAAAGTATTCAGCCCCCTTGAACTTTTCAACCTTTTGCCACATTTCAGGCTTCAAACATAACGATATGAAATTGTAATTTTTTGTGAAGAATCAACAACAAGTGGGACACAATCGTGAAGTAGATTGAAATGTATTGGATATTTTAAACTTTTTTTAGAAATAAAAAACTAAAAAGTGGGGCGTGCAATATTATTCAGCCCCTTTACTTTCAGTGCAGCAAACTCACTCCAGAAGTTCAGTGAGGATCTCTGAATGATCCAATGTTGACCTAAATGACTGATGGTGATAAATAGAATCCACCTGTGTGTAATCAAGTCTCCGTATAAATGCACCTGCTCTGTGACAGTCTCAGAGTTCTGTTTAAAGCGCAGAGAGCATCATGAAGACCAAGGAACACACCAGGCAGGTCCGAGATACTGTTGTGGAGAAGTTTAAAGCCGGATTTGGATACAAAAAGATTTCCCAAGCTTTAAACATCTCAAGGAGCACTGTGCAAGCGATCATATTGAAATGGAAGGAGTATCAGACCACTGCAAATCTACCAAGACCCGGCCGTCCCTCTAAACTTTCAGCTCAAACAAGGAGAAGACTGATCAGAGATGCAGCCAAGAGGCCCATGATCACTCTGAATGAACTGCAGAGATCTACAGCTGAGGTGGGAGACTCTGTCCATAGGACACAATCAGTCGTACACTGCACAAATCTGGCCTTTATGGAAGAGTGGCAAGAAGAAAGCCATTTCTCAAAGATATCTATAAAAAGTCACCTGGGAGACACACCAAACATGTGGAAGAAGGTGCTCTGGTCAGATGAAACCAAAATCGAACTTTTTGGCCACAATGCAAAACGTTATGTTTGGCGTAAAAGCAACACAGCTCATCACCCTGAACACACCATCCCCACTGTCAAACATGGTGGTGGCAGCATCATGGTTTGGGCCTGCTTTTCTTCAGCAGGGACAGGGAAGATGGTTAAAATTGATGGGAAGATGGATGGAGCCAAATACAGGACTATTCTGGAAGAAAACCTGTTGCAGTCTGCAAAAGACCTGAGACTGGGACGGAGATTTATCTTCCAACAAGACAATGATCCAAAACATAAAGCAAAATCTACAATGGAATGGTTCACAAATAAACGTATCCAGGTGTTAGAATGGCCAAGTCAAAGTCCAGACCTGAATCCCATCGAGAATCTGTGGAAAGAGCTGAAAACTGCTGTTCACAAACGCTCTCCATCCAACCTCACTGAGCTCGAGCTGTTTTGCAAGGAAGAATGGGCAAAAATATCTGTCTCTCGATGTGCAAAACTGATAGAGACATACCCCAAGCGACTTGCAGCTGTAATCGCAGCAAAAGGTGGCGCTACAAAGTATTAATGCAAGGGGGCTGAATAATATTGCACGCCCCACTTTTCAGTTTTTTATTTCTAAAAAAAGTTTAAAATATCCAATAAATTTCGTTCCACTTCACGATTGTGTCCCACTTGTTGTTGATTCTTCACAAAAAATTACAATTTCATATCGTTATGTTTGAAGCCTGAAATGTGGCAAAAGGTTGAAAAGTTCAAGGGGGCTGAATACTTTTGCAAGGCACTGTAATCAGTGTTACTCACCTTATCTGTCAGTGGTCATAAAGTTATGCCTTGTCAGTGTATATTTACAAACACTTCCTTTCTGTCACCTACATTTTAATCAATCGTGTTATTTTTGTTCATTAGCTTTACAACAGACTGCGCTCATCGCTTGACAATTATAAATGAATGTGTTAAAAAAATACTTTTTAAACTAAAGCTGTATCCCAATTTCCATACTATAAACACAGCTGATTATGTACACAATTTAGTGCATTGGGAATGAAGCGTAATGCAAAAAAGTCAATTCCTGGTGTGTACTTGTGATAAATTTATTGATTGCTGGACTGAAATCCATTTGGCTTTATAGGATAAGATAAAAGTCCTAGTTAGATTAAACTTATTTAATACTTAGATATAATGTTAAGGTTGTACAACCCCTAGCAAAAAATATGAAATTAACGCACTTCATGTTCTTTTTTTTTTTTTTTTTTTTTACTACAAATCACATGTTTTGTGTAACATGCATCAAATACACTTTTTTTAAAAAGATCAAATAGAAAAACATTTAATCTGTCTACAGTGGAAAATATAATCCTCAATAATAATAAAAAAAGGCTTTTATATGCACACAGGGGTGCATATAAACAGTCAGGCCTGCCTGAACATCCTGTAGATACTAAACAATTGTGCTGCCCGAGAACAGATGGCCCACTTGTCCCACTGCAGTGAACAAGCAGACAAAGAATTGCTTATTCAATGTGCCAAAGCAGAACAAAGGGATCCTTTCACATAAGTCTGAAAATAACAATCGGCTAACTATACCAGCTGTTTTGCCCTCAATATTTTATGCTGCTCTGAAAACTGTTTTAAAATGTTCATAATCAGAAAAAATAAAATTTAGGGAGAAGGAATTGATCTCAAATCAAAACAGGCTTATCACTGTTTCAGAAAAGCTAGGTAACCAATAACATGTTTTTAAAATAAATAACACAGTTAATGTTACAAAAATCTTGTTACACAGAAACCTTCCCCCCAAACCACCCCCCAAACACACACATACACACTTCCTGAAACTTACTCTGCTGGTAGGACGCCACCCGACCCTGGCAAGGGACTGGAGTACAGCATATGGTAGTATGTAGTGAAGAAAGGACAGTGGCCATGAGCGCAGCCGAGCAGTGGGCCGGGACATACAGCTCAGCTGGCCAAGTCGCCGCCGCAAACCCCACTGCGGGAACTGCAACCTGTGCAACATGCATGATGCAGCCAATAAGGCCCAGGATGCAAGCAATATTACAGTAAAAGTGTGATACTGCATATACTGATTTAAATACAACACCAAATCAGAAAAAAGTATGGAAAGTATGGAAAATCTGAATAAAAAAAACCCCACAGTGCTTCATACATTTACTTTGACTTTTATTTCATTGCTGACAGTAACACAAGGTATTTCATGTTTTGTCTGGTCAGCCTTATTTCATTTGATAACATACATCAATTTGTGCATTTTAGGCCTAGACACTTTTCCAGCTTTATGCTAACCGGGTCCAGAAGCGGCATTGAGTTATCTGGGCTCTGAGGCGTCTGGGATGGACCATTACACAGTGGAAACATGTATTGTGATCATATATATCAGTACTCCAGATTTATTTTTGAGCGTCGGGAGAAAAAATGGCAACATTACAAAGTAGTGAATACTTTACTGTTCCAACTTTTTTTGGAATGTGTTGCAGGTCTGAAATGCAGGAATGGATGTATAATAATAAATAAAAAAAGTTGACCAGACATTAAAAACATTTAATTTCTTGTGCTCATACTGTCTGCATATAAATAAAAGAAAAAGTAAATATAAGAAATAGTTTTTATTGCAATTTCCATAGTGCCCCAACATTTTCTGATTTGGGGTTGTATTTTTAAGGAGATAGGAAAGACACATACACACAATATCAGAACCTTTACTTAAGAGCAGTTAAAATTGAAAAAATTAAAATCTGATAAATCTGAAAATGTATTTACATAGTGCACACAAAGTTGACAACCACTGGTTCAATAAATGTAAAGAATGATTTAAATGAAATTGTAAATAAATTAACAGTATTAATCTAGCTAGTGATATTTTTCTTGAGTACTTTATAGCCAACATACACTATTTTTAGGTTGCCCAAGTATTTGTTTTAAACTACATTTACTATCATTTTTAGCTTCTAAACTAAAAGCTACTTCACTAGTCTGTAATAAAGTAAGCATTTTTTTAAAGTTTAATCAATAAATTAATCAATTTTGCCAATCTGCCATGTTTATAGGCTGATTTATGTTGATTTAAAAAATATAAATATTATGTTTTTATCAGCTCACTGCTCCATTAACTTTTGTTTTACCACATAAGTCTAGGTCAACTATAATACGCTGACATATCTACTTTTAGAGCTCAATTTCTTATATCTAGGTCCAGTACAATACATTAAACAGCAGCCAATAGAATGCTCTAAATATTCACCTTGAACTCAACAACCAAACCTTAAAATACATTAATAGTTTATTTAGCGTAAAAATAAGATTAGCTTGTGAAAAAGAACCAATGAATATTGTGCACCAGTCAAGCGCAGGGGTTTTCAACCTGTGGGGGGCTAAACGTTTTCAGTCAGAGCAGATGATCCCAAACTAACCAACTTGGTAATTGATGAACTTTTGTCTATGCTCTGTGAAGTAACGTTTTCTGCTCTCATCTACATCAAAAAGCAAGAACCGCTTATGATTTACCAAAGTGAACCACGAATTTATAATTTATACTGCTCAAGTAATTTCTGCACCTTACTTGTATTTTTGCACCTTATTTACTTTTTAGGCACCTTATCGGCATTGCCAATTTTACGCTGCTAATGTACAACATGTCACTACCTCATGAACCATTGTACCATCTATTCACCATCATGTACTAACACTTGTCTTTAGTCCTGTCTTCTAATTACTTGTTTATATTAGGGATAATTAGGAATATCTTTTGTAGTTATTTATTATAGGATTTTTTGTAATTATTTTTGTATTTACACTGTTTTTGTATTGTCTTGCACTTTTTGTACCGTGTTACACCGTGATCCTAGAGGAACGCTGTTTCGTTTCAATATGTACTTGTATGTAGCTGAAATGACAATAAAACCTCTCTGACTCTGACTGACTCTGATATAATGTGCTGATAGAATCGGCTCAGATGGGGTCGGACTGTATTATCTTTTTAAAATAATATTTTCAATCAGCAAAATTATATAATGTGCACAACATTAATTACGTTCTTTTAGCTTGTCAGAAGCTTTCTCAATGATTTCTGTGCGGTGGTTGACGAAAGGGAGGGGGGCATGGCGCAAGTTGGGGGAGGGGGGGGGGGGGGCGCAAGTTCACGGTTGGCACACGAAGGGGGGCGCATGTCCAAAAAGGTTGAAAACCCCTGGTCTAGCGGATCAGTAACCCTTTACACAGACATCAATGGTGCAAACAGCAGATTACACATAAACAGTCATGGCCAAAAATATTGACACCTTTGCACTTCTTTTAAAAAATGCACAACCTTGCTTAGCTTATGTTTATTTATTGCATTTGAACAGCACAAAAAATTTGAGATAAAAGTGAAATCTCACATTAATCAACACGAAACTCCAAAAATGAACTTGCCAAAATTATTGGCAGCCTCGACTTAATATTTGTGAGCACACCATTGAAAAAAAAAAAAAATTGAGATCAATCTTCTATAAACAGTTTCCAAAAGCAAAAAAAAACTTTAAAGCTCTCCCATATTCGACCCTAGGAACTGTGGACTTTACTTTAAAGGCCTCATTTAGTTTTATGTAAATGGTACCATCATGTGCTTTAACAAGCTTTATTTTGGTCTTATCCATCCATATGACACTATCCATGAAGAATTGTGGCTTCCTCAAGTAAGATCTGGCAACTCTGGTCTGACTTTTTTATGTTTGTGTGTCAGCAGTGGGCTCCTGCTCGGTCTCCGTTCCATTCAGATGACAGTGAGTGGTGTGAGCTGACACCGACTGTTGTACCCTGTGCTTGCAGATCAGCTTGCATTTGTTTGGAGGTTGGTTGAGTATCCACTTTTTAAATAATCCTTTGTTGCAATCTTTAATCATTTTTTATTTGGTCAGTTATAGTACCATAGACTGTAAACAATTATTTGCTCTAGATTTTTTTCCATCTTAGTGTGGGACATAAGGAAAGTTGACTCAGTCTTTGTATTTTGAAGTTAAACTTATTGCAAATGTGATTTGTAGAATGCCAGAACCTGTTATGTGCCACAGGTAAATTTAAGCACAAATTAAAGGTACATCACATTATTCAAATCTAATTGTTCCTTACCATTTTGAAAAGCAGAGAAGCATTTTCTAAAAGAAGTGCGAGTGTGTCGATATTTTAGCCCTGTCTATATGAGTGTTATCAAGTGTGAGATTTTTGGGGAGAATAAAGGGAGAAGGGCATTGCATGTAAGGTGACTTTTGGTTGCTTAAACTTTACTGTAAGTTCTTTCTAAAGCACTGTACATTTAGTGTGAAAGTTTGCTAGATGCACAAAACAGATCAGCTGTTTTTCTGTGTATTTAGAACTGAAAATGATGAGCTAGCATTAGAGCAGTTGATAGACAAATCTGTGCAGAAGCTATCTATAGTAGCTAATACACTAATCAGGATGAGACCCAACAATAAGCTGTAGACAAAGAGGGCTTAAGGCCTAACACCACTTTTTGTCAATACTCAGTGTAATTTAATAAGATTCTGACAGTTATTGACAAAAAGTTCTGACAATCAGACAAAAAGTCCTTAATCAGAAATTATTGGAAAATTAACCACAATTAAGATCTTTTTGACATTGTGTTTGTAATCATTTACATGCACCAGAGGTAAATAAAATAAGTGGTTGAATACTTGTTTATCCCAACGTTAATGTTGTTTTATATATAAGATACATCTTTGCTCAAATTGTGCAGTATTAAGGCATACTAATAGTCTTAAGAGTAAGCTGTTATGTATCTGACATTATGCCCCCCCCCCCCCCCCCCCAACACACACCTATAACCCTGTTAAAATGCCAGGTTTTTGAGATGTAAAAAATCTAAACCAAGATAAATAATTTCACAAGTCAATACATATACTATGGAACACAGTCAAAACAGTCATCAGCAAGTGAAAAAAAAAATTGTCACAACAGTGACATTACCAAGCACTGGGCAGAAAAACTGGCCTATGAGGCTGCCAAGAGACCTACAGCAACATTAAAGGAACTGCAGGGATTTCTCTTAATGTGTGACAAAAGAAAAACCTTTCAAGTCTGAGTACATGTAGCAAAAACCTACATAAATTCTGCCAAAAGCATGTGGAAAAAATATGTTATGGTCTGATGAGACCAAGGTTAAACTTTATCCCCCCCCCCCCCCCCACATTACAGGGTGAACAAAGTTTTAAAATGATTTATCTTGGTCTTATTTGTTTACATCACAAAAACCTGTTAGTGGTGTAAATACTTTTTATATCCACTGTACATGCAACTAAACCTACACTATACTGTGTGATGCACGTTACTTGTAAAAATTAAGTTTTTCAAAGAAATAACCCATTACTACAGTTGTCTGTGTAGACTCACTATTATTTTTTTCCCTTGTATTGCAAGCCAATATAACACCACATAAACAGTGTAATCCCAAAAGTATTGCGGTGAAAATCAATGTAATTTTAAAGCAGGGACCTGCTTAATATAATGCAATGTCACCTTAAGGGCAGTAAACAAATTGTTGAATGAGGAAGTTCAGTATTCGTTCCACTGGTTAAATTAAGTATTATTTTAAAACTTTATTCATGTATATATTAAAAGATAAGAGGGGGAAAATTACACGAAGTCAAAGTCGGCATCTTCCTCTCTAAATATATTATAAACATATTTTAATTTGTACACCATTCTAACTTCAAACTTCAACATCACTGCAGCGTTTTCCGTTAAAACGAGTTTGGAGACATTTGCACTCAACTGTAATTGGAACTAAAAATAAATGCTATCTAATATTAATTTGTTCTAAAATAATATAATAATAAATATACTGTGCCTTTTTTAATCATACAAGCATTTCTCTTGGTAACATTACATTTGTAACATGTTTAATTTGTCCCACTGGGCAGATAATCTACTATAACAGAAAGAATTCATATAGTGTACACTGTAGCTTTAAATCTGCACTGCAGTTTATCGAGGTTATCAGTATCTACTTTTAAATTATGTTCACTTTGTATCATAATCGCTTTGATTCTTATTATATTACGTAACCTTACAAAATAAATGACAATAAATAGTTATTTCGTCCCATACAATAGATATTAATGGCTTTAAATGTCTCCAGCTATAAATATTTTATCTGGCATACTAGGCTAAAGGCTTTAGTGCCCTTCCCCCAATCTGTCTGGCACAGCTGGTTTAAAAATCACTACAGCTTATTTGCTATTCTGACAACAGAAATAAACAATTGTGCTGTAGTTAACTCTAGAAGTATAACGTATAGTAAAACAAAATTAAAAATAAATATTATCGTCCTTTGTAAGCAACCTTTATGGGCGCTACAAATGTTGACACTTTTCTCTTTTTTAATTCAAATAGGAAGTAAAAAAATAATAATAAAAAATGAAAAATAACGAAAAAGAAATTGATAAGGTTAATGGTTTGAATATCTTTTTTTTTTTAAATATATCTCTCTAACACGGATCCTATCGTAAGATGCAAATGCGGGAATAAGGCACTTTGGGATGAACTACACCGCATGCATTGTTCACACGAGATGCCTGGCAGACGCTTTTAAAGACATTGCACCGTAATTAGGCCAAATTGAAATAGGACAATTTAGAGCTAAGCTACACACTCAATATTATTTTTTTTTTGTTTACGTGTATATTATTCCTGCGTGCAAATTAGTTATTGATCTATTCCACAGTAAATCATTTTTATACATCTTGCTCCTTCACCTGCAACATGTATTCTCTGTATTCAATTCATCCATTCCAGTAAACCAATATTACTTAATTTTCACAAACAACGCCCCTCTAATCTAGCATCCAAGTCTCTAACATCCTTTACTCGAGGTACCTGAATCGGCTCTGACGGTTGATCTCAACGGCTCTGTCGTTTTTAAGTTCAACCGCAGACCCCCCAGCTGCTCCTGTTAAGGAGGACCCAAATGGTCGGAGGCGCCGCGCATCAACCCTGACTCTGTGGAGATTGTAGCAAGAAGACGGCCTGTGTAAAGTCCTGCAACATCTCACCATTTCCTGACCCCGTTGCGCTGTTGCTGTCGCTTCAAGCTCCGCTCACACATGATTACACTGTAGAAATAACAACACTGCAATTCATCCCACCCAGAGTGGTAGAGAGAACAGAGTGGCGACACTCCCATAGGGAACCGTTGGAAAGGGGGCGGGACATATTTTCTGTGCAGCTTCCGGGTTGTGGAGCTCTGTATAGTTCCAAACATCCCATAGAGCCCCATTCATTTCCACTACTTATCAAGCATTTTTAGCTGTTTGTTGCTTTGTTTTAAAAAAATAATGAATTTGATGTCATTAATATACTTAATACTGTTATTGTTTAGCATTTGCTCAGCACTAAATGTTACATGTTTATCTTAATTAATAGGTATAACTGAATTTAGCTTAGTCAGCTAAGCTAAATTATTGACACGAGTCTTTTCACCTAAAATTGATTAATTAAAAGTTGATTAATCAAGAGTCTTGTTACAGAAATGATAATAAAACATCAGAGCCATAATAAATCATGCTACTTTTACTTTCATTCTTAAGTACATTTGAAGGTAAATTTAGTTTAGTACTTTAGTGGAGGTAAAGAGTATTTTACTTTTATTACTACTCTTACTGGAGTAATATTTCACCTTGGATATTCTACTTCAACTCAACTACATGGTTTGTGTACCTTGTCCACCACTTACATTAGACAAAATGAACTAGTGCATATTAATTATGAATTACTTCATGTATTACATGTAGGAATAAATTATTACTTACTCATGAAATAAGACATGAATTAATGCTATTTCATGTACCTGCACTATAATGTTAAAGGTATTGGTACGGTAGTGTGTTTATGAATCTGTTCATTCAGTGCAGGTAAACCTTATGAATCCAGCCACATGGCTTAGTGTTTAACCAAAATGATTATTATTATGAATCCTCGGGAAAGTGAAGGGAGATTAGTTTATGTAAAAAACAAAACATAAAAAACTCTTTAATCTCTGTACTGTATATTGTCTCTACTACTTAATGATATCGCATTATGTAATGTATGCTAATATAATGTACTGTGTGTTAACAAGAACGACCTATTAAGTCATTATAAACATCAATCTTCCACTTCATATACCAAATTGATATTAAAGCAGATGCAGTAAATGTAAAGGCAGGTGAAAATACCCAGAAATTGTACAAATGTTTATTATTTAATGTTTAATATTTCACTCACTGCTGCCTGTCCCATATGAGAACATGACAGCGCCGGGTTTGTTTGGAACTATTGGAGGGTTACATGAACCACGTGACCGCGTGGCGGCGAGATCAAGGAGTGTCGCAACTCTCTCTATCTACGGCTCTGATCCCACCTAACTCCTGTTTCCTCTCCTCCCTGGATTCTGTCGCCGCTCTCCGTTACAGAAAGCCCAGCCTCCCCAATTGGTCACCAGTTCTGCTGTGTCAGTGATTGGCTGGTTGACAACTAGGAACGCCTCTTCCAGAAACCACCTGAGGGAGGAAAAAGTCTAAAATCCTGATGCTGCTACGAGTGAGGATTTCATTTGGTCTGTGTTGTTTCTATGAAAAATACAAAAACATTTGTTTGGTGGAACCATGTGCTCACGGAACTACAAAACCCCTCGTTTATTCCTCTTCTTATTACTCTGTTGTTTCAAAGCAGTCTTGAATATCCAAAATAGCCAGTACTTTTGATTATTCTAATAGTCAAAGTATGCATACATTTCTAATTCACTTGGGTGAAATTCAAATGGGTGAAAATTCTTGATGTTCCGATATATCATAAACAAAAAATATGATATTTGTGTATGCTTAAATTGTATCTAAAAGTAAAGTTCATATAAAACGCCATTGATGGAAAAGTTTTGATGTTTTGTAAAATGTCATTTTTGTTTTGTAAATAGTTTACAAAATAGTTTTGTAAAAATAGAATGTGATTTTTTAATCCTCCTGAACAAGCTTCATTGTGTTTTGTAAATATAGAAATTTGAAAAAATTTAATGCTTGCAATAAACTTACAAAAGCTGGAAGGGGAAAAAGTATACAATATTTATAAAGGACCGTTTTAAATCCTTCCACAATATAAAGGTGAATTGGTAACAGGTGAGGTCATCATGATAGAAAGAGGATCCACCAAAGCAAAGATGGGGCGTTGCACATGATTAGGCTGCTCAGGTGGCGCAGCAGTAAAAACACATGCTGGAACCAGAGCTGGGATCTCGAATACATCGTATCGAATCTCAGCTCTGCCTTGCCGGCTGAGGCTGAGCAGCCACGAATAACGATTGGCCTGTTGTTCAGATGGGCGGGACTAAGCCGGATAGGGTCTCTCTTATGACTGGTGCAATTTCGACCTCTGCTGGCTAATTGATGGCACCTGCACAGAGATGAGAAAAGAGTGCTCTTAGGGTGTGTCACTCCGTACACGCAGCTAAGCTGCACTGCACTCGTCAAAGTGTAGGTAATAAGATGCATACGGCATGCTGCCCACGTGTTACGTGGGGGCGTGGGTTAGCTTCTTTCTCCTCAATCAGAGCAGGGATCGACTTTGGTGGAGAGGAAGCATGATGCAATGGGGCAATTGGACGTGCTAAAAAGGGAGAAAAAGAAGAGAAAATGCAAAAAAGAAAAATATTTATTTTTTTACATTGCATATGATTTTGCTCTTTCACCATCTACTGAATAAAACATTGGGGAAAGATTCCATGAATTAGAAGACATCTCTACATCTCTGGCAAGGCTGAAAACCACTGTTGAATGTGAGCAACCTTTGAACCCTAAAACAGCATTGCATAAGAGGTAGTCACACAAATGTGACTTTATGTAACAATTGTAGCTAATTATGTGGCTAAAAAGATGAGTGATTAGTGAAAAGATTAGTAATTCAACCAACCCTAAAAGGAAAGCAGTGAGGACAAGTGAACTGAAAAAAGATGCAAAATTTGGAAGTGGAATTCGTCTCTCATGAGTGCCGATCAACCAACCATCCCTAATGTTAGCTATTATACGTAAGCTATCCAGAAAATAAGTTAGCCGCACATTCACGCTGCAACCAACAATAGTCACAGGTATTGTCAACTAACATTAATGTCTTTACGTTATACTTGTTAGAAAACCCACATGAAGTTTCACTAAAGTGTCAATCATTGCAGTGATGCACATGTAACATGCCAGATGGTAGGAGCTTTCATGTATTGCATATTCGTATAGTATACTGTGTGACAGTACTTGCTTATGATAAAAAGCAGTATTTGTGTAGGTAAATGAGTATTTTTATCAATGGGAGAGAAATGCTGCAGATTAGACTGTTCAATACTAGAGCTGGGCGGTTCCTGAATCAACCGGGTTAATGATTCGAATCTTTGTAATGAATCAGAAATCACGAGTCCGAAATCTCAAAGAACCCGGATCCTATGAGTCCTCTGACTGGCTGCTAGTAATTTGATATTTCTTACCTTGATGATCAGAAATATCAAATTACTGATAATATTTCTTTAATGTTCACTCTGATGCGTTCAGAGGCGTGAGAGTGGGAGCAAGGATGCTGACAGGACAGTGAGAGCAGGTGGCATGAAGGTAAGTGAGAAAAGAAGCAATACTGAAGAGGAGATTAGAATATGGTACCAGAGGAGAGGAGGAGAGTGTGCTGGCAAAGAGAAGAGAGATCCAGAGGAGAGCAGAACAGAGCAGATGTCCTGTCCCTGCTGCCTACCCAAGTGCACTTGTACATAAATAAAAACAGCAATTTTCTAAACCTTGGTCACAATAGCTGCGCTCAGCTTTGTATAAAAATGAACAGATTTCTGTTTATATGACTATGGCTGCACTTTATCAATCGCTAAATGATCAATCTCTGCCATTACAAAACACTATTAGCCATAATTGTAAAATGTATAAAAAGTACTTTGAAACATACTATGTTCCTGTCGCTGTAAAGACACAGTTTCCCTTGGGATTAACCTTTATCCATTACATCCAATAAAATTTCACGCCCACCCACAGAAATCCCAATAGATTATTTACCAGGGAGATTATTCGCATATCCAGTTGCTATTATTATTAACTTCCTCATTACTGTCCTCACAGAAATGGCTATTTGGTTTCTTGATATGTGGTACCTAACAACCTTTTGTATTGGTTGCTGTATTCTCTGGCCTTTCTCATAGTAACTGATAAGAAGATTAGCCATCTGTGTCAACTCATATTTACCCCAATGAAACAGTCATGGTTAACTGTTAGTGTCAAATAATAATACATAAAATGTGAATGGCATATGTGGCACATGTAGATTTTTAAGTTTATTTATTACAGTAACAATATTTAGTTTTTTGTACTTCTGATAAATGCAGCTTTGTAATAAATGTAGCTTTGGTTATTTTAACAAAGAATTAACAAGATAAACAACAAAGGATTTAAAAATGGCCAATTTTGTTTATGTTATTAGGGGACTGTTTCTGGACACAGTGACATGGGTCAATAGCAGGTCAAACAGTCAACAAATCCACGTTGGAGGTACAATGTCTACAGCTCTGTAATAATTATCTAATAAAATGCATAAGGTATGACATGTAACAAATTGTCACTCTACTCTCGGATTCCAAGTGTTAGGCCAGCTTTGACTTGGCAACAAGTAAACAAATATTGTCATTCCGTAATATGTAACCTAATTTATGAAACCCTATTGAATGAATGATTAAATGATTCCTTTTTGCGCCTCCTGTTACGGTTCACCACAGTTTTTTGGCAGTTTTGCATGTTCTTCAATATGCAACTCTCTAATTTATCTGAGCTGTGCTCAGCCACCCAGGTTAGGTTCACCTAACTCCATGTACCTTCTGTATTATGTGAGCCTAGCCAGGATTTCCACAAATAAACAACTTTCCACAATTAAACAAATAAATGCCATCATGACTGGGTAAAAATAAAGTAGTTTCAAAAGGCTCAGTAGGACGGTTTGTCAAAATCCAATATTGAATGTTCATGACCTTTGATCCCTCACAAGCCTGGCAATAAAAAAAAACAATAAGCTTCTGTGATAAATATAAGCACATGGGCTATGAAATATTTTATAAAACCCTTGTCAGTACATACAGTTTGATTTGCTTATAAGCCAAGTTCATCTCAGATGGATGTATGCTGGCTTCTGTCGTCACCTGTCCAGTTATTTTTGAAAATAATGAGTGTTGTGTTTTCCAGGTCAAAGAGGAAAAGCACTGACCCTAGACTACTCAGCAACAAGTGTTATATAAACCAAGAAAAGAAAAAATTACAACCGTGTGTGTAATGTTGTAATGTTTTTCATTACAGACAGTAGGAACACAGGATATGTCATGTTTTTTCTGGTCATTTCATTCAGTATACATTCCTGAATTTCAAGCCACATTCCAAAAAAGTTGGGATGGTAAAGCATTTACCATTTTATGATGTTGCCATTCATTCTCAAAACACTTAAAAGACATTCCAGTTGTTTTCAAATTTTTTGTTCTCCACACATTCTCTATTGAACAGGTCAGGACTGCATACCAGGCCAGTCAAGTACAGCCATGCCTTTGTAATGTGTGTGCATGTGGTTTTGCATTATTGGTTTGCCAAAGTAATCCCTTGTCCACATGGTTATATCAGCTATTGATATACAACTATTTCTTGATGCAGTGCCGTCTGAGGGATTTGAAATCACCGCTGTTCAGCTTCGGCTTGAGCCCTTGCCCTTTATGCAGCAAAATTCCAATTATTATGCACTGTAGAGGGAGCAGTGAGAACATATGTTGTCCTGGCAACACCAGTCACCTGAATACATTTTCAGATTATTGTATTTGGCTAAATTTATCTTTATAAAAATTAAAAAAAAAAAACATTTACAATACTGTAAGAAAAGACAAGCTGAGTATTAAGACAGATTGTTTGAGGTCAAATGAGGGAAGTAATCCAAGATACAAACTAAGAGAAACAAATAAAAAAAACATATAGATGATAGCTGGCAATTACACCGATCAGACATAACATTATGACCACCTTCCTAATATTGTGTTGGTCCCCCTTTTGCTGCCAAAACAGCCCTGACCAGTCAAGGCATGGACTCCACTAGACCCCTGAAGGTGTGCTGTGGTATCTGGCACCAAGATGTTAGCAGCAGATCCTTTAACTCCTGTAAGTGGGGCCTCCATGGATCAGACTTGTTTGTCCAGCACAAACCACAGTAGACAACCACTTTTCTAACGTTCTAAGTTTTCAGGAATCTAAGTTGTACAATTTTTAAAAAATTCACTCTCAAGTCGTGCTTTATTTTTTGTACTGCAAAACTAGTAAACTGTATTTTTTTCCTAATAGGACATCCACTTAAAGTAAAGATTTGCAAACAGCAATTTATTGCCTGACAATGTAAGAAATAATAAAAAAAAAAGGTTGAATATGTTTGCAGGATATAGGACATATGAGCATACTGACTCATTTATTATAACATGCTGTGTAGAAAGATTAGATGAAAGAAGCCCTTTCTAAGAGCAACTAACAAAATAATATAAACAGCATCATACAGTAGGAACTACAGTTTACTAAAGTTGTGCAATAGTCTAGTACTACCAATATGATTTAGCACACAATCTAATTGCCTCTTCTAGTAGACTAAGACCTAGCCATCAATAAATCATTTGATAAGATTATGATCCTAAACTACATTTAAATAAGCACAGAAATGCTTTCAGAAAATTAAAATCTAAGTTTTGCAATGACCTTGGAATCTGAAGACACTCCAATTGTGGATTTCAGATCATTTTGTTAACAGGGCAATTAAAAAGCATAAAATTACCCCTCACCTGTAGGTCATTGGCTAGGCGTGGAGGTACCTCAATTCCAAGTTTCTGTAGCTCGTGTTCTTTATAACGTTCATATTGGTTGTATCCAAAGTAGCCACCACCAGTAGCAATTAAAAGAGGAAGTGGCCACACACGAGCTTGTAAGCCTTGGAAGCCTAAAGCAAAAGACATACACCGATAAGAAAACCAGGCCTACACAAATCAACAGCCTTTTAGATGGTGACTAGATTAATTAAAAATGTGCTGTTTAGTATAAAAAATTTAGAAAAAAACCAAGAAAAGAATAACCAAACAAAAGAAGAATAAAAGAGTCGTCCATTACATTAAAAATGGCTTCAACTGAATTATTCTGACTATGCTTTCACAAATAAACTCCCCTAGTTAGAACAGCATCCGTTACTCGCATTTAAATTTACGTGGGGCTTTTCCTATTAAAACCTTGTGGATTAAATCACTGCTTTTATATTAATAACATTCCAACTAGGCAAAACACAGGTCATTTTTTAAAACAAATTAAATATACAATTTGCTTGCATTTAATAGTTGTCTTGTTAAAGAGTAGCTATTTATTTATTAAAGTTCAATAACATAGTTGCATTATTGATGCATTTGTCAAATATTTAAACCCCTGCCACATTGCCATGATGCCACCAATAACATGAAATTACCTTGCCAGTCCAAATCCAACCACCACCACCCCCTACCACCTGCTACACACCTTAAGATGTGTTTGCAGGAAAAATGTGACAAAATAACATCTGAAACACTTAATTGCTTGGTATCCATGGTGCCAAACTGTATATTAATTGTTGTGAGAAAGAACAGGAACTTACAAAGTGGTAGATGCTTAATTGTCCCAATTTTTTTGGAATGTATTGCAGGCTTAAACTGCAGTAACGGATGTAAATTAACAAATAAAAATGAAGTTGACCAGACAAAATATGGGTTCATACTGTAAAAAACCCCACCTGATTTAGGGTTTTAAATTTGCCATTTGCTAAAAGTGCTATTTCTTTTATTCTATATCACTAGAATTTCCATAAATCTTAGTAGAATAATTATTTACTTTTTGTCACAAAATACAACATCTATACTGGATATATACTCTATTTAATTGATGTCACATGTCAATGTACTTACAAATGAGGAGTGTATTGAAAAGGTAGAAAGAGTACTTTAATGAGCTGATGAATAGAGAGAGAAGGTTGGGTGCACCACAGAGTTTTTATTTTTTAGATTATCAAGTAGAAAGTGACGACTGGTATAAAGAGAATAAATAGTGGAAAGGCAGTTGGCCCAGATGACATACCATTGGAAGCAGGGAAATGTTTTAGAGAGGTTGCAGTAAAATTTTTAGTTAGATTGTTTAACATAACCTTAATAATGTTAAAAAATTTTAAAAATAGGGGTGGTATACAGAGCTGCAGTAACTACAGAGGCATAACATTGATTAGCCACAGCATGAAGATTTGGGAAAAAAAGTAGTGGAAGCTAGGTTGAAAAAAAGAAGTGAGGATTTGTGTGAAGCATTATGGTTTCATGTCAGCAAAGAGCACAACACGTGCGATGTTTGCTTTTAGAGTGTTGATGGTGGTACTCTCTGAATAAATCAGAAATGGCGTTCGAGCGTGGTGCAAGATACAGTATGTATAAGGACAGTGTGACAAAGATGAGTCCTATCTTGTTTGCAATGGTCATGGACAGGCTGACAGACAAAGTTAGTCAGGGGTATCCAAGGGGTTGACATTATGATTTTTAGCGAGAGTAGGGGGCAGACTACGAAGAGCCTGGAGAGGAGGAGGTATGCAATGAAGAGAAGGGAAATGACAGTTAGCAGAAGTAAAACCAAGTACTTGTGTGTAAATGAGCAGAAGGGGGGGCTAAATTTGCACATGGTTAAGGTAGCAGATAGGCTAGTCTAACACCTTTACATGTTCTAAGTAACACAAGTAGAATATGACTTTTGTCTTGTCATGACGTTGCTGTTGTAGTGTTTAACCCTCATGTTAAACCCTTGAGCCCCTGCAACAGCTTACAAAATATCCTAATCAGCCTGATACAGAAAAAGCAAATAAGCAATATTTTATATTGATACTGTGTTCAGGTTTACAGCGTTGTTTGCCGTGTGTGATACTAAGGAGGAGTGCTGGCTCTGCTTTGTTGAGTGGGGAGGCAGGAATCACAAACACTTTTAACAGATGAAAAGCTACCTAATCCAGAAGTAAAATAATTTCATACAGCAGTAATGGTGTGCTAAATCTATTTAAGAAATGTAAAATCCAATCCAGAGTTAGAAAAGATCAAGCAAAATTGCATTCCTTCTAGAAATTAAAGATTTAAGGCTTTAATCATATGTTTGCATCATCATATAAAGCAGGTCACAGGAGTTGTTATAATTATTTCAAATACACTGACATATAAACACATGCTAAGGATAAGAAAGGCTGCTCTGTAATGATTACTTTGGGGGAAGGGTGTTGGTAACATTATTGATTATTAAATGTTTATGCTCTACCAGGAAGTGGTTTCTAAATGAATATTTGACCTGATGGCTAACTCAAAGCTAATTATATGTGGTGGGAACTAGGGCTGGGCGATATGGATCAAAAATAATATCTCGATATTTTTTTGCTGAATGGCGATATACGATATACAGTGTATCACAAAAGTGAGTACACCCCTCACATTTCTGCAGATATTTAAGTATATCTTTTCATGGGACAACACTGACAAAATGACACTTTGACACAATGAAAAGTAGTCTGTGTGCAGCTTATATAACAGTGTAAATTTATTCTTCCCTCAAAATAACTCAATATACAGCCATTAATGTCTAAACCACCGGCAACAAAAGTGAGTACACCCCTTAGTGAAAGTTCCTGAAGTGTCAATATTTTGTGTGGCCACCATTATTTCCCAGAACTGCCTTAACTCTCCTGGGCATGGAGTTTACCAGAGCTTCACAGGTTGCCACTGGAATGCTTTTCCACTCCTCCATGACGACATCACGGAGCTGGCGGATATTCGAGACTTTGCGCTCCTCCACCTTCCGCTTGAGAATGCCCCAAAGATGTTCTATTGGGTTTAGGTCTGGAGACATGCTTGGCCAGTCCATCACCTTTACCCTCAGCCTCTTCAATAAAGCAGTGGTCGTCTTAGAGGTGTGTTTGGGGTCATTATCATGCTGGAACACTGCCCTGCGACCCAGTTTCCGGAGGGAGGGGATCATGCTCTGCTTCAGTATTTCACAGTACATATTGGAGTTCATGTGTCCCTCAATGAAATGTAACTCCCCAACACCTGCTGCACTCATGCAGCCCCAGACCATGGCATTCCCACCACCATGCTTGACTGTAGGCATGACACACTTATCTTTGTACTCCTCACCTGATTGCCGCCACACATGCTTGAGACCATCTGAACCAAACAAATTAATCTTGGTCTCATCAGACCATAGGACATGGTTCCAGTAATCCATGTCCTTTGATGACATGTCTTCAGCAAACTGTTTGCGGGCTTTCTTGTGTAGAGACTTCAGAAGAGGCTTCCTTCTGGGGTGACAACCATGCAGACCAATTTGATGTAGTGTGCGGCGTATGGTCTGAGCACTGACAGGCTGACCCCCCACCTTTTCAATCTCTGCAGCAATGCTGACAGCACTCCTGCGCCTATCTTTCAAAGACAGCAGTTGGATGTGACGCTGAGCACGTGCACTCAGCTTCTTTGGACGACCAACGCGAGGTCTGTTCTGAGTGGACCCTGCTCTTTTAAAACGCTGGATGATCTTGGCCACTGTGCTGCAGCTCAGTTTCAGGGTGTTGGCAATCTTCTTGTAGCCTTGGCCATCTTCATGTAGCGCAACAATTCGTCTTTTAAGATCCTCAGAGAGTTCTTTGCCATGAGGTGCCATGTTGGAACTTTCAGTGACCAGTATGAGAGAGTGTGAGAGCTGTACTACTAAATTGAACACACCTGCTCCCTATGCACACCTGAGACCTAGTAACACTAACGAGTCACATGACATTTTGGAGGGAAAATGACAAGCAGTGCTCAATTTGGACATTTAGGGGTGTAGTCTCTTAGGGGTGTACTCACTTTTGTTGCCGGTGGTTTAGACATTAATGGCTGTATATTGAGTTATTTTGAGGGAAGAATAAATTTACACTATTATATAAGCTGCACACAGACTACTTTTCATTGTGTCAAAGTGTCATTTTGTCAGTGTTGTCCCATGAAAAGATATACTTAAATATCTGCAGAAATGTGAGGGGTGTACTCACTTTTGTGATACACTGTATATCTCGATATTTTTTCATCCCATAAGGTAATAACAAAAAGACACTTCTGAGACAAAGCTACATGTTCCAAATTTTTTACAGGCACTTTTATTAATATTCATGCTGGGGAAGCTTCACACAAGAACTATTTTTCCTTAAAAGACAAAAAAAGAACTATTCTAAGAAAAAGTTTGTTGTTTTTTACCGTCTCACCTGTCGTGTCATGTGAATTACAAATATATTGTCTGGCTCTTTAAGAATGTTAAGTGCACTATAGGGCACAGGGAGCAAGTGTGTAGGGAAGAGATCAGAATTGACCGTTTCCGGCTGTGCTCATGTTCTTCTGTTGTTTTGCACTGAGCTTGTGTGACATTAAAAGTAGCGTTCTCGTTAAACCCCCCCCTCACATGTTTGGACTTTATACATTATTTTACATCAGTTGCCACAACATTGACATTTGCATTATTATTATTTTTTTTTTTACCGTATAGAACTCAGTTCTGCAATACAGGCATAACTAATCGTTCATGTTACTGTGTAACTATTACAACATTTAATGCATTTTAATCAGTGTTCTGCTTCATGCACTTTATTATTATTTAACAGATTTATTTGTTGTTTAATTGCTGTTTGCTCCTTGTTTACTGCAGAGTTAGTTCATGCAATTTTATTAATTTTTGGATGTTTATTGGCCGACAACAAGAAATACTATAATACAAGATGAATAAATAAATGACGTGTCGGACCTCGGGCGATCATCCAGTATAAACTAACACGACCACGTACAACATCCAGTACAGAAATCACTCCCCATAATGTTTGTTTTTTACAGATAGAGCAAATATATGTACGTCACACATACAAACGCACAAGTCAGAACAACAGGAGACGCACCGTTACGTTATTATTACTTTCTCAACACTTGTGCTTGATTTACACTGTTTATATATGAAGTAAATACGTGCATGTCAGCGCGTGCATGTTTATTTCCGTTTTCCAATATTGGTTTTTGAAACGAATAACGACTCGTTTTCTTGTTTTTCAACTTTGGAATTTGAAGTGAAAAACGAATGACCAAAGGTACACGGAGCTGGAACCTTTTGTCTGGACTTGTTTTCGGCATTTTCTACAGAATACATTATTCTGCTGCTCATCTGACACTTCTCCACCACTGAATCCGAACCATCTGCAAATAACTAAGCCATTATTATTCTTTTTACTAAGCAGCTCCTCAACCGTCTCCATGCTATCATGGGAGTTTTACTTACAGAAATGTGTTCTGAGGGCAGAAAGAACTGGCAGATCTAATTGGAACGCAACATCTATATCGATATAAGCGATATTGTCTTATCTTATATCGCGTATGAAATTATATCTATATTTCATAAAATCTCGATATATCGCCCAGCCCTAGTGGAAACCTTAATATTTTATTGAATACAAATCTGGACTCATCGAGGGTGAGAATTAGACAAAAGCCCTTGCAAAAAAATAATAAATAAATTAAAAAAAAATAATAAAAGGATAAATGAGCTGGGATGACATCTGAAGAAAACTATATCCTTCAAGCAGGGATTATACAAACTGCTCAGCACCACACCAAGTCTACTCGAGAATAGACTACTTTATAATCTATACTCTATACTTTATAATAGAGAATATTTCAGAATTAAATACTGTAGCATTGGAACAAGAGACCTATTCGACCATGACCTTGTCTGTATATCAGTAATTTTGAAAAAGAATTTTAGATCATTATTATGAGGGCTAAACTCATACCCAATTTACAGAAAAGTTGGGACACTTTCTAAAAATGCAATAAAAACTACATTTTCTGAAATTTGAATCACAAGAAAGAATGGACGGATTAAAACTGCCAAATGAAACAAACTGCCTGTAAGACATGACTAATCAAATTCTTCAGTCTGTAAAACAGAATATCACAGGACACAGTATCAAACGCTGCTGTGAGATCCAGAAGCTCAAGCATATATACAGTCAGGTGCCATCAATAAGTCATTCAAGACCCTGACCAAAGCAGTTCCAGTGCTGTGGTGCACTCTAAACCCAGATTGAAATTGTTTAAATATGTTATTGTTGGTCAGGTGTTCTGCTAACATGCTTTAACAAGTGGTGTCGGCATATGGTCAAGAGGGCAAGTAGTGCTGGACAATAATTCGATATCGATATATAACGCGATAGAAAATGTTTCAATAACAGTGATATGATTTTTAAATAAATTCGATCGATATGCATACATCAGTGCGTGATGAAGTACGCCACAGGCATGACGCCAGTGCTCAGCATTACCGCTCTGATTACACTCCGCTACAACACGGTGGATATTAGCGGCTAAATGAGTTCAACAGCTGTGAGTGAACGAGCATCCACAGTTAAAAAAGAAGCAGTAGAAATAGTTGATAAGAGAGGAAAGACTAGACTCTTTTTTTCTGTATTCTTTAAGCACAACATCTGCTGCAGCAAATTCTGCAGCAACTCTTAAGCACTTTTTATATTTTTTATCCTGGTTGAGCACTTTTGTTCGAAAATGTTTACATACAAATAATAATCAGTCCATGTTGTGGATTAAAGTTAGTTAAGACCAGAGGTGGAAAGTAACGAATTACATTTACTGTAATTGAGTGTACTTTTTTGTTTTTTGTGTACTTATACTTTTTAAAGTAGATTTCACAGCCTGTAATTTTACTTTTACTTAAGTATGTTTTGTATTAAGAATTGTAATTCGCTACATTTTAAATAAGATCCGTTACTGAGTAAAATAAAAACGCTAAAGAAATCGCGTCTGGGAAACTGCTGCAGTGAATTTTGCGACGGGGAGTCGGATCTTTTTTCTCGGTTCCTTTTAAAGAGCCGTATATATACACAACGACTCCCAGAAGCACGAATCTATTCCTTTATTTCAGTTTAAAGGGCCGTTCAATAGATTCAAATAATTCTACGACACATCACTAGTGGTTATACAGTTTAAAAAAGTTTTATGGGACTAAAATGACACATTACACACCCCTAAATGTTTTAAATGTTGTATCAACATGTTTCTTCTATTATATTTGAATTAAAAACAACTATTGTGAGATTTATATCCACTTGTCCTGTTTGCATTACACAGAAGAGACCCCCCCTGCTGTTAATAAAGTAACAAAGGAAAGTTTACTCTGAGTACATTTTAAATGAGTTACTTTTTACTTGAGTAGATTTTTAGACTAGTAACTTTACTCGTACTTAAGCAAAAATACATTAAAGTAATAGTACTTTTACTTGAGTACAATATTTTAGTCTTTCCACCTCTGGTTAAGACATATGTTAACATATTATATTATATATTGTCAAAGCTTATGTTTATTTGAGAATGATGTGTTTTTGTCTGTATACAAATGCTGAATACAAGTAAAAGGTGAAAGCTAATTTATTTGTATTATTATTATTATTATTTCTAAAATAGTATGTAGTTGTAAAGGGTGAGATTTCATAGACTTTGCAAATAAATTTTTCAGAGGTTCGCAGGTACAACCTTTCAATGTTGGTGTTCCTGACAGTTTTTCTGACATTTGTATTATTCATATCGATATCGGAATTATATCGTATCGACCGAAATTAGGAGTTATATCGTGATATAAATTTTAGCCATATCGTCCAGCCCTAAGGGCAAGTCATCGATTTACTTTCTTTACAAAGTCTACTCACAAAGCTTTCATCAACTAGTTAAAAACAAATAATTGTTGGTTAGAGGACAGAGCTCAGAGGAATTAAAAAATCTTTTTATTAAAAAATATCAGAAAGTCAGCTCGGTGGTAATGGAAAGCTATTTATGAACTGCAGAAGTTTATTAACAGTGGCAAAAAGGGCTCTAGGATTACGTGGCGATTCCTGATGGCGTTGGAGTAAAAGTCAGATTTTGCCTTTTGCAAAGCATTCTTATAACTGAAGATATGGTCTTTATAGGCAAGCTGGTGTACTGTCAGACCAGTTTTCCTGCTAAGTAGCTCCAGCTGACGTTCTTTAGCTTTAAGCCATGCTAGCTCTGGGGTATACCATGGGGCAGGATTGCGGGACTAAAAGTCAAGGTTGAACCCTTTTCAGCACCCATGTACTCTGAGGCAGATTTTTCCAAACTGCTATTTAGTGCGTAAATTCATGTTGCAAGTTCCCAAAGCCTGTATCAACTGTCAAACACTAATCTGTGTAAAACATGCCTGCTAGGATATGACCCTACATCTTGCAGGTGGTGACCCTACCCAAGTTCCTTGGTGGCCTGCATGCATCCTGAAACAGCACACCTTACCCTTAATCCAGTAAGCCCTCCAAGTCCCAGTAATCCAGCTTTGGATTTTTTATTATTAACTTTACCATTTATGAAATTGATCAGACACCTTTACCAAGGACATTTGCTAAATCCTTTGTTAACATCAAAGAAGAAAAAAATGTGATTCTTACCTTTGGCAAATGTACGTATATGCTGATTACATCTTAATCCTTGAGGATCACGTAATAACAAGAAACTGCACACAAAGAAAGTTATATTGTTATAGTGTTGTGAAAGATGTATCCAAAAAGACTCTGCTGTAATTGACTCTGCTGTAATTGGCTTTAGTATTGAATAATGGGTCCAAATAATTTTGTGAAAAATAGTTTTCAGTTTATGATTTAAAAAAATGAGGAAACTCTTAAGTCTTAAGTTTTTACTACATCATAATGGTTGCTTAAGTGTAGATTAATGGTTATATGATCAGTTATATAAATATAGATAATAATATATATTCCTATAATTTGGTATGTCTATATCCATAGGTGGAGCAGTGGCTGCAAATTTATGGATGTTTTTATCCAGTATGAATGTGTCTGCTAGGCATCTGGTGCATATTACTGGTCGTCACATTTTCCTAGACGTGTATTTCGTCAGGTTTCTTTATATTGGGACATATTTTGTGTAGTTTCTTAATGGTTTAAAACATTTTCAAAATATGTATATGAATACTTTTTCAAATTGTAAAAACAGAACAGCACTGCAGACTATTTTCTGATTACTTTTTTTGTATAACAGTCCATATGATAAGCCTGGCACTATTCCTGTTATAACTGGTGGTTGATGTAGTATTTTATTATTTGTAATACATTATAATATATTGTTTGATTGTTAATAAAAACACACATTAATTACAGATTTTTTTGTTATAAACACTTGAAAATTTTACAAATATGCTGCCGTTAAGGCAAACCTGTTCACATACACGTGAATGTTGTATCTGATACATTACAACTTTGAACTGTACATTTGATCGTGGCAACATGTAATTCTCAACCATAAAATAAAATCATATACTGCATACATGTGTATTGATAATAATTACCTCTTTCCTTTCTTTGGCAACCAGGAGAAACACACCTTGCACAAGGGCGCTGCCATTTTGATTGTATGCGAATATACAGAAGTTTCATTCCCGGGTCAGACTTTCAGCAGTTTTGCAGATATTCACTGATCTTTAAACTATCGTTTCAACGAAATTCCTGTTTTCATGCGTTGAAGATCAAGGGTTCGGTGCTGGCAAGCAAGGTTTACAGAAGTTTGTAATGCCATCTACTGTGTTGGAGTAGTAGCGCCATATGTTCTATCTACAGTTTGCAGAACATCGTTAACGTCACTATAGAACCAGCATGTGTTCTTGTAAATGTGATTATCATAACATTGTAGTCTGTGTGGAGTGTGCATGTTCTCCCCATGTCTTTCTTTGGAAGCTCCGGTTTCCTCGTGGTATCTGGTACCAGGACATTACAAGCAGATACTTGAACTTCTGTACATTGTAAGGTGTATCGTCCCACAGTACATTCCAGTCTTCCCGTCTCTATCTTTTTGGCAAGTAAACAATGCGTTGGCAATTCAGGTGACCTTATGAAGTCAGTAATTGAAGAACTACAAAGTGCTTCTATATGGTAAGTGGAACTGATAAAATGGACAGTGAGTGTAGAAACAAGGAGGTGGTTTCAATGTACTGGCTGATCGGTGTAGGTAGGTAATATTGTGGTGGCTGTTGGAGATCAACCTTTAGCTGATCTGCTTTCAGACCTCCTTTTAGCCTTGAAGAGTGTAGCACAGGCTGCAAACAACAGAGCTTTGTACCACCACTGTGCTGTAATGTGATCACTTACTAAAATACCTGATACACAAGACGGGCAATGTGTCACATGCTTGACAGCTGATACTGGATCAGGCGTTGTGGGTCTTTTCCTGCACATATTGATAAAGAGTCCTAGTCTAGCTTTACTACTTTTACTACCCACTAAATGTTGTGCAGCTCAAAAAATATTGTTAAAATGACAAGGCAAAAATTCTCTGTATTTGTCAAACTACGCTAAACTATGTTTTCTAATATAACCAAGCTAATGTGTATTGCTTGGAGAACAAAATGTGCCCAAACCATCTAAATCTCTCCTCCTTTCCTTTTCACGAACATCCTATCTGTGCTCTCAATCTAATTAACTCATTCCTGTTTATTCTCATCACTCCTAACAAGAATCTCAGCATCTTCATATCTCTTCCATCTCTAGCTCCCTTTCCTGCTTTTGTCAGTGTCATTGCCTACAAGGCCTTACTGCCTACAACATAGCAGGCCTTACTACTGTCCTGTCCCTTTCGCTCTGGTAGATACCATTCTATCACATACTGCATTTGCCAGTCTATGCCACCCACTCCACCTGCCTGCACTCTCTTTTTCACCTCTATACCACACTCTCCATTACTTTGTACACACAACCCCACATATTTAAACTAATCTACTTTCATGACCTTAACTTTCTGCAATTTAACCTTTCCACTGCTCTTCCTCGTTCATATACTCTGTTTTACTCTTGCTAATTTTCATTTTCATTTACAGCATACAATCTCAATCTCATCAAACAGCTTCCTACTCGCGCTACAATTCACAATGTCATTCGCAAACATCATTATCCATGGAGACTCTTGCCTAATCTTGTCCCTCAGCCTGTCCATGACATGGCAAACAAGAAGGACTCAGAGCTGACCCTTGATCCAGACCCACTTCTCTTACTGCACATCTCACTGCTGTCACACTGTCCTAATACATATCTTGCTCCACCCTCACATACTTCTCTGCCATTTAAAATTTTTCTCCTACAATACAGCAGCTCCTTTCTATAATATGCTTTCTCTAGATCTACAAACACATGATGCAAATCCATCTGGCCTTCCCTAAACTTTCTCCATCAACATTCTCAAAATAAACATCACATACTGTCTGTGGCGCACTTTGCTGGCAATAAACTATATTGCTGCTCACAAGTAGTCACTTCTTTTCTCAACCTAGCTTTCACTACTCTTAAATTAGCTTACACTACTCTTTCCACCTTCTGCATCTTTTATCATTCTAACCTGCTGTATATCCTTTCAAACTCTGTTTCTCCATCTGGCCAATCTGTACAAGTCTTTTTCACTTAGTTATTCTTCTTATTCAGCTTGCCATACATCTTTTTCTTAGCCAGTTCTCTGTTTGCCTCACATCACATCTCCTTGTACTTCTGTCTACTATCTTTGTTTCTCTAGAGATGCCAGTTCTTTTTCACAAAACTCTTTCTTCTTAAACGTTCCTGCACATTCTAATTCCCGCACAAAGTCTCTTTTTTTCCTTCCTCACACCAAGTACCTTCCTAGATGATTCTCTCACAACACAACAACCCAGTTTTCTAGCACCTATTCACCACCACTCAATGCCTCAGTCTTTCTCCTTTAACCTCTACCATCCGATTCTTGGTCCTGCACCAATGTGCCATTAAAGTCAGCTTGAATCCCAGCTCCTACCAAAAAAGGGTATCATCTCCACCACTTCTAAGTCACTCAAGAAAGCTTTTTTTCTCCTCTGTCTCACAGCCTACCTGTGGGGCATATGCACTGATGGCATGTTAACACTCATCACTCTATCAGACTCTTTTCACTTCCACTACATTCTTCATCATATCAGCTACCTCTCTTCCTTAACCAGTCATAGTCCTCAAGTTTAACGTTCAAAATCTCACCTCCATCTTCATATCCTTCTGCATCTCTGCTGTAAAACATTCTTCCCCCTCTTCTCCTCCCTTGCCCAACAACAGCATAGTTTCCTCCAGCCTCCTTAAACGTAATATTTCCTTTTAAGTACTAAGGTTAATTATTGAGATAGCTACATTTGGTTAATAATAAAATGGAAAATGGAATTACCTTACAAATACAATGGCTCTGTGATTGTATATGTGTGTAAGAGGCTTGTGGAAGGCTGGTTTTAAATATTAAAGATTATGAAAGCTGTTTGTCCACAGTTCATGCTAAGATGTTATGCCTGTCTATGTTGACTGCCAGCAATCATATTCTAAGGGTTAAGTTAAATGTTCATAAAAATAATGTTTATTTATACTATATTGTACCTATATGTATTTTATTTTTTCTTTCTCTTTTTTCCCTCTTTCTTCCCCTTTCCTCTTTCAAAAGTTATAGCATAGTATTAAGTGCAAGAGAACAATATGCGAGATGTGCTCTGCCCACTGCACTACTCAAACAGCGGTGTATTAAACACATTGATATAACCTGCACACACACAGCGTTACAAAGACTAAAACACTACTTAAAATAATAATGAAACGCTTTCTAATTCCCACGGTAGTGGCAGAAGCCGCTCACCCTGTTACAGGTTCAGAGATAATAATAAAAAAAAAAGCCTTAGCTTGCGTTGCACTTGGGGGGGCAGTGAGAAAATCTGGGGGCAATGCCCCCCCCAGCCCCCGCCCTAGCGCCGGCCCTGATTTAAGGTCATGTTTTCATTTGTATATCCTGGCATATTTAAAGTTCCTTGCATTTTACAAGGATTAATATGTTTGTAAACTTAAAAGGCTTATACAATATTTCTGTTATTCAACACATTATCACAAAAATAACAATATAACTCTTAGTAGCAAAGACATTGTTAAATGGAAATTTCTAGGAGAAATAAATATATTTAAATACTGGGTATTAGTACTAAAAGTTGATAGTCAAAGGTTGAACAGAATTAGATGAAATTCTATACAGCATTTAACATTATACTTTGCAGTGATACATCAACATAAGTGACAAGTTAATGAAATTGTATTAATGAATTATAAAACAAAATAACCAGACTTATATAAATATATACTTTATATTAAAATCTAAAGCTGTTGTTTACTTCAGTGAATCAGACCAACATTGGAAAACAGATACCATGGATTCAGATTACAGCAGTGGTGTATTACAGTCAGAAGCCATGGGTATACTGTTGGTACACATCTACCACCACAGCTGCCACACACAGAGGGTGGACAGAAATAACAAGGACACTAGATAAAAACAAGTAAATGCAAGTTATTTTTTAACAGGATGATGGAGTGTGAGGTCCCTGTGTCAGTGGCTTCTGTTGAGGATGATACAATACCAGAAGCTCAGCCATCTAAGGACAATCGAAGGCTGGACTGTATTATTTGTTACAGTGGCTACAACCTGGGAGATAGACTTCCACGAAAGCTCTACTGTGGTCATACATTCTGTCAGGCTTGCCTAAAGCGATTGGATATGGTCATTAATGAGCAGGTTGGTCACCATTGTTATTATTATTATTATTATTATTATTATATGCAGTTGTTAAGATAAAACATGCCAGTTCATGCATTCATTTTTTATATAAAACAGACTGGGCAAAAGGTTGTGGTTTGTATGCACAGAATTATACTTTGACAAGTCAAAAACACGATCACTAAACAAGTCTAAAACACCAGGCAATAGCAAACATACAAAAACACTAAATCAGCTAACAATCCGGAGGTCAATCCAAAAATTAATAGCTGAAACAAGGCATATACAGTGCCTAAATTAATGCCAGAAATCCTAAATTATTTACAATGTTTTGTGTGAAAATGACTCCAACACAAATACTTACTTCTTGGGGGATGGTCAGTGCAGGTGCAAATGGTGGAAGTAGTGAATAATTAAGGGTGTTCATATTGTACAACAAGAGCATTCTTCAGGGCAATAATCCTCTCATTTAACCAGATATTACATGTTATGACCCCAGCATTTGGCAAAATACGGCATCAGCTTTGACAAGTAAGATGGACCTTCTACCAACTCCAGGGACAGTGATAGCCAAGGCCAACAACAATGGACATACTGTATAAATATCAAGCCTAACTATCAAAAATGTCAGAAAACACTTTACAGGTAAAAAAAAAAAAAACAGCTTCCCAAGTCATCTGACTTTATACATTTTCTATTTTCTTTTACTTTTGACTTTTATTTCATTGCAGACAGGATGAACCTGAGATGTTTTATGTTTTATCTGGTCAACTTAATTTCATTTATTAATAAACATTCATTCCTGCATTTCAGGCCTGCAACACATTACAAAAAAAAGTTGGGACAGTAAAGCATTTACCACTTTGTAATGTTGCCACTACTTTTCACCACACTTAAAAGACGTTTTGTACAGTACCCGTACCCTCTTCTTCCGCAGCCATGCCTTTGTAATGTGTGCAGCATGTGGGTTTGCATTGTCTTGTTGAGAAATGCATGGACGTCCCTGGAAAAGATGATGTCTTGAAGTCAGCATATGCTGCTCTAAGATCTCAATGTACTTTTCTGCATTAATGCTGCCATCACAAAAGTGTAAATGACCTTTGCCAAGGGCACTGACACAGCCCCATACTATGACAGACCCTGGCTTTTGGACTTGTTGCCAATGGTCCTTTTCGTCTTTGATCCGGAGCACATGGCGTCCATTTTTTCCAAAAAGGACCAAGAATGCTGATTTATATGACCACAATACACATTTCCACTGTGTGATGGTCCATCCTAGATGCCTCCAAGCCCAGAGAAGTCGACGCTGCTTCTGGACATGGTTAACATAAAGTTTTAGTAAAGTAAAGTTTTAAGTGACATTTTTGCATGTAGTGCTTGAAAAACTTTGGTTTGCCAAAGTAATCCCTTGCCCATGTGGTTATATCAGTTATTGTTGAGTGGCGGTTCTTAATGCAGTGCCATCTGAGGGATTGAAGATCACGGGCGTTCAACTTAAGCTTGCGCCCTTGGCCTTTACGCACTGAAATTCCTCCCAATTCTATACATTGTTTAATGATATTATGCACTGTAGAGGGAGAAATATGCAAATCCCTTCCAATCTTTCCTCAAACATGTTCCTCAAAGAAAGATTGGAAGGGATTTGCATATGTCTTCCTCTACCTTGCATAATATCATTAAATAATTCAAAGACTTCGGGGGGATTTCAGTGCGTAAAGGACACAGGCACAAGCGTAATGATGAACACCAATGATATCTGATCACTCAGAATCAAGGAGAATCAATAGCCAGTAACCAAACAGACATTATTGTTATTGGCAATCCTTTGTCAAGCACTACATAATGGAGTTACATTCACAAATACCATTTATATCTTTACTGTGCAAAAAACATGTGGCAATGACAACACCTTATTACTTGGAAACTTAGGACTTGTTTACAGGAAGAATGGGACTAAATAATCCCTGAAACATTTTATTGCTCGGTGTCCTTGGTGCCAAAATATCTTTTGTGAGACAGAACGGCAACATAAAGTTGTAAATGCTTTACCGTCACAACTGTTTTTACATTGTGTTGCAGGCCTGAAATGCATAGATAAATATTTGACCAGATATGGATGAAGTTGACCAGACAAAACATAAAATATCTAGGGGAAATCACTGTTTTTGTTTCTTTCAATTTTTTTTTCATATTTTGATTTTTTCTTTTCCAACATTTTCTGATTTGGGTTGCATTACCTAACTATTTGATTAGGAGTGGTATGCCAACAATAGATCTACTTTAATTTTAAATACAAAATTTTACCAGCCATAAAATGTAAAGAACGTCACAGTCCAAAATTTTTCCATGCTAAAAAATTATTTTTATATGACACATTATGAGAAGAAACAGTTCATTGGAAAAGTCAGTTAAGCTTGGGAGAGTTGAAAGTAAAAGAGGGAGCAGACAGCCAGCAACAAGAATGATGGATAGAATTAGAAATAGAATAGAATGATAGAAAGATTAGAATAGAATAAGAGAAAAGGATAGATTGATGAGGATAGAATGGATGAGCCATTAAAAAGCCTGAAGACTCAAACAAAAATACAAACAGAAGGCAGAATACATTATCCATATGGTTGCCAGGAGTCTGAATCAGCTTAATGGTAAAACATAAATAAATAATAATAATAATAATTGACATTATTCGATAGGGTTTGTACACAGTATAATTGTTAAAGTTTGTTTGTATAATGGAAAAAACCTAGAATGAGGCTAAAAATGTACAAACCCCATTTGCGAAAAAGCTGGGACATTTTGTAAAATGTAATAAAAGCAAGAATCTGTCATTTGTTGATTCTTTAAAAGCTTTCTTTAACTGTTGAAAGTGCAAATAAATTATTTTCATTGTTTTCACTGACCTGCACAAAATACAATTATTTTGTAAATATAAACAAATTAAGAATTGGATGCCTGCAACACACTCAAAAATGTTAGGGCAGAGGCATGTTTACCACTGCGTTACATCATCTTTGCTATTGATTATTCTTATTATTTATTTGAGAAATAAGGATAGTAATTGTTGTAATTTTGCTATTAGATTTTTTTTTCATTCTTGCTTTATACAAGACTTCTGCTGTTCAACAGTCAGCGTTTTTTGGATTCTCCTCTTCACAATGTGCCATACATAGGAAACGGATCTGGACTGCAGAGAGGCCAGTCAAGCACTATGACACACTGCTGTAGCAGATACAGATTGAGGCTTGGTATTGTCTTGCTGAAATAACCATAGACTTAGGAAAAACATGACTTAATGTCAGCATATGTCGGTCTTATACCAATTTACACCTCCACATAAATTCACAAGTCAGTGCAAGTCAGTTTTTGGCATGACACATGGAGACTTTAAAGATGTGTATGAGCTTTTTCCACAACCACTGAGTACCTGTTCATGCTTTATGGCCTTGCCAGTGAAGTGATTTATAACCTGCTGGTGTATTTGGTGTATATTCCCACTACATGGAGGAGCATATACAGTGCCTGTTTTTTTATATCTCTTTGAATAGACTTTTTTTTTATCTTACAGTAAAAAAAAACTTTCTCTAGCTTTATTTACACATTTTGCTTTAAAGCATTCAAGTAATAGGAAAAAGGAAATTAGAATTACAGGGTTCAAAAAGTACCCTGATTTTGTACTTTGCAGAGCCACCTCTTGCTGTAATTCTAGCCATTATTCTGTTTGGATATGTCTCTACCTGCTCTGCACACCTAGATTGAGGGAAAATTTGCCCATCCATTCTTGCAGAATTTTCCAATTTAGTCAAACTGTTTGTATTTCTATACTTAAGCCACTACTTTGTTTTTTTTGGTGGTGTTCTTTGAGGGCCACATGCTTTCCTCAAGAGTTTGGTACTTGGTAGTACTTGGCAGCATCTGTTTTCTCAGTCCTGACCAATTTCCCAGTTGCCATCCTCCTGGCTTGGTCATCCACTTTAGAGGAAGAGACAGATCTTGGCAAGGTCTTGGTGGTGCCACACTTTATTAGGGATAATGCTCAGAGGGATAATGCTTTGAATGTTACTCACTTAGTTTAAGCTGCTGAAATCTTTTTTGTATCCTTCTCACTAACTGGTGCCTTTCCATAACTTTATCACAGAACCCTTTTAAAATCACTTTTCCAGCCATGGTGAGTTCTTGTGTTATGATGCACTACTAGTAGGGGAATCCTCAAGGAAAAGCTGGTTTATTCTAAAGTAATCGGAACTACTACAGCTGATGTGGGGTGTGGGCCAGTTAGCCTGGTGTGTGATCTGGAAGTTTGCAAATGTATAATGATTACTCTAAGTGGCTGATTTACTAATCCAAACCAGATTTTTTTTACTAGACTGGTATATCACTGCTTCTGGCTATGTTTGTGATGTATCAGATTTTTTTTAAAGTGGCCTTTTCACTAGGGTTACAATGTGTAAATACAACTGGAAAAGGTAAACTTAATTTATTTTGATTTTCATGGCATAATGAGACAAAAAAAACAAGAATTTTGGTAAAGGAGGATGTTTATTAAGAGCATTGGGGGTCACCTAAAAACTGTAGTTTGTGTAAAGGAGGTACTGAGACCACTGCAGTCCCATCAACTGTATGTCAATGCTAAAAAATTTCAGTTTTGTGTGTTAAGCCCCAAAAGTTCTTTTGGATTTGCAAACTACTACAAGAGATTCATCATTAACTTAAGCACTGCAGCTGCATCTCTTACCTCCCTCCTCGGAGGGTGCCCATAGCCAATTTACCTGGTCATCTGCTATTAATCAAGTGTTCACCATGTAATCCAGATAAATAATATCTCGTCACTTCCTCTGCAGAAAGAAATTATGTTGTGGATAATCAGGAACTACTTGGCATAAAGTTGGCCCTTGAGGATTGGCATCGCTCTCTAAAGGGGGCTCTCAGTCTTCCTCCATGGCTTAAGACATGGGCTATATTTTTGTTATTCGTTTTGTTATTCGTGTTTTAATTCATCATGTCTAGCTGTTCCACATGTCTCCCCATAATTAGTCTGCATATTTGGTACCCCTTTTGTTATGTTCTCATTTTGGGCATTTTACAATTGATTTTGTTTTTGGTTTAGACTCTTGTATCCTCTGTTGTTTGCTTGTTTCCCTGTTTCCCTGCTTCAGATGTTTTTCCCAGTGTTCTGCTATAGTCTTGTGTTTTTAATAGTCTGTGTTTTCAGTGTATAGTTTAGCTCTTGGCTTATTGTAGCTTAGTGTAAGGATTAGTTCCTTTTGTCAGTGGTTGGTTTAGCTATTAGCTTAGTAGATCTTAGCATATGCATTAGCTCCTTGTTTTCAATATTTAGCATTAGCTTTTAGCATAAGCGTTTAGCTTATCATAGAAATCTGGCATTGTGTTTTCTTTGTGTAGCCCAGGGTAGCCTGGTGTAGGGAATAGCCTTTGTGTTTATTAGTAGTTAGCAAAACTTTGGGTTTAGGGTTTAGTCCATGTCATGTCTAGTGTTCATTTATTTGTGTTTATGTTCATAGATCTTTTCGGATGTGTTCTATCCTAGGTCCCTTGTTAATTTGGTGTTTTAGCTTATTTTTTGTCATTTCAAGTAATTTATAATGCATATCATGTCTGTGCATGTGTGTCCTGCCTTGGGCAGAATATGCCCAGAATTTGTTTATACATTCTTCATCTGGTCTTCCTTCCAGTGCTTCTTTTGATGCCAACATCTTCTCTTCTCATGGAATCATGGCCATGAGGAAGTCTTATTAGTCAACAAATGACACAGCAGGGAGGTAAAGGAATTTGCCCATGTGCAGTTGGAGAACCCCCTACATGAAGATGTCCCCAAAAACATGGCAACACCTTCTTGATGGATAAAGCACCCACATCCACAGTAAGAGCTTTTCTGAACCCCTGCAGGACCAGGGGACAGCTTCAGTATCTGTTGAACTGGGAGGGATGTCATAGACCCCCACCTAAAATTGAAATTTCATTGACATCTGTCCTAAAGCACAATCTAGACAAAATTCATTCGCGGCGAGTACAAACACCAGAAGTTCATGACATCAGCTACTTCTCCAGTCCATCTCCCCAGTACACAGCATTGTACCTACCATGCTCTTCAAATCCTGGTGTTTCCCTAGCATTTCCTAGTAGTTTATCTTAGTTAACAGTAGAAGAGTATAGTTACATTTTCTTTGTCTGTCAGGTTTAACATTTATCATAGTCGTCACGTTAGCAATTACTTAAAACATTAGCACTAATAGCCACTTATCTATAACTTAAAGCATAGGCACAGCATTTAGCACACACTTGTACTGTGTGTATTTATGTAATTTATAACTGGTGGTGTTTTGCATTATTATCTGTCTTGTGCTTCACTTTGTAATACAATGTTTTAGGTTGTGGTTCTTGATGCATTACTAGACTGTATAGACTGTTTTATCCATGTGTCTATATTTATCACAGTAAAATTGTTTTTTTTTTTTCAAATTGGTTGGTTTAGCTATTAGCTTAGTAGATCTTAGCATATGCATTAGCTCCTTGTTTTCAATATTTAGCATTAGCTTTTAGCATAAGCGGTTAGCTTATCATAGAAATCTGGCATTATGTTTTCTTTGTGTAGCCCAGGGTAGCCTGGTGTAGGGAATAGCCTTTGTGTTTATTATTAGTAGTTAGCAAAACTTTGGGTTTAGGGTTTAGTCCATGTCATGTCTAGTGTTCATTTATTTGTGTTTATGTTCATAGATCTTTTCGGATGTGTTCTATCCTAGGTCCCTTGTTAATTTGGTGTTTTAGCTTATTTTTGTGTCATTTCAAGTAATTTATAATGCATATCATGTCTGTGCATGTGTGTCCTGCCTTGGGCAGAATATGCCCAGAATTTGTTTATACATTCTTCATCTGGTCTTCCTTCCAGTGCTTCTTGGAAGGAAGGGGCTCAAAACACACACATTCAACAGTGGTTTCCCACCTTGCCATACACACAGGAATTTCTCTAGATTCCCAAAATCTTTTCACAAAATTATGTACAGTGGATGGTGAAAGACCTAAATTATATACAATGTTGCATTGAGAAAAGTTTTTTTTTAACTGATAAGTATATAAGTATCAGTTATTTTTTAACTGATAAGTATCAACGTGATAAGCCTTGACACTTCTGCACTTGCAAGGACTGAGCCTTTGGTGGATGCCTTTTCATACCCAATCATTATACCCTCACCTGTTACATGCTAAATGTGAAATGTTTTAAAATGGTGTATAACTTAAATATTCTATAAACTTTTCACTTTTATTTTGAGTGTGTTGCAGGCATCAAATTCTAAATGTGTTTATATTTATAAAATTGGTAAGACAATAATGATGAAAAACTAAAAAAACATAATTAGTACATTTGTCAGTTAAATAAAGGTTTAAGAGAATTAACATATCAGACATTCTTGGTTTTACTGCATTTTACAAAATGTTTTTGTAGCTATTTGGTGGTATGGATGCTTCCGAATATGAAATTGTATAATTTAA
Source organism: Trichomycterus rosablanca (assembly GCF_030014385.1). Lineage (NCBI taxonomy): Eukaryota > Metazoa > Chordata > Actinopteri > Siluriformes > Trichomycteridae > Trichomycterus > Trichomycterus rosablanca. Next base: position 6,800,406 of record NC_086013.1, read on the forward strand.
CTTTTAAATGGCTGAAGTGGTAAAGCATACATCAGGCCATGCCTTTTGGGTTTAAAAAATCACTAACTACTTTCTTTATCACTATAAAGATCATAACACAATATTAAAACAAAACGTAAACAGCAGCAAGAAATAAGGAGTATATTTGGCAAAAGGCATTTTTACGATGGATGTATTCAAAAAGCAACTTAACAGATTCCAGGACCAAAAACCCCAATTAAACAAGCCAGCGGCAACTGTGGCAGGGAACAACTCCGTAATTATTACAAGTAAAAAATTTCTGAAAGGAACCAGAAAGTTTTTTACAGCGGGTGCTAAACTAATATCTCGGTACTAGGAGATGTATTTATTACGGTAAGCAATGACTCTATGATGGCAGGGAGTAAGTGTATTGGAATATGGTCAAGTGCAATGACTTGAATGATGAATTAATTAAAGTAGTTAGTTCAATTTTGGAACTTGGATTAAGGCAATTTAGTTGGATTACATTGTTGGATAACCTGCTAACAGCACTCATGCTGCTCCAAGTGTAACAAGGTGGGTCACACCCCCCAATTAAAACAAGAGGTAAAGCCATGCACATGCAAAAATGAAAATAGAACCATTGCATGCCAGCATACCCTGGCTGCTAAATGAGTTTGGCAGTGAACCATGTTTTGCAGACAAATCTTATTATTATTGATAAAATCTCAATGTTTCAGTGATTCCTGGTACCATCACTTTAAAGTCCAGGAGAGTCAGCTTCCTCATATTTGGCAAGTTATTTCGTTTTGAATGACATTTGTTGACACTTAAATGACCCCTATCCTAACAGTATGTTATGAAGGCTAACATGCTAGAATATTTATTTCATGTACAAAAAAAAAATCCTTTTCAGGGTTGCTAAAAAAACCACTGAGGTTGGCTAAAATCAGAGCTACTAACAATCACTCTGGTATAACCGCAAGACAATACGGAAGTGGAGCTTTCTAATAAGGTTATTGATCTCTGAAAACTGTGGATAGATAGAACAAATAGATGGTCGACAACCTAAAATTTTTAAGGAACTGAAGGTTAAGGGCCTTGCTCAGGGGTCCAACAGTGACAGCCTGGCAGTGATGGGACATGAACCAGCAGTCTTCGGATTATTAGTCCAGTACCTTAATCACCATGTATCAATATTAAGAATCAAATTGCAGTCTACAAGTTTGGTCAGGGATTGGGAGATCATTTCAGCCTCTTTTCAGGCTCCAGCTGAGGGCGAAGCCTCTTAAAAGGCCATCCTTTGGTCGGCTATATTAAGGTTGATTGGTAGTGAATCTCAAATTTTAGCTTAAGGAATTTTAAGTTTTATAGGCAAGCATTTTGCAAAGCCACATATCTGAATACAAATGATCTGAAATACCTGGCCTATTCAAATTTCCAATATGTGGTCTTTATCTGCAGAGACTGTAAATTATGGGCTAGACCACATGACAGAAGTGAAGCCTTGTACTTCTAAGCTATTGGGCATATATTTGGCAAAATACTGCATTTTGATTTGCATGAAATCATAGCTTAGACAGCAAGTATAAGGACATTAATTAAATCACTAGTTGTAAAAAAAAAAAAATGGGTGGTAAGAAAAATCATGCAAGTGGGCTCTCCACCCAAAATAGCTGGCATGTGTGCAGTGCCTTATGTCAACAGTGAGTATTCATGCTCCTTTAGGATAAAAGTGTTTTTTCACCTTCTAACACCATCCTAGCTACATTTACATTTTTGGCATTTAGCAGACGCTTTTATCCAAAGCGACTTACATTGTCTAAGCAATTGAGGGTTAAGGGATTTGCTCAAGGGCCCAACAGTGGCAACCTGGCAGTGGTGGGGTTTGAACCAGCGACCTTCTGCTTATCCTATAGCAAGATGTTAAATGTTTTACTGGGTTCTTTTTGTGAATGAGTCACTTCTATTTTCTCAGGGCAGTTTCATCATGAAAAATTTACCAGTAAATGGAGAATCTGCTATGAAACGTGAAATAAACTGTCAAAATATAGAATGCAAAGCTTACAGAGATGTTTCAAAAATATTTTTTGCTGCTGTAATTGTTGCCACTGGGGCTTCTACATAGTAATGAATATTTATGTTATTAATTCTTATTCATTTTTAATTTATATTTTAAAAAAATTATTGGTGTTATTGTCATTTTGGTAAGCTTTTCATTTAAAAAATTGTATAAAATTAAAAAAAGAACATAAAAAAATTCAAGTTTTTTTTTTTCACATTTAATGTAAATATACTGAAATACAGTTACCAAGGTATAACTTCATTGTTGATATGATATAATACACCAACACAGATACAATGGGTAAAACAGCCTTTTCTTCCAGTGAGTTAGTTAGAATGTTAAGCAAGTCTTAAACAACAATAATAGTTAATTATTTTAATTTGCTCAATCTATTTTTATTTTTCCTATAGTTTACTGTCAGATTAGGTAAATGTAAAGAAATTAGGTATGGTAAAGAAATTCATTTGTTTATTCATTGTCTGTTTTACCACCGCCTTATCCTGATCAGGGTTGCAGTGGGTACAATTTACTGGGCAAAAGGAAACATCCTGGACAGGTCGCCACCATCACAGGGCAAACACATACGCACACATACCTAGGGCCATTTTAAATCTTCATTTAACCTGCCTGTGTGTCCTTTTGACTTACATTTTAAAACAACTATTTCTTTGATTGGCTCATTTTGTGATATATATTTCTAGAATTTTTGGTTAATGATTGTGTGATTAATCACTGCATATTTACTTTAGGCTCTGATATCATCTCTGACATCCTATTAAAGGAAGGCCTATTAAAGGAAGGCCGATTAAAGCAGTTGCAGAATTAACACAAAAATGCAATGAACTGAAAACTAAAATCAGTTAACACTTTCTTAACATTTGAAAATGTTTTTAAACTTTTCAGGTGTTTAATTTCTTTTGTCTTTTGTTCACCTCAGTTGTGGATCCCTTGTCCACAGTGCAGACAGAATACTCCCTTGCCTCGAGGAGGCGCCATTGGACTGGACCTCGACTTGGCTGCATTTCTGGGTGTCAAAGCAGAGGTGGAGAACCAGCGAAGCAACCCTAACAAACCTTCACTGGACACCAAGTCCTCATTTGTTAAGCTGCCAATCCCAGATCAGCCTCCTTCAACCTGGCCCAACGTAGCACTGGCAGAGCGCCGAATACACAGAAGCCCATGCTGTAGACAATGTCTGCTCTGTTGCTGGTGGTGTTAAAGCCACAAAAATATACCATAATGGCATTTGATCACCAATTGCAAAAGGTATTAATTGCAATATGCAATCATGTGCTAAAATGAAGGAGGAAATTAAAGCTTAAAATAAGAAAACATTTAATAAAATTACACTAGTCGTTTATGTTTAATGTATCAAAATCTGTGTTGCTAATAAAGACTCCAGAATGAACAGCTGATTATGATTAACTATGATATGATGAACAGTATGATTAATTACAAAGCAAAAGACACATTACACAAAAAATGCTTTTAAAAAAATGACAAAAAAAAATACTATAAAAGTTGCCGTTTCAAGTTCCTGAATATTTTAACAAACACAAAAAAGGCCAAAAACTATTATCCAACACGGAAGCACAAATGAACAATTGAAAGTTTCTTAGTCAGACATCCAGAGTTTGAAGGTGCGGTCATAGGAGCAGGTTGCAATGAGCTGTCCATCTAGTGACAGATCCAGCCCCATAACTTTGCCCTCATGCCCTGCCAGAGTCTTTAGAGGAGACCATCCAGGGTGAGTCCACACTTTAGCCATATTGTCATATGCACCGGTCAACAAGAAATTGCCATCTGTAGCTGTTGGACAAAAATGGAAAATTTAACAAAGTTGTTATAAATGAATCATATTACAAAAGCTTCATGGTAGGGATGTTCAAATTCAGTATTTTTACTTTGTGCAGGTTCTAGTACAGTAAAACTAAGTACCATTACTGATGACATTTATTTTTTCTAGATGGAACATACAGCTGCACTGTTCACAGTTCAAGCACATTCAAATGAATAAAACCTGATGTAAAAAAAGATGTTTAACAACTGAATAGCTTTGTTTTAATATTGAGTTTTTAAAATATGGTAAAATTGACCACAAAGAAAGATCACTTAAAAAACTATATGAACTATTAAAAGTGCCAATAATGTCACCTGTAAACACAATGCTCATTATACTTAAAACCCGATACATGTTTAAAGCTTCAAACACTTACGTTGGAACTTGACAGAGGACAGCAGGTTTTGGTGAGCAGGGATGGTGTATATACACTTCCTCTTTCGCAGGTCCCATACTTTACATGTGTTGTCTCCACTTCCCGTTGCCACATGAAAACTACATTAAACATATTATAAAATATTAATTTCGATAATCGATAATTGTGACCTTTCTAGCTTAAATAAATTATTTTAACATGTTTTACCCATTTGGGGAGAAGTTAATTCCATAGACTTCTTTAAGATGGCCCTCGAGAAACATGACACAGCGACCAGTCCTCAGATCCCATATGCGACCAAAAGAATCCAGGCCACTAAAGCATGCAGGGAAAAACTATAGCTTAGGACCAGGAGCATTTCTTACTGAAACAAATGACTCAAGAAATATCTGGAACTTTTGTATAACAAAATTAGCAATACAGTATTATGTAAATTCAGTACAAGCTCAATAAATTCATTACTGAACAATGAAATTTATATCTTCAAAAGCCTTATTGAAAAAAACAAAACCTATTTGTTACCAGCTTAGAGTTTGTTTTAATGCACAAATAAATAAAGCTTAAATGTGCAGAGCAGCAATAGTTAAACTTTGGTTCTTACCCAGTTCCAGCTAAAGAGCCATCAGGATGGAAGTGCAAGTCATGAACACCTTTACTGTGGCCTTCCTGATGAAGAATCTCCTCCTGGACCTCAAGATCCCATAGACGCCATGAGTTATCATAACTAGGTGTGGTTGAAAAAAAGTCTCAGCAAAGTTCTTTTTTTTGACACGACACATGAATCTTCATAATTTACTTACCAAGTTGTACCCAGAAAACGCCCAGATGGGTGCCATGCTACACGAGACACTCTCATAGAGTGTCCCTCAATGTCTGCCACAGGCTCATCACTACAGAGAAGGAAGCATTAAAGAAATGTATTCATTTTCACTGACTAAATTTAATAGCCATTTACTATCTACAACATATAAACAAACCTGTCCAAACTCCAAAGCTTAACAGATCCATCTGCAGCACAGGAGGCCATGTTGACATCTGATTCTTGAAGTGTGAGTGTGGCTTGTGGATGAAACGTTATAGCTCCAACACTGGTGTTGTGACCTATAATTGATGATACACACATTCAATAAGATAATAGTCAAAAGTCCATTTCTAAGTAGAAAAAACTGAATAGTGCTTACCTCTTAATGTGCGGACAAGACTACAGTCTGGAACATTCCAGAGTTTGCACAAACCGCTCCTAGTTAGGTTTAAGGATAAATAATAAATATTACACTATGTATAAATGTATATGTATAAATAATATTATACATTTAATAAGCTGACTGATTTCAACCTATTGAACCTACTGTAAACCTTAAAATAAATAATCAAAGAAGAAAGGAAACTCACCATGACGCAGTAACTAATAATTTGGAGTTAGGGCTAAACTGGCAGTAGGATATTGGACGATCGTCTCCAATTTGACTGCAAAAGTTATTCAGATTCTGACAAAAAAAAATTATATGCATTATAAACATAACTATGTATACTAAAAAGTATTCACTTTCTTCAGCATAGCAATATTACCCTAAGAGTCTTGTGAAGTTCTTGTTGTCGCACAGTACGTGTTGATTCTGGAATTCTTTTTTGTTCATGTGCAGCATCTAATCTCTTTACAGCCCTGAAACCATAAACACACACGTAAATACAGAACACATAAAATGCTATACACCCGTTATGATGTCTGTGAAGTAAAAACCAATAAATATTTTCAGATTTAGTTATTAATTAATGTGACCTATAACTTGTGCAATTAAATGTAAAAATCTGCACTCTTTTAGAGAGGAAAATAATGTGGTTGCATCATTGTGCACACCCTATTACAACTGGGAATGCAGCTGCATTTGGAATTAATTAATCACATTTCAAACTAACGTGAAATAGTAGCCAGTACACGCGAAAAACGTCTTGAAGGTCATGCACATCAGCAGTGGTTTCCCACCTTGCCCTACAGAGATTTCCTAATTTTCTAAAGTTGTGAGCCTCAACTCATCATTGCTTGCAAAGATGTCATTGGTGGATTATTCACTTACACTCAATCATGATACCCTCACCTGTTACCAAGTCACAAGTTTATTGTGAAAGGTTTTAATACAGTGTAACCTAAGTATTTTACCAAATTTTCACACTTATCTTCCAACTTATTATTGAGCGAGTTGCTGGAATGAAATAAAATATATATATATTTACAAAATACAATCAAGTTGGTCAGCTTAAACATTATTGTTTTGTACTTTTTTTTTTATTTAGTGAAATGAAGGCTCAACAAATTACAAATTCTTGTTTTTATTGCATTTTATAAATAAATTTTAGAAATGTGGTTCGAAAATTCAGTTCTGTAAAAAATACTTGCCACCTCCCGATTTCTTCATTTTTTAATATTTGTGTCACATGTTCAGATCAAACTACTTTTAATATTAAACAAAGATAGTTCAAGTAAACAAAATGTTTTAAATTATTATTTAATTTTTTTTAAAGAAAATGCTGCTTAGCCAAAGACACTCGGTGGTGGAATGAGGATGATGAGGAATCTGGGATCTTCAGCGAGATGAGAACAATAGACAAGAGTATAAGAAGATGCGATGTAAGGCAAAGAGAAAAGTGGCAAAGGCGAATGGCAAGCTGTATGAGAAGTTGGATGCAAAAAAGTTAAAAGCACATGTACTGATTGGTCAGACAGAGGCAAGGACGGATTAAGGATAGTCTGTCCCCCCCCCCCCCCCCCCCAAAAAAAAAAACCATAAATAAATTAATACATTAAACAACCTGTCAATAACTAACCCTAACACAAGAATCTATTTTATATAAGTTTCTTTCTACTCGTCTTTCTTGCAGTCATCCACTAATTCATCAAAATTAAGCTGTCTGACCAAATCTAATTCAATGGCCAGAAGTGACAGTGAGTTCAGGTGGTTTTGGCGCATCCTAATCCTGAGTTCATTCTTAATACGAGCCAGTTTGGAGAATGAACGCTCCCCTTCACAATTTGTGATAGGCACAGTCAAAACAAGTCTAAGTGCTATGTAGACATTTGGAAAGGTTTACTGTAAATTCAAATTTATCATGGTTTTGAGCATTTTACTAGGACATTTTTCTTTTTCTGTTATGAATGATTTGTATTGTATCAATTCATCTGCCAGGCTCATGTTCAGATCTGAAGGATATGCTGCAGCGAGTGAGTTAGCCTTTAAAGTGAGCTCACTGTTGGACATATTGTCAGGCATGAAAAGAACATCAAATAGCTCAGTTAAGTGTGTGTATGCATTCAAACGGTGGTTGAGACAGGACACAAGTTTGTCAATGACAACATTGAAAGTTTCGATCCGAAACTTGTCCTTTCCGTTAAATGCTACACCTGGCTCTGCACTATCATCAGACATAATTTTGCGCTTCTTTGTACGCTGGAGGTCATGCCTGTACTCTTGGGAGACAGCAGTGGTGACATTTAAAGCTGCCCCTTCAAACACCTCAAAGTTATCTCTCTGTGCTGCCACAAAGTCTCGTAAAGACAAGAGAAGTTGTGTAGCTGTACATATGTCAATATCATACTTCTGCAGCTGCAGGCTTGTGACTTGGAACGTCTGTAGTATTGTGTCCCAGAAGTATGCCATGAAGGCCATCTCCAACGTGTCCAATTTGTCACAGAGTGCAGAGGCTTCACTTCGAGTTACACATTTCTCCTCCATATCTTTAGACATATCATTCAATGCCTCTCTCAGTTGTGCATAATATTTCCAAAGAGCCTTAGTTGACTCAGCTCGTGCGCTCCATCGAGTACCTGACAGTGATTTCAGTGTGAGTTTAATATCAGTATCACGGAAAACCTTTCCCCATCTGTGTGTAGATGATGCACAAAATGAGCTTGGACTCTATTGTCCTTTCCCGACATGTTACTTGCATTATCATATGACTGGCCCCTACAGTTGGATAAGTCTAGGCCCAGATTCTCCACCATAGCAACGACACACTCTGCCAAACTGTCCCCACTATGGTTTTCAATAGGCTCAAAAGCTAGAAAACGCTCAACTACATGTCCGTCATTATTAACAAACCTGAAAATAAAAGTAAGTTGGTCCACATGAGCAAGGTCTGGAGTGGAGTCAACTATAACAGAGAAGTATTTTGATTCTTTGATCTCATTAACAATTGCCTGCTTTGTTCTCTGTCCCATCAAATGGATAAATTCTTCACACACTGTCGATGATAAGTAGGACACAGAACCTTTTCCCTTACCTCCAAATCTTTGGAGGTGCTCAGCTAGGAATGGGTCAAATTTGGCTAAGAGTTCTATGATGCCCAAAAAATTACCATTGTGGGCTGATCCTAATAGCTCATCATCTCCCCTGAAAGCAGATCCCCTCTCCCCCAAAAACTGGATGACTGCAACAACTCTTTTCAAAACTTCCCGCCAGTATTGTCTTTCTGCATCAATTTGTTTGACAATATCAGAATCAATTGTTGATGTGCCTCTGGAGCGATTATATAATGCTAGCATGCAAGCCCTATGCTCCACACTCCCCTCATGCTCACCAATCTGCTCTGAATGTTTCCAGTCAGAAAATCCATGAACAAAAGTATTGTGCTTACTGGAAAACAGTTTGCAAGCAAAACAATACACACAGCCAGTTGAAGAAGAGTAAAGTAGCCACTGCCTAGTCACAGTTTGCCCGTTGGGTAGAAAGCAATTATAAAGCAGAGCATTTGTAAAGCTCCTACTGGTACCCCCAATGCCTCTATCCCTGACTGAGGCTGGGTACTTAGCACTTCTGTTTTGAAATGCAGCTTCTCCTCTACTAACAAGAATCGACTTGGCTTGGTCGGTAATGGTACTGGGCCATAAAGCAGGGTCGTTGACCGTTTCACACCAGGAGTTGGGGTCCTTGCCCTCCTCATTTGAAAAACGACACTCACACGATGCAGCTGGCTGGTCTGATTGTGGGTCTGACACACCTGCAACTTTCCTTTTATGGTCTTTCTGCTGCTGGTCTGTGGTAGCCTGGCAGGGCTGGCATTCCTGCTCTGCACCTGACTGGGTCTGCAAAGGTACATAGTCACTGACAGGTGACACTAAGCCAGTGGTGATCACATCTTCATTGCTAGAACTCTGATCACTGCTAACATTAGCAATACTTGTCTCACTCATATCCAGCGGTTTCTCAAAGAAGTTTGAGATCAAAGGAACGCTTTTCAGGAAATCTGCCTGATTTGCTTCCTTAATCTTTTTTGCTTTTCTTTTTGAGGCACCACTTTTTTGTTTGGGATCCATGTTATGAATGGCAAGTGTTTCTTAAGATGCAAATATAGAGGCTTGTCTTGCAAATTCCTATCCAATACTTACTATGTTGTTTCTATGTTGTATGTTCAGGAAAAAAATACAATCACAAAATTGTAGAACCAGATACAATATGTAATAAAAAAAAGGCTGACCTATAACTATTTAGCTATAAATTGTTGTTATTGTAAATGTATTGTATGTACTAATATTATAAAGCTTACACTTCAACTATTATCAATAATGTAATATGCAAATAACAATAAGCTTTTAAAAAAGCTGTGAGTTGCTAGTTAGCAACGTTACACTAGCCTTGAAAAAGGCTGTGAACCTTTCAAAGTTTAATATATTATATATAGTAATACAGTCGAATCCGGTTAATTGGACCACCGGTTAATCGGACCAGCCGCTTATTCGGACCGAATCCTAAAGTACTGAAACAAATCCTATTATGTACGTGTAATGTTATTCGCTTATTTGGACCAAAATTCCGTTTAATCGGACCAAAGAACGTGAGAGCGAATAAGAAAAAGAAGCCACAAGTCGCCACTTAGAGCGGATGCAAAGCGGGTCAGCGAGATATGGGAGGATTCCTGGGCTCCCCGGGAGAATTTATGCTTTTATCAAAGGTTAGGAAATCCGAAAAGTTGTGTTGACAAGAGCAAAACCAGCGGGAGGTGAACACGCCCACCACTTTCTTTCCCACAACGAAGCACCCAGTAGCCAGCAGCGTGGTTATTGGATCCATCTGCATCTCCGCTTTTCGGCGAAAGGAAGTCAATGAACAAAGTTCGTAAGCAACTGTAGTTCTTGTTTGTACGTTCGCTATACGTGTACAGTATATCGCACAATAAAGGTTTAATAAACATTTAATATGTTACATAAATTATAGCACGTCCCGTCTTGTAACATAGGGCATGTTCGTGTAATCGGACCAGCCGGTTATTAGGACCAAAACGATCGCATCCCGATGTGGTCCGATTAACCGGATTCGACTGTATAATAGTATATCATGTAATATAATATAATATATAAGCCTTTGAAAAGACTATGAAAAGAATGTAACAGAATATATGCAATATAGTATAGTATAATATAATATAAAAATATTTATAAAATATGTTTTCCAATAAATAATCCTCAAACAAAATATCAGGGTTACACGCATACGCAGTCACAGCTACTACAACAAAACCACTTACTGTTTCATCATCTGTCACCAAACCAAAATTGTGCTACTCAGTAAAATCAGCTTGCAGTTCTGTTGTATGAAAAGGCACTTTTCCTTTCATGCATTCCTTTAGAGCTAGAGTGACCACTGGTCTCTTTACTGTTGTTTATTAAAGGGGAAACATGAAACTAGTGAAATGGCTTGTTGTTTTCACATAAGTTGAATCACACCCTTGGCCAAATTCACTCAATTTAATCGGTGTCAAAGATAGTATTCATCAGACAAATTGCTTGTCTTAAATTTAAATAATTGCAAAATTGCTAAATTAATTTGTGTCTCTGCGCTTAAGAGAAATTGAACATAATAGTTTTGAAACAATACAAATTCAGAAACATTAAGTAAGGGCCTGAATCGCATATTTGCAACAAAACGTCTGTTATGAAATATGGTAGCTTGCCTGGCAATTTGTAGGTCCCTAGAAAGTCAAGGAGCCATGGTAAACGACTTCTATGGAAGTCAAGGGCCCCATAGCAGGGGTCCTCGTGATCAAGGGCCCTCTAATGGTATGCCCTGCTCTTCTCTAGGGCCCCCTGGTAGGGGCTCTCATAACCAGGGCCCTCTAAAAATATGCCCCCCTCTTTCCTAGGACCCCTAATAGCCAGAAGTCGAAGTCAGAGCAGTGCCACAACGCCTCATCCATTTTCATAAGGGGCCCAAAAGCATGGCTAGGGGCCCCAAAAGCATGGCTAGGGCCCCCAAGAGGCCCTGGGGTCAAAGTCAAAGATTAGGAAAAGGATCCAAAAAACTGAGCCTTTAAGTGTTCCTAAAACCACCAAGGACCCAATAAGTTAAGTGTTACATTCAGCACAGGTTTTGTTGATAACTTGTATACTTTTGATGAAGCAGTTCAAAAGTACTTCCCTCCTGGACGGGTGCTGCGCTTATTTATTTTTATAATAGCTGGTAAGCTTTATGGCACAAGTGTAGTGGCACATAGCGGTAAAGGACTATTATTACTAATGGGATTTTTTTTTTTTCAATTGAAAAAAATACTCTTATTTTTTTAAAGTGCACTTACCTGGGCAGTGAAAATTTGGCCAACCAAAGACGTGCCTCCTTCAGAGTCTCTGGGCCTTCATGATACCATGTCTGCTGAGACTGAAACAAAAACATGTATTAACATGAGATGTTAGCAAAAACTAATTTTACAATGCAGTAATAACATGTGCAAATGAAAATTTGCACATGCAACAACTGCTGAAAAATATAAAGTTTACATACTTCTTCTTGGGAACGTTTTGCTTTTTCATCATCTCTTTTGGATTTCTTAAGAGCATCAGGGCCCACTACTGACAAAATATTTCTCAACCTGTGAAGACATGATTTAACTGACTGTTAAGCAAAACAAACATACAATCGAAAGACGACAAAAAACCCTAAAAACCCAAAAACAAGTTCCAAACTTTTTTTATTACACTTTGGCAGTGTACCCTCACCTCTCTCGTCTTTCTGCTGGGCCCTCTCCAAACAGTGTAATTGGTTCTCCAAGACTACGCAAGCAAGCTTTGACTTCAGTGTCATCAGTAGAGACTGTGATTTGTCGGGCTCTTTTTCTACGCTCAAATTCAGCCAGTACCTCAGCCTGCCGCTCACTCACATGCTCCTCTATTTCCAGGGACTCACCTGAAAACATGAATGATTAATTAATTAAGAGACAGATAGACTTACAGATATATCCGGTTGTAAGTGAATCTAAAGCACTTGAACCTAAAGGAATTAAAGGAGGCATATATACAACATTGGACAACCTTACAATTGTAAAATCACAATTTGTTGGGCTGTTAATGACTTGTTAGGAAGATCAAGAATTGTTATTTAAAACTATTAACTAATAACAAAGCTAGGGTGTCTATGTAAGATTCAACAACCATAAGCTTTTTGAGCAGTTTATTAAGAACCCAAAAGTAAAGCCATGGCCAGAAAGGGAACCAAAAAATACTAAAGTACTCCCAGCTCACAATTTCCACAGTCAGAAATGACATCTAAAAGTCAAAGTGACCTCTTCAAATAAGTCAACATCTGAACTATGCAAAACATTTAGATAGGCCAGGGGTACAAGACTGATTAAATCTGAATCACCAAATCACCTTACCAACTGTTAAGCATGGGGTGGATTTCCTTTTAATTTCAAGTGTGTGGCAGGGGCAAAGGAAACATTTCATGGGTAGGAAACTGATTATTGATAATTTATTCCATTAAATTTCTACAATGAGCAAATGTGTCAAGAATCTAAATAAAATCCACAATTACAAAAACACAAGCTACAGCTTTTAAAATAGCCCTTCTATTACCCTTAAACATAATTAACAATTTCAACTGCATTCTTATGCACTAGCCTACCACTAACAAAGTAACTTACAACATAAAATGAATGAATACATACTGAATATAAACTTGCATTTAACATTCAATCTTGCCTTTACTAATCTCAATAACCAACCTATAGTAATGAATTAATTTCCAACTGCAACCGGTTATTCTGTTGTGCTTTACACAAACAATGTTTATAAGTTGTAGCAGTGATGAATCTCCTAAGATATTTAGGTATCAAGCAGATGGAGTTTCATATGAATTCCTCTCTCTTCCTCATTCTCCTTGTCCCAACAGTAGCACAGGTTCCACCAGTACCCTGCTGATCAACAGTACTGGAGGCGAACGGTGTTAATCCGCGTCTTAACCAATTCGGTATGTAACTATATCTTTTGATCCACATATTTGATTTCGAAACTAAAACTGTTAGTTCTTTCCAAATCAAATTCATAACACAGAGCACAAAAAGCCAATGGGTTAGAATTCTTTCCAAATTTAATGTACATGTATGGAACTGTTTATTAACTAAGTAAACTAAACTGTATTGTGTTCTCATCTACTTTTATTAGTTATTTAATGTTTAACTGGACATAAATGCTTGACAGTTTCCGTTAAAGCATCCATTATTTTGCATTAAATATTTAGATATACACACAAAACAAAACAAAATAGCACGTTCATCTCCATACGGTCATACATTTATCACTGTGTTAGGACAAATTTGTTACTAGCATTTGGTCTCTTGCTTTTAATATTTTGCTCAATATACGTTTGTAGATAAAATAACAAAACATTAATATTTTGTTAATATAACGACAGTAGTTCATAGCAAATAACGAAATATGTATGAGCTTGTAAAGACATGTATGGGTAGAACAACAGCTTGCCAAATGTTGTCTGGACATTTAATTCAGTCCTGAATGTATGACAACATTATCAAAGTACAGATTTACACAATATGTAAGAGAGTAAAGAGCGTACCACTGGAGATGTTAATATTGCCAGCCTCGATTCCAGCTTTAATTGCATCTTTTCCAGACGCGGTGGCGCCCTCTCGACTGAGACGCTCCTTTTCTTTTTCTTCAATGCTTCCATAAAATATCCGAGCCTTTTTTACCAATGGGACTTCATCCTCATCCGACATCTTTTAAAACGCTATTTCTCTACTTCAGTCAACACAAACTGCTTGAAGCAAAATAGGTCATGGTTAAAAAGCAATTCCAAAACAAATAATAACGTTTTACAAAAAGCAATAACACGGACTTACCCGTTAAAGAAAGGCAGCAGAACGAGAACCTGGACGAAACACGACAAACTTCAGCCTGAAAAGTTCGAAAGCCTAAGCAGCTCTAAAGCAGCTGCACGTGAATATTACAATACAAACCGTTCTGATTTTAACCAAAGCACCTTGTTTTGTTTTTTTAAATAAAAACTTACGTTAAAATGTGTTTTAATTAAACTGTTTTAATAAATTTTTCAAAAAAAGGTAATTGCTCCACGATATAAACCGCCTCAATGTGTACGTCGCACAGGAAATGACATAATCAATTGTGTTCACAACACAGCTGTCCCCGCAAGACAAAAATCCGAGTTCCGAGCTTTATGTGGTAAAACTTTAGAAACTGTTACGTAAAAGGTTTTGGGAACCTTTAAAGTGGAAGCAATTTATACACGATTATCCATATTTAAACTAATAAAATATACAATTTACACCAGTAAATTGCATGTACGTCCAAGTTTGACAGCGCGTTCGTTTCAAACCAACTACATTTCCCAAAGATCCATTGTACGCTTCCTGTTTATAGAATAACCGCCTCGCCGTTCTGGGGTATGTGAAAAATGATGCTGCAAGTTTACACGTTCATCCGAGATAACTCGTGCCAAAACACAATTTATAATTTGGTGAAGTTGATGTCTTAGCTGAGCAAAATATAGATCAAGCTGGAACTAGACTGAGTTACTTTTACCAGAGTAATCTTACCTGCTTTCTAGTCCTTTCTAGCAATCTAATCCTGTTCGACCTGTAAAAGCCTCTCCTGTCAAAATCATTGGGCATTAAAGTGTCACGCTAAAAATATTGTGACATTAACAGTTTTTATTTCTGTTATCTTGATTGTCAGGAGTTACTGTCTACATTTCACGTCTTAAAATTTTATCAAGTTACCCAAAGCAATGCTACGCCGAAAACCAACACGCTTGGAGCTGAAACTGGATGATACAGAGGAGTTCGAAAGTGTGAAAAAAGAAATAGAGGTAGGCCTGCAGTAAGGTCACAGTGTTTTCTATATCACTCTTTAGTCCAGTTGATTGGGTTATGTAGTAATTACAGTGCTTTTCGCTTTAGTTTAAAAGTATCAGAATACTTACACTCACTGGCCACTATAGGACCTATTCAGACTAATTTTTTTGTGGCATGTATTCCTCTAGCTCTTGAAAACATTTCTTTTGTAAGATCTCGTACACCGAACTTATTGCCATTTTCAGTTTAATTGTACACTTAATTTCTTTGTCCTTGTCAGCTAATTAAGAGTAAAACGTTATTCAAATACATTCAAGTTACAGTGTTTCACAATAAGCTTGTAAATTGGAATTATGATTAGGTATAAATGGAGGATCCACCACAAACAACCAAAGTGTCGTGGTAAAGAAAGGATCATTACAAGCAATGAAGCATTGTGGCTCGCCACTTTGTGCCAAACTTACGGAGGGAATTGCCAATAAGTTCAAAAAGAACATTTCTTAATGTAAGATTGCAAATAATTTTCACCATCTACTGCTCAAAATAGTGTATAAAGATTAAGACAATCTGGAGATATCTTAGTCTGTATATGACAAAGCCAGAAAACATGCAGGCAAATGTGCATTACCTTTGAGCTCTCAGGTATTTCAGCAAGCAGATGGCAGGCCTCATTCTGTATGCTCTATGACTGGATGCATGTGCTTGACTGGTTTGTCTGCAGTCCAGCTCTGTCTCTTATTGAAAATATATGGTGCATCATGAAGGGAGAATCAGACAATGGTGACTGTGGACTGTTGAGCAGCCGAAATCTTGTGTCAAGCAAAAATGGACAAAAGTCCACTTACAAAACTGCAACTATTAGTGTCCTCACTTCCAAACCATTAAAAAGTATCATTAATTTGAAAGGTGATGGAACACAGGGGGAAACAGGCCTGTGTCCCATCTTCTAAGTGCAAATTCTAAGTGTGTTTATATTTACAAAATGCAGTTAAGTTATATCAAGAGAATCACAGATTTTTCTTTTTATTGTGTTTTACAAAATGCCCCAACTTTTCTAGAAATGGGTGAAAATAAGCATAGTAATGTATACTAGTGTATCCATGACATAACTGTGTAACACAAAGAAGAAAAGAAATGTAATTCAACTCCACAATGATTGTAATGACAAACAAGAAGATCCATAATTTATTAGTAAAAATTTAGTGTATGCTAAGGTTGTGTGGTTCATTCTCTCTTAAAGGCATGATAGACACTGGATTTAATTAATTATTTGTTTTCTCTAAAACCTTTTTGTTTTCTTTTTATGTGGGTTTTATGCAGTGTACTGCACCTGTAATCTGGATTAACATGCGGTACAATCTAAAATCTAAAAATCTACAATCTTTTTTTGGATATTTATTTTACTTTGGTCTGTTCTTGTTTTAGTTTATGTATTTGTTTACAATTTTAAAATGTTTTATTATTTTACCAATTTGTTTAATAATTTGAATGAATGACATAACGAAGCTGGTGTACAGGTATTTGTAAAAATGTGGCCAGTGAATGTATTATATAAAATGCACCATATACTGTATTAAAATACACTGATCAGCCATAACATTAAAACCATCTTCTTGTTTCTATACTCACTGTCCATTTTATTAGCTCCACTTACCATATAGGAGCACTTTGTAGTTCTACAATTACTGACTGTAGTCCATCTGTTTCTCTGCATGCTTTGTTAGCCCCCTTTCATGCTGTTCTTCAATGGTCAGGACCACCACAGCATAGGTATTATTTGGGTGGTGGGTCATTCTCAGCACTGCAGTGACGATGACATGGTGGTGGTGTGTTAATGTGCTGGTATAAGTGGATAAGACACAGCAATGCTGATGGAGTTTTAAACACCTCACTGTCACTGCTGGACTGAGAATAGTCCACCAGCCAAAAATATCCAGCCAATAGCGCTTTGTGGGCAGTGTCCTGTGACCACTGATGAAGGTCTAGAAGACGACCAACTCAAACAGCAGCAATAGATGAGCGATCGTCTCTGACTTTACATCTACAAGGTGAACCAACTAGGTAGTAGTGTCTAATAGAGTGGACAGTGAGTGGACCCGGTATTTAAACACTTTAGCAACGCTGCTGTGTCTGATCCACTCATACCAGCACAACACACACTAACACACCACCACCATGTCATTGTCACTGCAGTGCTGAGTGATCCAACACCCAAATAATACCTACTCTGTAGTGGTCCTGTGGGGGTCCACCTGGTGCCACACTCTAATCAGCTAATTAACTCAAAACACTTGCAAAGGCCTTTAAATGGTCTCTCAGTCTAGTTCTGTAGGCTACACAATCATGGGGAAGACTGCTGACTTGACAGTTGTCCAAAAGACGACCATTGACACCTTGCACAAGGAGGGCAAGACACAAAAGGTTATTGCTAAAGAGGCTGGCTGTTCACAGAGCTCTGTGTCCAAGCTCATTAATAGAGAGGCGAAGGGAAGGAAAAGATGTGGTAGAAAAAAGTGTACAAGCGATAGGGATAACCGCACCCTGAGAGGATTGTGAAACAAAACCCATTCAAAAATGTGGGGGAGATTCACAAAGAGTGGACTGCAGCTGGAGTCAGTGCTTCAAGAACCACCACGCAGAGACGTATGCAAGACATGAGTTTCAGCTGTCGCATTCCTTGTGTCAAGCCACTCTTGAACAAGAGACCAAGAGACAGCGTCAGAAGCGTCTCGCCTGGGCTAAAGACAAAAAGGACTGCTGAGTTGTCCAAAGTTATGTTCTCTGATGAAAGTAAATTCTGCATTACCTTTGGAAATCAAGGTCCCAGAGTCTGGAGGAAGAGAGGAGAGGCACAGAATCCACGTTGCTTGAGGTCCAGTGTAAAGTTTCCAGTCAGTGATGGTTTGGAGTGCCATGTCATCTGCTGGTGTTGGTCCACTGTGTTTTCTGAGGTCCAAGGTCAACGCAGCCGTCTACCAGGAAGTTTTAGAGCACTTCATGCTTCCTGCTGCTGACCAACTTTATGGAAATGCAGATTTCATTTTCCAACAGGACTTGGCACCTGCACACAGTGCAAAAAGCTACCAGTACCTGGTTTAAGGACCATGGTATCCCTGTTCTTAATTGGCCAGCAAACTCGCCTGACCTTAACCCCATAGAAAATATATGGGGTATTGTGAAGAGGAAGATGCGATACGCCAGACCCAACAATTCAGAAGAGCTGAAGGCCACTATCAGAGCAACCTGGGCTCTCATAACACCTGAGCAGTGCCACAGACTGATGGACTCCATGCCACGCCGCATTGCTGCAGTAATCCAGGCAAAAGGAGCCCCAACTAAGTATTGAGTGCTGTACATGCTCATACTTTTCATGTTCATACTTTTCAGTTGGCCAACATTTCAAAAAAATCCTTTTTTTGTATTGGTCTTAAGTAATATTCTAATTTTCTGAGATACTGAATTTGGGGTTTTCATTAGTTGTCAGTTATAATCATCAACATTAAAAGAAATAAACATTTGAAATATATCAATCTGTGTGTAATGAATGAATATAATATACAAGTTTCACTTTTTGAATGGAATTACTGAAATAAATCAACTTTTTCATGATATTCTAATTTTATGACCAGCACCAGTATATGGTAAGTGGAGCTGATAAAATGGACAGTGAGTGTAGAAACAAGGAGGTGGTTTTAATGTTATGGCTGATCAGTGTATGTCGCCTGTACAAGTAGTAGTATAGCGTGGTGATAATGGTGCAGTCCATATGCTATACTGAGGTGTGCATTGTTCTGTGCAGTTGTAGATCAACACAGTGTATGAACATTACTGCAAACTTTAGTGTGGACAAATTTGTTGAAATGTGAGGAAATTAAAATCACTGACTGCATACCTTGATATGTAAAGCATAGAGTAAAGCATTAAAATTGAGAAAAGTATTCACTCTGCTGTTTGGTATCATCATGTTCACCACACTGAATATGGAACAGAGGTTTAGTAAGTAAGTTGTAGTAATAATAAAAAAAAATTCTTAAAGGCGTGAATTTATTACTTCGTTAAAGTGATCATTCTTTAAATCTCGATGCAGAGTTGCAGCGGAAAGACACAGACAAAGCCTCTGTATGTCAAGTAAACAGAGCATGTTTAAAGCAGTTAACAGCGTCAGTAATAGCTGCTGGAAGAGAGGAAGAACTTGTAAAGTCTCTCCCATCATTTATATGATTTATATCACATAAATATAGGAAAATTTTTGCTTTCCTGGTACATATGCTGATGGAGGAGAAATGGTGGTGGACAAAATCTGTACAGTGTGTAGGCACTGTGGCAACAGAAAGCGATATGACCATGGCAGTACATCGAACATAGCCACAGATAAAGCGGCATAAAGCAGAACAACTAATAAGTATTAAGTATTTTATTTTGATGATTTTCATTAAGTACTTTATTTTGATGATAAAGATTGAACATCTTGAATGTTGTTTTCATTTAAGACCATGGACAAAAGTTCCATGTTTAAAACTTTCTTAACATTCTTTAAGTATTAATAAAAGTAAAGTACAGTTTACTTTTTTTATGCTGATCCAAAAAACGATCCAATCCGTGATTCAAAAAAACATGATCCAATCTGTGAGATGTGTGATCGGTTATACCCCTAGTACCAACTAATTTGTTCATGTCTCCATATGTTAAACAGATATTCAGTGCTGTGAAAAAGAATTTCTCATTCCTAGTTTATTCTATTTTAGACAAAATTGTATTTTATTCTAAATTAGACAAAGACCAAAAATGCTTTTTAAAATTGTTTCTTTTACTCAAGTAAAAATGTTTAGCCCTACATGAAAAAGTAATTATAAGGCAAAGTGTACATAGAATAGTCATATATGTCTTTTGTATTACTATCTACAGAGTCGAAAGAAACAACGAGAGGAAGTAGACGTAGTTGGCGTTGCAACGACAAGCGATATGAGCGGTGCTGCAGGAACTTCTGAAGGGAAAATAAGAGAGCAGATACATGAGCGAATAGGATATAAGCCTCACCCAAAGCCAAACACATTATCATCTTTCTTTGGAAACCTTCAATTTTAGGCCACCAGTTTACCTAAAATGTTTTTAAGTTTTTGCGTTTTTGCAGTTTTGACCAGGAATGGTCTTTTGCTACTTACTAAGTGTTTAAAGACATAACCCTTCCATGTTGTACATAGTTGTTAAACAAAGTAAAGTTTTCTCAGTGTTTTTCTTGGCATAAACATATCAATACCAGGTACAGCAACACCGAGTGAATGACAGTAAATAAATACAGAACAGTAAACTGTCCTTAAAATGTTGGTGTTATCATTACACTACTCATGCAATCTGGCACACACAGACACAAACGTGTATATGTACAGTTGCATTTGTGAATATTTAGCCGCTTTTACCTTTAAAAGTATTATGGTGATGTGCATTGAACTGAATGGAAATATACAACATGAACTTTCAGAAAACAGAAAAATAATATTTATTGATACTGTTGAAATATTTTAAAGTTAAAATTGAACAACGTGGTTTTCTAGTTTTCTATCTTGACAATATATAAACGTATGAATAAACTTATGTAAAATTATACAAGTAGTCTCAGTAAACAGAGAAAAAATATGCAAAAGACCATGTGTCCCAAAACTGTCCAGGCCTATACAAATTGGTCAGTCAACAGTTTCTGTGTCTCATGCATCTTTGAGTCTAGCCATAAAGTCCTTAATTGCAGAAAACCTGCCTGGCTGTGGAAGAAACTCAGAATTTTATCCTGAGGCCTTAGCAATCTCAAAATACAATTTGAACAATTAAGGTTTAAGGGCCTTGCTCAGAGGCCCAACAGTGGCAACTTGGCGGTGGTGGTATTTGAACCGGCAACCTTTTGATTGCAGTATCTTAAGTGCTCAGTTACTATTGCCCAGTGGTTTGTTTAGTGGACATTTAAAAGATGTACCACATGGTATGAAATTCTAACCACCACTATAAAACTATTCCCATTAATGTTGCTGTGCTTTGAAAACATTTTTATTGCAGTTCTGATCTTTGGAATGTATTCCCCTTTGTTAGTAAGGTTGCGATAAAAAACACATGCAGAGAAATAAGAAAGACTGGAGATTTACAGCCATCCTAAAATTTTCTTTGTCTAAAGCTGAAATACTAAAATGTCCCTATTTTGATTACTTAAGCATTTAAACAACAGTTTAAGTATTTCCATTAAATAGCTTTAACTTTAGTATTCATTATGAAGCACAATCCTAAGCACAATTTTTACTTGATTCTTTTTAGAGTGTAGAATGTAATGTGACCTACTCACCACTGTAAACATACTTTAGTACTGACATAGACAACCTTGTTGTTTTAGCCCAAAACTCAATCTCTGATCAATATCTCTTAATATATTAACTTAATATAGTGTTTAACTAACAATATTTGTCTACTGCAGGTGTGTTGATAACCTACCTGAATTAATGACTGTCACCAGCTTGATAAGCGAGCACAACATTAAGAGCCTGTATTCCAAACAACTTTAGATAATGTCGCACCTGTTAGAATTAAAATTAATATGGGGAAAAGCTTGCTCAATGATAAAATACATACATACTCAACAAATAGCTCGAAAATAAGCGCACACTCATTTAAAGTACAAAGTGATTCAAATGTAAGGAATCACCCATATAAAAATGAAAACAGTTTGGCAGATGGTGATCCAATTTTAGATACAAGCTGTGGGGGAAGGTCGAAACCTGTCGGCAACATGGTGGACATCTTGGATTCAACTTCAGCTTTTTCAAATGGTAAGGTACTGTAGGTGTGTGACATCTAATTCGTAGAAATTCAGTAGATTTTGTCTACTCATAAAGTTGTCTCTACACAGATCGTGGGATAGAATTTGGGATGGAACTTCAAATAAATCTTTGTTTTCTCTATCAGGTGTTGATTAGTGATTATGCTAATTTTTTTGTAAATGGTGAGGTCAACAAACCCTAACTGGACTGATCAATCTAACACAGTTGCTTCACCTAAAGTCATGGTATTGTTGGACCATTTTGCATTGATGGAACATTAAGAGCAGACTGTTACTCAATTGACTTAATCAATTACTCAATGTGTTTTCTTTATTGTTGTATGAGGTGGAACATTTTTTGACTTTCTGAGATGGTAACCCACCATGTTATGGATGCAATACAGACTATTTAGATGTGCAGTTTTGGTAAAAGCGGATTGATTGTAGGGGTCCAATCGAGTGGTAACTATGTTCTCCTGACCTGACCCCTTTGGATTTTTATCTGAGGAATCAAGTCAAGGGACTTGTTTACTCTGTAAATATACAGTGTTGTTTATATTAAATACTGAATTGTTATGCCGCTCAGGTGGCGCAGCAGTAAAAACACATGCTGACACCAGAGCTGGGATCTCAAATACATTGTATTGAGTCTCAGCTCTTCCTGCTGGCTGGGCAGAGCAACCACATGAACAATGTTTGGCCTGTTGTTCAGATGGGAGTGGGATATTAAAAGCCGTATTGGGACTCTAATGCAATTACGACCTCTGCTGGCTGATTGATGGCATCTGCACAGAGACGGGAAAAAAAGTGCTGTCAGGGTGTGTCTCTCCATACACAGTGCTGATCCGCATTGCACTCGTCAAAGTGTAGGTGACAAAATGCATACGGCTGTCAGAGGGGGCGTGGGTTAGCTTCGTTCTCCTCAATCAGAGTGGGGATCGGCATTGGTGGAGAGGAAGCATGCCGTAATCGGGCAATTGGACGTGCTAAAAAAAAGGGTAGAAAATGCTTAAAACAAATTTTATATATATATATATATATATATATATATATATATATATATATATATATATATATATACTGTATATATATATATATATATACTGTATATATATATATATATATATATATATATATATATATATATATATATATATATATATATATATATATAAAAGAACTAAATTGTTGATGCTTGTACTAGCATTCAGCTAGTGAATCAGGAATGGGAGAAAAGAATAGCCTTTAATGCCAATCATGAACAGCATAATTAACACGTTCTAAATTTTCAGTTTTTATATAAAATCACTGTTTTAACAAAGTTTTAACAAATGTGTGTGTGTGTGTGTGCAAAGTTCCTAGGCCAACATTAGATATGTTGTTTTAGCAATGGCATAATGACCATGTTTTTTTTTTTCTTATTTCTTGATTAGAATACAACCAGAAAATACAGCAAATTTGTATACAGAATTGAAAAAAGAAACAAAAAAGCACTTCTACAGGGTATTTAGTATGACCGTCCCTCACACTTGAGCAGTAGCAGGAGCCTGGCTCTCTTAAATAGAATGGAGGCCTAATTAATGTCATAGCTAACACCTGTATTAGTCCAACTATTTCATGTCTAAATGACTGCTGTACAAAAAGGTCTAAAGGTGTAATTGAGCACTACAAACATGAGTTTAATTCACTGAAAGTTTGCTAATATTTATAAGAGGGTAGGCCACTCAGAAAAATAATCAGCAAACAAACTGGATACTTACGGTGTGATACTCAAGCTGTTATAAAGTTTTATAAGTTTTCCAAAGTTCCTTTTTTGAGAGATCGAAAAAAAGTCCAGCCAGGACCTGACTCATCATCTGGCAGCTTCATCAGGATGCCAAGCTGACCCTTCTACAGTCCGAAGAAGCTTGATCATGAATGGTCTTTTTGTAAGGGTAGCAGCCAACAAGCCACTTTATGGAAGGAAAACAGGGTGAAAGGGCTAAAATATGCTAAAGCTCACAAAGATTGATAAATTACATACTTACATAATATATAATACCAGGGATCATCTACATATATTTTGGCAAATGCAAGAAAAGACTTTCTGTTCTCTTTGGTCAGCAGTGGTTTGCCCCTTTCCCACTGATGCCATTTTACCCAGGGTGTTTCTTATTTTTAAATCGTGTACATTGACATTAATAAAAGTGAGGCTCGCAGTTCTTTAAATGTTTTGTTTTTTGTGACCTCCTGTCTGTCATCAGTGTATTCTTACTGAAAATTTGGTTTGGGCAGCAACTCCTGGAAAGGTTCACTACTGTTCCACGTTTTCTCCATTTGTGGATAATGGTTCTCACTGTGGTTCACTGGAGTTCCAGAGCCCTTGTAATGGCTTTGTAACCTTTTCCAGGCTGGTAGATTTCAGTGACGGGTTCTATTTAAGTGATGTTTAGATTCAACAGGTCTGGCATATTTAAGTGAATTGATTGAGGACTAGAACCCAGCATGTTTACTTCATTCACAAGGTGCAGGGCTACTTTTAGTTTCTAAAATTAAAAGAATTCACAGCAGGGTGAAGAGTGTTCTCTTATATGGCTTTGAAATAATCTTTCTGCTTCTGTTTGCTTTTTTATTTCATCTAATTTTAATTCATTTAAATTATTACATAGGCTCCCCAAGGAGCATGGATTAAGTCTGGTTCCTCCTGAGGCTTTTTGCATGTACTATTTAAGCAATTTTTCATTGCCACTGTTGCCTACAGTTTGCTCTTTAGAGGTGTTTGTTCCTTGAATCTGTAAATTTGCTTTAGGACAATTTTTTTTTTTTTTTTAATTCTACGAAAATACATTTGTCCTGACAATGTATTGTAAAGTGTAGGCATTTAACAACCTAGTCTAATTTAGACATTACTAGTTTAAATCTCCTAGGAAAAAGGTATTGCACTGCATCAGGAACAATCATTTATTAATAGCTGGATATAAGCACATGGGCAAGGGATTACTTTGTCAGCACTAAAATACAGATTTACATTTACAAATGCCACTTTAAACCAGTTTAAACTTCAAGGTGCAAAAAAGAAGCCTTTTTTGTTAACCATGTCCAGAAATGGCGTTGTGTTTTCTGGGCTTGGAGGCATCTGGTGCCTCATTGTGTGTGTAGAATTTTTTTTTTTTTTTTTTTTTTTTTTAAATGTGATGACAACCCCTTACTGTACACCTTAAGGTGTGTTTGAAGGAAGAATGTGACAAACACCTGAAACACTTTAATGCTTGGTATCCTTGGTGCCCAAACATCTTTCAAGTGTGTAGCAACATCATAAAGTGGTAAATGCTTTAACATTCCAACTTTTTTGTGTTGCAGGCTTAAAATGCATGAATAGAGGTACATTAACAAATTAAATGAAGACAAAAGATTAAATATCTTGGATTCATACTGTCTGCAATAAAACAAAAGTAAATATAAAAAAAAAACATTGTTTTCTTTACATTATCCATACTGTCCCAACTTTTTCTGATACTAGTCATTCATATAGGGCTCATAATGTTGGCAAATGACACTATCATTAATTACAATTGTTGTATAACAGTCAATAAAAAAATCTTAGGACTGTAACTGGTCTAATCCCATTTTTCATTTTAACAAATTAATAACAGTGGGTCCCTAGTTGATGACTGCTCAAACATGCTTACAAATTCAGTCACATGCATTTTACTGAATTAACAATACAGAAGTCTTTCGGTAAAATGCAAATCCTCTATATATTGGGATATAACATTTTAAAAAGTTCCTTAATATGGTCCATCTGCCAAAAAGCACAATTAAATTGCTGTTACATAAAGCTAAAGATTTCAGACAGAGTGTACAAACATTTCATATAGTCATGTAGTAAGAAAGTAAAAGAAAGTGTCAAATATAAATTATAACAATGAATCTTAAGAGACACTAATAAACACTATATTTCTTCATTCCTTGTATGTATATACAATTACTCTACAGAGAAGAAATTGCAGCTACAGCTTTGTAAATATAGTTCCAAAACTTGACAGATAAGATTGTCTCTCTTCCCCTCCCCCGCTTTGTGCAAACATAAGAAGGTCAT
This sequence comes from Trichomycterus rosablanca, assembly GCF_030014385.1. NCBI lineage: Eukaryota > Metazoa > Chordata > Actinopteri > Siluriformes > Trichomycteridae > Trichomycterus > Trichomycterus rosablanca. Next base: position 6,826,616 of record NC_086013.1, read on the forward strand.
ATACAAGTTTGAAAGCATGATTCGACCCTGAACTGCAATGTTACAAGTAAGAACGCTCTGTCAAATTAACTTCAAAATAGTTTAACAATTCTGGATTTGCATCAATCACTCCTAAGCCATACCTAAGCCATACCATGTTTTACTCTTTTTAAAGACTTAATTTTAAGGCAAGAGGTTTAGTATACATAGAGGACTGTTACAATTACAAATAACAATTACAAATTCAAAAGGAAAGTAATACTGTAATATTTTGCTAGGGATAGGCAATTTGACAATACAAAATATTGTAATATGTATGCTACAAGAGTCCTTGAAGGTATCAACTTGTAACACTGGCCAAATCCTTAAGAGTTGAGTGGGAATTCATATTTTTCATACTTTTAAATTAACCATATTTTTTTACAAAATTACAAACTTTTTACTGTTTGTAAAGCCATATTATTAAAATGCTTTATACAACATAAAGTTTGCTAAACCTCTGTGAAAATGGCACATTTCGATAAAAGCATTCACAATTGTGATGTGGTGGACTGTGAAATATTGGTTCTATAATAAAATAAATTAATGAAAATTCATAGCGGGGAAAGACAACTTTAAAATAACCAAAATGTGCTTGTTACTCTTAAGCAAACTAGTATTAAAACAACAAATGCTTGGAATTAGTTGAAATTACAATGTTGGGTATGTTTTTAATATTTGTGTAAACATATTTGTGGGAAGAGAGATGTGGCTAGTCTGGGTCCTAATGACAGTGTTCAGTAATGTCCACTACTACTGCTTTCTTCCAGCTGAATAAGAAGTAACCCACACCAGCTCCAGCTGCCACAGCAATACAAAGGTAGCCATTGTACGTCATGAACACCAACATGAGAAAGTAGCTGACCACAACCTGGATAACATGCAGAATCGTCTGAAGCATATGTGCAAGACTCAGCATCCGCTGTCTGAGAGAGTAAAAAAAGAGTGTCTATTACAAACCCAATTTTAAAAAAGTTGAGACAGAAGACCTTTTGATCTATAGTTAACTTGAAAACATAATTAAAAGATTTTTGTTTTAATTAATCAACTTAATCAAATTACTTATTAGATGGTAATTTGGTTGGTTTTGGCTGACCAACTTGATTGTATTTCAAACATCCAAACAAATTGTACCTTTAACACACATTTAAAAAAGTTGGTATGAGGCAGAAAAGTTTAAAAGAAATGCAACCTGAAACTCTATTATGCAAACAGAAAGCCTTCACCTGAGTTCTGTGGGCCCGACATCATTACAAATAGATCAAAAGACAGTAAAAATGTGTGCAGTGGTCAGATAAGTTCACATTTCAGCTTATTTTCGGTCAAAACTGACATCAAGTTTTTTGTACCAAAGACGAAAAGGTTCTTTGTGCCATCCAGACTGGTATCAGTTATTGATGCAAAAGCCTCATCTTTCATGGTACGGTTGTGCATAAGTGCCCACAGAATGGGAGACATGCATATGTATGAATGTACTATTGACACTGAAGCATATATTGGGATTTCAGACAGACATCCTGCATGTGCTTGACTGGCCTCCTAGCCATTCAAATCTGTCTCCCATTAAAAATTTATGGTGCTGGTATAATATCGGGACTGGTTTTTTTGGACTATACTGGTGATCGAATCTCAAGAATGTTTTTGGAAAAAATAATAGAGTGGCTAGGAACTTTGATTTATCCTCTGATCACCAATTATTATACTGGGACACTGGAGAAGTTTGTATTTAAGTTGGGGGTTTGTATATATGTATTTTTTATCTTTTATTTATTATTTATGGCTGTATAAATGGGTGTAAATCAAAAATTGAACACAGTGTGGGAGTTTGGATATTGTATATGTAAATAATGTGTAGTGGTCACTGTTTGTATGCAAGTTCAAGTTTAACAATGTGAAAAATAATAAAAATACTTTTGTAATAAGTAATTATTTAAAATAATAAAAAAAAATGTATGGTGCATCAAAAACAGGCAAATCAGACTATAACAACCACAGAACGTTGAGCAAAACTACTATCCCCAGTTCCTCCTAACTTTGTGTGTGCTATATTTACAAAATACAATCAAGTTGTTCAGTGAAACCATTGAAGATCATACATTTGTCAGGCAAATTAAGGTTTAAGAAAATTAGCAAATGACACTCTTTTTAATGCATTTTACAAAATGTCCTACCTTTTTCCAGATATGAGGTTTGTATGTGTTTGTCTATGCCATTTTCAATTTCATACATGTAAATGACAGTTTACAAATCACTACTTTCAGTTTTAATTTGCATTTTATTTACCATTGTAACTTTTTTGAAATTGGAGTTGTACAAAGTCATTGTTTAATTATCCTTATTTTATCTCTATGATGGCATATTTAGGGCCACTGTACCCACAGCCATTTAAAATAAGGACTTGCCATGGCCAATAAATGGTGGTGACTTATTTCTTATAAAAACTCTTTCTGTTGAACTCCATCAGCAATATAACATGCAGCTTATTTGCAGCCACCTCGGACTTTGCACACTGTGGACAAGTTGCCAGAGAGTAGTCCCATTCCTAATGCCCTGACCTGAACCAACAGAATTGGGACTTTGGACATGGTTTGCTGTCAGTTTATACTGAATATATTCTTCATGCCTATTTGTTAATACATAACCATATGAAATAAATAGGGGGCAGTCATCAGATATACTGGTGCTGGTCATAAAATTAGAATATCATGAAAAAGTTGATTTATTTCAGTAATTCCATTCAAAAAGTGAAACTTGTATATTATATTCATTCATTACACACAGACTGATATATTTCAAATGTTTATTTCTTTTAAATGTTGATGATTATACGTAACTGACAACTAATGAAAACCCCAAATTCAGTATCTCAGAAAATTAGAATATTGTGACAAGGTACAATATTGAAGACACCTGGTGCCACACTCTAATCAGCTAATTAACTCAAAACACTCGCAAAGGCCTTTAAATGGTCTCTCAGTCTAGTTCTATAAGCTACACAATCATGGGGAAGACTGCTGACTTGACAGTTGTCCAAAAGACGACCATTGACACCTTGCACAAGGAGGGCAAGACACAAAAGGTCATTGCTAAAGAGGCTGGCTGTTCACAAAGCTCTGTGTCCAAGCACATTAATAGAGAGGCGAAGGGAAGGAAAAGATGTGGTAGAAAAAAGTGTACAAGCAATAGGGATAACCGCACCCTGGAGAGGATTGTGAAACAAAACCCATTAAAAAATGTGGGGGAGATTCACGAAGAGTGGACTGCAGCTGGAGTCAGTGCTTCAAGAACCACCACGCACAGACGTATGCAAGACATGGGTTTCAGCTGTCGCATTCCTTGTGTCAAGCCACTCTTGAACAAGAGACAGCGTCAGAAGCGTCTCGCCTGGGCTAAAGACAAAAAGGACTGCTGAGTGGTCCAAAGTTATGTTCTCTGATGAAAGTAATTTTTGCATTACCTTTGGAAATCAAGGTCCCAGAGTCTGGAGGAAGAGAGGAGAGGCACAGAATCCACGTTGCTTGAGGTCCAGTGTAAAGTTTCCACAGTCAGTGATGGTTTGGAGTGCCATGTCATCTGCTGGTGTTGGTCCACTGTGTTTTCTGAGGTCCAAGGTCAACATAGCCATCTACCAGGAAGTTTTAGAGCACTTCATGCTTCCTGCTGCTGACCAACTTTATGGAAATGCAGATTTCATTTTCCAACAGGACTTGGCACCTGCACACAGTGCCAAAGCTACCAGTACCTGGTTTAAGGACCATGGTATCCCTGTTCTTAATTGGCCAGCAAACTCACCTGACCTTAACCCCATAGAAAATCTATGGGGTATTGTGAAGAGGAAGAAGCGATACGCCAAACCTAACAATTCAGAAGAGCTGAAGGCCACCATCAGAGCAACCTGGGCTCTCATAACACCTGAGCAGTGCCACAGACTGATGGACTCCATGCCACGCCGCATTGCTGCAGTAATCCAGGCAAAAGGAGCCCCAACTAAGTATTGAGTGCTGTACATGCTCATACTTTTCATGTTCATACTTTTCAGTTGGCCAACATTTCTAAAAAATCTTTTTTTTGTATTGGTCTTAAGTAATATTCTAATTTTCTGAGATACTGAATTTGGGGTTTTCATTAGTTGTCAGTTATAATCATCAACATTAAAAAAAATAAACATTTGAAATATATCGGTCTATGTGTAATGAATGAATATAATATACAAGTTTCACTTTTTGAATGGAATTACTGAAATAAATCAACTTTTTTATGACCAGTATACACAGCACACATATGAATGCATTTTTCTACCTGCTTACCCCAATCCCTAGTAATTGTCTAGTAAAAAGGGATTTACTTAAAATAACTAATAATTATGGGCCAATACAGACAATAAGTGTTTATAAAGTGAATACAAAATATATTAAGATTTTAGTTTTTATAGAACAAGAGGGTGTAAATTAAAAACTGGCAACTGTCTGGATTTTATCCTTTGTGCATTGTCATTTTTTATTCCTATCACCCAACCCTCCTGCCTCTGGATAATTATAAATTTAAGGCACTGCGGTGAAGCAGCAGTCTAGCCCACAAGTTTGAGCTTTATCAGTGCCTCCAGTTTGGTCGTTGTTTAACAGACACAATTCGCCGTGTCTGAGGGCAGGAAATGCTAGATTGGGTTTTACCCCCTTGTCACCTATATGTAAAGCATCATTTAAATAAATACATTTAGGTATATGAGTAAAAAGTTTGACTCCTTTTTCTGGCAACTCACCCAACTGTTTTATGTGTTTCCATAAGTACAGTTCCATCAGAGCCTGGTACAGGCATAGAGTTGTAGCGAACATTGACTTGACTTCGCCTCAGCAAGACCTCACGACCAATCTTCAAACCCTCATAGAATGCAGATAACAAAAACACTGCTATACAGGCACCTACCATCTCTGAAATAAGGATTGGAGCAGTTAGTTAAAGGCACAATTAAAAAAACCAACTTTTTCCTGCAAGTCCACATAAATATAAAACTGTAAAGTTCTAAAATGTTAGGTGTGTGACATACTTTAGTTTTATAACATACATAGACATAGAACTTTAAATGCTGTTTAAAATTCAACTTATAAGTAGGGCCCTGCCAAATTTACGGGATATGTGCTTAATTTAATTGATCTTGTTTTTCAAAAATCACAGATTTCTCAGATTTTTAAAGAAAAGTGCCACATTTCACAGCAGTTATTAAATAACACTCAAATTAAATGATAAAATAAATGGAAGCCACAATACACAGAATGGCCTATCTTAATGGTTGAAACCTAGAACATCCAGTGACGGTGCAAGGCTTTATGTTCTGAAAAACAAAAATTCTCGTCCGTGTTTTGACACAGCCCCCTCTGCATCGACAGAATTGGTTGGGAGTTTTCCAAACTCAGTTACCTAAGTAGTGTTTTTAGCTGCTTTAGACTTCGACATCTTGGAGATTTTGACTTACTGATTGCTAACTGAATTGCTGCAGGATTGGTCGGAGCGCCGGAGCGCCTCATAGTGCAAATTAACCAGTAAATGTGAGGCACTTAAACGCTACATGAATGAAAAATGCTGAACACTAAACACAAACTTTAAACTTTGGATTTCACAGCCAATTGCACATTACATGGGGAAAAGCTCATTTCACGATTCGTGACGCATTTTTCATGGCTGTGAATCAAGTAGAGGCTTACTTATAATCTATATACAGGCTGGAAAGGTATCAAACAGACTTTCAATGCCTGTGTGTCTATGAGCGCACTGTATGCACCAGGTTGCCTAAATATTGAGTTAAGGGAAAGAAAAGGCATAAGGGCAAAAAGGTTATGAGTCCAATTTATCCATTATTCATAAATAAACTGTTTCCAAGAAGGACTGTTTCTGTTACTGTGCACTGAGGACCCTGACTAATGATGAATGATAAGTATGATGAAATAACCATATTTTACACTAGAACTTTAGAAATGTTTTAGAGTGTGAACTACCAGTTGTATAAAATATAATTCAGGCTTACCTCCAGGTGTGTTAATGACAAGCGTAGCAAATAGCAGCTCTACTTTTTCATAGCCAAAGTAAAAGGTCATTTGCTGAAAGAACCAAAAATTGACAAAGAATATAAAATAGACAAATGTATTGGGACACATCTCTTAATTATTTAATTCAGGTGTTTCAATTAGTCACACTGCCACATTGTGTATAAAATCAAGCACCTAGCCATTCTGCCTGCCTTTACAAACATTTGTGAAAAAATTGTTTGTTCTACAGAGCTCAGTAAATTTGAGCATGGTACTATAATACAATGTCACTGCTGCGACAGTTTGTGTTTGTTTATAAAATTTCTTCTCTCCTAGATATCAGGGGTGGAACGGTGGCTCAGTGGGTAGCACTGTCACCTCACAGCGAGAAGGGTCATGGGTTCAAATCTCAGGTGGAGCAGTCCGAATCCTTTCTATGTGGAGTTTGCATGGTCTCCCTGTGTCTTTGTGGGGATCTCCGGTTTCCTCCAAATATGTAAGTTAAGTGAACTGTAGATATAAAATTGCCTGACACTGAACTTAAACTAATGAATCATGTGTTACCTGTAACTACATGTCCTGTCATAAATGTAACCAAAGTGTAAAACATCACGTTAAAATCCTTATAAATAAATAAAATGCTCCTTAATATGAATAAATAAATAAAACGCTCCATGATCAACACAACACCAAGCATTAGATCAGTATTAATGCCTAGATTTACAATGGCATGTAATAAAATCTCCTGTAGGTGTAATGTGTTGGTGTTCCAATAATTTTGTTTATATAGTGTATTTTAACCTTACTTTTACTTTAAGTGGATCTATTACATTTACTATAGTCATACAACCACACTGAAAAAGTTACTAACCATTGACATGTTTTCATGGCCTCCCGATCCATGATCTCCCGTATGGTTTGCATGATTGTCCATCAATGCAGGAGCATGCATGACACTATGGTTATGGTGTGCATGTGGCATTGCCATGTTTCTGAATCTGGAAAGACAAATGGGAGTAAACGAGTGAGCATTTCCACTACAAACTTGTCAGAATTTTATTGTGCTACTGGTTCATCATTTCAGATATCATTTCCATTTTTATTTTTTAAGGGCATTTACTATGATCTGTGCAATATCACATCCTTGAAATGCAAATCCTTACTTAATTCATTGTTTGTGTTGTCATAAGACATGTTCATACAAATTATTCCTTGACTGATAACCAATATAATATACATGAGAAACACTGATATTCATTGTAAGAGACATTAAAAATTGTCCAATTGTTTATTATAAACAATACTTTTC